>NC_056686.1:143935499-145135499 GCF_018350215.1 Panthera leo | reverse complement strand
AATAAGATCTCGGTGCCATTTTATTCAAGCTCATGTTCTGTTCTCTCCAGTGGGGGGTGGGGGGAGAGGGGAAATCCTAAATTGTCTATTAGCGGGCTTCACATTTTCTATAGTTTAAGCCATTAGCTTGATTCTTAGAAATTGCCATTCAATTTCCACTGCTAGGCAGCCATTCTTCGAAAAGATTTTTATGAGTTTGTGGCAGCCTACCAGTCTCATGTATCAAGTTTAATAGAGTCTTTGAAAAAGTAACACAAAGCTAAAATTTTATGAGCCTATAAGAAAACAATAAAATGAGAGTATTTTGTCTTTGCCTTTAAGTGGGGAGGGGGATTTTTAGAAGTTGAAGTGAAAAGCATAAAAGAAAAAAAAATGCTTCTTTTTACATATTCTCCATGTCCACAGAAAAGCAGAATATTAAAACCCTTATTAATAGTATTATTGTTCCCCATAACAAGTGGAGGTTGTACAAGCTCGTGTTGGTGATGTCACCCCGTGATTCTTGCAGGCATTGGAACCTGGTGTGGACATAAGAGAGGACGGAATGCGTCTGACCAACCAATGAATTGGGAACCTTGAAGGAAAATCTGTATTCCATTGTAGGAGTCTAGGTGAGGAATAGATTGTGTTATTTGCTGTCAGTTAACACTATTCCTAAAGCCCTTCTGATTCCAATTTTAACGATTCACAGTTTTGAATAAGCCGTGTGCTCTGCCAACCATGCCCAGAGGGCAGCACAAAAAAGCCTGTTCATTTTGCTACTCTGGTGCCTCCACCTACAAAGTCCTCAGAGATTTGTGAAATGAATGAATGAATGAATGAATGAAACTTTAATTCATACCACAGTGCTCTGGTACCCCATGAGTGGTGGCGGGTAGAATTTCTTCTCATTTGGACTTAACATTCATTTGTTTTTAGAATTATGATTCTCTCGGAGCACCAGGGTAGCCCGGTCGGTTAAGCCTGGGACTCTGTTTTGGCTCAGGTCAACTGATCTCGAGGTTTCAGTTTTGTGAGTTCAAGCTCCACCTAGAGCTCTGTGCTGGTAGCTTGAAACCTGCTTGGAATGGTCTTTCTCCCTCTCTCTCTGCCCCTCCCCCATGTGCGTGCACACTCGCTCTCAAAATAAAGAAAGAAACATAAAAAATAAAATAAAAAAAAAAAAGAACTATGATTCTCTTTTCCTTTCATTCTTTTTTTCAAATCTAGACAGCTTTTTGGTAATCAGCGCGTCTAGGTGGAATGTGGGCTTGAGTACTATTTGCTATGTATGAAAATTTCAAAACATAACATCTGCCTTGTATGGATAGATGTCTTTCACCATGCACTCTTTAATGTATGGTTTATCACTGACTTTTTAACTGGAATTACATACAATATGGGAAATTTACTTTCAATTAGTAACGTGAGTTTATAATTACTAAATTATAATGTATTATAATAACTACTGTGAATTTGATAACAGTCTTGTTATTCTACATTTCTTTGCATCTTCCCAGCTCTAAGTTAATTTTAGAGATTGGTCTTTGATCTGATTCTTAGGGAGATGTTTCTCGTCCAGACTTCGATTTAGTTGAGACCATTTTGACTGACGGGATATTCACCACTAATATCTTGCATTTGTTCTCAGTTTTTAGGTATAACAATGGAGCCGTGCCATTTCGATCTGTAACAATCAGGCCCCCTTCCTCTAATAAATTACCCTTTTTCTTGGATTTCAGTTTTTCGGTGTTATTGTCTGAAGCTACTGTTTTTGTTCATGACATGTATTCTCCAAGTAATACTTCTGTATTAGTCACAGAGGAGCACCTATCAGAGGTGCCACAGAGCTGGCAGTCTCTGTGTTCCGTCACAGAGGAACACAAGAGGAGTCACAGGGAGGTTCCCCAAATGCTGAGCAAGACCCCATGTGAATGTCATTTAGGTCAATGAGCATTCATTAGTTGAATGTCTACTATGTACAGGAAAACTTGGGAGAAAAGATGAAAAGAGCACAGATAGAGTCCTCAAGTGGTTCATGGAACTGTACAAATTGGATGATATTTAGAAATGGGGGAATATTTAGAAACGGAAATTGCAAGACTTGGAACCCGAATCCTTGGATTGGTGTGCTCTCAGCTCAGATAGAACCTATTTCCATATCCTTTAGAGAAGAGCCAGTCCATAGATATTCCAGAGACATAAAATACCAAGTTCTTTCTCATCTATTATTACTGAATTATTTACTCTTCCTAAATATTATCTCTTTTGGCCAGAATTGTAGGATTATTATTACTGCCAAATATGATGGAGGATTCATAAACTTTCCTCCAGTTGGTAATATAAACACTTTTTTTTTTAAATCTGGAAAAGAGATAAAGATTTATTTACTTTTTAAAAAACACTGCAGCATTTACACAATTTATAAATAGAGATTTGGGAAGATTTTCCACTCTACACAGCTTCTTAAAGCTTTTTTTTCCCCTCTTCTGTACCTCAAGTACCCAAAGCAGTTAAAGTTAATACTTAATGCAACCTAGTTGAAGAGATAGGCATTTCTTGCAGTCAGGTCTCAATTAAGAGATAAAAGACAAAAAGTGCAAAGCGCTTGATAAAGCTAAGAATACAAGGCCAGCCATGGATGTGCTTGAAGCTGTCCATAGCGATAACTGGATAGTCAGCTGGAATCTTCTTGAATTGAAGTGGGTGCTCTAACTTATCAAATTCCACATATGGGGAAATTATTGGTGCCTACAGTGGTGATTAACACTAACCCACTGGGTCAGAAACAAGCTGGGATAAAGGTGAAAACTGTATCTGACTATCAACACCAAATACATCCATTTAGAGAAAGATAGCAGAGGGTTTTTTTCTCTTTTTATATCTTCAGTTGTGCAGGTTGTCAGGCTGGTCACACAGTTAACGCTGCATATAGAGTGCTCTCTATAATGTGCAAATTGCAATGCACATTAAAATGTAATCTACTTTAATAAGTCACATGAAGATTACATTTTAAGATAATTGTTTGTGTGTTTATGCTACACACCAAAAATATTTTCCTGCTTTGTTTACAGTATTTTCTCTTTGCCTTTAAACATAATGATTGCAACTATTAGCACTAAATAACGCCCTTCTTCAAATGGTTGGGGGCAAAGTTATGGAGGTTCAAATTGTGGATTCCAGGAACCATGGTTCACTGTATAATGTCCAAACTGCTTAATCTTACTGAATTTCCCCAAATGAAACTGGTTATGATGTTATGATCATCAAAAACTTCACTGGACATCAATCATTAGGATACTTAGCTTGAATTATCCAGATAGTTTTACAAAGTTGTCCACTTTTCAATTTCTAGGTAGACAAAAATATTTGAGAGGTGACAATTTTTGAAATACTTATAATGCACATCATAACCTGGACTTTCTGACAGATCTATTCACTTGGAATACGGCCAATTATCAATGATTTATTAAAATGGGTGAGAAGGAAATTAGAGGAAAATGGAAATGACAAATAATCTCCAAATTTCTCACTGTTCATTCAGTTAAAAGTCCTTTTCCATTCAGCTACCAGTACAATCATTTACAAGTGATGACATTTAACTGAAAAGATTTTCATCTCTCTTTTTTTTTTCTCCCTCCTATCCATCTTGTAAAGGAAGTATCAACGGATACTAAAATAATCCACTGGGTTTAAGAGGCAAAATAAGTGCCGATTAATCTACGTAGATATTGTGCATTCAGCAGGAAGCAAAATGACTGGACTACAGTTGGTACCCAACCAACATTTCTTGAATGAATGAATGAATGAATGAGTAACCAGAAATATAACTGACTTATGGATTGACTGAGCTATGTATTTTTAAAATCTGGAAATTATTATAATGCTCAGACATGCTGTATGTATTTTGATTTGCTTATGGAAAGCCTATGGCACGTGGCTTAATCATATACGACCACTTATTTCATTATACTAATGTCACTAATATATGTCATGTTACCCAGAACGATTGTAATAGCCTTGCTCGGGAGCCATGGGACACTAAGTTAATGTACTTGTTTCCTCACTAATCTCTGGATTAACAGGGAAAATTTTCAATCTACTTTCTGTCAAAATAATTCAGTGATCTTTGTTTTTATCTGTTTGAATATTATGACGGAGATCCCGACATTCTGGAAAAGTAAAGGAGCCATATACTGACAGAACCTTTTAGTCCCAGGTGATATAAAACCCAACTGAATCAGACTTCAGAAAAAAGAAATATTAGTTCGTATATGTAACTGAAAATTTGGCAGGAGGTCTTCAGGAATAGCTAGATACAGGAGTTCAAATAATATGGTAAGAATTCAGAATGTCTTTATTTTCGGCCATAATTTCCTCTGTGTTGGCTTTCTATGTAGGCAGCTCCTCCCACAGGAAGGTTAGGTAGCTCTCAGCAACTCAAGATGGCTTTATTACTAACCTCAATCTAAAGGAAAGATCATCTCCATTTCAAAAAGCCACCAAAAGTTCTGGTTGAGCCTCACTGGCTTGCTTGGGTTCTGTGTCCATCCTTGACCCAAACACTCTGGCCAGACAGGTGAAATACACCAGTTGTAACATCAGGATCACAAGTCCTTTCTTAACTCAATTTGCATTTCCACTGGGATGTGGTGCTCTGTTTCGAGTCCTGCGTCTAATGCTTGGATTCAGAAGTAGAGTTAGTATAAACCGAACCAAAAGCAGTGCATGTGTAGAAAGATGACTCTAGGAAATATAAAATTACATTTTCAGAGGAAAAAAAATGGATCTTGGGGGTGAGGGGAACAATAGACGATACTGCAAGAAGTGTAGATGTAGAAATGAAAATATTAGGAAAAAGATTACAGAGAATGAAAGCCTTCATTAACTCTGAAATCATATCTACTAAATGACTAGAAGGCTATATCCTACTGCTGTGCCCCAAATGGAGAGTATTACTGAAGATCCAAGTCTTCCAAAATATTTTGGAATATATTCAGCTCTTCAGTTGAGAAATGTGGTCAATATATTATTTTTTTAATGTTTATTTATTATTGAGAGATAGAGAGATACAGAACGTGAGCAGGGGAGGGGTAGAGAGAGGGGGAGACACAGAATCTGAAATAGGCTCCAGGCTTTGAGCTGTCAGCACAGAGCCCGCGCGGGGCTCAAACTCACAAACTGTGAGATTATGACCTGAGCCGAAGTCGGTCGCTCAACCAACTGAGCCACCCAGGGGCCCCAATATATTAGTTTTTATATTCGTTCCTATGAAAGGAACCAGTATATATAGACTTTCCTGTTTTTAATTTAACCTGGATTTTGGTTTTGAAGGCAATTGAGAGTCAAAGCTGGGATGAAGAGAAGTGACTCATTTTCCTCCTATTGGAGACTCTTCATCTGGGGGCATCTGCTGATTGCTCACATCACACTGAATTCCACTGCCCCTAGAGGACATTATTTTTAATGTCAGGAATAAAATCACATTATTGAATGAGATTGGAAAGAGAACTAAAATGGTTACTTTGATGGGTTTCAGTAGATTAGCTAAAATAATATTCAGACATAAGATTTCATCAATAACATTAAGCAGCATTTTATTCTAGACAATGTGACTTAATGAGTTAAGTAAAAGATAGCATCTGAAGGTTTTGGGGTATAGAATACATTAATTTAAAGTTGTGTAAATTGTGAATAAAATACTTTATTTTATATGTTCTACTTTAGTTTGGAAACTTTGTCTTAACTTTGCTCTGACCTTTGGCAACTACTACTGAAAGAAATTACTGTTTATATTTCTATTCTATTGTTTCTAGCAAAAGCAAATTCCTCCATCACAATTTTAAACACTACTTACCAGGATTTCTAAATTCTAGACTTTAGAAAAATAATCTTATAGTTTTGGACGGACTCAGAGTTACAAATCTGTTTCGTAAATGATTCTTCATAATTCCTTCTCGATCTACTATTACAAATCCGCAGCATTTCTCTTCATCAAGCCATCATGTTTTACTAAACTGTGCCAAACTGGGTAGCCTATTGCGCTTTTTAATCATTTCCCAAATGATCTCAGGTCAAAATCTATAGGATTTTGGAGCACTTTGTATAAGATGTATAAGATGATATATCAAGATTTGTGTTGCATTTCAGATAAGGCATTAAACTTCAGTTTTTCATGAATTGTTTTCACAGTTCAGTCTGGACTGGCTTTATGAGCAGGAACCTATGTGAAATAGTTGAGGGGCAGCCAAAAGGCCCTCTGGACTTATAAAACTTCCTTCATCACAGAGTCTCTTGAAATAAGTACTGTAATTCCCATCAAGTGGGGTGCCTTATCATTAGCTCATTATTCCCCAGAAAGCCCTGTGAGGAGAACATATATGGTCATTAATAGAGCCATTGACATTTGAAGCCAGCAAAGGTAGGGGAGCTGGAGAGGGGTGTGGGTAAAAGATAGGGTCTCAAGCCCTGTGGTTTGCAGAAGAAGATCTTGCTTAATTGCAGACAAAGAAATAACCTGACAGTCTTGCCTTCTTTGTCATTTTGTGTAGACTAGACTCTAAGCTGGGCTATTATAAAAAAGAGAAATTGGCTTGAGATATCAAAGTTTTATCTAATATTTATTATGTATAGTTTTGGAAGATACAGTTTGTTGTTCCAATGGTTTTTGTTTGTTCATCTGTTCACTCTTTTATGAAAAAATAGCTGTTTTTCAAGTTTTCTGTGTGTCAGGTATTGTCCTAATTGTATTACATGTGTTATCTCACTAAAGCCTTCTAAACAATCCTCGGAGATAGGCACCATTATTATTCACATTCTACAGAATAAAGTGACTAGTATAGATATTAAATAACAACGTCACATGCTAGTAAATTATGTGTCTAGGAGTTGAGGAGGTTTACAAGACAGCAAACAAATAACAGGTACATGAAAAAATAGTACAGGTAAAAAAAAAATCAAAATAGGTGGTGTGACAGAATAATGAGGCTTTGGTGCAGAAGGGTAGAGATTATGATGTGTCAGGTGGTTAGGGAAGGATTTGGGAGGAGGTGACATTTGAGAGACGACCTGTAGGATAAATAGCAATGAGCTATGCAAACACTAGTGCAAACTTCTTAAAACAGAAAAAGGTTGGTGTGTTTGATGAAAAGAAAAGGGAATCCCTGTTAGCTGTATCTCAAGTATAGTCCTTCTTCTACTAAACCTTGGTCTACTTACAGATCTAGCTAGATCAGAGGAAGAACAAATAGTTGTTTCTTTTCCTTCCTTCCTCTCTTCCTTCCTTCCTTCCTTCCTTCCTTCCTTCCTTCCTCTTTCGTTCGTTTTATAAGTAACTGTTTCTTAAGTTCTGTTCAACTCTACTCATTCTCTTTGGAATCAGCAAATCTTGGGTACTGGATGTGTTCTCTCCTTTTGGATTTCACATGGAATTTCTCTCTCTGGCCTTTCTCATCTAAATTCTTCTCTTGCTGGTATACACACTAAGGCTCCACAGCGTTTAACTGAGAAGTAACGTCTTTCTTTACAGTCTTTATTAAGATCAGAGTCTGGACTTGATTAACATCTTTCTTTAATTCAATCAAACACTAATCCAGGGCTTAGTTAGGATAGATTCTCAGGTTAATCCCAAAACAAATTTGTCATAAACACTATCCTTAAGAAGTTTAAAGTCTAATATAATAAATATTTAAAAAAATAGGGGCACCTGGGTGGCTCAGTTAGTTGGGCACCTGGCTTTGGCTCAGGTCATGATCTCACAGTTTGTGGGTTTGAGCCCTGCGTTGCGCTCCATGCTGTGCAGACCTTCCTCGGGATTCTCTCTCTCTCTCTCTGCCCCTCCCCCTCTCATGCTCTCTCATCCCTCTCTCTCTGTCTCAAAGTAAATAAACTTTAAAAAAAATTTTAAAAATAAATTAAAAAATTAAAAAATATATATATTATTTAAAAAATATTTGCCTTATTTACTTTTTATAGCCTATCAATCTTTTCCCCTTGTGATTCCACTATCTTTGAAGCCAGTGAGCCAGTCAGAGGAAACAAATAAGTCATTCATTATTCATGCTTAAGTTTCAAAAGTGATTTTAAGTTAAGGATTTTAAGTTAAGTTTTAAAACCAAACTCTTTGGAGAAAGAAAATGCTGTTCAAAGTTTCATAAGTTTATATATAACTACATAAAATATATATAATGAAATATATATAATGAAATATATATAACTCTATATACATATATATATAATGTATAACGTACATACATATATAACTCTACATATATATAATGAAATATATATAACTCTACATACAATACATGTAAGCAAAATTTAGATATCTTATACTATATGTTAACTAACTTGGATTTAAATTATAAAATAAATAAATAAATAAATAAATAAATAAATATCTAAAAATTAAAAAAAAAAAAAAACCTTGGAGATCTAAGTGCCGTATAAAGTATAATATACGGAGATCGTAAGACATGTTGTTACAGAAGTTCTTATCCAAGCAGCAAGGGAAAACCCTTTTTGTTCTGGTGGTATGAAAGTGCAGAAACCCTGAAGAACTGGGAGAGCTCAAACCTTGAAGAACTGGGCAGCTCAAAGGCTCTTTTTGGCCTTGGCTGTAGTTAAAGAAAGATGGGGAAAATGAAGACAATAAATTGAGACAGAAATAAAAACTATGGGGTTTTGTGTCTCTTTTCCTCTTGAGAACTCTGGGAAGAGGACTGTCACAATGGGTCATCATTTACCTGGGAGCATAACACAAATTTAGGGGATACTAGTCAAATTACTGTATATCTCAGTTGTGCCTCTGGAGTTGTACATTGCTCAGCTGTAATTCGGAATATGGTGTCTTTGACTACCTGCGCATCCCAGAGCAAAAATAGCCGTATAGGATGCTTATGCAAAGAAGGACCTGAAATAATTCTCATGAGTCTCCTTCTTTCCACCTTTGATGGAAGAGATTTGAAAAATTCCCACATAACTTCAGTTGAGCAATGCAGAAGGGAAGGTATTAGTGTTGGGGATTAAATGGGAATCGTGGCCAGATCACAGATTTGTAACACCAATGAGAAAAGAAGGGAGAAAAGAAGGCCAGATCACAGATTTGTAACACCAATGAGAAGGGAAGGTCCTGGATAACAGGTAGGTGGGCCAGTTTCCTGGGAGAAATTAGAGTTCCTTTCTCTAAGGGGAGAACAGAATAGACCAGTTAAACTGCGGCCACTTCAGCATAGGCCACCTCACTCATAGGCAGTGAGGACAGAGGCTGCTTGCTCTCTATAGTCCAGTGGGATGAAACACCAAAAGGGAAGTTGAGCATAAGGTCCTCTCCTCGATGCCAAAAGGTATGGCCAGCTTCTCTTCATACACAAATACCATCTTGGGAAGGAAAAGATGCCTTGAAAGGGAGTTGAACTTTGAATTGTCTTCATAATTACCAGAGATGGATGATTCTGAACCAGAGGAGATAAAAGTAATATTATTTGGTAAGATAGAATGTTTTTATTATTACTTTTTGTTCCCTGGATCCTTCTCACAATAAAGACAGTTTCTAATTTTTTACCCTTCCACTTCCATACATGCTTATGGTACTAAATACAAAGCAAGATGTCTGACAGTTTCAGTGAAGTAGTCTTGAGTTCAGGAGAAAACCAGATTCTTTATAGATAGAAGTAATCCTGTTTTATTGAAATCTGTGAGCTGCTTTTGTTTTCTTAACTTTCCAAGTGGATTGTCCACAACAGATGTTCAGTTGACTCGTGTAGTTGGAGCTTTTTATGCTTTATTAATCGACTTTCAAGATTCATTTGGATTTTAAATAGATAGTGCTTTCAGCAGTTAGAGAAGGATTACTTTTATTACTCAGAGTTGGAGTCCATTTTGTTTTCTGAATGTATCAAATTTCTCCACTGTAGAAGGTAGAGGCCTCAATGGATTTTCATGGACTCTGCAGGTTATACCTGGTGCCAACAAAATTGCTTTAGGGTTTTCTATAGAAAATGAGATCTTTTAGGAATATCTGCAATAAACTCAATTTAAATTTCTAGCAATAATTTTTAAAAGTCAGTTTATTCTGGTAAGGTTTTGGTTTCATCTTTACTTTCTTATTAATTCTTTTGGGAACTCTCTTCCAAAAATTGTATCCTTAAGGTTAGCCACAAGCAGTATTTAAAATGTTTATCAGCTGTTACATCTTATTACCAACCAATTAGGGCCACCATAGACTGAAACGAACCAATATAGCTCTCTGGACTGGGGCCAGCCCTGGTTTGGGCAAAATTACTTCAGCTTGATTTATTGTTCATTACCGTTGACACCAGCAGTACTGAAAGTTGATAGTATTATGAAAAATGGGGTTTTCTGATATTCTCTCCTCACTTTTTGGGGGAAAGGGCACATACCCACACATTTCTGAGGTCCTGGGCTATAGACAACTAGGAAAATCGAGTTATTTGTTTGTCCTCAGTTTAGCTTGGGAATGCAGACAAACGAGAAAGATATTTTTGAAGCATTTTGTTTTCCCATCAGCACCTAACGCAGTATCTGACGCGTTCTCAGTAGATGAACAAAATACAGAGGGTGGAGTTTCAAAATCGCATATTTGTTCTTTATGAGTCTGAACATCACATTTTCACTTAGTTATTGGTTAGTTGATCCCTCTAGGGCACGTTAAGATCCAAGGTGATCAACATGTAATTTCAAGTAAGTATTTTAAAAGCAAACTCCAGGGGCTCCTGGGTGGCTCAGTCGGTTAAGCATCTCACTTTGGCTCAGGTCATGATCTCACAGTTTGTGAGGTTGAGCCCTATGTTGGGCTCTGTGCTGCCAGCTCGGAGCCTGCTTCTGATTCTGTGTCTCCCTATCTCTCTGCTCCTCCCCTGTTCATGCTCTGTCTCCGTCTCTCTCTCTCTCAAAAATAAATAAACATTAAAAAAAATTAAAAGCAAACTCCAAATGTCTGAGGTTTTTTTTTTCTTTTTTTTTCCAAATTATAAAGAAAAAGAAACTTGAAAAAAATGTCAAATGACTTAGCTTATTATACAACGGAAATCAAATAAGCTATTGTGTTTATAGCATATTGTTGTAAAACTGTGATAAAATTTACTGAGCTTTTTTCATCAGAGAAAATCTTTTAAATAGTAATATATTGACTTCAGATCATCTTAGCTGCCTTCCCTTTGGAACATTCTTTGGGAAATTAATTTATTCATTTTGCTAATAACGTGCCTCTTCTAAGTGCAAGTAACTCTTAGTCAGGCTAGCAAAGGAGTTAGAGTAGTGAACAAAATATTTTCCTGCCCTAGTGGAGCTTATATTCTAATGTGAGGCACAGGAAATAAACAGAGTAAATAAGGAAATTACAAAATATAGTATGATTACTCTTACCTGATATTATAAAAAAAAATTAACTCAAAATGGATCCAAGAACTAAAATGTGAGAGTTAAAACTATAAAACTCTTAGTAAGAAAACATAGTAATCAATTTTTATAACTCCAGATTGGGCAAAGAATCCTCATATATAACACCAAAGGAACAAGCAACAAAAGAAGAGTATATAAGTTAGATTTCATCAAAGTTCAAAATTTTCATACATCAAAGGACTCAATGAAGAAAGTGAAAAGACAATTTGAAGAATTGAAGAAATATTTATAAATCTTACATCTGGTAAGAGTCTAGTACATAGAATATATAAAAATTCGTACAACTTAACCAAAAAAAGATGAAGATCCTAGTTAAAAAATGGGTAAAAGACTTACATAGACACTTTCCCAAAGATTATATACAAATTGCCAACAACTATATAAAAAGATACTTGACGTCATTGGTCACGAGGGAAATGGAAATAAAAATCACAGTGAAACACCACTTCACACTCACGAAAATGGTTATAAAAAGAAAAAAAAAACAAAATAAGTTTTGGCAAGGATGTGGAGAAACTGATATCTTTGTGTATTGTTGGTGGAAATCTAAAATTGTGCAGCCATTGTGGAAAGCGGTTTGACAGTTCCTCAAAAAGTTAAACAGAAAATTGCCATATGATCCAGCAACCCATGCCTAGGTGTATACCCAAAAGAATTGAAAAAAGGTGTTCAAACAAAACTGTACAGGGATGTTCATAGTAGCACTACACACAGTAGCCAAAAGGTGGAAATAACACAAACGTCCATCAGTGAATAGCCGGGTAAAGAAAATGTGGTATATCAGTACAATGGAATATTGTTCAGTCACTAAATGGAATGAAACAGTCACACGTGCTACAATGTGGATAAACCATGAAAACATTAAGCTAAGGAAATAAAATGCCACAGATCACATATGGTATAATTCAAGTTCTATAAAATAGCCAGAGTCGGCTGTAGGATAGGTGCTAGAGTTTGATGAGGGATTATGCATATGCTGTATTAGAGAAAGAGGAGTAAAGAATGACTCTGAAAATTTTGGTCTGAATAACTGGATAAATGGAGTTGCCACTTGCTGAGATGAAGAGGGCTATAAAAGGAGGAGGTTTGGGGGGAAATGAAGAACTTGGTTTTGGAGATAAATTCGAAAGACCTATTTGATGCCCAAGGGGAGGTGATAAGTAGGTAGTTGGATATACTAGTCTGGTATTCAGGGGAGTGGTCTGGGCTCATAAGCAAGAAGATTGCATTTAAACCTGTATGACTTGAATAAGGTCATGAAAGCATGGTGAGATGTGAGAAGAATGACAGACTAAGAGCTGGGACATCTCACTTTTCGAGCTTGGAGAGACGCGGGGCTGCAAAGGAGCCTGAGAAGAAGCAAGCTAGTAGCTAGGCTTTTAACCCATTCTGATGGCTGTATCCTTTTCCTTCATGTTAAGTACTAAATCTAAATCGCCAGCCCCGACATCTCCCTGGACACTGGGTTGCATTTTTTACTGACACTATCACTTGGTTCTGGCAGAACGAACCTCTAACTCAATATACTACGTTGCTGATTCTGTGTCAACCCCTCTGTCCAATTCGGTCCTCATTCCTGCTTTCTGTATGCACTCCTTAGGGAATCTCAGCACTACTGCTTGAACACTTCTTGAACATTTCAAGGCCTTTCCAAATGCAGCCACATCTTGATTTATAATCTTGTGTTCATTGTACCTGTATGCCCACTCCTCCAAACACCACACTCCTCTGCTTGTGGTCCCTTTACTATCGCTCTTTCTCCCTAATCTTTATCTAAATTCTAACCACCTTCCGAGGCCCATTTCACATACGCATTCAAGCCTGGAGCACATAACTTTTCTTCATCTCCAGCCCATATGAACTATTTCATGCCCCTGAGAAGGTTTTACATTTTATTTCTTCTAACCCAGTGAGGTTTGGTGAGTATTGTCAGTTGGGAAGCTAGGCCTCCTCCTCGTAACAATATCTGGAGTTCCTTGTGGGGGTGCTATTTATATTCTATGTTCTTCTGGATGATTTGGGCGGTACCAAGAGCACTCCTTTTGATGCAGAGATGGTCACGTATCCAGGTTTGCCCAAACAGTTCTGCTAAATGCTCTAGGGATGAGCAGGTGACACAAGCGAGACAGGTGAGTCACTTTCTCTCCTTTACCCTGCTTTACTTTTTATACAGCCCTTATCACAAATAATTATACATATTTATTTCTGTATTTGTGTCATGTATATTTTCTCCACTAGAATATGAACTCCATGAGAGCAGGTGACACTGTCTATTTCATTTATTACTGTATCCTCTAAGCCTGGAACACTGCCTAATACTTACTCCGTGCTTAATATTTGTTAGATGACTGAATAAATTAATGACCCCATCCCAGGTGTATTGCAAGAACTATTCAGAAAATGACTTGCTTATCCCTGGGTTTGACAATCTGGTAGAATAGAAATATAGAACCGGTAGTGGTTATCTAACCACCACATAGGGAAGCCTAGCTGAGAATGAAGCCAATTCCCGTCCAACATAGAACCAAAAGACGGATTTCTGTCAACATGATTTGAATGCCTGGACCCAACTGGGTGTGGACTTCCTAATGATTTTGGAATTTGCGGCTTGTGAAGCAATGTATTCTTCTCTTCCCCACATTTTTTTTTCCGTAAGCAAGTTTGCCCATTTGCGATACCCTGATACACGGTTTTTATTATACTCCAGTTTGTACAGTGTATCATAGAATTGGCAATTTTTTAGCTCCTCTGTTAGACTGTAAGCTATCTCAGGGTGAAGACCTCGCCTTATATGCATCTTCAGGTTTCATATAGCATTGACCCCCTGGTCTCCTGATAAACATTTGATAAACACTTGTTGCATCAAAATGAAATTAACGGTCTTTACTTGAAAGTCAGAAATATCTTTTCTTACATAATACTTTGAAGAAAGGTATGGATATTCCCGAAGAAGATGTTTGCAGAATTCCCATATTTTAGTGTTCTTTAGAGGATAAACTTCAACCACCTAAAAAATATTTTTGCTAACATTTTAGACTCTATTCTATAATAACTATTAATCATATTAGAACCTTGGATGAGTCCAAAAAAGTTTGATATGATTTGGCTCCTTATCAAAAGCCTGGGAAGAATTATTGAAATATCTCTGTTGGAATTTATAACTTGATCTGAGTGCTTCTTGGTGTGCTTTGATTAAAAAAATAGAGGGTGGTTCTACTCATTTAACAGAAGGTATGATGTGTTTTTGGATTCATAGATCTGTGTAATCCTAATGGTTTGCTATCAAGATTCTCATATTTTGGCCTATATTTCTGCCTATTAAATTCAGTCCAAATGAAAGTTTATAGCTGTGCCCGAGCTCATTAATTCTCTCTCTCTTGCTGGTGGCCAGCCATACCTATAGGTGGGCTGGCCCGAGTTAGAAACCAAACGATCTCCCTGCGCAAGGAATCAGCGGTTTGATCTCCAAAGCTCAGGGTTTCATATCAATTGAAATAAGCAGCCAAAGATAAAAGGCGGTCTGTTGTGCTTCCTTAGTATTTCCAGGAGAAGTAAACAAAGACCATCTATTTTCCTCTAACACGCCCACACGCCAGCCCCTTGCCTCCTTCTCTGCCTCCTGGTCATTTGAACATTAATGCACATGTCCCTGAAATTGCCTTCTAGCCAAGAAGTCAGAAAAACGTTTGACCCAGGAGATCAGAGATCCTTGGGTGCAGAGCACAGACTCGTGAAGTGGAAGCCATCCTTGCGCTGTAGGCAGAAGCCGGAGGAATGAGCCACTCCTTTCTCCGTGCTCCCTACACAATGGCTGCCACCAAGCAGAGGTTCCCAACAACCTGTTATGTTTAATCAATGAAGAGATAGAGTCCAGCCACCGTCTTTGAGGCAGAATTATGTGCTCTAAAACTCAATTTGTTTCTGTTTTGTTTTATGCTTTGAAGCCTTCTAAGTGGATTTGGTACCATTTGCTGATTGGCAATAATTAGAGTCCAGATTTTTTTGCATCACATTTCACTGATACATTTAATGTTGCCTGTCTAGATTATCATTATTGTTATTATTTTTAGTTCAGTGCTCGATAGAGTCAGAAAACAGTTGCTCAGCACCTTTTTTATAATTTCAATTTATTAACATAGAAACCTCTCAGACTTCTTTTCCCCCTAGCTTAAGTGGCTTTAACACCTCAGAAAACCCCCAGAATTCATTTTTTTCCCCTAATTACCTTTCTCTGGATAATCTCCAGTTCCTCCAAGTGCTTCTTTCAAGGGTGTAAAAATCCATTACTGCAGGCTTTCTTGGACAATAACAATTCTGTCCTTGCCCTTTGGTTGACAGAGTAGCATGGCCAACATTATGGTAAGGTGAGGTCCCAGGGACCCAAGAGTTGTTTTCTTCCCGTGTTCAGTTGCCAGTTTAAATACTATCAGTGTTTCCAAATTTACCGCACTGTGGTCTCACGTTGACTGAGAAAATTCTTATAGGGAAGCAAAAGTTTTTACTATTGCCCACCCGTTCTGGTAATATAAGAGAGGCAATTTTCCAGTTCTTGCAAACACATCTGCAGGCCGGTGCCCCAACATCAGGTGCCATAGTTCGGGCTTGTTTAAATGAATGAAGCTGGTCAAGTACCAAGCACCTGCTCTAAGTATTCCGTATGGTTTTCCTCCCAGAAGGAATGACCAGTCTGAAGCAGCTGTGGGTAATTTTATTCGCCAAAACAAGCTGGAAGCAAAAAGGAAAAAATAACATGATTAAAATCCTAAATGGGACTCAGTACAGTCTCATTAATAAGCTACAAAGCATTTAAATAGTGAGTGTACCTATGTGCTTGCCAGTATTAGCACATCATCAAGAAAGTGAAAAATGGACATACATGTTATTCATTAAATCCTCAAAGGTAGGAAACTTGGGGGCTGATTAATTCAAGTAGGTAAATGAAGCCAAGAAATATGGATCACTTGATGGAAAATAACCAAGTTAAGTCCAGTGCTAGCTCACCTGTCTGCTTGGTGTATGATGTCCTCATAGAACACTCAGAGCGAAGTCATGGGAGTTATCAAGTCAGGGAACATTTCTTGAATGGCCACTCATTGTAGTGTCTCAGGCCCATTGTTGATGGCTGGTAGTATCTGCTCAAATCTAGAGTGCTAAAATTTAGGAAGGAAGATGTGCAATAGAAAATTAGAAAATTCCAACAACCACTAACCCAGAAACAATGTGTGACAGATAATTAAAAACTCCCATTCCTGTATGTATATCACCTTGCAACATGACTTTGCTGGTCCTCTCAACCATTGAACTTAATTTCTTCAACCATTGAATCTGGACTTGCCCTTTTAACTTGCTTCAGCCAAAGGAAAGTCAGCAAACAACTCAAGCAGAGGCTTGAAGAGTCTCTGTACATTGGGGCCTGTGATGGTTATTTCATATGGCACTTTACTGAACTAAGGGATGTCCAGATAGCTTGTTAGACATAGTTTCTGGGCGTGTCTGTAAGGGCGTTTCCAGAAGAGATTAGCATTTGAATTGGTGAAAGACAAGGCCCTTCTCAATGTTGGTGGGGGTCATCCAAACCCTTGATGGCCTTAACTGAGCAATAAAGAGGAGGAAGGGCAAATTCACTCTCTCTCTCCTGGAGCAGAGACAGCCATCTTCTCCTGTTCCTGGTTTTCAGGCTTTCAGATGCAGACCAAATTACACTGCTAGCTTTCCCGGTTCTCCATTTTGCATATGGCAAAATGTGGGACTCCTCCACCTCCATAACCACAGAAGTCAATTCCTATAATAAAAATCCTCTTATATGTATATCTCTATATATCCTATTGATTCTGTGTCTCTGGAGAATCCTAAAATAGAGCTTTACTCTCTCTCCCTGCTGGGAAACCTGCGAGCTCCAAGTGAAGAAGCTTGGACTATTCTAGGAGAGAGACCAGGGAGAGAGAGAGGCTCAAACATTCCATTCTCTCCATTCAAACACTGTTCAGAGAGAGGCTCAAACATTTCAGCGGTCACGGCCGTAGCCCCAGACATTTGAGCGAAGCCAAGCTAGACCCTTGCCTTGACCACTCTAGCCCATAACTGCCAAGTCCCCCACAAAACATGAGAAAAAAGAAATTGTATTAGTTTTAAGTCACCAAGCCAACAGCAAAGGCTAATTGATACACGATGAAATAATTATTTATGTAATTAAAATTCAACTGTAAAATGTAATATGTGGTGGTGGAATGATTAGAAAAATTATACAAGGGTGAGCATGGGATGGAAAGTCTCAATACCAGTGAGATCTGGTGATTTTGTGCAGAGCATTTTGCAAGGATTTTTTTCTGCTTCATTTTCATCCCCAAACCATCTGCAAATCCTGGTCACTTTATATTTAGATTCCTGCAAACACCTTCTTATGCATCTTCCATAAGATTTGTCGTTTTGTCCATAATCCAAATAAGTATGCTTAGAGCCATTTGAGTTATATATAAATTCTTTGAGGAATGCAACTATACTTAGTATCAAGATTTTTTGATTGTTCAAACAAAGTATTTCAGCTTGGAAGCTAAATAGATAATGTGGTGATTTTAACGGGTGTCCACAGATTCTTTGATGACCACATCCCACTTCAAAAGGTGGACCCTAGTTTTCCAATCAAGTTAGTCTGTTTAATGGACCTCTGCATGAAATGTCATTTGTCTCTTGTTCAGTTGAAAAAGGCTGGAGAGGCTTGCTTCTAGTGAATAGATTGTAGTGGAAGGGATTCCAAGTGACTTATGAGGCTACGTTATTGGAAGGATAAAGCTTCTCTCTATCTTGGACCATTCACTCTGAAGGAGGGCAATAAACTTGTGGGGACAATCAGACGGTCCTATAGAGAGGCCCACCTGGTGACTGACTGTATTTCTCGCCATCGACCAGCACCAAATTATCAACTCATGGGAATGAACTACCTACGTTGGAAAAGGATTCTCCAGCCCAAGTCCAAAATTGTGGCCCCAGCCATTATCTTGACCCCTTCCTAGTAAAGGGCAGAAAGGCAGAACCATCCATCTCAGCTGCTCCTTAATCCCAAGCCCTGGGAAACTGTGAGATATAAAATGTTTCTTGTCTGAAGCCACCAAGTTTTAAGGTAATTTGTTTTGCAGCAATAGATAACTATTAAACATAATAAGGAAAGGATGAAATTTACATGGTCCTTTCAAAAATAAAGATTATAAGTCGATCAACTTTTAGTCCAACAGCTAGATCAAGGAAAGTTAGTTCCAATCCCTTAGAATCCAAATGTGGACTCACACACATTTTAAATATGTTACAATGATATAATGCTATCATCTAATCAGCAGATCTTATTCAAATTGTGGCAAATGTTGCAATAATCTCTTTTATAGAAGGACATTGATCATCCATTACAGGTAGATATTATGCGCCTTAAATGTCCTTTAATTTTAATAGTTACAAAGCCTTTTTTTTAAATTAAAAACAATATTTTATCTTTCAACTTTATTGAGATATATTTAATATATAGAAAGTTGCACATATTTAAAATATATGCATTAATGTGGGTATTTTGAATGTGGAAATCATGCATATACCCATGATACCATCACCACAAATTATATGGTGAACATACCCATCACCTTTAAATAACGTTTTGAGTCTCCTTACTGGTCTTTCTCCCTTTCTTTCTTTCTTTCTTTCTTTCTTTCTTTCTTTCTTCCTTTTTCCTTCCTTCCTTCCTTCCTTCCTTCCTTCCTTCCTTCCTTCCTTCCTTCCTTTTTTAGGACGGAAGGAAGCATGAGAATCTAGGATAGACAAATATATAAAGGCAGAAAGTAGCTTATAGGACAACTGGGAGGTGATAGCTAAAAGGCATGGGTTTCTTTTAGAGATGCTGAAAATGTTTTATGATTGATTGTGGTGATGGTGGCACATCTATGTGAATATACTGAAAAGCATACACTTTATTAAATGGGTGAATTATATACTATGTAAATTAGACCTCGATGAAACTGTTACAAAAAAGTTCGACTAACGGAATACTGACAACACGCTTTCAAGTCTCTAACGTGTATGGTGTAGGTACAAAATAATCTGTGCTTGTTAATTTTCAAATTTATGTTTCATATTGGATTTGTGTTAGAGTATACCTATTCTCAACTTCAAGAATAAAGTTTCCCAAAGAGGGTTTCATTAGAATCACAAGAATAGAGTTGGGTTATACAGAGTGGGTTCTCATCAGAATTTTTGCTCACACCGATGCGGATCTATTCTTTGCACACAAGCCGAGACGTCACAACATCACAAGACAAGAACAAGCTAAGTCACCAAACAAAATCAAATTTTGAAAAGTTACCAGCTTTTATATTTTTCAACATAAAGCAGACAGGACTCTATTCCTTTTTTTTTTTTTTTTTTTGATTATTATTATTGTTTATTTATATTTGAGAGAGAGAGAGAGAGAGAGAGAGAGAAAGCAGGAGGCAGAGAGGGGTGGAGAGAGAGTGAGACACAGAATCCAAAGCAGGCTCCAGGCTCTGAGCTGTCAGCACAGAGCCTGACGCAGGGCTTGAATCCACAAACAAAGAAATCATGACCTGATCTGAGGTCAGAAGCTCTACGACTGAGCCACCCAGGTGCCCCAAGGGACACTATTCCTGAACTCTGGGAACAAAATCTCAGAATATAGATGTTGATGCTGTTATATAAAACATGTTCAAGCATGCATGCCAGTATGTCAGCCCCACCCATAACCAAACCAGCCCAACCCCAGGACACTCTCTTGAATGGCTTCCCCGTGTATTTTTGTCTATATATTTTTTTTTTCTACAATCTATCACTAAAGGCTTCTTACACATTCACAGCTGTCTACAGTCTATATCACTTCAACCTTCTACAATTTATCACTAAGCATTATTAATCATTCCTTAATAATGTATTAAAGGCTATTGAATTTTTCAATCTGCAAATAGGGGGACTACTTTAATGTGGGGAGACGGCTTCTCTCAGTGCATTGTTGCCCAAGTATGATAGGTTGAGGCTCTGCAGGACTGGAGATTCTCTACTTAAGGCTCTGCAGGACTGGAGATTCTTTAAATTAGTACAAGATTGGGAAAAGAGCTGGAGACGGCAGGAAGGACAAGCGGACTTGTTTTGGGGAGATCCTTGGGAGAGGAAGGGAGGAGAAATGGAGCAGGAAAGGACTGGGGTGTGCTGGAATGGGGCACCACAGGCAGCCGCTATGGTGGTTTTATTTTTTTTCCTTGCTACAGATTTGTTAGTACCAACGGCAACCTCTTTCTCTCACTCCATTCCCAAAACACTTCCCCTCCCTTGGGCGACACTTGAGATTTCTGGTCAGGGTGAACAGGCAGTGGTGATAATCCCCAGGGATATTTCTGAGGGCCAGGATGCCCAAGGGCCTGAAGAAGAGGGCATGATACACAGTCCAAATCACAGGCTTGAAGTCTGCAGTCAGATGCACTGGGAAGCCTGGAAGTGCTGTAGCCTCCAAGTCCCAGAAGGCAGAGCTGGTGCTTAAGAGACAATCTGGAAGCAGATCTTTGTCCAAGTCATAGTTCTACAACTTACTAGCTGTGTGATAAATCCCTTGACTCTTCTGAAACCAATTTATTTAACTCTAAAATGGGGATAATGGTAATATTCACTTCATACAGTTGTCGTGGGAGTAACAATAATTCTCACTAATAATAATATTGTCTAATCACAGAGTTAGCAGCAAATAAATGATAGACATTTTTATTATTGTGTTTAGATACTATACATGCAGATGGAAATGAGTCCTGGAAGTGAGGTGCTGAACCTTATTTTTTTCCATTCAGCCAACCAACAAATGTTGAAACTCTTTTTTTTAATTTTTTTTTAAGTTTATTTATTTTTGAGACAGAGAGAGACAGAGCATGAATGGGAGAGAGTCAGAGAGAGAGGGAGACACAGAATCGGAAGCAGGCTCTGGGCTCCGAGCCATCAGCCCAGAGCCCGACGTGGGGCTCGAACTCACGAACCGCGAGACCGTGACCTGAGCTGAAGTTGGACGCTCAACCGACTGAGCCACCCAGGCGCCCCTAAACTTTTTGCTCATCTTAACATTCTGTCTATACAGCCATCTGGAATATTCACAGGAAATATTTTGAAAGACTTGATAAAAGCTCATTGTAATATATATATATATATATATATATATATATATATATATATATATATATATATATTTCCAAATGAAATGACAGCTGTGGATGGATAAGAAGCCCTTTCCCATCACATTTTGGACAGTTCTAAAGTATTTAACATTTTCAAAGAAGAACAGATTCTGGAGATCACTTTAGATTGCTTTTTAATTTGTTGAACAATGCCAATTTGGTTAGAAATTAATTCTCAGCATTTCACATTTCATAGAAGGAAGGTAAGTATCTTTTGAACTTTTCTCTCATATACCCGTAGGATCTGGGATTTCTTGACGCTGATTAAAAGAGAAAATAATCTTATTGACATAGAATATCTCATGTGCCAATATAAGAGGCGTCATGCTTAATAGTCTCTAATTAACAGCTGGTCATAAATGGTGTTATGCTTTTCATTGAGGAACTTATTTTCTTTTATACGGGATTTGAATTTGTATTTTATACACTGGCAAGTGTTACTGGTTTTAATTTATGTCAATGATACAAAGTTTAAAAAAAATCTATTTTTTTTTAAGCGAGTTATTTTAAAGAACAAAAGAAGAAAATATAGGACAGGTAGTATACGGATGTGGTGTGACAGAACCCAGCCATATATGTGTATCCTTAGTTCACAGCTTCTGTTTTACCATGTGCTTAATAAATACTTTGTGGGTGAATGGATGAGTGGGATTCTGCCTTGTTCTCAGGGCATCCCTGCCATGTTCCTCAGTTCTAGGAAATGTGCTTTCCCTGAATCTGTCATTTTGTGTGTGTGCTTTTAGCTCTTCGATTTGGATCTGTTTATGAGTCTTTCTTTCTTTCTTCTTTATTATTCTTAAGCATTTTTGAACAATTTGAGATCTAGGGCAGCTCTGTATTGTTCTTTGTCTTTCCTCTTCACCCTTTTCTTTTCCCACCCATTGAAAGCTCCAATATCCAGTTTCCACAACTTTTGCTGCCATATACTTTATGTATTCTCCAAGACATGGCCCAGTGGCTGACATTTGAATCCTAAATACAGGCTTACGCTTGATCATAGAGTTAACTTAATGCCTCTGGGCATTCCAACCTGGTGAAACCATAAACCTTGCTTGCATATACAGGTTGAATTCTCAGTCCTTATCTTTCTTCATCTTCTTACTTCTTGTCACCCCTTTTTTGTAGTTTCTTTCTTAAAACACGTATTTTTTTTTTTCACTTTTCTTCCAGGAACCCATTCATTCTTGGTTTTCCTCCTACCATACTTGTTACTCCTTCTCAGTGTCCCTTGTTAGTTCTCCTCTCCTTTTCAGACTGTTGAGGTAGGTGTGCTAGGGCTCAGTGTTTGGACTTACTATTTATTTATTTATTTATTTAAAGATTTTTATCATTTATTTATTTTTGAGAGACAGAGAGAGACAGACCATGAGCCGGGGAGGGGCAGAGAGAGATGAAGGCACAGAATCCAAAGCAGGCTCCAGGCTCTGAGTTGTCAGCACAGAGCCCGATGTGGGGTTCGAGCTCTCGGAGTGTGAGATCATGACCTGAGCCTGAGTCGGACGCTTAACCAGCTGAGCCACCCAGGCGCCCCTGGACTTACTATTTAAACTCACTTGACAAGCTTATCAATTCTTTCAGTTGTTGAGATAAAAAATGTTGGAGTCGCTCTTGAGTCCTTTCTTCCTCTCATATTATATAGCTGATCCTTGAGCAAACTTTATTGGCTCTATCTCTAAAATATATCCAGATCTCAAACACTTGTGTTCACACTTCTACAATCCTGATCCAATCAACGATTATATTGTAATTAAATTATTGAATTAACCACTTGAATTACATTTTTACTTGTATTCCTGTTTCTCTATAATTTATTTTCAAAAGCCATTTAAAAAATCAGTAATATCATGTCCCTTTTCTTTCACTTCATATACGTAATGTCTGTTTGAATTGTTCTCCAGTTCTCTTATCATATTTGTTTCTAGCACCATTATTGATTTGAGGTCTAGGGCAGCTTTGCATTTTTCTTGATATGTGTTTGTATTATAATTGACATGCAATAATCTGTACATATTTAAAGTGCCCAATCTGACAACTTTTGATATATGTGCACACCCATGAAACAATCACTACTATCAAGATAATGAAGACATTCATTACCCCTAAAGTTTCTTTCTGCTCTCTTGTATTCTATCCTTCCTGCCCTTCCTTCCTCCACCCTCATTTTCCTGGCATGCACTGATCTGCTTTCTGTCACTACAAGTTGTTTGAATTTTCTAGAATTTTATATAGGGAGTAATACAGTATGTATTCTATTTTTGTCCCCGTTCTTTTACCCAGTAGACTTGGGATTCATCTGTGCTGTTCTGTGTATCAACTGCCTATTCCTTTGTGTTGCTGTGTACCAGTGAATATGAATGTAGCATGGGTTGTTTTACCATTATCAACTGATGGACATTTGAGTTGTTTCCAATCTTTAGCACTGATAGATAGAGCTGCTATGAACATACTTGTGCAAGTTGTTGTATGGACAGAGTCGTTCATTTCTTTTGGGTAAATACCCAGGAGTAGGATGGCCAGATCATATGGTAGATGGCTATATTAATTTTTGAAAAGCTTCCAACCTATTTTCCAAAGTGTTTTGTCAGTTTACCTAACCACCAGCTGCATATGAGAGTTCCTGTTCCTCCACATTCTTACTAACACTTGGTGTGGTCAGTCAATTAATTTTAGTCCTTCTAATATGTATGTGGTAGCATATTGGTGTGATTTTAATTTGCATTTTACTAATGACTAATAATGCTGAACATCTTTTCATGTGCTTATTTATCACCCCTATATCCTCTTTGGTGAGTGTTCTTAAAATCTTTTGCCCATTTTCTCTTTGGGTTCTTATTATTGAGTTTTGAGAGTTTTTTTTAAAAAAACTATTTTAAATATATGTATTTTTTTAAATCAGATGTACCATTTGCAAATATTATCTCCAAGTTTGTGGCTTGTATTTTCATTATTTGTATTTTCATTATTTTAACAATAAATATCTTTTGAAAAGCAGAAGTACTAAGTTTGGATGAAATTCAATTTATCTATTTCTCTTTTAAGAATCCTATTTTAGGTGTTGTGTCTAAGAAGTCTTTGCCTAAGTCAAAGTCACAAAGGTATTTCTCTCTCTATTTTTTTCCCAGAAATTTTATAGTTTTAGGGCTTACGTTTAAGTTCTGTGATCAGTTTTGAATTAACTTTTATACATGGCAGGAAGTACAGATTGAAGTTCCTTTTTTTGGCATATGAATATCAATTATTCCAGTTCCATTTGTTGAAAACACAATTATCTTTCCAATAAATTGCTTTCTTGTCTTTGTAAGAAATCAGTTGCCTGTGTATGTGTGGATCTATTTATAGAATCTCTATTCTGTTTCACTGATCTATTTATCTATTGTGATGCCGTATCCACACTGTCTTATTTATGCATCATATTCTAATGGAACAGACTGTATTGTCTTCCCATTTATTTAGTGTATCATCTGTCTTCCCCAACCCCTGGGAAGTAAACTCCACAAGGGAGAAGATATTTGTCATTTTTGTTTTTGGCTTTCCCAGAATATTGCTTACTTGGTACATTTTGTTAAATAAATGAATGGACAGAGAGCTCAAGTGAAGTGATGTTTAGCTTTCCTCAAGTTGAGGTAACAGCAGAACCTCTAGGGATATCTGGCTTTTGAAAATATGAGACTATAGAGAGGTCAGATAAGAGACAGACATCTGGGAGACATTTGGATAGAGGAGAAAATTCTTGATGACTTCAAGGCAACAGCAAGGGTATTCAGATTCTGGGTGTTGATTCTCGGGGAAAGCAAGTCAATAGTTTCTGCCTAGCATTAAGAGATTTCCCCCTTTAAGGTGTGGTTTGTGAGACTATGTAACTCTGCTACTTGTCCAGGTTTAAGCCCACTCTACTAGCTTGACATCTGACTGAGGCATGATCTCTTTTTTTTTTTTTTCACTCAACCTTGATCTTCCAATTGGCCTTTGACTGCTGACTTCTGTACTTTACTTGGTTCCAGACTGTCTGCTTGGCTGACCCTGTGCTTAATTCCTGACCTCTCCATGACTCTTAGGAACCAAAGCTCGAACCCTACATTGACTGCTGTCCACAGTTCAGTCAGAAGATGGAAGCCTTTAGTACAAATGAATCCTCAATGGGAGGAGAATATATATTAATATAAAAAATAGGTCTCTGGGTCAAACCTTGTGAAATGCTCAAAGTAGGGGAAAGGAAGAAGGGAATAAAAAGGGAATAAAAAACACAGAAAAGCTAGAAGAGCATAAAGGAGGGTTTTAAAAAGAGAATATATTTTCATGAAGAAAAGATCAGTCAGCTGAATGAAATATAGAGAATAAAGAATGAGCCAAGTCCATTGGATTGTAAAAACAGTAAGCCATTGGTGACCTTTAATTGCACTGAAATTTACCTGCTAGATAGTTTTGGTACTGGTTTGAATGTGCTTCTTCACCATTTAGAAATGAAAATATGTTTCTGTGTGTATAAATGTAAATGTTTCAAAGAGATAATTTGGCTTAATCCTCACTGGAGGTAAGGAGTGGTGCATGTGTGCACTTGTGGGTATGTGGATATATGTACGTAGGTGGCTGTAGGAAGGAGAAGCAATTAGGATTCATTTTTTTTCTTTCCTCTCTTTTTCTCTCTTCCCTCTTATAACAAATCCAAATGGCATAGAAGTATGAAACCATGGTTTGGTTTGAGGGGTTCGCTTTGGGTCAGGCAGTATTTTCACGTTTGCTGTGAAGAAAAAAAACTCTAACTTTTTGTTCACCCATCTCAAACTGTAATTTATCACTCTTAAGGCTAGCAGCATTTGGAGATATGTGTTCTACTTTCATTCAATGGTCTTAGCCCATTCAGATGGTTTACATAACAGAATGGTCTCACACGGTTCTTTCGAAAGTTTGAATCTGGCCTTGAGAAGTTGAAGTTGGCAGCAAGATGTGATTAAGCATATTAGACGGACCAAGATAGTCTTGTGTTTCCACAACAGCCAGGGTTTAAAGGAGCTTATTTCAGAATATATATTATATATAATATATGTATATATTATATATTATATGTATATTATACATATATATACATATAATATATATATTATATGTATACATATATACATATGTATATATTACATATGTATATTATGTGTATACATATGTAATCATATGTATATGATTCCCCGAGAATCAATTATATGTATATAATTTAAAGCTTTCATATTAATGAAAATACTATGGATTGATAAGGTAAGAAGAAAACTAATTGAAAACCAAGCCAAAAATATTTGGACAATTACATCTCAGTTTTCGTAACAGAGAATGCTTTTGACCAACATTTTAGTGACCCAACTTGTAGGGTTGCTTTGGAGTATTCAAGACATAACGTAGACACACACACTGACACACATTTCAGTCGTGGACTAGGAGAAAAAGGACTAGTTTTCGGGGCCCTGTTTGATTGCATACCACAATTCAAGGTAAGCAGGTGGCTTAGTGCAATATAAAAGGGTTGCTAAACAAAGAATTTTATTTCCTGGCTGGTGCCTGCAGGGGAGAAACTTTGAAAGGAAAGCAGAAACCTGACCGCCAAAGAGAGTCCAGAATTTTGAAACGAAGTGTTTTTACTGATTTTAAAAGGTATGCAAATTAATTACAATTTACAAACAAACCTAAGCTTTTGAACGTGATAGATTATTTTAAAAAATAATAACAGGTGAAAAAACAAAACAAAACACTTCATCAAACCCTATGAGAAATCCTAGCTCCGGCTCAATAGAAGGGTGTTACTCCATTTTATCATAGATGACAGATTTTGTAAGAGGCCAAATAAAGGCACAATTTGAAAGAAAGCGTGGTATATTGCTTAGTTAACTATTCTTTTGCATAAGCTATTAATGGATAGATCAAACAGGAAGAAGGAATCCTTGGGGGATTGCACCATGTCAAATTCTACTGCATTTTGCACCACAAATTCTAGCTTCATGTTATTTCTAATAGGAAAGACCGTCTACCTCAAGCTAAATAAAATCTTCGTTTTAGTAGACACACCGAATAAACACCGTGGGCTCCTTGCATTTCTGAAATTAATAGTTACTTGGAGCCACCAATGCCCACATTTGTTTTCTTATTTTCATAGATGATTTCACTAAGCAGAAGCCCTTGTTAATCCTACATTCACATAGATAGAAGGTCAAAGTTGGTCAGTGAGCCAAGAAATACCATATCAGGGTTTCTTTCCTCTTCAATTGAGAAAGGTATAAATTGTGGAATTAGTGTATTGATTGAAGGCCACAACTTCAAGCAATCAGTTTTTCTGGCTTGACAAGATTATTTTATCCTACTTTTCTTTTATTATTATGTGTAGTATTTGAGTCATCCTTCAGGCAGATGAAGTGACAGCTTGATTTAACTCAATAAAATCCACCAGTTAGGTAACCTACTGAGCCGAACAAAAGATGAAAACAACCGCAAGGGGCAGGTGCACTGTTAGTTTAAGCGAGCAGAGGAGGCTGAAGAAGAAGAAAATATTAACAGAAATTATGCTCTAATCAATGCATTTCTATGGAAACTTGAGAGAAATTTATAAAACCTTCTTGCTGGGCAATTGAGCAGATAATGCCTTTGCTTTAAAAACAAAACAAAATAAACACATCTTTAAAACCAGACTACATGCATGAAAAACAATGTCTCTGTAATAGCTGTGCTTTTGTTTAATTGCAGCAAGTCAAATAATCTTTAATTTCTTGGTATCTTTGAGATGAAAACGGTGCCTGATGGATTTGCAGTAGTTTGGAAATTAAAACTATAATTTGTGTCTCTTTCATTGAACCTTTGCGTTCTCACATTGTACCCAATTGATATCTTTAATGATTTCTTAAGATTTGAGTATTTGAACATTTACAAATAATCGCAAATTGAGTTTTCCTAAGACACCTAAATATACAAGTCATAGTGGGTATTTTGTTAGCAGAACAAGAAGGAGAGTCTTATAATTTTAAATGTTGACTTAATGGAACTGAAGTCTTTATTTAAAGCTCTTCAGACCTAAGGATGCTCATTGTTCTTTGATTACATATAAAGCTTTCATTAATGACAGTGAGAATGTCTCCATGGGCAACTGGGGACAACTTGTGTGAGCTGAAATTTGCTTTTAAATTAGCTGTTTCATTAATGTCACATTTTAGAGTTTTAGACCACGTTGTTTAGTGTATTGACTTGAATAATACTGGGTTAGAAATCCTGGAGGAGTATAGGTGAGGTTTGTGGTGTAGTTGTGGGGTGGAAGATGGGGAGTGATTTCATTATTATAAGGAGACTTGGAAATTCCTTTCATGGCAGCACTTTTAGGTTTTATATGAATCTGACCTGATCTTTACAGAAAGAAATCATTTCTTATGTAGCCCAGATACATGAGCACCAACTCTTTAAACATCTTCCAGAATTCTACTCAATAAGCAATATCAGTATTAAATCACTTTCAGAAAGCCTTCTTGTAACGCTTACATAAAACTTGCACGGAATGGCAAATAGATTTTTCCTCACATACGAATTTTGACCAGTTGGCGGTGTTTTCCTGACCTTATGAGATGTTGATGGTTCTGAGGTTCTATCCAGGCTTAGCAGGGACAAATACAGTGAGGCATTAGTGACAACCGCCTTAAATGCAGAATGGGGAAATAAGGGCAACTGGGCTATTATTTTTTAACTACTTTTTTTCCCCCCCAAAGAGGTATAAGACATATTTATTTGTTAAATTAAGTTTTTTTCTTTAACTCTTGTCTCTGCTCTTCTCTGACTTTTCTTTTCCACACATATTTCTCTCACCAGAGCTTTCCACAGTTAAGGGGGATTTCTTAAGGGTAAGGGCAGTGGTATTGAGACAGTGTGATTGCTTGGGTTGCGGGGTCTGCATTTACTCCACTCACACAACAATGGTATTGGCAAGTTAAAACCATTGGAAGGGGAGCAGGTCGGTGGTACTACGGGACAGGTGCCCATTTACCGGAGGCACTGCCATTACAAAGATTGATTATTTTCAAATACTTTCATTTCCTTTATGACCCAAGGAATTGGAAGCACCTTGAAAAGCTGTGCTTAACAGAAAGGAAATTAAAAATCGTATGCCTAAGGATGTAAGCTTTATATACCGTTAAGTTTAGAAAAGAGGGAGAAAAAAAAGGAAAGGAAATATTTTGTTTAGAATCCATACGGGATTGCCCTCTTAGAGCCAGTACAGTCACTTTACCTGAGATATAATTTAGAAGGTACTAGCACATGTCTGAAACATAATTCAGCTCCTAGTAGTGTAAGATGTTGAAACTAATGAAGGTTAATGTTATTTTAATAAACTACATTTAGGGAGTGAATAACTTGTCAGGGAATTCATGTCTAATGTTGACTTTTTAATCCACATCCCCCTGCACGTGCTTCATTTTATGTTTGTGGTCATTGTGGGAATGAAGCAATTATAGTACTCCCAGTTTAATTTCCAACTTTGTATGGATGTTTTCTTTAGTTTTATTTTATTTTGTAGTGAAGTATACTTTGCATGTTCAGTGTGACGAGTTTTGACAATTATATATACCCATGCTACCATTATCCAAACAAGATATAAAATGTATTTGTCACTTTGGAAAGTTCTTTCCGTGTTCTTTTAAAATTAATTCCAGCTCCTCCTCGACCATGTTTATAGGCAATCAGTGTTTTGATTTCTAATATCACACACCACACACACAGACACACGTACACACATTTTTTTAATGTTTATTTATTTTGAGAGAGAGAGAGAGAGAGCGCATGAGCAGGGGAAGGCAGAGAGAAAGGGAGAGAGAAAATCCCAGGCAGGCTCCATGCCGTCAATGTAGAGCCCAATGTGGGGCTTGATTCCACAAACCGTGAAATTATGACCTGAGCTGAAGTCGGACACTTAACCAACTGAGTCACCCAGGTGCGCCTGTGTTGGTCTTTCTTATTTCTGAGTAATATTTCATTATATAAAAACACCACAATTTATCCATTCTATTGTAGGACATTTGGGATGTTTCATTTCTGGTTACTGTGAAGAAGGTGAGGAATTACCAGCTTTTTGTAAACATCTGTTTTCATTTATCTTGATAACACCTGTGAGTAGACTTGCTGGGTCATAGATTACATGTATATTTTGTTTTTAAAAATTACTTGAAAATTTACATACATAAATTTTCATTTTATTTTTTGGTGTATAGTTCTATGAATTTCCACACATGTATAGATTTGTATAATCACCACAATATTCAGGTTAAAGAATGGTTCCATTGTTCCAAAAACCCCTTTATGTTGCTTATTTGTTATCAAACAATTTTTTTATCTTTTAACCCCTGGCAACAACTGATGTATTCTCCATCTTCAGGGTTTTACCTTTTGCAGAATGTTACACAAATGGAATCGTACAGTGTATAACCTTTGAGACTGGCTTCTTTCACTCAGCATACTGTCTTTGAGATTCATCCATGGTGTTGGCTGCGACTATACTTTGTTCCTTTTTATTGCTGAATAGTATTCCATTGTATGGCTGTACCATTGTTTGTTTGCCATTCATCCATTCAAGACATTGGAGGGGCGCCTGGGTGGCTCAGTCGGTTAGGCATCCGGCTTCGGCTCAGGTCATGATCTCACGGTCCATGAGTCCAAGCCCCACGTCGGGCTCTGTGCTGACAGCTCAGAGCCTGGAGCCTGTTTCAGATTCTGTGTCTCCCTCTCTCTCTGCCCCTCCCCTGTTCATGCTCTGTCTCTCTCTGTCTCAAAAATAAATAAACGTTAAAAAAAAAATTAAAAAAAAATAAAGACATTGGAACTTTTATACTAGTTTGGGGCTAATATTAATAGAGTTGTGGGACACCTGTGTGGCCCAGTTGGCTGGGTGTACGACTTCGGCTCAGGTCATGATATTGAGGTTCATGGTTTTGAGACCCACGTTGGGCTCTGTGCTGATGGCTCAGAGCCTAGAGCCTGCTTTAGATTCTGCGTTTCCCTCTCTCTCTGCCCCACTCCCGCTTATGCTCTTTCTCTCTCTCAAAAAAATGAATAAATGTTAAAAAATTAAAAAGTAAGAGAATAGCAGTACATATTCGGGTGCAGGTTTTTGTGTGAGTGTAAGGTTTCATCTTTTACATGTTGATGTTCTATCCTCTTCTGAACTTACTAAATTTACTTATTAGTTCTATGAATTTATTTTTTATTCTTTGGGGTTTCTACATAGACCATCATGTTATCAACCAGTAGGAGTGGTTTTATTTCTTCTTTTTTAAACTGCATTCATATACTTTATTTTGTTCTCTTTAATTTTGTTCTCTTACTGCACAATCTAGAGGTTCCAATAAAATGCTGAATACGAGTGATGAGACTTGACATTCTGGCCATATGACTGATTTTAAGGTGAAAGCATTTATTATTTATCACTAAGAATGATGTTAGCTGTGTGGTTTATTTTGTTTTTGTTTTATTTTTGTTTTTAAGTTTCATTTATGAGCTTAAGGAAGTTAATTCTATTCTTTTTTTTGATGAATTTTTTTTTTTTACCATGAGTCGATATTAGATTTTGTCAGATTATTCTCTGCACCAATTGGTATAATCACATAGTTTATCGTCTTTACTCTGTTAAAATGATAAATTACAAATATCTATTTTCAATACTGAACTAACCTTGCATTTCTGAGATAAACCCCACTGATCATGATGTAGTTTATAAAAATTTTTGCTGGATTTGATCTGTTAGTATTTTGTTGATAACTTGTTTGTAAATATTCATAAGGAGTGTTGGCCAGTAGTTGGGCTTCTTATATTGTGGTCTGTTTTCTGGGTAATGCTGGCTACATATAATGAGTTGGGATGTGATCAATCATCTTCTATTTTCCTAAAGAAATTGTTTAGAGTTGGTATCATTTCTTCTTAAAATGTTTGGTAGAATTCAAGTGAACACATGTGCTTTGAAGACAATTCTGTTACATGTTTCTTACTTCCTGAAACATGAATAGGCATTTATGGTTTTTTGTCTGATAATTCCAGCGCTGGTGCCATCTTAAATTTAGTATTTGTTGATTATGTGAAATGCGAAAGGTTAACATTTTCCAATACTTGTATGTCAAGTCATTTTGGATTCCATCCACACATTTTCATATTATGTTGTCTGACTCCAGGTCTTGTTTAGTCCCATGGAAAATATCATTTGTTTTTGTTGGTTTCAGCAAGCCCAGATCCATGAATGCTCAGCTTTGTAGTGAGCCCAGTGGCTCATGCACAACTTTATGGAATTCCTTTCTTGAACTCACAGCTTTCTGTGATTTCCCCAACACTTTTCTTTTTACCTCAGCTGGAAATTGTGGGTTTTAGTTTCCTTGCTTTGCTGTGACCTTGGTGTGACAATGCCTGCTCCTGGGATTAAAGAGTAAGGAGAGGAGAAAAGATCAGAGAAAAGGAGAAAGAGAGAGGAGAGCAGAAGAGGGAGAGAGAGAGGGTGGTGGGAGAAGGGGGAGAAGTGCAACAGATGTTTGTTTCCCCCCATACTCTTAAAAGAGCAGTGTCTCTGGTCAGTGAGAAAGGTTCCTGACCTTAGAGTTTTAGGCACCCACCCATCTACTGCTGCCATCACTCCAACTATAACTACTGACTAGGCAAGAGTGAACTGCAAAAAACAAACAAAAACCCCACAACATTTCCCACACTGTCTGTGACCCATAGAGCCCTCCGTTCCTACTTCATGGACCAGAAATAGGAAGTTTCTCTTGGAACATTTTCTTTCCATACCTAGAGGTGTGAAGATGATTTTGAGTCCAGGCCAGGAAATACTGTGGAAAAACATGTTAAACTTACTACCAGTTCAGTGGCATGCTGGTTCTGGTTTTCTTCCCTTATTTCTTTAGCTGCCATTTACTTTTTAGAGTCCTCTGATAGCTGCTTCATGCTCCATGTGTTCTACCTACTGTGTTTTGTTACAGTCAGTGGGAAGAAATGTTGGAAGGTGCTTACTTCATCTTGATTGGAACTGGAATTTGCTAAAGGTATTCACAGAAGTGGGGCACTTGGGTGGCTCAGGTGGTTGAGCAATCAACTCTTTTTTTTTAAATGTTTGTTCATTGTTGAGAGAGAGAGAGAGAGAGACAGGCAGAGGGAGAGAGAGAATCTTGAGCAGACTCCATGCTCAGTGTAGAGCCAGATGTGGGGCTCAATCCCAAGACCCTGGGATCATGACCTGAGCTGAAATCATGAGTTTGATGCTTGGGATGCCTGGGTGGCTCTGTCAGTCGAGCATCTGACTTCAGCTCAGGTCATGATCTTACAGTTCGTGAGTTCAAGCCCCATATCATGTTCACTGCTTTCAGCCCAGAGCCCACTTTGGATCCTCTGTCCCCTCGCTCTCTGCCCCTCCACTGCTCCCTCATGCATGTGCGTGTTCTCTCTCAACAATGAATAAACATTAAAAAAAAAAGAGTTGATTGCTTGTCCTCTCTCTCTAAAATAAAATTTTAAAAAAATTTTGAAAAAGATATTCACAGAACTATGTGCAGTAAAATAATCTGAAATCTGGGATTTCCTTTAAAGCACTTCATTTTGAAAAACACAAAGTGAGAGAGAAGCTGAGACAGTACAGGGACCTTTTTCCCCACCGCCAGCAAGCAATTATTTATGGGTGAGCAGGGGATCTGGGGAATTAGACTTGGGTATAGTGTCACTGAAAAATTGCGAGATTGGCCTATGTTTAACTTTATAAGAAAACTGCCAAACACTCCCAATGTAGTTGAAATATTTTACCCACTTACCTTTACATGAGAGGTCTAGTTGTTCCACATCCCCATCAACATTTAATACTGTCACTTGTTTAGATTTTAGCCAAGCTAGTGGGTGTGAAATGGCATCTCCCTGTTTGAATTTGAATTTCATCAAGGACTAATAATTTTGAACACTTTTTCATGTGTCTATTGGTCAACCACATACTTACTGTTGTGATGGATCTGTTATGTTTCAACGGTCGACATAATTATGGAAGATTCTGATAAAGAGAGAAGACGTTACTTAAATAAAAGGATGTCAGCCTGATGAATTGAAGTATAAAAAAAGGGCTACTGAGGAAGCCTTAGACAAGCTTTCATATAGTTGTCATAAATATTAAAAAAAAACATAATAGTTGGTGGCACTGGAGTGGCTGTCAGCCGAGCGTCCGACTTCGGCTCAGGTCCTATCTCTCAGTTTGTGGGTTCAAGTCTTGCATCGGGCTCTGTGCTGATGCCTCGGAGCCTGGAGCCTGCTTCGGATTCTGTGTCTCCCTCTCTCTCTGCCCCTCCCCTGCTCATGCTCTGTCTCTCTCTGTCTCAAAAATAAATAAAAACATTAAAAAAAAATTAAAAAAAAACCCATAAAAGTTGGAAATCCCATAGAACAATGTTTGGTTCATTTTGAATGCTATGTATGTTTTGCAAAATAAATCATATATAAATAAAAGTGGAATTAATTTTTTTAATTGTTTCTCTTTCTAGTGACTATATACTGCTCTTTAGTATTTATTCATGATTTACATCACTAGTGAGTGTTCACAGAAAAATAATTTTTCTCAAGTTTTGGATATGTACCAATGAGCAACAAATTCTCTACTGATTCATAGTATCCAGCTAGAAGATAATCTTTTAAGGATCATTATTAAGTATATTTTATTTCCCTGTTGATGCTGTTTTCTCAGTTAGACTCTATCCTTCAGTCCTCCAGATATACTAAGCCTATTTGAAAGTCCACAAATGATCTCATTATATTTAGATAATTTTCTTTGTAGGGATAGAGATTGTTCAAGAAATATTTTGGTAAATTTTGAACCAAGTTGTTAATACACTTTCCTTGAAAAATAAACTTAAGACACTTTTAAAAAAATTATATTTCTTACACTATTTTTAATAAAATTATATCAGTACATCATTTTACTTCAAACTAACAAAATTAAGCAGTTATTGTATAAATACTTTTTGAAGCTTTGAACTAAATTATTAGGAAGAATATAAATAACAGAATATAATGAATGTTACTTTTTCAAGCAAATATTTCTAACAAACTTCGTAAGATAATTTAAAGTTTGTAAAGCATTTATGGAGCTGACTTAACTAGTAAATCATTAAATTCACTTTTATGATCTTAACAGATATCATAAATATATGTATATGAGAAATAATTGGATAATTTTAACAAAAGGTATTTAAAATGTATATCAAAGACTTGATCATTATCCTAAAGTGGGTTTTAAAATTTTCTTTTCTGATATCTACTGGAAAGAGGAAATGTGGATTACATATTAAGTTATTTTCATGATCAATATTACATTGATAATTTTGATTACTTAAAGACAATTTGAAGGACTCAAATATGGCTTTGCGTTTATTTTTGGACTCCTTGTCTTTAAAGGAAATTTTTAAGATTTAATGAGTGGTAGTTTGATTTTAGAAATTTTGTTGATATATAGCTTTTTTTTTTTTTTTAATTGTTCATGCTTTTATTTTGTCTGGTAAAAAAAAATATTGAAAATAACACAATATGGGGCTCTTAGGTGGCTCGGTTGGTTAAGCATCTGACTCTTGATTTCAGCTCGGGTCATGATCTCATGGTTTCATGAGTTGGGGCCTGGAGCCCCTATACATACCCTGACAGGGGGAGCTTGCTTGAGATTTTCCCTCTTTCTCTGCCTCTCCCTCACTCACACTCTCTCTGTCTCTCTTAAAATAACTAATAAACTTAAAAAAAAAGAAAATAATACACTATGTAGTTACAGAATAGTAGAGTATAAAGTAGTTATACTATAGTATTTTAATTATTTTCAAAATAATACATTTACTTGGCATCAATGGTAAGGTTTATCATTTTAGGTGCTTTTCTATTAAGTTCTTTAAGCTCTATCAAATAATGTTCAAACATGTCCATGGATGCAACTTCTTAGACATTTTGAACAAAACTGTATTGCCTCCTAACTAACTTGACTCTGGATTATGAATAGATCTTGCACTAGATTCACCTTTTGTGAAACATCTGTGGTGAACTAATACTGCATGTCTTTTTTATACATTATATCATTTAATCCTCACAATAATTCTGGGAAGGTATCCTTCTTATAATATGCTGCTAAATATTGTCTTTTTGATAAATTAGGGCAACTTATTCCATTTGGACTGCTATAACAGAATATCAAAGAATAAGTGGCATAAGAATAACAGAAATTTATTTCTCATAGTTCTTGGGAAATCCAAGATCAAGGTGCAAGTAGATTCAGTGTCTGGTAAGGACTCCCTACCTGGTTCATAGCTGGCCTTCTTCCTGTGTTCTCACATGGGGGAAGGGAGGTGGGACTTCTCTGGGGTCTCTTTTTAAGGACACTCATCCGACTCACAAGAGCTCAGTCTTTATGACCTAATCACTTCCCAAAAGCCTACCTCCAAATATCATGATGCTGGAAGCAAGTTTTCAGAATATAAATTTGGGGGGGAATACAAATATTCAGTCTATAGCACTAATTGTTACATAAAAATGGATTTCTTCCACTTTAATTTTTACTTTTTTTAACTTTCTGTAATAAACTTACTAAAATCTTATTTTCATGGGATACTTTGGTAATAGATTGCTCCACAAATAACTGTTTGAAAATACCCCAATTGTTGAATTATTCTAAGATAAGTAAATATGCATAAATAAGAGAGTGATAGATATTTCATTGATTATCATAGTTAAGGTTGATTTATTAGACACAGAAAATAACACACTGAATTCAAGAAAACAGCAGTGAGGAAGAAAACACACTGGTGTGGGTGATAAGAGAACATGGTGGTAGGAAAAGAAAGATAGCAATGTATCTCTTCACTTTTTAATATATCAGTGTTTTTAATATGAAACTTATTTATCAAAATAAATGAGGGAAGGCGGCACATTTCTGAGATTTGATACAGACTACTCAATGGCCAGGAGAGGCCGAAATGATAGAAAGCACATTGTTCAAGTATGGGTTTGGAGTCTTGGAATACATGGATGATATATATCAGAGTGCACATCTGCAGTCATGAACAAGATACGACAAATGCAAAACACACAAAAAAAATTGCGTAATTGGACAAAAGAAGGATTAATGTTTAATTTAGTCATATTGCCTTCTGTTAATTTAACTCTAGCCAACATTGTTTGCAAAGTAGTGTAAGTGAGGAAAAAAAGAGCAAGGCTTGATCCATGTAATAGGGTTTACATGTGTGTCACGTATCAAAGTGTGATAATCACAATAATCAGAATTTGGAAAACTTATGAAGCAGTAGTTGGAAAAAGGTTAAAACCCTAGGAGCTTAATCAAAAACTTTTTATTTAAATAATGACAGGTTATAAAGCATCTCATTTGCTCCCCCCCAACAATGTATAGTAATTTGTAAAAAATATAAATTCAATGAAAAATACATAAAATACTTGCATACATTGACATCTTGTATTTCATAAAAATAACCTTTCTGCTAAAAAGACATATAAAAAAGAAAAAGAAACTCGAACAGGGTTGTACGTTTTCCTTTCATCTGAATTTGTTTATAATTAGGTAATCTGAGTATGTTCCATGGCATAATGCTAATTGTTCATTTCAATTATTCTGCAGTTATTCCTTCATACATTTTCCAAGTATTGAGTGCCAACTTTCTGACATACTATATTTTAGGATCTGCAGATAGAGTAGTGAATAATAGGGAAAAATCCTAGACCTATGGAGCTTACATTCAGGTGGGGAAAGATAAACAAGTAAAATGTATAATATGCCAGGGAATGATTAAACCATTGAAAGAGGTGGAATACTGGTGGGTGTTGGTTTGTTTCTTAGTAGTAGGTTCCTCAGTGCACACCTCATTGTTACAGAGACATTTGCACAGAAGCCTGAGGGAGTGAGGACATGAGTTATGCTGATATTGGGGCAGAGGATTTTAGGCAGAAATACCAGCAAGTTAACAGGTCCCGACTTAAAGAATGTGAGGAGAACTGAGGGCCAGTTTTGCCAGAGCATTGTGAGTGAAAGAGATCTGGTAGCTAATGAGATCACTAAGGTAGTTGAGACCAGATCATGTAAATGATGAGAGAAAGTGATGAGTGGGAGAGAAAACCATTAAAGAATTTTGAAGAGAGGAGTCATATGATCTAACTGATGTTTTTAGAAGACCACTCTAGCTGTGATATACACAGTAGCATGTGTTTGTGTATGTGTGTGGGGGAGGGTGATAAGGATGAAAATAGGATACACATTAGAAGGCTTGTTATCAATATCTAGTTGGCAAAATATGGGACTGGATTATTAATGGTGAGGATGGTAAGAGGTTGTTGTATTTTAGATATAGTTTGAAGGTTGATCTTGGATTTTACTGATGGAGTGGATATGGGTATGAGGAAAAGAAAAGAGCTAAACTTGCTCCCAAGGTTTTGGCTTAAAATTTAAAAAAATAATACTATTAAGATAAGGAAGACTCTAGAGAAATCAGGTCCTAGGCAAATCTTGGGGATGTTTTTTTTTTGGACTATTAAGTGGATATGTCAAGTAGATAGTCTGATATATACATCTGGAGTTCAAGAAAAAGATCTAAGTTAAATTTATACATTTTGATGATATCAATATTTAGAAACTGGCTAAGACTATCTTGGGAGTGTGTGCAGATATCAAAGGGAACATTTAGTGGCTAAAGATGAGGAGGAAGAAGCAAAGGAGGCTGAAAAGAGAGACAAGGAAGATAAAAGGGAAACCAAGAGTCTGTGTTATTTCTAAAGCTAACTGAAGAAAGCATTTCAAGAAGGAGAACACATGTCTTTTAATAGGAGCTATTGGTGTCTCATTCACATAATTTGGATCTTACTATTCTGAGTTGTTCCTACCTACTTTCAGCTGTCAATATCCACATCTTCATACCTGAGGGTTGTTTCCAAAACCAAGGAAAAGCATTCTTCCCAAGTATAAGCCAGGCCAGAAATGCGGGGAAATTATACAACCCTCCCACTCAGGAGCCCTTCAGTGATGACTGGAGAAAGTAGGTATAAAAATACTCCAGCTCTAGATCCATAGGTGGGAATAATGCTGAGGTGAGTGTCTGTATTGTTTCTACAAATTTCCTCATGGTACTGAATTCTAGCGGCAGCTGTGTTAGTAATAGAACCTTTTTGGGCTGGTTTTCCTTTCCTGTACCACTTTCCACTTACCTACTAGTGTTCTCTGAAATTTCTAAATAAACTACTTGCCTTTGAACCCTTGTCTCAGGTCTGCATAAACTAGCGGGCATGGTTGTTTTCCAGTAAAATTTATTTATATAAAAATACATTGTATAAGTTTGCAGGATACAAGATTAATGTACAAAAGTCAATCACTTTCCTATATACCAGCAATGAACAAGTAAAATTTGAAATGAAAAGTACAATATCATTTACATTAGCACACCCCAAAATGGAGTACTTATATATATAAATCTTAAAAAAAGTAAAAGATATATATGTGGAAAACTACAATACTCTAATGAAAGATATCAAGAAAGAACTAAATAAATGGAGAGATAGTCCATGTTCATGGGTAGGAAGATATTATTGTCACTTCTTCCCAAATTGATCTTCAGATTCAATGCAATTGTAATGAAAATCTCAGCAAGTTATCTTATGGGTGTCAACAAATGGGTTCTAAGGTTTATATGGAGAGGTGGAAGATCCAGAATAGCCAAGAAAATATTGAAAAAGAAGAACAAAGTTGGAAGAATGACACTACCCGACCTCAAGGCTTACTATAAAGCTATGGTAATTAAGACAATATGGCCCTGGTAAAAGAATAGAAAAATGGACCATTGGAACAGAATAAAGAACCCCATAATAGACCCACATGAATAGAGTCAACTGATCTTTGACAGGATTAAAGGCAATACAAATGAACAAAGATAGTCTCTTCAACAAATGGTGCTAAGGCAACTGGACATCCACATGTAAAAAATGGATCTGGACTCAGACCTTACACTATTCAAAAAAATTAGCTCAAAATGGGCCATAGATCTAAACATAAAGTGCAAAACTATAAAACTCCTAGAGGTTAACATAGGAGAGAACCTAGACGATCAGCAGTTTGGTAATAACCTTTTAGATACAACTCCAAAGGCATGATCCATGAAAAAAAAAAAAACTGATAAGTTGAGTTTTATTAAAAATAAAAACTACTCTGAAAAGTAAAGCCAAGAGAATGAGAGGATGAGCCATAGACTGGTAGAAAATATTTGCAAAAGCTGTCCCTGATAAAAAGCTGTTATTCAGGTTTTTATATATAAAGAACTCTTAAAACTCAACAATAAGAAAGCAAAAATCTGACTAAAAAATAGACCAAAGACTTGAACAGGCACCTCACCAAAGAAGATATATAGATGGAAAGTAAGCTAATGAAAAGATCTTCAACATCATGTTTCAATAGGATTTGCAAATTAAAATAACAATGAGATATCACTACACACCTATTAGAATTGCCAAAATTCAACACACTGACAACACCAAATGTTGGCAAAATGTGAAGCAACAAGAACTCTCATTCATTGCTGGTGGGAATACAAAATGGTAACAGCTATTTTTGGAAGACAGTTTGGCAGTTTCTTCCAAAATTAAACACACCCTTATGATCAAGCAATCACCCTCCTTGGTATTTACACAAAGAAGTGGGAAACTTATGTTCACATAAAAACATGCACACAGATATCCTTCATTAAGTATTATTCAGTGTAAATAAACTGTGGTGTATCCAAATAATGGAATATTATACAGTGCTAAAAATAAATAAGCTCTCAAACCATAAAAATACATAGAAGGAACTTAAGTGCATATTACTAAGTGAAAAATCCAATCTAAAAAGGCAACAGACTATACGATTGCAACTATATGACATTCTGGAAATAACAACATTATGAAGACAGTACAAAGACAAGTGGTTGCCAGGGATTAGGTGGGAATCAGGGATAGATAGGCAGAGTCCAGAGGACTTTCATGGCAGTGAAACTATTCTGTACAATACTACAATGGTGGATGCATGTCATTATACTTTTGTCAAAGTTCATATAATGCATAATAACAAGAGTGAACTGTCTTGTACACTGTGGACCTTGTATGATAATGGCAGGTCCATGTAGGTTCACTGTAATGTAACAAGCATACCACTCTGGTGATGGATGTTGATAGTGGAAGTGGTTGTACATGTGTGGGGACGGAGGTGTATGTATGGAAAACTCTGTACCATTTGCTCAATTTTTCTGCGCACCTAAAACTGCTCTAAAGAGTCTATTACAAGAAAAACAAGTGGCTGACCCATGGGCATAATTTGTCAACCTCTTATCTATGGTATGCCTATGAGTCTGGGTCGCTGGAGTAGGCTGAAAGACAAGACTATTGAAAGAGACAAAGTCAAGGAGTGAAGGAACTGAGTGTTGACAAAGCCATGAGTGTGGATACTGACATTACTCAGTCCCGTGAAAGTAATGTTGGGGAAAGTAACAGTGAGACTGTCACATGTTTAAGGAATGAAGGGGAGTGAGTCTGGTGTTAGTACCTGACTGCACAAAGGTGTGATAGAACAATCCTTTTTTTTTACAATACAAAGAAAGTCCCAAGTATCCTGACCATCTGAACTTGAGTATTATTAAAAATAACGTATAAAAGCAAAGGGTCTTTTGGTTAGGATTAAAGAATGTGGATCTATAACCAAGAAATTCAAACCTATCATAAAGAAAAATGTTATTTGTCCTATACCAGATCAGATTTCCTTTGTCTATGGCATGGATATCCATGACCACTGATTAATCTTGGCAAACTCTGATGTCAGGCTTATTTGGAAACAGTTGCTTTGGGTGCATTCAGTGTTAATTCAAAATAACCTGCTCACCTTGTTATTTTTTCTCTTTGTATCTCATATTAATTTCACTTCTATTTGGTTACATTTAAGGATATGCTAAATAAAATAATTCTTTAAACCCAGGACAAAACTAACCTCTAGTCTTAGGTAATAGGTTTGTGTTTCTGTACTCCATCAGAATCTGGTTGATTGGATGGACAATGTATGTCTCTTTTCACAGCCTCTGATTTGCAGAAACGTGGCTTCTTCCTAGGCTGATGTCAGCTACAGCTGGTTAGGTACTGTGAGGGCAGGAAAAGGACAACAGCCACTTAGAGGAGTTTTTGTTTCCAAATGATTACTCATAACCATGGATTGTAACATTAAGATGCCTGCGACTGTAGATTAATCTTTTTATCAACCTGTATTCTTTTGTCCACCCATCACATATTTACCATTTAAATTTTTGATTTTTTTTTTTGTCAGAATCACATCAAAATCTCTTGAAATTATAGCTGGGTAAATTACTTGTTTAGAATTTCAGTGAACGCATTCATAAATAAATACAGTTTTCTTATATTCCTCACTAGATGTCATTTACTTTGACTAAATTTACTTAAACCATTTTAACCTTTCAGTGAAAGTCCAGGAGTTTTTATTATTATTATTTTTTTAATACTCAGCTGACATTCTGATTTACTAAAAGGACATCACTATTCCTCCAAAGTGTGTTTGTTCAAAATCAGAAGAAAAGAAAACAAAGGCCTTCATATTCTATTCTTCTCATTACATTTTAGCTTTAAGGGGCTTGGGGAATTATAAAGTTATTGGTGAATCATAAAGTTCTTAAATTCCATAAGCTGAACCCACAATGTACTAAATGCTGTCAACTGTACTAAAAAAAAAAAGTCACCCAACATCAAAATAGTCATGACTTTTTCTTTATGCACATTCTAATCTGAGTATTTCTCCTATTAATGTAATAATATACCATACTGTGTATTAGAGGGAGATGCTCTCGCTCCATCGTGGGAGGATTAATCTCTCAAAAGAGGGTTTTCCAAGACCCTTCCTGGGTTTAGTCACATTTACTTTTTTGTGATCAAGTGTATTGACCAGTTGGCTGGCTAAAATTTCAAAAACTTACAAGTCATTTTTCTTCATAGAAGGCAGGTTTTTGGTAGACATTATTACTTAAAAAATTTTTTTTTCAAAGAATTTGTTTTTAATTACATAGTAAAAAGGAATTTCTTCTGGAATGACCATGGAATAATAGGTGGAACTAGTTTGATCTTATTTTATTCAAAGAAACACCTATGCTGTTATTTTATACAAAGGAGAAGATTTCCTATTATTCATTTTGGTCTTCATAGTGGAGAACAGTATATTCAGGAAGAAAAGCCTACCTTTATGGGGTGTGTGTGTGTGTGTGTGTGTGTGTGTGCATGTGTGTGTATTGCATGCATGTGTCTGTACCAGACTTAACACTCATGACAGATAGAAACTCATTAGTTACAATGGCAAGCCCACATGTCTGTTGTTGAAGAATAGAATTACTGGCATAGAGAAACTTCTAAACAACTGGATGAAAGATTTTTAATGATATCTATAGCTATTTGAAACAATATTACCTAATGGGCTAAAAATGTATAAATTTCAGGTCACTTTGCAAATGTATTATAAAAATAGGTTAATATCATATATATTACATTCCGTTTTCATTCTATACTTGGTAGAAGGAGACCAAAAAATATTTGATTTTGACTTAGCACACACTGGGTTAAATTATTTCTCAATTTATCTTTCATAGTGGATGACAGAGAATGAGCATGCTAATTTTCATTTTTCAATTACCTATTATTTAGAAGAAGGATCTATTGAAGCATCATAATGTATATGGGAAGCCTTGAAGTTAAACTCACATTTCTAAAAGGTACATTATAATTCTAAGAATGTGTGTGTGTATGTGTATGTATGTATGTATTTAGTATTCATGGGCTAACTGCTAAGAGCAATTTTGTATGTTGCATAATACAGAATCTGTAAAGAAAAAGAAAACAGAATAATTAGAGCCATACCGTGTGGTTCTCCTCTTTATCTGAGGATACTACTTTTCTCTGCTCTTTTGTATATTAAGGTAAAGTCATGCACTTTTGTACTCTTCATTAGACAAGAAGTTGTTTGGAGAATTAGAAAGAGTTTTTATTTATTTTTTTAAAATTTTCTAGTCAAAGCACTGTGCTAGGTGCTAGGATGGCAAAAGATACAAATAAGAATGGAAAGAATTTTACTGTGGAGCAGTTCTCAAATAACATTGGGAAACTGAGCATATTACATAACATTCCTGTAGATCTGTGACAAAAATAGGCATATTAAAGCATATTCTGACAATTTTGGATGGCAATCTACGCGTTTAACTTTCTTGACGGTCCCACTTCCCAAAGATTCTTCTTTTGCAAAACAACCATTAATGTCTCCAGCAACCTCTATTTGATGGGATAGACTCTGGAGAACTCTGGGTTGCAATAACCTTTTGGCCTTAGTTCAGATCCCAACCCCCTCACCCCCTGTGTCTAGTCTCAGCCAGGCAGGATCTCTCTGAGGTGCCCATCAGCAGCCCCAGCTAGAGACTGGGGTGGGCATTTCTGCCCAGTTACTTCCTTGTCACCAAAGTGGATAGGCCTGCATCACTTTCTCAGATTTCTGATTTGGAAGACCGTGACTATACGATTTGAACATTATGAAGTGTACTGATAAGATTTCAATTGTTAGTAAGTTCCTGTCTTCCTACCCAGGTGCTGAGCATATTCATAGTCCCTATGTCACCATGGCAAACAATTAGAGATTTGGGGCAAAATGAGGCATTTCAGAACCCCCAAACCAAGATGCATGTATAGTTCACAACTTGGCCTAAATCACCAACTTTCCCTGCTCTGAGGAGCAAAATTATAAAATTTCTAATTGGCGATCTTGCTTTAAAGCTGACTTGAAAAATAGAGCAAACATTTTTTTTTCATTCAGCGAAAATATCTTAAACCACGTCACCCTTGGTGGTAGGGTACCCATTGTTTTTCATCCAAATTATTGCAAGTATCACAACTGATTTCCATGTTTCCACCCATACTCCCCTCCACAAAAGGAATTCCATGTTTCCATCCATATTCTAACCCCAAAAAGGATTTCACAGCTGAAAGGACCCTTATAAAACAAGTTTGGCCAATTACTGCTATATTCAGAACCCTCATGTGGCTCGCCATTTTGGAGAAAGAAGCCATCTTCACAATGTTCAGTAAAGTCCTACACAGCCTGATATCTTCATTCCATTTCATTTCCCACCTTCTGTCCCTTACTCTCCTTTATCCAGTTACACTGACCTCCTTGCTTCATGTTCTCTGTTAATGAAATTGTCTTCTTCCATAGTAGCACATGGATAAATTCCTCACTTTTTTAAAGTAATTGCTCAAATACCGGTTCCTCAATAAGAGCTACCGTGACCAGCTATTTAAATTGGCAACTTTTCCAATCCTCTTTAACTTGCTTTTTGTCCATAGCATACACTGTTGCGTAACCTATTTAGTTCATCTAGTGTTTATCATCCGTCTGCGCTGATAGAATTTGAATTTAATGAGGTCAAGGTTCTTTGTATGTTAGTTTTGGGTTTGACCTCTTTTATTAATTGTTGTATCCCAAGCACCTAGAAAGAATGTTGCTGACACATACCGGTGGTCAATAAATATTTGATCTCTCATTTGGTCAAATGAGAGAATGAGTGGGTAAAATAATCAAAACCAAATGTTTTCCACTTGTTTGATGAAAGAAATTCATCAACCGAAAAAATTTTCTTTTAAAAAAAATTTTTTTTTAATGTTTATTTATTTTTGAGAGAGACAGAGACAGAATGCAAGTGGGTTAGGGGCAGAGAGGGAGGGAGACACAGAATCCGAAGCAGGCTCCAGGCTCTGAGCCGTTAGCACAGAGACCGACGCGACTCGAATTCATGAGCCGTGAGATCATGACCTGCGCCGAAGTCGGACGCTCAACCGACTGAGCCTCCCAGGCTCCCCTAATTTTCTTTTTTTGATAAAAAAATCTAGTGCTTTTCAAGGTAGAAAAATCTAGCTTTAACCTAGCTAATTGAATTATTAGTTTCTTGTTAGATAAATAAACATGAGAATTATGAAATTCCTCACAATTTAGTCCTTGTGTGGTTAAAACATTATTTTGTTACTCATTGTTGGTTTTGAATTGTACTCTTTAATCTCATGCCAATACCTGACATCTAGATAAATATTGTAGGGTCCCGAAACCAATATTCTTTCTTCCTGACTTGGGCAGCAGATATTTTCTCCAACATGACATTAGCCTGCATTAGTCATAATGAAAGCCAAGATTTCAAAAGGCAGCAAGAGACATGGGTTTTGCACAAGTGGAGATCACAGAAGCTCCCCCAAAATGTTGCTTTAAAAACAGCAGAGAGAAAACTCTCTTACTGCCTGTGATGGCGGGTTAGCCATGGGGGCCCCGGGTGGGAGAGGCAGGCTCCAGGCTTAAATCACGTGTTCTCCAAGGAGGATTAGAGGACTCTAAGCAACAACTGTGGGGTGAGGGAGGTCAGAGAGCTGGCAAAGCTGGGAAAAATAAACCACTGTGTGCCAGAGCTGCACAGCTGTGTCCACCACTGATAATCCTTCTGTAGGAACAAGCCAGTTGCTTCCCAGATCACCCTAGAAGGGGACTTATTATATACAAGAAAATATGTAAAAGTCAGAGTCTTCATTATAAGTTCTCTACTCACTGTTTTACTGTCATCCCTTTTTTTTTTATTTTTTTATTTTTTGGAGACAGAGAAAGCTGGGGAGGGGCAGAGAGAGAGAGAGAGAGAGAGAGAGAGAGAGAAGAGAGAGCATCCTAATTAGGCTCCACACTGTCAATGCAGAGTCCAACATGGGGCTTACTCCCACAACGGATCCAAGGATGGATCCCACAACCGATACATAACTGTGAGATCATGACCTGAGCAGAAATCAAGAGTCAGACTTGACCTTGATTGATTAAGGTTGATTAAGCTTGGCTCAGCTTAACCCACTGAGCCACCTAGATGCCCCAACTATCATCCCTTCTAATGATATTTCTCTACTTCCTTCACTGATTGGCCTTTCTTATGTAAAACAGTAAATCTAAATTCTAAGTAAAAAACAATTTTTACATATTGACTCAGTTCTTTTTTTTTGGTTTTACATTGGAAAAATCTACTAGCTTGTTAATACCATGAAGAAAACTCAAGGAATGCCCAATCCTATCTTCCTAGCCTCCTGAAGATGTAATTCTATATTTTTCTAACCTGAAATGTCCAATTCTAGTTGATCAGCTACACTGGTAGGATCTTTCTTTTCCAACATGTTCTTTTCAACCTTGACAGAAAACATTTATTCACCTGTAAAATGTGAAATCTATAATTATATATTTTAATCTGGTAGATTAATTTTAAAATATTAGTTAAGGGGCGCCTGGGTGGCACAGTCGGTTAAGCGTCTGACTTCAGCCAGGTCACGATCTCGCGGTCTGTGAGTTCGAGCCCCGCATCAGGCTCTGGGCTGATGGCTTGGAGCCTGGAGCCTGTTTCCGATTCTGTGTGCCCCTCCCCCGTTCATGCTCTGTCTCTCTCTGTCCCAAAAATAAATAAAAAACGTTGAAAAAAAAGATTAAAATAAATAAATAAATAAATAAAATATTAGTTAAAAGTGTACTCCCGAAAACAAAATAAATTTTGTAAATGATTTTAATTTTGTTTTCTCAAGCTTTCACATATATGCAACATTTCTGTAATGAAAATTACTCCATAGTTTAAAATATCCCTCAGAAATTTTAATTAAAATTATTTATGCTATTTATTATTATTATTGTTATTATTATTAATTTTTTGTTACTCTAAGCTACTCTTTACACCATGGGCCACCAATTAATTTTGTATTCTTAATTTAGCTCCTTGTGACATTTGCATCTTTCTCTCTCTTTTTTTAAATTTTTAAATATCACTATAATGTGTTCTTACACAATATTATAGAAATATTATACATGTAATATTACTTGATACTGAAAATTCAGAAACTGTTAAATGCAAAAATGTACAAATTTAGAAATATGTGAAATATAATATAGAAAATGGATGTCATCTGTAATTGCCCAAACCTGATGACCATTATTTACATTTTGCTATATATACTAGAATTGTCTCTAAATATTTAATCTGTAATTGTGAAGATACACACATCACCATGCACATGCACATTTTTAAAACTGGAGGCATAATTTGGGTATTGTTTAACAATGTATTTTTTATTTAAATATTTGGTATGTGCATCCATTGAATAGATGTACCATAATTTACTTAGTCCTGTATTAACAAACATATAGATTATCTCCAGTTTTTCATTGCAATAGGTATTTTTGCACACATTTTTCATAGTTGCATAATAATAATCTCTAGTGTTTGATTTTGAAATTCTAACAAAAATACAGTAAGTAATCTACTAAGCTTATACACTTTCTTCATACTTTGTCTCATAACAGTAAAATGCTTCAAAACTTCCTTTTCAAGTTTATTACTTATCGTATTTATATATGTAATCAGTGGTCCTAATGGAAGAAATCCAGGATTACTATACCAATAATAGAAACATCTTATTCAATGTTAAATACCCTACTGCATTTTCCTGATGCCTGATTTGCAGTGATCAGAGAGTGAAAACTAATTCAGGTACAGTTAAATCCCATTGTTAAGTGTCTTGGCAGTCTTTGTTGAATTCACCATTGGTCAAATTAGTTCTGTTCCCAGAACATTTATTATCTTGTGCATCTCTCAGAAAGCTTATAACATGGTTCTTGTCCTCTCTGGAGATTAAAACTAGTTCCTATTAAATTTTGGTAAAATATAATTACGAATGCAATCAATTACTGTGAGGAAAACAAAAAGGAAAGTTACAGAACATATTCCAACACTGCTTATAACACGTTATCATGAAAAAGAATTAAGTAGGAGCTATCGAAATTTAATCAGAGATCTGAAACAAATTAGCCATGAGAGAGGGGCCAGTCGCAGTCTGCCTGAAACCATTTCCTCATGTGCTGAGTTTTATTTGCCCTATCAACTTTCAAGGTAGCTGTGTGGATCATAGGAGGTAACATATGTTGATAGTTTTCAAATAACATCAAGAACAATTTTATACATGCTCCTAGCATGAAGGAGAATTTCCACTTTGATGTTTTCAATGGAAGAGAATTGAATCAAATCACTTCGTACAAAGTGGTTTGGGCATACAGAGTTAACAGACAGGGTTAAAGAAATAAAAGGTGGCAAAACAGGCCATGAAAGCCCAACAGCATGAAAGCGTTACACCTGTGTCGGGATGAATGAAGTCAGTGATTCTCAAAGTCTGCTCCCTGGACCAGCGGCTCCGGTATCACCTGTTAGAAATGCGAATTCTCGGGTTTTACCCCAGACCCACTGAATGGGAAAATGAGTATGTGTGGGTCTAGTGAGCACGCTAGGCAATTCTGATTGAGGCTAAAAATTGGCAACCGCTGAGCTACATTACGTTTGGGCAGTAAGTTGCTCCAAATAAATCAATCCCAAACCACTTATCTCCAGCTCATGCTACATGCCCATTGTGGACAAGTTTGTTGTGCAGCTGTTGCAGTTGTCCTCCTTGTGTTCTTCTTTCCAGGCCCCAGGCTGATGATGCAACTCCTGCGGACAGCCTTGCCTGCCACGGTGGTGGAGGGTAATGAGAACATGGTAGAGGCTGGCTGAGAAGCGACAGAAGTCATGTTGGTCTTTATTGGCCAAAGTTGGTCATGTGGTCATGCCCAACTTTAACACATCTGCATGTGTATTTCACCCAGAGTGAGGTGCCCTGGATACGAATGAAAAATAATACTATCCACATCACCACAACGAGGCCAGAAAAAGTCATGAAGGGAAATGGAGCCCTGGAAATCAGAACAACCTGGAGCCATGGAGGAGAGCCACCCAGAAGAAGAGAAACATGATGGAGTGAACAATTGCTGGAAAGAGGCACAGACAGAGAGGCCTCCACACTTCTACTGTGTTTGCACAGGTCAGTCTAGCATGGCTGAGAGCAGGGCATAGAAGCATAGAGCCTGGTTTCAGGGGTGCAGCAAATACGATGACCAATTCAGGAATTATTATCTTGATGGCTTACGTGGTATCTAATCGTTTACACCCTCATGTCCCTTCTTTAGTCTGTAAGAGTGAGAACTGCCCATGCATGAAACACTTGTATCTACATTATATATCCTACATTATCTGAATTTGATGTCCTGCTGAGCTAAATAGGACTTTAATTATTTTGAGTTAGATGAGTGTTTATTTCTTAATCACCACAGTATTGTTTGGTACCATAGTCATCAGCGTCAGACAATTTCGCCTCAATAGATGTGGATGAAAACGATCAGGCGACATTGCAGTATTTCTTTTTTTTTTTTAATGTTTATTTTTGAGAAAGACAGAGGCAGAGCATGAGCAAGAGAGGGGCAGAGAGACAGGGAGACATAGAATCCGAAGCAGGCTCCAGGCTCCATGCTGTCAGCACAGAGCCAGATGTGTGGCTCAAACCAACGAACCATGAGATCATGACCTGAGCCGAAGTCGGACGCTTAACTGACTGAGCCACCCAGATGCCCCGATAGTGCACTATTTCTAAAGCAAAGATAGCTTCTACAATTGACGAAGAACAACAAAGTGAAAATGTCTTCACCTGGGAGTTGGGGACCTTAATTCTAACCTGGATTTACTGTAGGCAGGCTATAGAATTGTAGGGAAAACTGTTTATACATTAATAAAAAGTTTGGTTGAGATACCCTCTAGGACTCTTTTTAGTAATATAAAACAATATTTTTTTATGCCACATTTGCTTTATTATTGGATGGCTATTGATAGAAATGGAAGTGAGATAGATTTGGCTGCTTCTAATCATCATTTTTCACTAACCGATTCTATATATTATACTGTGACCAGTATTAATTTATCCTCAAAAGCTTCAATTCCAAGAAAACTTAGTAAATATATTGTTGGTTTCCAGCACATATTTCTTAATTTACAGATTAGCAGTAGGATTCTCTTGGGAAGTGCAAGATAGAGTGGATCACAATAACGCTATGAGGTTTGAGTTTTTGTGTTTGTTTGTTTTTTAAAATCTCCACATTAAGGAAGATAAAAGAAAAGCCAGAGTCAGAGACATTAGGTATCTTGAAAAAGTTTGCACATCTAGTATACAGCAACACTAGGTTGTGTGGTCTTGCCTAAGTTAGTTAATCTTTTTGAGCCTCAGGTTACTCATCTTTTAAACCAGGAGTATAATACAAATATTAGAAATACTTTGAAACAATTAGGAGAGATATCATATGCATATTCCTTAGTGAAGCATCTGGCATGTGGCAAGTTCATTATAAATATTAGTTCCTTTTGCCTCCTTCTGTTTATCCAAAGCACATACGCCAACATTTTGAATATCATAGGTGCTTAGTATATAATGAATTCTTGTTTGATGGAACCAATCAGAATATCTGATTGGCTATAACTCTGTAATAGTTGCTGTAGACCATGCTGGTTGAAATACTGGTGACCTTCATGGTTGCTTTTAGTTTTGTTGACCATGGTTTTAACAACTTGACTGTTTGGAGTCCAGGTGTGAATCTTGACTCTGGCAGTTGTAAGCTGTATGGTTTTTTTTTTTAATTTTTTTAATGTTATTTATTTCTGAGAAAGAGAGAGAGAGAGAGAGAGAGAGAGAGAGAGAGAGAGCATGAATGGGGGAGGGGCAACGAGAGAGGGAGAATTTGAAGCAGGTTCCAGGCTCTGAGCTGTCAGTACGGACCCCAATGCGGAGCTCGAACTCACGAACCATGAGATCATGACCTGAGCCGAAGTCGGATGCTTAATCGACGGAGCCACCCAGGCGCCGTATAAGCTGTATGATCTTAACCCAAGTCACTGCACTCAGTTTTCTCGTCTGTAAAATGAGTATAATGATGATGATGATGATGATGATAGCAATGATCATCTCCTCATAGATGTGTGTGTGTGTGTGTGTGTGTGTGTGTGTGTACGTATTGAAGAAGTGAATAGCCTACAGACACTTGAATTAATAATGCTTGGCACAGTCAACGCTCAGAAAGTGTTACACTTTATTATTCTTCTGTTTTGTACCATTGTTTGATCAATGTTTATCTCCCCACACAGACATACACACAGACACACAGACACACAAATCCTCTAAACAATGCAAATGATATTCCTCCCAAGAGTGACCCCCAACAGTACAGTATCAATATGTGTTGGCTTCCAAATGTCATTTTATAAATGGGCACCAAAGATTCTCTTAAGCAACAGAAAGGGAATCAAATGCCAAAAACCAATTAAATAATACGAAGGGTGAAACACTATCTGACACAATCAGACGGCGGAGAATGAAGGCCAAGATAGCGTTTGCTGCTGTACCCTCGGGTGCCCTTTTCCCCCTCGTAACGGGGTGAGTTAAGGTGGAGTGTCATCCTTAACTTTGAATTTTGCTGCTTTTGTCAGTTTGTGTCACAACCTTAACATTATTTAAATGTACTTTTTTGTATTTAATATTCATATTCAGGTGTTCAAGCCATAATTTCTGTTAGTAAAAGTGACATTTCTTAAAGTTCATTATTTTTTCCACATAGAAATCTCAGACATCAAAAAAAAAACAGACTTTAAATAATAGAACAGAAGTGTCTTCAGGCTAACAGCCACCCCTTTGATTTGTCATTTTAGTACTTGAGTACTTGGAAGAAATAAGTTTGATAACACCCGAGTCATTTAGCTTTGTGATTAGAAACCCGGCAGTCAGAGTTACATGTCTTAGGCAGCCCTTCACACTCAGCTGAGAGCTTATATAGACTGTGTTGCTCTGACTTTTTTTTTTTGCTTGACATTTTCAAGCCAAGATGCACTGTATAAAATGTCCATTAAATTTGCCAAGGATTTCAAGTTATCACGGCAATGTATCTTGATGCTAATCAAGGATGTGGCAACAATTATATGGCATCCATCTGTGGAGTTTAGGTAAGGTACTCAACTGAAATCTTCAAATTAATTCACTTACAAAAAGCAAAATGAGTAATTCTTTTGGCTAAGAGAGAGATAATAGAAATAAGACTTGTGAAAACCCTCGTGTCTTTCAGTTGTTAGAGTTTGACAAATACTATTTATCATCGCTGTAATTGGTTTACAATAATGGAGAGGAAAGGAGATTCTGGTGTTACATCATACTAGAAACATACCAAAATTTCCACCTTCAAATCCCTGCTCTCAGCCTAAGATGTTTATTTATATCTCGTTCCCACTGAAGGGTTGGTGTTTGTTTCTTGGTTAAAAAGAATGCTGCGTCATATTCAACGTGAATAAAAATTGGCATCATCTAAAACTTCAAACAGACAAAAATTAAGTTAGGCACTGGCATTTAAGAACTAAAAAGAAGACATTCTCCACTTTACTTAAGGATTTACTTCAAATAGTAAAAAGACCTAACCAACAGAGACTTGTATATACAACTGCTCAGGAACATCTAAAACATCTGCGTTATACTTCTAACAGGTGGTGGCTTTCATGTCTTATTCCAATTGTATAAAATTAATAAAAACCTAAATTGTTTGAAGATGGAAATAGAAGAGCCATTTTTATTTTTTTTTAATTTTTTTTTTAAACGTTTATTTATTTTTGAGACAGAGAGAGACAGAGCATGAATGCAGGAGGGTCAGAGAGAGAGAGGGAGACACAGAATCTGAAACAGGCTCCAGGCTCTGCACTGTCAGCACAGAGCCCGACGCGGGGCTTGAACTCATGGACGTGAGATCATGACCTGGGCCAAAGTCGGACGCTTAACCGACTGAGCCACCCATGCACCCCAGAAGAGCCATTTTTAAAAATAAGTTTTCATGTTTAACTTTTGCTGGCATTTGAACAACATGCTATTTGGTGGTGTTGTTTTCTCTGTTGGCTTACACGTATAGTGATACCTGTTCATTGGAAATTTTAACCCGTGTATGGAAGTAAATCATTGTTCAGCACTAGTTTCAAATGAGGTCAGTAGGTTTGATTATGCCTTTGATACAGGCTTGTCTTTTTACTTTTCTTTTTAATGGAACTCATCCAGGCTCCCCTTCCTGCTAAGCAGGGTATGAAAAAGACACAGATCTTTTCTGGAAGAAAAAAAAAATCCTCAGCGAAGAGAATATCATTTCCCCAATCTCTCCTGGCACGTTAGGGCTTCTTGGTGAGGTTCTTCCTTTTTCTAGACAGTAAGAGACAATTGTGAGAATCTATTTTCATTCATGAGAATGCTCTTCCAAATTTCCTTTACCTCTTCAAATCCCGTCCAATTTTTTCGGGCCTAGGTTAAATTTGACCTCTTCCTTGAATCTGCCTTTATCTGTGCTGGTTCCTTCTCATCTTCATACTCAGGATTCCTAAGGCATTTTTGTGGTTTTTTACACCCACTTTTGCACATAATTGTACATTTAAAGTATTATGTACCTTTGTAAAAGTTCATGAAGGCAGGTACCAAGATGCCAGTGCACAAGACTGATGGCTAGATCCTCAAAGAGTATCATTTCTTATAATGCTGTATTAGTTTTATGTGAAAAGTGTTATTTCTGTATGAAATCATAGAAAATTGCAAGCATTTTTTTCAGGATGCCGTCTCTAGAAGTTGTGTTTACTATATCTTCCTCAAAGCTCCATTAGAACCTTTAATAAGAGTAAAATACTGCATTTTTCTAAACATATGATTAATTGTGTACAATTTTTGAAAGAGATACACTGGCTACTTACAAAATTTCCAGGCAATAAATGAGGGGAACGATGTAGTTTTAATCATTATAATTGGGTAACACCATTGGGTCACGGTTGATTCCTAGGGTAAAATATGGGTACCAAAAGAGATTTTCACTTAACGTCTAGAACCATTTAACTTTTCATATCGCTCACATGGTTTGGGTCATATTATTTGATGCAAGCTTATTTGTGGACTATTCAAGTTTTAATCCTCCAGGAATCTATAGATGGAGTGAACTGCCCAGCTGTGAAATGCAGATTACTAAACTCTGTAAAGCAGATTTATACATTATCTTTTTCAATGACAATCACTGGTGGTTAACTCCTTTAACCACAGAACCGGCTAGGAAAATAATCCCATTGACCACATAAACTGGAATGGAGCTGGTTTTACACATTCCGTTAAGGCAAAGAAATTAAATCTCTTATTTAAAATACTGCTCCCTGAAGTACATGTTCAAGTAGTTCATGAATGAAATGTCTTTATTAACTTGAGCCCAATACTCTTCTGGGAGCTTGTTTTTGACCCAATTTAACCTTAACATGACCATTTCCCCCCATATTTGGTTAAAATTTTCTCATTGTGATTCATAGATATGTTGTGTTAAGATATTGCTGGTAAAATGTGCTGGGCTCCAACGGAGAAAAAAGGTGATCGAGGTCATAAGAAAGTATTTTCCCACAAAATCTAATTGTCTGAACAATATCTGGCTTTAGGAAACACATGTGATAAACAATCCTTTTATATATTGGGTTTCTAATAAAGCCTCAAAATATGAATGTTTTTGTGATCCAGTGAGCCCCTATGGCATGAAATGATGTGATTTTCTAATAAATTAGAATACAAAATGAAATTATCACCCAATTCTGGGTAAGACATAGAAAAGGATTATGGGTTTTTAGGCGTCTCCTAAGAGTGGCTTAACTGTCTTCATTTCTTATGCCTTTGTTATAAAAAAATAACTTAATAAAAATTTAAATATTCTAAGCATGTTGGAAAACAGCAGTTACAAAGATATTTTCTTAGAAATAACCGTTCCATGCCTCTCTATTTTCACATTAATAATGTAAGATGTGGTGAAAAAGATGGGGCAACCGCAGGAGAAGGAAGTCACAGATCTACCGGAGTTAGTCCCAGGAGGCTGCTGGGAAAAAGTAAGAGAAGAAATCCATTTCTATTTTTCCTATTGTTCTCTGCAATCCATGAGCTGCCCTCACTATCCCCACTATCTTCGTGTGTGTGAGTGTGACAACTACTATCTATCTTTTCCATATCTGTGGCTACTACATTTTCTTTTCTTTCTTTTCTTTTTCTTTTCTTTCTTTCTTTCTTTCTTTCTTTCTTTCTTTCTTTCTTTCTTTCTTTCTTTCTTCTTTTCTTTTTTTCTGGCCATAAAACACTTGTATAAAATACGTCTGGCTTATTGGGTGTTTAAAAACTCAAGGTGATTTTAGTAGATGTATATAAGGTGTGTGTTTGCACCATTTCACTTCTATTAAATATTCAAGCAGGATTAGAATGGCTGCCAGGTGATAGAAGTAGATAAAAGTTAGTCATTCTGTTTATCAGAGATTTAAGATATCTGACTCTGTAAGATACTCCTTGGTAGCACTCTATTGTTCTGTAGAGCAGAAGAACTAGATTCCAAATGGGAAGACTTAATTGTGTTAAGCATTCTGGACCAATGAAACATATTAAGCAAATATTGAGAGGATGCAATGAGGAGATTCAGATTCAAGTCATGTTGAAGGATTTAATTACTGGATTAGATTGGAGTTACCTGTGTGAATGACCAAAACTTTACATAGAAAGCAATTATTCAATAATCAACTTATTTTCAAAGTTTCAAAGTGCACCGTAACGATCTTCACTTCCTATTAAAATAGTAATTAGTTTCTTTAGGTTAATCTCACCTACAAAGATGATTTTACTTAATGATAAACTGAAAGACATATTCAGCTTTTTTATTAGCAAAGACATTTGGTAGCATGGACAGCATATCAGAACCTCTCTAGAAGGGGGAAAAAAGCCTTATAATTATGAAATAGGATTCTATTTCCATGGTAATTACTTGTATAGTAATTACTTTAACCACTTGGCATTTAGCCTTTATGTGATAGTACCTGCCACTTATGGCCACTATGAGTTGGCTTTGCCATCATTTTTTACTTTTGATGTTAAAGTTTTCATTTAATTTAGTTTAAGTTTTGCTAAGAATATTACCACCTCTCCTTGGTTTCACTGCCTTTGGTTGTTGGGTGTTGGTAGTTGTGATACAAAAACAGTTAAGTGTTGTTTGAGTGTTTGAAAAAAATCACAGAAAATACGTATAATTTGTAAGAATAATAACATTCTCTAGTAAATGGAATTCACTCCTTAAACATTTTTACTGAGAGCACAAAACATATGAAGGACTATTCTAAAGGCTGTGGATAAGAAATGGAAGAATTAAGGAGCACCCTCAAAAGTGAAAGCAAAAAAGTGATTCGAGATAGCACACACAGCAGTTATAAATATCAGGGCATATATACTCGTGGGTGCAACAGTGATTACATCCTTCTTTTACATTATCTCCATTTTGCCTCTACAATCCCATCTAGCCCAGCTAGCATAAAATTTTATCTCAGTCATTATCAGGCCTCCTGCTTTTTATCAAAACCTTGGGAATTGAAGGGCAGTGTGCACTGTCCAGGACTATCATAGGATGGCTGTGGTACCCCAGGTGCAATTGAGTCCAATTTGGTTCCCTTGAATCCAAAAGTTCTCTGCTTTGATGCCACCCCAGCTTTAGAAGAATCTCCACCAGATTTGGGAACACTGTTTCCACTATGCAAGCGTCCTGAAGCCTGTTCATTCACCTAGGTGACATGTAGTGGGAGTGGGGCTCAGCTGACTTTACCCTTCTTCCCACACGGGAATCTATCAATGTACCCTCTCTTTCTCTGCCCCCCCACCCCCAATCTCTCCTCTCCTCTCTGCTCTCCCTTCCACACCCTCCTCCTCTATCTTTCTCTGGGGAACCATCTTCTCAATGAACTCTGACTTTACAAAAACCAGGAAGAGCTCCCGATTCAAATACTTCCCTCTTTCTGCTTCCTAAACTCAGGAAAAAAATTGCAGAGAATATACACAGAATATATAGTCATGTAGCAAAGAGGTTGATATTTATCTGTTTTATGTTCTCTAAAACAGAGAATTCCAAACTTCAGTGAGTGCATTTGGGGTCTAGGGCAAAAATATTATCATTTCTATTTTTTTATTTTGCACAATTTTATCCTTTAAACTTAAAAAAAAATACGTGTTTTCTATGGGCATGCTATATTAATACAATAGCAACTACACGCATGTAAAATTTATAAATGAATAAATGTGTGTTGAGAATGGGAGCTTAACACTATATGAGTACCTGACATGTACTAAACAATTTGCAAAATATTTCAGGGCCACAGAATGTAAAGATAGATCTTGCTCTTAGTAGTTCATTATTTAATAGGGGAATAAGAAAATGAAATTCATATCTACAGCACCGAACTGTCCTGTAAAAAGGATCTTTTGAAGGGAATCCTAACATGAGGCTTCCAAAAAAGGAAAGTTCACATCCAGTTGTGTTTGTGTTGTGGGGAGGTGGGTAGGACACGGATCATGAAAACTTCATGAATGCAGTGCTTTTAGATTTGCATATTGAAAGTAAGGGAGGTATTACCTGTGAAAATAAATTAAAGAAGGGCAATCCAGGTCAGCAGTCTTTGAGCATGGACACCTTTGGACATTTCTGAAGGCACACAAAGAATTTGTAGGAGGTACTCAGGCATGGGTACCTATCAAGAAACAAAATTTCAGAATCTCAACATGTATTCCTTCTTAAAATCGACCTGCCTACTTGTAACAGTATCTGGAACACGGAGTGGTGATTCAAGAACCCAGGCTCCCTGTCCTTGTTCCCTGCCCCGCAAGCAACAATGCCCCCTGTGTGTGTGGAATATACATTAGAAACGCTGACACTCTTGTTTTTCCAACATCCTTATGAAATAGATAGGACATAGCCCAAGTTAGACGAGAGGAAACTATGGCTCAGAGAATTGACGCAACTGGACAAAGACTGCACCTGTGCCCCGAGGAACTGTAACCTGAGCACAGGCCTTTGGAATATATATTATATTATTTTCATGCCACTATCTAGTCTTTACGCTTACTCTATTCTTACAAGTCTGCAAAGAATACGAAGTAAATTGGGTAAAATGAAGTTTAGAAAGGGTAACTCACCCATCATGAAATCTGATACAAACTGGATTCCCAGATTTTGAAAACCATCCGTATCCTCGTTGCCAAAGTGTAGTTTACGGACCAGCAAAAATGACATTACTCAGGAACTTTTCAGAAATATAGAATCTCAAACCCCCAGCCCAGATTTAACTGAATTAGAATTTTCATTTTTAACAACATCCCAGATGTTTCTTTCAAGTTTGAGAAACCCAAGCAGAGGCAAAACTTTCGATGAAGGTAAAATAGCTTATTTGACATTTACAACACAGTGTTTACTGGTGAATGGTTCAAACATCTGCCTCAATATTAGAAATTCTTGTTATCCATAAAAATTCAAACACAGAAAAGGCAACTTCCCATCACTTCTCTTCCACATGAGGGAAACTAGTTTATTATATTTTAATCCAGGCATCATCTTATTTTAAAATAATGTTTTCCTAATTTAACGGCACGACATCACAACGCAAAGATCACAAATTAGATAGAAACTATGGGCAGATTGGCTGATGATTGAATATTTGGTTGTTCCAGCATTTATAAATGACATGTATGGAAGGTTATAAATCATATTTTGTGCTGATGTTGTCTCTTCATCAGAAGCAGAACATGAATGAATTCAAAAGGTAACCACAAGGAAGTGGACCTAGAGTTTGTTAGTTTCCCTGAATTCTGACTCACAACCTCCTGCTTCCGATACTCATCAGGGTTTTGTTTTTGTGTGTTTTTTTTTCATCAAGTTAAAAAAAATATTTATAAAGTTGGTGGTGGTTTGTTTAAACTCATTGCACTTTTGTAAATTTCAAGTGACAAGTATGTTCTGCCATTAATAGAGTTTTTGGAGCCATTCATCCAAATGTGCCAGCACATGAGAAACCACACATTCTTTGTTAAACTAAACAGTCCTAAGCATTGTGTGGACTCCTGGCATAGTTTGGCTAAATATTCAGACACATGCCTATAGAGTACTGTGTGTTCTGCGAAATAGTGGGAAAACAAAAGAAAGAAAATCACATAAATATACTGGTAAACATTGACTTTGTAAGGAACAGCATAAGCTGCTTTGGGGGAAAAAAATCATGGAGCATGATTCAGAGAATACATTTAAATTCTTCTCCTTAGGAAAATGTATCTAATTTGTTTTTCATGAAAACATGTATTTAGCAGTGGGGAGTTTTTCATTGGCTAAGATATTTTGGCATATTTATAGTATAAAGGTGATTGGAATAATATTTGCATTCATTTTGCACTGAAATCCGAAATAAGTATAAGATATACACTTTGTAACATAAAATCGTTGCTAGTCAGGATATACTCCCTTTAAGAAAGCATAATTCAGTACATGAAAATTCAAAGTGACTAACCTATAAATATGGGGGAATTATTCATGTTACCAAAGGATTCTTCTTTCACCAAACATCTATCACAGGGTATCTTTAAATAGCTAGTTTTATTTTGGGACATTTAAAAATACTAGATTTAGAATTTTTGATGTTCAAGGAATATCTAAAGAATATATGTGTATATAAGGCATGAGCTTTAATAGATGATTTTAGAAGTCCTTAATGATTTTGATTTGTGCTACAATTATTAATCACGACCAGGCAAGAAAGAAATTGAAAGGCTAATGGCCAAGCCGATGTGATGTTTCCTCAAGTACTTTCTGTAACCACAGGAGAATGATACATCTGAGTTCATTTTTTTTCTCCTCATATGATGACTTTCTAAATGGCATTCTATTACACCTATAATTATTTATCCCAGAACAGGTGCTGACTTTTCAAGGGATATTTGAAATCCACCTCTCTTTCCATAAAAATAATGCTCTGCTTTCCTTCCTCTCCAAACATTTCCTGCAAAATTGCACAATTAAATCTCCTTCCGACCAGACTCACTTAACTTCTCTGTCCTCTCGTAAGCTACACCACATCCTGGCAGGTACACTGAGAGATATGGTTCAAACTGATGGAGTAGCTTGAACGGGCTGTTGCTAGCTCACTTTTCCATTCTCATTGGCTCTGGACAAACTAACAGGAGCAATCAGCTATTAATTGCTCGTTCGTGACTTTATTCCTCGTATAAACCATCACTGAAGTTACGCTAGTTTTCGTTCACTCTTTATGCATCATAGAGCCTAGTGGTTCTCTTCACTCTAGGCCTTTCTTTACCTTGTCAGCAGTGTGTGTAGTCTAAAAAACAATCCCGGCCCTACTATTCCCTTTTCTAAAGGCTTCCCATGATATTCTTTTTAATATGACAATTTCCCACTGGCAGAGAAATTATCCAATGACTGGCCCAACTGAGTGAATGGTTAAAGTAGCCTTAAAAAATTTGTTAGGGTCTATTACATGTCCTGTATGGTTTTATAGCAGCCCCCCAAACATGGGAAAAAGCAGCCAATAGCCTTTGTGTTTAGGCCCAATATACAGAAGAAAATAGTCACTTATATTCTTAACCCTTCCTTTTCCAATACCTGCTGTTGTGTTCATTCTCTTTGCACAGACATAGTTTAATGGGCTTGGTTTAGTCCGTCCAATGCTAATCTCAGGGAATAATATTTCTTCCTCTACCTAAATTTTTTGTATAATGTTATCTATCGTCTTGTGGATGTATGATTTGTTTTATCTCCTCGTTTCCTTTCCAAAATTTTCTTTCCTATTCCTTTCTCACTAAGGCACACACAGTTTCTCTGCTCAGAAAGTGTGCACTGACAATTTTGTGTGGCAGGTTCCTACAACATACATTTTGTGTCATTCTGAGCAAGATTATAAGTCAGGCTGGAGCCAGGTGTATGCAGAATCACCTTTTAAAAATGAGGATTTTCATAATGTTGTTCTTTGGAAAATAATTTGCATTGGCTTGTAATTATGCCAACTCCTTCCCATCATTTCCCCTCATGTATTTGATTCCATAGTTGGTATAAAAAGCTTGTCATTTCCTATGTACACTAGACCCTTGTAGGACCACATGCTTTTACACATGCTACTCCTCAAATTTGCAATCCTTTCCCTCCCTCCCCGCCCCCCCCCCCCCCCCCCCCCCAGGCTTGGAAAATTCCTATGCATGCCTCAGAGCTCAAATGTCAATGCTTTAGTGAAGTCTTCTAAAATCTCTCTGGGCAGGATTATGCTTTCTCCTTTCTGCTATGGTGTTTTTTAAAATTCACATTAGTATCCTTTTTTTTTTTTTTTTAATTTTTAGTATGGAAGTTTTGAATTCACATTAGTATCCATAGCAATGGGTCACATAGTAACCCAGGGCTCTGGTTGTCCTCCAGTCAGAATAAACACTAAAGAATCAGAAGAAACTTTTGAACATTTTGCTCATCCCTTTTTTTTTTTTCTGCTGAAGGTAAGATCATCTAGAGGACAAAGAGTTCTCTCATCTTAGAAGAACGACCAGGAAGCATATAATGACACCAGATGTGTAATTTAGGGAACTCTATCTGCTAAAATTATTTTTGGTGTCCAGCTATCAAGAAAAATCCAGAAAAAGATGTAAAGCTGCTGCGGCAAGTGAACTAGCACTGACAGGCTACAAACTTCATCATCACCTCTAACATTTCAACCACCATATTAGATGTTCCTGAGCCAATTTCCCTACCTAGGTAACTTTCATCGAAGAGTTACAGGTTGGGAACTTGTCTCATTAATATTTCACACAGGTGTATACTATATGAAGTTCAGCTCTCAAGCTCTCTGTTTTAGTATTTGCGGACGTAGAAAAATGCACCTTTTCAAAGAATGAGGCACGTGTTTTCTCTTAATCGGCTTCCACACCTCACTTTCCAACTTATTTGGGGGAGAATTTCATTATCTTTGGAAGAAGCATTGGGAAAGTTTCAAAAGGAACTAATGGCATTTAAAATAAAAATGATTATAGCCCACCGAAATTCTATATTGGGATTTATGTCTAATAAAATTAAATCAGAACCCACTTGAATTAGGACTTAAGGGAATCTATTTCTATTTAGGAGATTCAAAACTTACCTATTTCAACCAGAAAGCATTCATAATGGTCTGAATCCTTTTGTATCTGATTTGTTCAACTTAATCACAATCTGGATTACATAGGCAAAGCAGCTACAATTTGTTGTTAAAAGTCTGATTATTATTTCTTGCTTTGTTAAGCATATTTCCCAAAGATGGTGTTTGAACAGGCAGCGCACAATCTATATTTTCAGGGCAAGCCTGTAAGGAAAGATTATTATTATTTTTTTAAATATAATTTATTGTCAAATTGGCTAACGTACAGTGTGTAAAGTGTGCTCTTGGTTTTTTGGGGGGATTCCCATGTTTCATCGCTTACCTACAACACCCAGTGCTCATCCCCACAAGATTAATTTTTGTGTAAAATTTTTTTTTCAGGTTGTCTGTGCAATTCTTTTACTCTTGTGTCAGGTGCCAAAATATTTCGAAAAGGAAGCTTATTTCTGCCATGGGTGATTTCTGACATCCGATTTATTTGAATGTCATTTTGCACTGCATGTGAGATGACTCCTTTTTATTTCTTGATATCTGTTGCACCCAAAGGAAATCTGAATTTTGCTTTCTGTAAGAAAAGAGTACCTGGGAGGCATCGGAAAAACTTCTACCCACGAACATGGAAAAATATTCTATTGGTCCCGTTACATTGAAGTGGGAGACTTTAAAGGGCAGCGTACCCAGTTAAAGAAGATCTATTTCCATCTGTGATCAATAGCATGTGAAGAACAACTCCTCTCTGAGTTTTACCCAGGGAAAAATTACCTTGGTAGTTCCCCAGACCGCGGACACTCCACAAGTTTCTAAGGTTGAGCAGCCATAGGGAGCCATGCCTGATTCTGAGGGGGAAGCTGTTCTCTTTGTGAGATCCATGGAACAGGACTCCTCACTGTTCCCCAAGGCTGCAGGACGGCTTTCAGAGACTGTATCTTCTATATAGACCACATAATAAGCAAGAGATAAATAGGTCCCAGAAAGCATTAGAGAGGAACTAGTATGACAAATGTTATTTCATTCCCTTCTGCTCTCCCAGTCCTGTTTTTTTTAACTTTATTTATTTTTGAGAGTGACAGACAGAGAGAGAGAGGGAGAGAGAGAGAGACATGAATCCGAAGCAGGCTCCAGGCTCTGAGCTGTCAGCACAGAGCCCGACGCGGGGCTCAAATCCAGGAACCGTGAGATGGTGACCTGAGACGAAGTCGGATGCTTAACCGACTGAGCCACCCAGGCGCCCCTCCCTCTTCCATTCTTCTTTAACAGAGAAATAATGTAGGTTCTTGATTGAGGAAATTGACTATGTTTACCATAAAGAACTGGAGCATCTAGTTCTCTTTAGACAAAGGGAATGTTACATTGGACCAGGTACTTACACCCCATCTTGCTATCTTTTTTTTTAATTCTCTGAGACATTTAAGACTACATAGAAACTTTAAATGCAATGGAAGTTTACTAATGAAGTTTCTTTGTAAAGCTGTTTATAATCTCCCACTTTTTAATGTAAAGTCCCTATAAATTCTGAGATGTCTATTTGGTATCATCTATCAGTTTTTTTCCCTCCCCTCTGTCTTTCCTCCCCCCCATGAAGGAAGTACGGTTAGCCATAGAAGGTTTTCACTCATTTAAATACAATAATTTCTTTCTGCAGTACATGAACTAATCAGGTCAGCTCTTAGTGGGTGAACATAATTTAATCTGAATTTCTCTACTTGGTCTAGGAAAATGCAAACCAACAAAAGGCATAAAAAATAAAAAAAAATAATTTTGTCATTTCTGTATTATATCCATTTTTGAGTTAATTTTGAGTTTTTCTTAAAGAAATTTTTTCCTTCCTAGGGTAGCTGGCCTTTGGGACTGATGAGTGTTATTTCCTGTAAACACGTGGACCTATGAGTCTTAAAGGGCATTATAACGATTTCCTCAAGAAGTAAGACATTAGGATTGGTCACTGGTATTCTTTTTAGTATAATCTTAACTAATTTTCTTGAAGGTTACCTTTGAGGGGAATGTGTTGGGCTGCATCATGGACACAGATGGGGAGGATATGGAGAACCAGGATAGAAAGTAGAAAAAGAAGGTGTGGAGAGTTTGGGGAATGTTTGGATCCAGGGAGTGCTCAGACCCCAGGGTTCAAAACAGATCAGTATTGCAAGACAACATAGTACCATTGACAGCATGTTGGAACCAAGGGCAAGCTCAAAACCTAATCCTGCCACTAATTAGCCGTGGCCATAGACAGGAGGAGCATTTAAATCAAATAAAGCATTTTCTTTAGTAAAGCATGGGATGCACTAGTAATTGAGGGAGGCTGAAATTTTCTGTTCAGGATGGCAAACTATCCTATTAGTAAATACCACAAAGGTGTTAGTCCACAAATTTCTAATTAGCCTTTTCTTTGAGGGGCATAGGTAGAAAAAAAATTTTTTTACATTAACTTATTTATTAAACCATACATATGCCTCGATTTCAAAAAAATACCATAAGACAATCATCCTAAAATGACATTTACTTTTACAAAAAATATCACGCAATTTCTTTAGACAAGATAGAATACATTTTTTAAAAAATATCTGATTTATGCACATCTCATAGAACATATTTATTGGAAAAAAATGTGGGACCCATCTGTATTTTCCAAGAAAAATAGCCTCTTATTTTTGGTAGACTTTGCAATCATGAGTCTGAAAATATAAGTGTTGCTCTGTCAGGAGACAGAAAGATGGACAAAATGACCCTTTACCTGCCCTTTCCAAATGTATTTCCATCTATGTTACTGCTAGAAGATACCTGAAAGAGATTTAAACTCTTTTCACCTTTTATGCCTGAAATATATTTGCTGAATTCTTCCTACTAGATACTTACAGCAAAGGTATTTTTTTTTTTTTTTTTTTTTTTTTTGCCTCTTTCCCTTGTGAGGATATCAATAGTCTATCTAGTCAGAATGATGTTAATATTTGGGGACATTTCTCATGTTTCTCTGTGAGTCAAGGATTAGTCAGATGAGATTAATTAGTGTGTTGATTATTCTGGCCCCTTAACCTCTCTACTTTTTCCTTCTTCTCCTCACCTTTTGGTTATTTCATTACTCATTAACAAGCTTATCAAAGAGTGGGCAGAGAGAAGAGGTGAAACTCAGCATTTTCTACCATTTTCCAGGACTGGTTAAAACTTTAAAGTGTGGGAGTGAGAGTGTTTGGGAAGAGGAAAAAAGAAAACTATTAGCTTAAATGAATTAATTTTTTAAAAATTACTCAGATATTTTATCTTTTCAAGTGCAAAGGAAAGATGAATGTGCTGTTACCTTTCCTTCTAAAAAACATGCTTTGTTTTTTTTTTTTTTTTTATAAAACAGCATACATTAGCATCTTTTTCAAAGATGAATCAAATAACACTATACAGAAAACAGAATACAAAGCCTAGAAATTTCCAAGTGCACCCAACTGAAATAATTGTTTTTCGGGGAAGGATTACCTTATGAGTAATACTGGGACCTTAACCCCTAAACTCCCATATTCTTTAAGTAGCCTTTATCTCTAGAAATCAGAAGAGTGAACTTCTCCATTACTCTCCAAAAAAATTCTTTCCATGTCTGGTTTTACTCTGGTATTCACCCAGTAGAACCTCCTGTTTGCTTTGCTGCCTGGCATATTTTGCGGTTCTGGAAAAAACTGTCCTTCCTTGGGAAGATGCTGCTGTAGATATTCATCACTTAGGAAGAAGAATAAGGATGCTCTTCTTTTCGCTACCTGGTTGCAAACATGGACGAAGGTCCTGCTCCTAATTTTGCATAACACAGATGAGACCAGATTGTAACAGTTAACAAATTGTTCCTTAAAACTTAAGGATAACAAGGTAGTACCGAATACAGAGCCATTTTACACTGGGTCCAACACTGGGCATGACTCCTTAAGTGTATATCACCAAGAACTATTTCTTTCACTGCCACTCTGGGAAGACTTCAGTATATTTGTGCCCTGACCAGTGCCAGCCCTCTGCACACTCCTAAAACTCCGCTGCCCTCCAGGGGAGAAACCTTTCTCAATCCCAGTATAAGTATAGTTTTTTTTTTATTCTAAGTCATCTCCATTTCAGTATTATCTACTCATTACCCATCTCTTATCCATAGAGCTTGCCCTTATCTTTAGTCTCCAACAGTGCACCCATGTTACAATGCATAATCTGACACTTGTTATTGACCAAGATCTGAGTCATTTTCCTTGGAACAAACTGTATGGACCACAAACTGCCCAGGTTAAATTTCAAATCATCAAATTCAGACTTATTTCTTCTTATCGGCTGTCGACTAGTTTGAGGAGAACACAAGATTTTATAGTCTCCTGGGTCTTAATTCCTAATCTCCTGACATCAACTGTTTGAACAAGAACACACATCCATACCCCAACAAGCAATAATTTCCAAAGAATCCTTGCATTGTACATCATTGTTCCAAATGTTTCTCAAGAGAATACATGGACCTAGAGATGCATTATGTCCTACAACAAAGCAAATCTTTCATAACATCATACAGAGCAGGTTACTTTCTTAGACCATAACAAAGTCCTTCATTTCAGAAAAGGAGCTCTGTTTTGCATTTTGTTAACTAGAAACCCTTATTATGGTGGTTTTAAAATCAAATCAAAGAAAGTATGTGTCCCAAAGGTGAATTCAAGTCTCCCCTTCTTTCAAAGCTACAGCTACTGTAGGCCTTTGGAAATGAAATTATTCCTACCTTCTGGTATGTGCATTCAAAACTCAAAGGTTTGAGGGTCAAATTTGGTCAAATCTCAAGAAATCTTTACTTCTTCCTAAGCAGTCTTTTCTAGAAAATTATTTTTCCCAAGTACCTATACCATAAATAGGTGCTTAACCTTGAAATGAAGGTGGTAGATAACCTGCTTTACCCTTCTGGAACAGAAGGTCAGTGCTTCAAGCAAATGCAGCACACTTTTCAAATACTTTACTGTTAACAACTTTGCTTTTGAGGTCTTTGTATCAGTTCTCTCCCATTCACCTTTAAGCTTTATTTATGTGTTAGTAATATTTTATGTCTTTTCTACTTAGGAGGCTGTTTTAAGCAATAATATTTTGGTCTGCTTCTTTCTTGGATTGTAAGGCATCAGTTTCAGTTTATTTGTGTCCTGTTTTCTACCCCCCTCCCTGATGTAGTGTCTCTTCTTTCTGTAACTGTTTATAGTAAATCTCTTCTTCTCTGATTCTACTGTGCCTTTTACAGGGGTGGCATGTAATGCCAATCTGTCTCATTTGATTCTAATTAATATGCTTCCAGACCCTCTCTGGGTGACCTGTCTTTTTAAGGAACCCAACTAATTGGAAAAGCCATCATAAATTATATACAGTTACGTCATTCAATTCCATAATATAAATGAAACATCAACTGATATCTTCCCAAATCACTTAGTACCTAGGGTTATGAATAAAGGAAAGGCCTGATTACATTTGAATTTTCTGTCTTTTCTCTTCCAAATGATCAGCAAAGAAAGGAAGGTACTTGCAGATTTTCTATTTTTATAATATAAATATTATATTCAAGGAAGTGTCTAGATTTTGCAGCAAACTTAAAAAAAAAATTATGTTCTCCCACATGCACCTAAGCCTAGACTATGGGTTGAATTGTGTCTCTCCAAAAAAAAAAATTGTTTGTTGAAGTCCTTACCCCCAATACCCCAGAATGCGGTCTTAGTTGCAAATAGGGTCATTGTAGATATAATTTATTAATATGAAGTCATCCTGGAGAAGTATGGGTCCCTAATCCAATATGACTGATATCCTTATAAAAAGGGGAAATTTGGGCACAGACAGGAACATGAGGAGAACATTGTGTGAAGATAAAGGCAAAGACTGTGGTGATGCCACTACAAATCAGGGAATGCCAAAGATTGCTGGCAAGCTGCCAGAAACTATGGAAGGCATGGACAGGTTTTCTCTCACAGCCTCATAAGAGGAAGCTGGGACCGTGGAGGGAGAGCCTGTCCGGAGGGGGCTGCTGCTGGAGATGCTACCTGAAGAAGAGAGAGAAGGTGAGCTACACCTTGGCTTCTCGTTTCCTCCTTTGCTCTTCTGTCCTGTCAGTGCCTCCTGTGGGCTGAGCTTAGTAGTAAGCCAGCTGGCAATGGAGTCTGGAAGGTGCCATTTTCAGTGGAAATATTGAAAATATATTTTCTGTCCGAAAAGAAAACAACCAACGTGGCCACAGTGGAGTAAAGTTCAGACATGGTGACAGGAGTTGGCAATTTTTCAAAAACGGTACCCACATTTTGTTGGAAGGGAAATGAACACTGACTGAATACCTACTATATGCAGGCACCATTGGATGTTTTAATATTTGTGTGCATTACATAATTTATTATATACAAAGCTATGACAGAGATGTATATATTTATATATATATAAATATATAAGTATATATTTATTTATATATATATAAATATATATACTTAAGAGCCAAGGAGATTATAACACAGAATATTTAGATATTTCATACATGATTATATTTCTAGTGGCTGGTACATTTGAACCATTTGATGTGTCTGATGTGAAGCCCAGGTCTGTGCAAGCTTTGCCACCACATTTTTATCTCTTTAGGCTCTGGGTCACATTTGGGAATGAAGACCAGAAACTGGCCATTGATGAAGAGGCAAGAGCCTGCCCATGAAGAAGTGAGAGCTGCCGTAGGCAACACAAAAATGGGCCAGGTAGTTGAAAGGCAAAGTGTCATAACTGAGATCAATGCCAGGTGACATAGTAGCTGAGAAAGAGATTTGGTAATTACGGGCAATAGTTTTTAAAAACCCAGTTTATCAAACTGTAATGGAGGCATTGAGATCAGAGTCTTTTCCCATACATTTGAAATATGTAGATAATGTGGAAAAATTAGCATTTTACTTTAATTAGAGAGTGTGTAACCTAAATAGGTAGAAGCCTCCAGAATACTACAAGATGGTTAAGATAGTGAGGCAGATTAGTAATTTAAGTGTGGCAGTGACCAGCACTAACATTCTTAGGTTCCAACTGTAAGGACCAACTAGGCATTGTCATTTTCATATGTCTCAGAGGATCCTCGTGTGGCTGTGACCATAGCTGAGATAGACAAGGCATAAAGGAGGCCAAGGAATCCCTTTACTTTAGGATTATGATCTGCTGACAGATTCAAAAATTGATATCTAGAATTATAACCTGGTGGATAAAATTTCTTAGACATGATAAAATCTGCAAATTTTAGGGACACCTGCGTGGCTCAGTCAGTTAAGCGTCCAACTCTTGATCTCAGCTCAGGTCTTGGTCTCAAGACTTGAGTTCTTGATCTCAAGAATGTGACATCAAGCACCACGTTGGGCTCCATGCTAGGCATGGAGCCTACTTTAAAAAAGAAAAATCTGCAAGTTCCACACAGATTTACCATAGTCCTTTACATTGTAACTCTCCTTGACCATGAATGACAATGGCATGCATGTAGATACAATCATTTCAAAGGCTAGGAAAGCTTGTGAACTCCCATATTTACGCTTCTTTAGGAGGAGACTTCTGCTCTCCCCTTTATTAGGAATCAGGCAGTTGGGGAGAGAATTTTCTCCTCTTGCTTGTGTCTCTCTAAAGGAGAAGGAGTGGCTAATATGTTGGTAAAATGGTGTAGACCGTGACATCCACTAAGACTAAGGTTCTTTCTTTTTTGGTGGGTGCTTTTATTTAGCCTCAAAAATGGGACATAAGTCTCCCTGGCACTCTTTCTTGTTCTCCTTCCCTTCTGCCTTCCCCTTACTGTTCTTCCTCTATCACTTTTATCTGCTTTGAGACCTGGTACAAAGGGAATCTGGATGCTTCTCCACTTCCTCTTTCTACATGATAAGCACCATCGGGTCAGAAGGTCATCACTCTTTCTTCTACTTTTCATTCTGCTCATGTCTCACTTTGATAGGAAAACCCAAATGGGTAAGTCAAAATCTGCTTTACAAACTTAACACTCCCAATAGATGGATCACAAACAGTGTTTGGGGCAAGTGGTTGAAGGCCTTCACTTTGGTCTCAGGCACCAGCACTGTGATTCTATTTAGCTTGTCACACAGCTGGACATTTGGAGGGCATGGCATTGTCTCTAAGGAATTGAGATTTTGATCCCCATTAGCTTGTTTCTATCAGCCAGAATCCTGGGGAAGGGGAAGATGGTTGGTACCCTGGACTCAATGTTGACAATTAAAAACTTTATTGATTTTGCTGTTTGGAAATTTCCTCCTGCGGCATTACCCTGAAACTACTCCATTAGAGAAATATTTATCATTTAATTTTTTTATTTTTATTTATTTATTTTGAGAAAGAGAGAGAAAGAGAGAGCACACGAGCAAGGCAGGGGCAGAGAGAGACGGACAGAAGGAATCCCAAGCAGGCTTCACGCTATCAGCGCAGAGCCTGATGTGATGCGGAGCTCTATCTCACAAACCGTGTCATCAAGGCCTAGAAGTAAAGTGATGTTCCTAATGCCATGTGGCTATGAAGTGGCAAAAGCCAGATTTGAACTCAGAAAGCCCGTGCTTATCTACATGTCCTAGAATGAGATTTTAATTCCCCAGTTCTGCCTTTAGAAATCTTTAAACTATCATCCTCTTCTACTAAAAAAAAAAAAAAAAAAAAAAAAAAAAAAAAAAAAAAAAAAAAAAAATCTAAAATATAGACAAATATCCACTTGCTATTACAATTCAGCTTCTTAAATTCTTTTTTAAAATAGATATATTTTTTTAATGTTTAAGTTTATTTATGTGTGATAAAAAGCACGGTGAGGGAGGGACAGAGAGAAAGGGGGAGGGAGAATCCCAAGCAGGCTCTGCATGATCAGTGAAGCCTGATGTGGTGCTCGAACTCATGAACTGTGAGATCATGACCTGATGATCATGATGCTTAACTGACTGAGCCACCCAGGTTCCCCAGCTCCCTAAATTCTTGAATAATCTTGAGATGATCTTTAGGGAATCATATCAAAGACATTAAAAATTCTGGGTGAGTGCTCATTTCATATTGTTTATGGAGATATGGGCTGAACTGAAAGTACATATCTGGCAAGTACTTTTCCAAGTTTTAGGTTTTAATATGTTAAGACTGAAAAGTAAGAAAATATATATATATATATTGTCTTCCATTTCTTTAAAACTTAGATATTCTTCAACATTTACAGCATAGAGAATGAACTTAAAGAGAAGAGAGAGACACAATTAGAAAAAGTCTCCTAAAATGCCATGCTGTACTTAGGAAAACATTCTTGCATTTGAGGAAATCTTTCCCCTCTGTGTGTTTGGCCTTTGCTTTTGCCAGGCACCCCAGTGGTATGATTTGGCCCGAGACCAATTTGTATGGCTATGGCTTTCTGTATCCTGCTCTTTCAAATATATGAGAGAGGAAGGCGTGTAGGAGCAACTGAGGCTATACTCAGAAAAATACACTAGTGTGTTTAATGGTTAATGACACTGGACTCCACTTTTCCTTATATTGACCCCAAAAGGTTAAGACCAGAACTTTCCCCTGGGAACTAGTGCATGTATTCTCAAATCTAATGGTCATTTAGCATGGTAATTCACATTGAACATTGGCTTATATTGTTCACAGCTGTTTCTATATTTAGCCTAGATGCTTCCAGGTGAGAAATCAAACAACAAAATGACAAATATGGAAGGAACTGGAACCATTTTTAGGCAAGATGCCCATAACTTCTGTAACACTCCATATATATGCTCTTTATTATGTAGAGGGTGGTAAAGATTTTGAAAATATGAATGACCTCCCAAGAATAAAATTAGCAAAATTGATCAGAGAAATAGAAAACCTGAATGGGTCAATAACTGTAGACTTGCAAAGGTAGCCAGCCTGATGGAGAGTGCTTGTCAGAAGGAAAGAATAGCAAAGAGAATAAGTTGACTCTTTACAATGTAATTTTTATTTGAAAAATTATAAACTCATCAAAGTTAAAAGAACAGTATAATGAATAGCAGTGTAACACACACTCAGATTTATCAACTGCTAATGTCTTTCCAAGCCTGATGCATCTCTCTCTGTCAACAGGCACACAATTCCCTTTCGCCAATTTATCTGAAAGTAGATTTCAGCCACCATGATACCTCACTTCTAAAAACTTCCATATGCACCTGCCAAGAACATGGACATCCTAAGACAAACACAGTACCATCATCACGCCCAAGAGCTTCACCATTACTCATGGAACACCATATGGTATGCACTCCACACCAAATACTAAATTTCCCCATTTCTCCAAGATGTTTCATACAGCTATATATTTTTTTCTTTTTAATTGAGGATTCATTCAGGGTTCACATAGTACAGATTGATTGTTATATTTCCTGGTGTCCCTTAGAACAACACCCCTCTCTTCCACTCCTCTTTTCCTGCCTACTCTGCTTTTCATGACTTCAGATCCTTTAAAAAGTTCAGTGCGGTTGTCGTACAGGATACCCTACATTCTGGATTCTTCTGTTTCTTCAGCAAAGACACCTTTAGGATCAATTGTATCTGTATTCAATATTTTTTTTTCTTTTGGTTTTAATTTTATATTTTAGATATGTAAAATACTTACAGGTTTCAGAAAACAAAACTATAGAAAGTGATATATTCAGGGAAAGCTTGCTCAATGTATATCCCCTCCACTCCAATCCTATCCATTTCCTATACTAAACTATTATCCTCACCCTCTAAGTGTATCTTTTCCGTTTTTTTTTTAAATAAGAAAAAGATATTTATGTTTTTATTTTTATTTCTCACAAAAGGTAATATATTGCATACACTCTTTTCTACTTCACTTTAAAAAAATAATTGCCATTTTGGGAAAACATTTTATGTATAGAAGAGTTGCAGGAATAGTACGGAGTTCCCAAATACCCCTCATTCAGTTTCTCCTAAGGTTAAAATCTTATGTTATGATGGTCCATTTGTCAAAAGCAATAAACCAACATTGGTGCATTACTATTAACTAAACTCCAGACTTTATTATAATTTCATGAGTTTTTCACTAATGTCCTTTTTCCGTTCCAGGATCCCATGAAGAATCTCACATTGCATATAGTTATTACGCCTCCTTAGTCTCTATCTGTGATACTTTCTTAGTTTTTCCTTTTTTATATAACCTTGCAGTTTTGAGATTCACTGGTTAAATATTTTGTGGAATTTCCATCAAGTTGGGTTTTTGTGGTCTTATTCACAAGATTAGGCTGAGATTATGGGTTTTGGAGGAGATCACAGACATGAAGTGCCCTTCTCATTGCTTCACATTAGGGGGGATGCCCTGTCAACATGACTTAGCATTAATGACGTTAACCTTGATTCCTTGGTTAAGGGAGTGCTTGCCAGGTTTCCTTCCCTACTGTGATGTTACCATGTTTCCCTTTCCATATTCTATTCTTTGGAAGCAAGTCACTATGGCCAACTCACACTCAAAGGGGAGTAATAGATTAAGCTCTCCTCCCCAGGAGGTGCGGAGGCGGGGGGGGCAGTGGGTAGCACCCTGCTTTCTCATTTTTCAATTTAGCCTGTAGCATTCTACATCATATCCTCTCACTTTCTACCTCTTATGTCTGTATATTAAAGTAGGTGCTTTATTGAATGGATATTCCATAATTTATTCAGTGAGTGCCCCACAGATGAGCATTTAGGTTGTCTCCAATATTATTAATTATAAATATTAAACCATAGGAGATACCTTTTATCAAGCTGAAGAAGATCTCTTCCATTCTGAGCATGCTGGGAATTCTTAACAGAGACAGTATTAAGCTCTATCAAATGTTTCTCCTGTATTTGTTGAGATGTAATTTCTTTTTCTTTTTTTTCTTTTTTGTTCTGTTAATATGGTGATCACACTTATTTTTCTATACTGAACAAACCTTGCATTTCTGGGATAAACTGTACCTGGTCATGATGTAGTCATCTCTTTTATGGATTATTGAATTAAATTTGTTAAGAATTTGCCAAAATAAAGTATGTCTATGTTTATGAAATCTATTGGTCTGTATTTTTCTGTTCCTATAAATCAACAATTCTTCACTAAGTTCTTATACTTTGTCAGGTCTGACCAGAGAATCCCATATGTTCTCTCTTAATTATAACAGATAATGACTGGACAGAAGAACCATCACCTTTGTCTCTTGGTCAGTGAATGATTTTAGTTCTTGTGTCTCTTAACTCCCCCCAAAACTGAATGGTTTGACTTTAGTGAATCAGTCTGAATCTATGTGTTATAAAAAAATTATGGGGCATCTGGATGGCTCAGTTGGTTAAGTGTCCGCCTTAGGCTCAAGTCGTGTTCTCACGCTTTGTGGGTTTGAGCCCTGCATCAGGATCTGTGCTGACAGCTCAGAGCCTGGAGCCTGCTTTGGATTCTGTGTCTCCCCCTCTCTCTCTCTGCACCTCTTCACTCATGTTCTGTCTCTCTCTGTCTCTCTCAAAAATAAATAAGGATAAAAAAATTTTTTTAATTACAATATGACCCAAGCAAATTATTAATTCTTCCATTTTGATGCCTTCATTTACCCTTAATTGGAATCTTCTGGAAAATATCCTTATTCTTTGTAATCAAACTTCTGAGCATTTATAGAAGGGTCTCTTTCCCATAGTCTATTATCTTCTTAGACAGTAGAAAAGGCTGCTTAGAGAGCTGGATTGATATCTGGGTGTCTTGTATATTGAGTCAATTGATTAGATTTGTGAATGTCCATATATGGGTTCTGAGTGATAGTAGGAAGAATTCAGAATTTTTCCAACTTATCTCCTAAGAGTTTTATTTATTTATTTGATTGTTTTCCAGTTTTAATGAGATATACTAGGGGTTTTAAATTGTCTTTCATTTTGTAGGTATTGAACACTAATTTTTTTAGTTCCATTCAGTTAACAAGAACCAGTAGGAATGTATACTTTCCTTGAGGGTTTATGTTATGTTTTAGAAGGTAACTGGGAAAAGGCAATTAACCACACTTGTGCCTATGAGTATTTCCTACCGTTATCCTTCTTCTTTTTTTTTTTTTTTTAATTTTTTTTTAACGTTTATTTATTTTTGAGACAGGGAGAGAGAGAGCGCGCGCATGAACAGGGGAGGGTCAGAGAAAGAGGGAGACACAGAATCTGAAACAGCCTCCAGGCTCTGAGCTGTCAGCACAGAGCCCGATGCGGGGCTCGAACACACGGACCACAAGATCATGACCTGAGCCGAAGTCGGACGCTTAACCACTGAGCTACCCAGGTACCCCCCTTTTCCTTCTTCTTAAACCCTATTCATTTATGGTTCATTTTGAATTAATGATGTAAAAATACATAAAATAAAAAGAAATGTGAAAGAAATAAAATTAACATAAGATTCTGGAAGGGAAAGAGATGGGAATGGCAATTGTCTACCATGGCTTTCAAGAGTCAAATGTGACCTTTCTTTCCAATTGTAGTGCATTGCTATTTGATTCAGAGGTCCAAACTGGGTTAATCCAGGCAGCGGATGTACTTATTTTCACTTGTATAATGTTTTAAAAATGTTTACATTGGTGCCAGAATTTAAAAACAGTAAGATTTCTTTCCATAAAAATCCAGAATTCTGGTTTCTCTTGGAACACCAAAACATTAGTCTGGTCCCAGCTCTATGCTCTCTGGAAACAATAAGCTGTTGCTGAATGGTGGCTGCCTCTTTTAGTTGTGGGTGAGTCATGTTTGTACTGTTTATAATAGCCCACCGCTCATAGCTTTACTCATTTTAATTAGCTTCCTGGTACGGATAGGCATTTGAGTTTGAAATGTCTGATACAACTAATGATAGTTTTTTGTTTTTTGTTTTTTTTTTAATTAGGGTTTTTATGAACAAAATAAAGCAATTTAGTTCCAGGTCAGTATGGATAGTTGATGACTCTCTGAAAAGAACAAACGTTTTCCTGTGTTGAGATCTAGAATGTGAAGGTCTTTCTAGGAAGGATAAGATAAAAACACAGGACTCAAAGGCATTCAGTAGAGTTAACCTGTCCTTTATATATTTCTAATCACTCATGTCTAAAATATTATTCATTAATTTCTATTAAATATCAGAATTGGGAATTAGATGGTAAATGGAACCAAATGGTAGAAAAGGACCGTGAAAGTGAATTGCAGACAAACATACACATTTATTAAGCCAATTTCTAGACTTTGCCTAGACCGCTGAAGTTTGGTCTGGAAACGTTTGATTCCCGTATATGATGATCACAAACAACAAAGTTGAGAACGATACGGGCTAGTTCACCATTTCATAAAATTTTTGGCTTAAATAATTAACTGTATTAGCAATAAAGTAGCTGATGATGAGTCAAGAGTAGAAGCAATTATTTTGGTAGTCTATTTTTTTAAGCTTTTATTTTAATTATAGTTAGTTAACATATAGTGTTATGTAAGTTTCACGCATATGATATAGTGATTCAACAATTCCATACATTACCCAGTGCTCATTCTGGTGGTCTATTTTTAAAGTCTGATAATTCCAACCAGATAAGATATTTGTTATTATATTACATGCCAAATAGATATTTCATCAGTGAACTGACACCACAGGGAACCCATCAGAATGTATCTGCTAATAATCTTGTCTAAATTTCCTTAATACATTGCACATAAATATTGAAAAATCACATGTACCAATTATCAAAATAACATGAATACTTTGTGTGATGTATCTGCAATGGGGTGGCAGATTTTTATTCATTTAGATAAACAATGAAACTAATTGGAGTTCCAATAAAAGGTTGGTGTGTAATGGGAGCATAAGGAAAAACTGCCAGTTTATAGAGATCAAAAGAAAGCTGTCTCTGAAAAAAACAGGTAATTCTTGCAATAGATTTGAATCCTGGGAAGCAAGCCTTCTCTGTAGGACATTAGTGGCCTTTAAGGCCATTTTGTTTAATCTCCTTCCTATACTTGTAAATCCAACCAAAAAAAAAAAAAAATCCCTGTGTGATGAAATTTACTTTTTATTATTTGCTTTTGAGAACCCAGACTCAATTCCCAGGGCAGGCAGTTAATGTTGGTTAATAAGGACCATGTTCAGTGGCTTTTGCAGGTTTTCACCTCCTCGTGTGCCACTTAAGTGAGAAAAAAGCCAAAAAGTTTTCCAATGACTTTGGACGTTTTCATAAGACATGCTAAATAATGATTAGAGCTCCAGTGTCTAGCTATTGTAGTCAACTAGACTTCCCACTGGAGAGGAGATTTTTATCATTTTACCAAACCCTCAGAGTTTACCTAGGAGACTCATGATGGGCAGAGTATGAAGTCTGTTCAATTGCTTTTTTCTCATAGCTGATGCTTAAGAGTTTGGGGGAATCTCTGGTGCTGGGGATGCTCTTTATTGACATACATTTTATTATGAGCAGTCATACCTTGTGTTTTAGTAAATGCAGGATGTATGTGAAGTAAAATGGAGGAGAAATTTGAAGTGTTGAGACTTGATCATTTTCTTCTCCCCATGGGCATTTGTAAATTTAAATTTTCATGTTTATTTTACTAATTAATGTACATTTGATGTATAAAACATAAATATGATATAATTTCATTTAGCTCTCTTTATTTTTCAATATTGATGTATTATGGATCCCATCAATGATTCTATTTTCAAGTATTTTTATTTTTACTTCATTTTGAATATAGTGACACTACTCATTCCCTGTTAAAGTAAGACTCACAAAAATATATATATTTAGAAATATCTCTCTATGTCCTGAATTTATTCTTCTCTATCCTTTTCTTATCTTCTGGGAAGATTTCCTTGCCATGTCTCTTTCTCTAAATGATTAAGAGATACTTTATAATATCTACCAAATATGCTACCATTTGGTTAGACACATTGTTTTCAAATTGTTTATTCATAGATTTTGTTTAGCATCCCCAAGAACAAGACCATATTTCTCTCTTTTTTATTTTACTACCACAATTCTGACCCAATAGACATCTGATCGTATAGGGTCACTGAATACTTTATTGTCATAATTATCCATTGGCAAATAATCTTACTCCTTCTTAACATTTTGTTAAATGTGGAATATTTCTCATTCTATGTGATTACAATTACAATGAACAACTCTGTTGAACAGAATAAAGTAATGCAATGGACTTTCCACATTTTATACCTGCAAAAACTATAGTCAGATTTGTGTATATATTTGAGATTCATAAATTTACTCTCAAAACAATGTTCTCCATAAATCCTTCCTCAAAAAGAGTCATTCTGGTCATTATGTTGCTCTGCCTTCCTTAAGGGCATTTTTTATAATTCTATTCCTATAGTTAACTTTTTTTTCCCATCTCTGCTTGAATTTCCAAAATCACAGGACACCATTTTCCTTCAAAATTTCTACAGTAAGTGTTGCTTTAATGCTTAACAGGTTTTAGTTCACAAACACAATACATGGGATACAATGCTTTGCTTTATTTTCTTAAAAGTCTACCCAAGTCTGACTCTGAGGTTCCTCTCCTGAAATACTGTTTGAAAATTTAACCTTAATCCCAATGAAGACTTTCCATAAAGGGTTCAATGCTGATCATTCCTAGAACCAACATACAGACAAAGCTTTTTAGAGCGACAGTCATTGGCTCACATTGGTAACTTTAGACGTGCCCCTTTCAGTCTGGGCATCCTTTTGCCATCCATGGGACGGAGGGATCCTGAAACTCTGGGACTCCAGTGGTTAGGATCTGATCTTGTTAGTTGTTCTGCACATATTCCAACAGTTACTGCTACTCCAGAGATGACAAACATGCTCTCTTACCTTTTTAGAGATTCTCTTCAACTTCAAAAGCCTTCTACACCTAATCTTTCACTCTTGAATGCTTGTCATCATCTTTTCATGTGTTTGACTTCATCTGTGCAAGTCCAAATTCCTGAGGCAAGGACACACAGAAGTAACTGCCTATCTGCTCTGTGAGAGAAAAGAGTCTGCAAGGAGAAAGATGCCTAGTAATCTTGCCAGAAGCCCACTGCCTTGTGTCCCTCAGCACTTAACATAGTTCTCATCACAGGGACACAACTGATGTGTGCTCAGAAAGCAATGCCCATTTTCTGAAGAACATGGGTTTCAGGAAGGTGTGGGGAAAAGCATTCAAAATGGCCAATGGGCACATGAAAAGATGTTCAACGTCGCTCCTTATCAGGGAAATACAAATCAAAACCACACTCAGATACCACCTCACGCCAGTCAGAGTGGCCAAAATGAAGAAATCAGGAGACTATAGATGCTGGAGAGGATGTGGAGAAACAGGAACCCTCTTGCACTGTTGGTGGGAATGCAAATTGGTGCAGCCGCTCTGGAAAGCAGTGTGGAGGTTCCTCAGAAAATTAAAAATAGACCTACCCTATGACCCAGCAATAGCACTGCTAGGAATTTATCCAAGGGATACAGGAGTACTGATGCATAGGGGCACCTGTACCCCAATGTTTATAGCGGCACTCTCAACAATAGCCAAATTATGGAAAGAGCCTAAATGTCCATCAACTGATGAATGGATAAAGAAATTGTGGTTTATATACACAATGGAATACTACGTGGCAATGAGAAAAAATGAAATATGGCCTTTTGTAGCAACATGGATGGAACTGGAGAGTGTGATGCTAAGTGAAATAAGCCATACAGAGAAAGACAGATACCATATGGTTTCACTCTTATGTGGATCCTGAAACCCATGGGGGAGGGGAAGGAAAAAAAAAAAAAAAAAGAGGTTAGAGTGGGAGAGAGCCAAAGCATAAGAGACTGTTAAAAACTGAGAACAAACTGAGGGTTGATGGGGGGTGGGAGGGAGGGCAGGGTGGGTGATGGGTATTGAGGAGGGCACCTTTTGGGATGAGCACTGGGTGTTGTATGGAAACCAATTTGACAGTAAATTTCATATATTAAAAAAAAAAAAAAATTTTCCTTATTCAAAATGGCCAATGGGTTTGAAAAGCCACAGGAACAGTGGTTATTCTGCCAAACCCAGGGTCAACAGAGCTGCAGTACAACCTTACTCTATTGTCGTGAGACCCAGACATGGCACACACTCCCAGATATCAAATAGACGCTCCTATTCTAAATTTAAATTTATGTACTTCCTTAAATTTGAACTCAGTGGAACACAAATGTTTCCACTCTGCCCCTTCAACAGGTGGTGATAGTGTCCCTAAGGACTCATGAATAAATAACGTTATAAACAGGCTTTGGAACATAATCTGTTAATAAGCACAAGAGTTTCTGTTCTAGAGTTGTACATAGGCACAAAATCAAAGATGGATATAATTTATTTTTTTGTCCTTTTCCCCTTCCTTTCATTCTTTCCTTCTTTCCCCTATTCCAAATCATTTAGTGATAGATATCACTCTCTATGGTGTTTTTAAATAATAAAAAGTTAGAGCATAATGAGCCACCTCACAAAGTGGATGAAAAGTGATAAGAATATAGAGACAATAAATCAAAATGAAAGAGTCCAACAAAGGAGAGATTAAGTTGCCTAAAGAGAAATAAATAAATAAATAAATAAAGATACCATCCAAAATCAGAAACAGAGAGAAACAAAGTATAGGCACAGAGGACACTCATTGTAGAAGCAAGTCCATGGACTTGAGATGTGACGGTATGGAGTGGCTCCAGCACCTTCCTGGAAGCTCTTCTCAGTGGTGTGTCAGTGGATGCTACTTTCATGAAGCAGAACACAGCAGTCAGCTTTTTCTAAAGAACTCTGATTAAGTTTTGTATTCTCTCATTACCTTTTTGAAGTTCCTACTATCATTTCTATTTTCTTTGTAACATGATTTAACCTATTCACTTCCCCTCCTCCTCTTCCTCCTCCTCCCCCTCCTCCCCCCCTCCTCCTCCTCCTCCTCCTTCTCCTTCTCCTCCTTCTCCTCCTCCTTCTCCTCCTTCTCCTCCTCCTCCTTCTCCTCCTTCTCCTCCTCCTCCTTCTCATTCTCCTCTCCTTCTCCTCCTTCTGGCCCTCCTCCTCCCTCTCCCCTCCTTCTTCTTCTTCTTCTTCTTCTTCTTCTTCTTCTTCTTCTTCGAAAGAGAGGGACAGAGGGAGAGAGAGAATCTTAAACAGGCTCCATGCTGAGTACAGAAACTGACATGGGGCTCCATCCCGCAACCCCTGGAATCATGACCTGAGCTGAAATCAAGAGGTGAACACTCAACAACTGAGCCATCCAGGCACCCCAGACTTATTCACTTCTACATTACATCTTTGCATTAGACTTGTGGCATGATTGAGTTAAAATTAGACAATTTGCAAACTTTGATATTAATGATATTTTGAGTAATAAAAGTAAACATATACATAGAATTTATGATGTTTCAAGCACTTTTTATATAAATGCATCTAATTCTTTTGATAACCCATAACACATATACCATCATCATCCCCATTTTGGAGGTGGAGCAAATGCATAAGCATAAAGCACAAGCCAAAGAAGAATGGAGGAGGATTTGAAAGTGGGCAGCCTAGTCCTACGTGCCCATATGCTCACCCTCCCTGCTACACTTCCTATTGTTTTGGAAATTGCAACTGAAGAGCAGCTCGTTCAGTAGCTCCTGAAAAAGTCTTATTTTATCATTTAAAAAAATGCAGCCAGTGCTAACGCCACCTATTTACCTTTAGTGCTTCTTACAATATTACTAGAGTGAGTAATGGCTTGTGGACTACTGGCTCATTGCATTTGCACAATGCTTTGTTTTCTCACCTTATTTTGTCTTTTCCCTGCAGTTTTATGCTCAACCTTTGTGTTAGTTCCCTGGAGCTGCTGTAACCAATTACCATAAACTTGGTGGCTTCCAACAACAGAAATGTATTTTCTTCTCAGTTTTAGAGGCCAGAAGTTCCAAATCAGTGTCATGCAAGAATGATTTTTTTCTGAAGGTTCTGAAGGAGAATCTCGTCCATGCCTCTCTCCTAGCTTCTGGTTATCCTTGGCCTTCCTTGGTTTGTAGCTGCATAATTACAATCTCTGCCTGTCTCTGTCTCTGCACAGCTTTGTTCTTTGTGCATCTGTCTCTTGAATCTTCCTCTCCTTTTTCTTAGAAGGACGCTGGTCATTGGACTTAGGGCCCATGCTAATTCAGCATGATCTCATCTCCAGATCCTTAGCTTAATTATATCTGTGAAAACCATTATTAATAAATAAGATCACATTCATAGGTACCAGGGATTACTAGTTGGACATAGCTTTTTGGAGGCCATCATTCAACCCATACACCTTTATACCTTCTCCCCATTTCCTCTATCATACAATTCTAGCAGAGCACATAAGGAGGACAAGAAATACAAAAATTAGGGGTGCAGAAGAGCACCTACATAAGCTCACACTATATAATAGTTCTAATATAATACTCTCAAATAACTTTCTCTGGTTATATCCAACTGTGTCCTCTTGTCTCCCAATTTCATATCTACTTTTCCATAGGCCATTTCATTTCCTCTCTTATTCAATTCTACTTTTAGTCCCTCACTATTAAGTGGATTGACTTATACTTATGTTAAAAATTGAATGTGCTACTAAACCAACAGACATGCATACATTATGCAAATTCACTGAGTCTGAGTCTACTGACAAATATACCATGTCCCCAGAGTAACTTGGAGTCTCCTCAAATAGCCTTGCTGGCTTCTAGAGATGGTTGAGTCCATGAAGATATTCCCTATCTCTGATACCTGGGTCCGAGTGCATAGCAAGCACTGGACCAGCTCTAGTAATATTGATGTTTGTGATATTTCATTAAAATAGGAAAGAAAGTTTGGTTTATCCTGAGATTTCTCCTCAATGGGGTTTGCCCTGAACTCCATTCAATTCAACTTTTTAAGATAAGAGCGTGGATAGTTATACTGTAATATTTACATTTTATCTGAAACATATATGAAGCATGGTCTTCATACCTTCATTGTTTTCTAATGCTATATCATCATCAAAACCACAATGTTAGTGTGTCAGTGTGTGCAATTAATGCTCCCATTTGGATTGGGAATGTTAAATCATCAATCACTTCCCCAAGATTTTATTTCCTGCTCTAATACCATCAATTTGCTCATTGCAATTTTAGCACAAAAATTGTTTTTCCTAAACCAGATATTGTTAGTCTTTTCTGGGTCCATTTCAGATATGTGGTGTGTTTAAAACTTTCTTTTCAATGTTGTTATGTAACATAAAAACAATGGGGAAGCCAGGCACATATTTGTATTATTATAAGAGCATAGTAACAGATTATTTCATGCTTGTAGAACGCACTTTAGTTTATGTGCCACTATACTCCTTATTTCAGAGATGGTAAACTGTTAAAAAAATGTGCTTCTTAGACCTAATTAATCTTATATTCTTAAACTTATTCATTAATGATCCTTCATCCTATGCATAAAAAGTGACCTATTTGCTATCCTTCACCACAGTGTATTTGGCTTTGCCTTTTGTTGTTGTTGTTGTTATTGTTGTTGTTGTTGTTGTTTTATTTTGTTTAATTAATTCACTTTCTTTATCCAGTTCCTTTTTATAGGTATAAGATTCTGAGAAACACTGTCCTTCCCACATGCCAGACTCTGGAAAGAGATGATTGGAATGACCCTTGGGGCAGGTATCTTTGGTCACCAGATCCATCTGGTTGAAATGAAGCTCGTGTTACCTTTGGACTTCTCAGGTTATTTTACCAAGCTTTCCATTGACTTGTGTGAATTAATAAGGCAGCACTAATTTTCAGTTTCTTAACAAAGGGTTCCCAATCACATTAATTCCTTGAGAAAACAAAGCATGACGGTAAGATTTTAGTATGCAGCAAAGACATTCAGGTCTTTTGGGGGTCAGCAGGCTTCTATTCAATCCTCTCCTTAATTCTTTATGTGCCAGAAGTGGCAGGGGGGTGGACCAAGAAACTGAGGAAAGGGTTATAAGTGATAAATGAGGAGAGGCCTCAAGTTAAGTCTCAGGAAATTTGCTCTATACTTTTGCAAGTATAGGGCATTTCAGCAGGGTAGAGAACATGTGATCTATCACACATTTTTCTATGCCAACAGTAAACAATATAGATATATAGATATAAATATAAATATAGTGAAAATTTGCCAGTTATTTAAAGCTTACTGCTTAATGAATGGAACATTCCTTCGGGTCTTTCAGAGTTCCTATAACATTAGGGACATGAAAAGGTGAATATATATATTTGTTGTTGCTGCTAGGATTATTAAGAAGTCTTGTTCTGAGTGCTAATGTAGAGAATGATTTCAATATTTTCTAAGGGATACCAAAAATGTATATATTGCTTTTGGGTACATTTAGAAAAATAGGAATGTGAATGTCTGAAATCTACGCAGCCCATTATTGATTTATTAAAATGCCTGGAAGAAAACCAAATAAGCAGATCTTCCTTCCTTCTTCCTTCTTCCTTCTTCTTCCTTCTTCCTTCCTTCTTCTTCCTTCTTCCTTCTTCTTCCTTCTTCCTTCTTCCTTCTTCCTTCTTCCTTCTTCCTTCCTTCCTTCCTTCCTCCATCCCTCCCTCCCTGCCTCCTTGTCTTGTCTCTCTCTCTTGAACTTCTTTTTGGATACCTATACAGGGTTAAATGAAGCAGTGCATATGAAACAACTGGTATAATGATTGTCATAAGTGGGTTCTCAACACTTATTACTCCACAGTTGCTCCTGTTATTTTGGGGGAGAATAATGACCTTTAAAAGGTAGCGAAACAAATGGAGTAAAATGCACTAGAGTGAGTGGTGGTGCAGGTTGCCCTCAGGTTAGCATCAGTGCCCTCAGTACCTCAGAGCTACTGTGACTTGGGCTTTGATATAAGGGGTACAGAACGATTTAGGAAAAGCAGCACTGGATTAGAAGCCAAAAGACATATTATAGCCCCAGTTCTTTTACTTACTAGCAATTTGACCTTGGGTGACTTAATTTATTTAAGTCCCTGTTTCCTCATCTGAAAAATGAAGACTGATGATATCTGCCATAACTCCGTTTTGTGAAGATTCAATGAAATAATGTACTATAGAAATGTGAGGTGTTACTTTTTATTAAAGGGATGCAGTGAATTTACATTTTACAAAGTCAGATATGCCATATCTATGTCTTAAATCCCTCACAACCCCAAACCATGAAGGTGTCCTATTTTCATGGGGGAATCCCATCTGGTGTATATAGCCTATGAAAAAATAGACATGAAATAGTGAGACAGTAAAACAGAGTGGATATCACCAGAGAAAGTTGCTTGGGAGTATTATATTAGAACTCTCACAGCATATGAACTTTATATGGGTGAGAATATTTCAGAAGTTAGATTTCATGTAGAAGACGCTCTCTTCCACTAAATTATAACACTTTCACCAGGGAAGCCTCAGGGGCTCAGAGCAAGAAGGAAAGATAGCCGCTTAGTGTGAATAGAGAGATGCCATTCTTGTGACCATGAATGCAGTGGTAGATATTCTTCAGGATATTCGAAAGTGTTAAGGACTTCAAATATATATTCGTCAGGCTTACTTTTTGGTGGATGGGAAAAACACAGTAAACGGAATAAGTAAATTGTATGGCATGTTAGAAAGCTGTGAGAGGTCTACATAAAAAAATAGCAACAACAGCACAACAGTCAACCCTAGAGCAAGTTAGGAGGGACTGGCTGGACAGCAGTTAAGGGTGCAAAAGAGCAATTTAAAACATGGTCAGAGAAGTTCTTACTGGCAAGTTGAACACTGAACAAAATTTGAAGAAGGTACAGGATTAAACCGCATCTATATGATGAAAGAACATTCCAGGGACAGAGAACATCCAAATCAAGTGGCTTAAGGCAAGAGCATACCTGATGTTAAGAGACAGTATGGCAGTCAGAGGAGAGGAAACTGGGCAGGGAACACGGATGCTTACTCTTCTGTCTGCACGTTTGTGATTTTTTTTTTTAACTGTCACCATCGTGTTCAAATCTTAGCTCTAATTTGTCTAAGCCATCCCATTACACATCAGTATATATACTTATATTCTACATATAAAAATATATTATTTTACAACATAACATTTAGGTATATATTATATATGTGTATATAATTTATAAATACATGTGCAAACACACATGTGCAAACACACACACATATTATATATGTGTATATAATTTATAAATACATGTGTATGTATATAATGTTTGACTGTACTGTATATATAGCCCTTTTTCCATACTTTGGAATTAATCTTTTCCAATTAACAATGTTTTTTAAAAATCATAAATATGAAAAAAAAATCGTAAATATGTTGTTGAAGACACCCCCTTATATGTATTGTTTTCTGACCTGGATAGTTTCCAGATAATAGTTTGAATCACACATGCTATCCACATATATCAACAAGACTATTCTCCTTACATATTTTTGTCTTAAGGTTTATATTTGGGGATTATAGCATGTAATATAATGAAGCATTTTGAAAGAAGTATAAAATATTAACTGATCATTACACTTGTATAAGTAGCATTTGTTTCTTGTTATCCAAGGGGAATATCCTATGTTAACTTCAACTAGAAATTAGACTTTAGCTCCTAGAAAAATGTATACATAGATTTGTGGATATAGTTAGATATTCGTAGATGTCTATCAATCTACTTACATATATTTCCAGCTATATAATTATGTATGAAGACACACACATGGGTTTGTAAATTAAGTAAACAAATGTTAAGTTTCTTTATCCATATCCATATTGTTATTCTATGTTCAGCTTATCCTTTCTGATATATTCCTATAATTATGACCCTAATGCAATTTTGTTTCTTTTATTTTTTTAATTTTTTTGGAGTGGGGAGGGGCAGAGAGAGAGAGAGAGAGAGAGAATCTTAAGCAGGCTCCATGCTCTGCGAGGAGCCCCAACTGGGGCTCAATCCCACAACCTGAGCAGAAATCAAGAGTTGGGAGCTTACTGACTGAGCCACCCAGGCACCCCCAACTCTAACGTAATTCTAATTTCTTGATTTTTATGTACACATGACTTCTGACAGAGTGTCTTTAGGATTTCCAAAATTTTGGGCCATTTTTCTATCAAGGCACTGAATGTTAGAATGAGAAAATCCTTTCTGAACAAATTTTCAAAAACTTATCTACTTTTTTTATTACTGTGAAAATGATGCCCAGCCAACTGCCAGTGTTAAGGGTATCGTTCCCTCCCTCTTTATCAAATGGTGAACTTATGGTACATAGATTTCAGCTACAGTCATGTTGTGAGTTCTTAATAGCCCATACTCGACTACTTCATTCCGCAATGGAAAAGACCATAAAAATTTCAAGCCTCTCCTAAATTTTATTCCCATGAAAACACCTTCTTCATCTGAATGTAAAGGAAAAAAAAATTCTTAAAGCTAAGGTAGAAAAAATATCCTGGCCTGATAGCTTAAGAGAACAATATTTTCCTTCACTGATGTTTACATCTAAACTTATATCTGTTAGAAAGCTTTAAATGCTTAGTCACTTTTTTATATGTATTTGAAATATCATTGAAAAGGTAAAAAGGAACTCTGGACCTTAAATGTTTATGCCTAATCATGGAATGACATTTCTAAAAAAAAAAAAAAAAAAAAAAAAGTTTTATATATTTGTGTCAGATTGCCTAAAGCATTTAGTCAGTGAGTTATGAGTTGGCACAGAGGAAGAAAAATCAGATATCTGAATGCCTACTCGTCCTGCAGAATCAAACTAAAGTTTTCAATTATCCTATTTTATATGGATTAGTTATGTTAATTTTAGGCTTAGATTATTTGAGTACTGTTTCTAATCTCTAATCTGAGATTGGGAAAGATTTTTCCAATTAATCTCTGTCTAGAAGAAATATGCTCAGTCACATGAGCATAGTCTCTGAATTCCTATGTGTTACAGTGGAAATGTACAGAAGAAATTTTTTATTCTTTCCATCGTATCATCAAAATTCCTAAATCCACCTGAGAACATGGATGTTAAAGTTGCTTGGTTTTCCTGGAATCCCGACACCCAAAGCAAGTGGTATAGAAGGTCTTCTCAGCTTCCACCCATGTTGATGTGAATACAAATAATATCAACCTACTGTAATACATTCTGTACAGAGAGAAAAATATGCCTCCATGATAGAATCTTTAAAGGCAAGCTGCTCATTTTCACAACTCTTGCCGTGAATTCAACGGTGCCTTAACGCAGTGGGCAGAGTTAAGGCACAGGTGCATTTTTTTTCACAAGATGTTCTCTAGGGAATTTAACTTTATTTCTGACACAAGTACTGAATGGTAAAAGGGCCAGTGCCTTCGCCTCTTCCAAATGTGGTGCAATTTTTGTAACTGTACTACCTCATCTTGGGTTGAATGCTAAGATTTTGTACTATGCAACCTGACAGCTGGTTATAGAAAGGAAAACGTTGTTGCTTTAAGTCAAATTTGTTGAGAGCAGTAATGTGAAATTTGCATGATCCATCTTTCAAGTTATAATACAATACCGTATTTGGCAATATATATACACACACACACACATATATATGTGTATATATATATATCACACATATATATATATACACATATATATGTGTGATATATATATATATAAAATGAAAGAAATATATATATGTGTATATATATATATATATAATTAAAGAAATATATATATATCTTTTTTTCTTTTTCTGTTTTCCTGTTATGCGATGTCACCTGTAGGCATCTGTTTGATAGAATTCTTAAACTATTTATTATTCTGGTTTCTAGCTCTGTACAGATGTTTAGCTACAGGGCAGTGTTACTGCCCAGATTAGTACAGCTGGTTAGAAGACACTGTGCTAAATATGTAGAGCATCTGCGGTTTGTCTTGGGAGGTTGAATTTCAATTAATTAAATGTGCAGCTAACTTACAAAGATCTTGCCTCTCAGTTAAACTGACTGTGGAGCAGAACTAATTTTAAAAGCCCAGAATAAGTAGTATAACAGAAAACTTTGAAAAAGACAAATATCTCAGACTACACAAATAGAATGAAAATAAGCATTCAAATTAAAGAATAAAAACCACTGTCATCCTATCTTGGAAAGCAAGAATCTATTTTCAATATTGCTAGAAGAAAATGGTAAGATTACTTAAAAACTAAATTCTTTGATTTCATTAAGAATGTAGTTTAAGGGAACACCGTTTCTTCACGTGTCCTCTCCACTTCACATTTACTTTTATATAAGAGAAAAAAACGGAGTCAAAGGTAATCATTCCAACATGATACTGAGCTGAAATTAATCAGATAGCAACTACAGCATATACCACTTATGATTACAGTTGTGATGTTTGGATGAATTTCCTGGCTTAATATTCTGCTAGGAGGTCTTTTGTCATTATTTAGACATTTGGAAAATGGATTTCACGAAAAAACATTCTAACAGTGAATGCTTACAAAACCTTCCCCTGAACATCTGCAACAAATTAAATAAGCTTGTAAATATAATAAATAAGCTAACTTGAAAAGTACTAGGGAATAAACAAACTTGATTCCGTTTTCTTTGGCTAGCTACAAATAATTTTATTTGTAATGGTTTTTGCAATCTCTGTGGTATACATGTCAGATACCTGCCTGATACAAGGGACCACCAGACTGATTAGTTAAAAGAAGAAAGAAAGAAGGAAAGGATAAAAGGGAGACTGGAGGTCTAAGCCCAGATTCCACATGTAAGGCAGGTTTCAAATTATGCAATTTTTGACCATCTAAAATGTGTGGAATTTCACTGAATCTTTATTTGAATTTGGGGTTATGCTAGGGGACGAATGTGTGCCCCCAAGTTTATATGTTAAAATCCCAACCCCCCGTGTGTCCATATTGGAGATAGATCCTTTAAGGAGGTGATTTAGGCTAACTAAGAACAGAAGGGTGGAGCCTTGATCTGAAAGATCTAGTGTTCTTAAAAAAAAAAAAAAAAAAGGAAGAGATATCAGATCTTTCTCTCTCTGTCTACACATGTGATGGCACAGTAAGACAGACATATGAAAGCCAGTAGAACAGTTTTCACAAGACCATGCTGACACCCTGATCTCAGACTTCCAACCTTCACACTGTGAGAGAATAAATTTCTGTTTAAGCCTCCCTTAATAGCAGCCTATGGCCTTTTGTTATGGCAACCCCAGGTAGACTAGGGTAGGCTACTTCATCCAATGATGACACCGTTTTAAAAGAAGTAATTTTTCCTTATTGAACCAGCTTATCAAGTGTCTTCATAGCTCAAATATTGCTAAAGGATTTGCATAGTTGATTTCAGCTTGTTATGAAGTTATCAGCACAGATATCTAGAAATTGTAATTTACAGAGGAGTCAAGTCATTGTCTTAAGCCTTATCGCTCAAGAAAGTGATCGCTACCTTTGTTATTGCAAAGCCACACTGTGGAATAACATATCCCCTGAAGACAGAAACAACCCCTCAGGGAATTTGAAAGATCCTCACCTGCTTAACAGACTTCATAGGACCTTTGGAGTTTCTCTGAAATTGGTAACAATATCTGGCTTTTAAAAACAGGAGAAATTAAACTTTGCAGCATTTTGCTATTTGAATGACCTACTCTGTGGAATTACGGCAGCAAACTAATCCTTTAGGAGCGATGCCTCTATCAATCTTTGGATTTTTCTAATGTAGAAGCTACTCAATTGAATCTCAGAAATCAGGGAGGTAATTACTCATGCAGACAGCACAAAATGAAAGAAAAAAATGCAAGTTCTGCTGAGTATCCCTTTTAGAACAAGCCGCGGAACAAGGAAAACAGCCTCTATAATCAGTCAAATTCTTCCACTAATTTTTCAGGTGTTGAAGGCTGTAGTAAGAAGACATGCTATGAAAGTTAACAAAGCAATGTGGCTTTAAGAGTGGGTTTTATGGGAGAGAGAAAAAGAGGGAGAAGCATGGTTCATTTTTAAGCAAGAATTATACCGTGAGTGAAGTTCCTATTCTTCCAACTTTAATTGCTTTAAGTGTATGTTCTAGGACACATCTTATGTGTCATTCACCAAAAGTCTCACTACTCTATAAATATTATACAAACATATTAGTCAGTGAGGTAAATTAAAAATTCAAATTTTGGGGGTGCCCGGGTGGCTCAGTTGGTTAAGCATCCGACTCTCAGCTTCCGCTCAGGTCATGATCTCGTGGCTTGGGGAAATGAGACCCACGTCAGGCTCTGAGCTGACAACACAGAGCCTGCTTGAAATTCTCTGTCTCCGTCTCTCTCTCTCTGCCCATCCCCCACTGTCTCTCTATCTATCTTTCTCCCTCAAAAATACATCAACATTGACACAGGCTGGTTGGGATTTTCTAAAATCTGGGGAGATCTTATTAGGAAAATTAATAAATTGTAGGAAAGAATTTGAGAGATTCTGCACTGGTACTGCATTGGAATTCTAGATTGCTTCAGATTTTTCTGTATTCCAAAAACCTAAAGAATTTATACTTCTAGGTGAAATGCCCATTTTGCCATCAAATATTTGCCTCTAAGCATTAAGTAACTAAGGAGCCTTCGTTTTTTTTCCAAAAAGTGAGGGAAGATAGCATTGTTATTTTGGGGCTTACAGACTTGGGATCTGGCATTGCTTGATGTTTTGTTTTCGATACGGGGCACACAAAGATTTGGTTATAAGTACTCTCTCCCTTCTATTCAACTTTCCCTATCCCCCCCTCCCCCCAAGACCTACCTATTTCTTACTTAAGGTATTTAATTTGAATGTTTAATTTAAATCAGAATGCTTTTTTTTTTTTTTTTTCTTCTGAGGGAAAACAAAGGAGTGGGGGAGAAGGTGAAGCCAGCTGTTCATTATTGTGACCCTGGTCACACGGACTCCAAATGTGCTAACTTCTAGTTGAAGCTCTTTTTATAGACAGCCCATTTTCTAGATTGCCAGCCCTGGGAGAGTAATTTGGTACCATAAAAATGCTAAAAAAGTGGTATAATTTTCTTGGGCTGCTAGCTTTTTGGCGATGCTATATCTATAGGGATGAGAAATAGCTTTAAGGCATATTGATATCTCTAATCTGTATAAATGAGCTAGCTATACCCTTCATTTTAGCAGTACATTTTTTTTCCCCTGGGGGTTGGGCAATTGTGGCTTTGCAACTATTTAAACAGCTACCAGTGAAAGTAGGCCAGGAGATAGAAGGAGTGGAGGTTAGTGTTGTCATTAGAGCTGGGCTTTTGCGTGTCCTCTAGGAATCACGGGCTACGGGGGTTTCATTCTGAACAGGTTCCAGATAATGCGAAAGTGGGCTGCTTTTCTTCAGAAATTCAATTCAAAGTTCACAAAACTGCAAAAAGACATACAGACTGAATTCCGTGTCTTCTCTTACTCTTTCTGCTTACAGCCGTTTCATACCAAATCACCGTTTTCTAGAATGCTGAAAACCTTACTAGATGACATAGGTTTTGATTAATTAAGGGAGTTCAGTCTGGATATCTAACATTCAAAAGAGTAAATCAGATTTCAAAGAAGGTTGAAAAACAGGCATCAAATTAATGCTCTTACTGAAAGCTTATGTAAACCAAGAATGCAACTATCACCACATGATTCATTTGTCATATTGGTTTTTAGAAAAGTCTTGAGTTTCTCATTTTCTACATGCTTTTCCACAAAAATAGCTGTATGGGTAAGACAACTGACATAAAAAGACATGTACACAAAATGTCATGGGGTATAAAAGAAGGGAGATAGGACAAACAGTGTGTATATCAGAAAAAAATGCCATAGAGGAAATATCATGTCAAATGGGACCTTAAAGGAAAGATTAGGATTTCTGCTGGCAGAGAGGATCTCAGTAGTGGTTTGGGTGGACTAGCCCGACCACAGTGTGTAGAATGGATAAGCATGAGTTGGGGAAAGATAAGATGTGAGTGGTGGTTATAGCAGTCAAGGTAGGGAATATAAAAGGTGTGAGCCAGCACAGTGTCTATAAGACTGGGAAGGAGGTAGGGTCATGTAGAAGTCATTGAGACATGGGAACTAGGTATAAAATTGAGGGTAGAAAAGGAGAAAAATGTGAATCTAACTTTTTGACTTAAGAAACTGAGAACATGGTTGAGATATAAAAAATAAATGTAGAAATGTTCAGTTTGTTATTACAACCACAGAACAAAGATAAGGAACTAAAAGTTATATCTGAGAGTCATTTCCATAAAAATGTGATGACTGAGGCATTGGAAATGATTATGTTTCCTGAATAGAAGAGAAAAGAGAATTTCAGGAAATGGGTCATTTCCAAGATGGTAGGGTGAAAAGAAGTCCTTCCAAGCTAACCTTACTCACATCAGAGATTCTAAAAGAGGAATTTTTATGGCAGCTTAGTTAAAAGTCCAAGATTAAGAGACAACAAAAAGGATGAGAAGTGAGGAAGATAACTAATTAAGGTGAAATTTTCTTTTCTATTCCATTTATTCATATAGAAGTCAAAATTCTTTGTGATAGTCTATATCTGAATAGAACAAACTTCTTGAATACAAAGCTTATTCACATCTGGGTGCCTGGGTGGCTCAGTTGGTTAAGCATCTGACTCTTGGTTTCTGCTCAGGTCGTGATCTCACAGTTGGTGAGTTCGAGCCCCGTGTCCAGCTCTGCACTGACAGTGCAGACCCTTCTCTCTCTCTCCCCTCTCCCTGCCCATCCTCCACTTGTGTGTGTGCTCTCCCTCTCTCAGAAATAAATAAACATTAAAAAAAAAAGGAAACAGAGCTTATTCACATTTTTTTTTTGTAATTTACATATTTCCTTTATGATTCTATGGGGTAGAGAAAAAATGGCTATCAAGAACTAATGACCTAAGACATTTTTCTTGTTATCACTCATTTCCCCTTAGGCAGGTTTTCTGTCTTCTCCCTTAACCAACCTCTCTCTCTCTCTCTCTCTCTCTTTGAAATTTAGTCTATAAGTTGAGTGGTGCCTCAGCACCAAATAAATCCATTTCCACTTAGAAGATAAGCAACCTGGTAAGCAGTAGAATGCTCTGAGGCCATGTCTGCCTCCACTCAGAGAGCACTCACTTCTTGTTTATTCAGAAATAAAATGGCATTCTTGGAAGGAAGAAAAACATGTGTGCCCTTAAGAGTGACCTCTCTGTCTAGCAGAAGAAAACAGCAAAAGCTGGTTCTATCATTTTATATTTTTGCTTTAGAGAACACAAATGCCTTTGATGTCACAATAAAAAGGCTGAAATTTGAATAGAATACATTCCTTCAGCCTGGAAATGTTCGGTCATACAAGGACACCCAAACGAAGAAGTCTTATTTTATGTGTTTTTAAACATTGTTTTGCATGTTCTCAACCCTTTTTGTTAAGAATTGAGAAGCAGGGCACAGAAAGAATCTCTTAGGGAAGGAAGTAGATAGAAAAATTGTCTTGGGTGCTCTGTTACAAGCCTCATCTCCTGTTTTCCTTTACTGTTGTCTTAAAATAAGCAAGCAGTAATTCTGTAACAATGCACTTCTGGGCTCCCTTGTGAACAAGGGATGGTGACACTGTTATCTATAAGTATTGTCATTTCCTAGTACAAGTCGCAGAAAAACTAGTAACTTCTTAATGATTAGTAAATTGTTCTCAATAGGGAAACAATATTGTTAAGCATTTTTAGCGATACTGGCCTGTTGATTCTTCTGGATGAAATTCAGAATAATTTTCGGAAGTGAAAAAAGAAAAAAAGAAAACTATTGATTTCTTAACAGGACTACGTTAAAAATCTGGATGATTCATCATCCAGTCAATGCTTGTCTTCTTACTGAGAAATATGCCAGGTTACTGAGAACTTCCTTCATTAACACTTCACTCCGTTTGCTGGAATTAACCCTCAATGTTTTTGTTGCTATTGTGAGTGAGGTTATTTCATGCCTTTGTTTGCAATTGGCTTTTGATATTGTAGGAGAAAAAGTAGCAACTTCAAAAGGCACTCAATGTACTTGTCACTCTTCAGCATTATAATTATTATAAAAACAACATTTCCATTAAGTAAAACGTAAGCTCAAGCAGCAAACTATAAAAATATTAACTTGGGGCTTACTAAGGGTGCTACAGTAAATGTTTTTTTATAATTACCTTTTTTAGTCTTCATAATACCCTCTGAAGTTAGTCCTTCTATGGCCTTTCTTGAATGAGGAGATTGAAGCTTAAACGGACTGCTTTGCTCCCTGGGGTCGCACTGCTGGTAAGGGGTGGGTGATTCTGGATTCCAGCCAAAGCAGTTTGACATATTTTTAACCTCTGTGCAAAATTGTCTCTCAAGCTGTTAGTGTTGATAATATGCATATGGAATCACATATTGCAATGAAGTAAACTGACATAGCAAAAGAACAGAATTCACCTCAGCAAAAGGATTTTGCTTATTTGTTTAGAGAAACAGGGGAATTAAACTTTTTGGTTGTAGAAAGTTCAAGGAGGAAAGAAAGAGACTATAGGAGAGCTTCTAAATCCTCCAACATCAGAAATGAACAGATACTTGCGGGTGGAGAAAGCCAAGTATGCTTTTGCAAGGTAGTGATAAGAAAGAAGAGAGAACAGGAAACTGAGGCAGAAGGGACCCGGAAAATTACCCGGGCATCTGCAGATGTCTTTGGGAGAGCACTGGACTTCTCCCGGAAGTTAAGGAGTTTGGCCAATTCTGTATCATTTAAGAAGACAGGGTAACATTTGGGTTACAGTAATATAATACCTACAGTTCCTGAAGAATCAAGTATACATTGGTGTTTGTCATTCTATTAGTAACTTGAGGGACACATTTGCACTAAATGTCAATACTATGAAAGATAAAGTTCTATTTTGATATGAGCATAGTAGATGGGAGTACACTTCAAACTGATAACAAGCATGGTGGGAATATTTGACTTGACTTTGTACAAGTAACATGTTTGGCTTGAACAATGAAACTGAACATTAAATCCACAGCTTGTATAACTAACAACTTTTAAACAGAAACACAGGGAGAGACTGCAATATTGGTGTAACTGCTACCTCCCTGCATCTGCTATTGAGGCAGATGAAACTTATTATTGTGAAACTTACCTTGCATATGCCTGAAGACAATCATACTATATGCAAATAATGTCATCTCCTCTTTACCAGTAAATTTCTTAAGATATTAAGTGATTTATCATATAGGTGAAGACTATCTTATTGTCATAGTGAGGAAGATTTTATTTATATTTGTAATCAGGAATCAATATTATATTTTACTGATATTCATTGAAACAATCATGTTTCTTTTTGAAAATTTATATAATTTGTTGATTTATTTCTTAATATTGAATGATAATTGTACATAAGTACTATTTGGCTGTGGCGAATTCTTCTGGCGTCGTATGGATTTAGTTGCTCTTATTCTGTTTAGCATGACTTATCTCTGTTTATAAGTAAAAACAGCTTAGTTTTCCTGTTTTGGCAAAATTTTAATGCTGTGGAGTGGAAGATCTCCTAATGCGATAAAAGTAAGCTCATCTTATACATGGAAGAGCGATGGAAAGATCTATTTCAGAAAAATTTGAATGGCCCACTAGTAAAATAAGGTTATTCTGGTGAAAATGAAAACATAAAGTGAAAAAGTAAAACAAACAAAAAATACCCTCATGATTCTCTATAATCATGTTTTTATATTTTATAGTTTAATAAATTTTAAAACTAAAATGGTTTACAATTTTATTTATTTATTTATTTATTTAGTTAGTTAGTTAGTTGTTTAAAGAGAGAGAGAGAGATGAGAAAGACCATAAGCAGAGAGCAAAGGATGAGCAGAGCAAGAAGAAGAGAGAATCTCAAGAAGGCTCTCCATGGTCAGCTTGGAGTCCAACAGGGGCTAGACCAGGACCCTGAGATCATGACCTGAGTCGAAATCAAGAGTCAGAAACTTACCTGACTGAGCCGTGTAGGTACTTAAATTTGGTATTGGTGAATTTTGAACAGCACAATTAATTTATTCTTTGCTAATTCACTGATTTTATCTTTTAATTTTTTTTTAACGTTTATTTATTTTTGAGACAGAGAGAAACAGAGCATGAATGGGGGAGGGTCAGAGAGAGGGAGACACAGAATCTGAAACAGGCTCCAGGCTCTGAGCTGTCAGCACAGAGCCCGACACGGGGCTCGAACTCACGGACCGCGAGATCATGACCTGAGCCGAAGTCGAACGCTTAACCAACCGAGCCACCCAGGCGCCCCTCACTGATTTTATCTTTAATTTGTGTTTTTCTTTACATTCCTTGGGTTAATGTTGCCTTTATATCTACCTTCTACCTTCTATTATATGTGTCTATATATGTATGTAATTTTTTATTTTTATAAATTTTTTATTTTTATTTTTGTAAATAAAACCGTTATAGAGCTGTATAAATATATACTTGTATATATATCACACACACACACACACACATATATATATATAATTTTTTATTTTTATAAGTAAATACATTATAGCCATGAATTTACCACTGAGCATCATTTTGACTGAATTCCACGGAACTGGTTGTGTGGGTTTTCATTTTTTTAATTTTCCAGATCAGTGTGTTAACTGCAATTTTCATTTCTTCTTTGACTCTATAATTATATTATTTTGGAGAATTGTAATTTGATAATAACTTTTGGAGACTATGATTGTTATTATTTTAAGTTTTATGATTCATCTCTAGCTTATGGCACTATGGGTAAGAAAATGCATTCAGGTAGTTCACAATCGGTGGGTCAAAGATTAAGCATGAATATGGTAAGTACTTCTTTAATTTTGTCCCTGGCCATTCCTATTCTTATTTCTATGGTTTCAGTTTTATGTATTTTGATGGTAGTATAACCATATAATTTGATGTTCAATTAGGACATTCTTGAGAGCTAAAGGAGGTACTATTAACTGAGATGAAATAACAGGCTTTTACTGGAACCATCCTATGAAAATTTGTACTTGTGGTTACCCTCACCGGTTTCCATGTTTGCTTTTTGAGAGAGGTTGCCATCCTTGAGAGTTATTATCATCACTAGTTTTCTTGTTGCATTTTTGGAAAGAGAAAAAAATGTATTGCTCTCCTTTAGCCCAGGTGTTCTAATGCTTGCTGTGCTTTCTGATAAAGGACTGGAATGAATAAAAAGCCTGAGTTATGCACATGGCCATGTCCCTTTCCTTCACTGAGCTGCATTGTCTTGGTTTGCCCCTACAGACCCATCGTACACTCTTTTCACCACCTTCTGTGTCTGAGGAAATTAACCTAGGCTATACAACCTCTTGCCCTTTGGCTTCCAACAGGATTTGACCAATGAAAGTCCCGCGGGAGACTGGAGGATAGTGTGATGATGGTAGGCTTAAAGTTGACTAGTGTTGTAATCCTTCATTGAGGTTGGCCCACACCCACCCATACCTTGACAAAGATCCCTTTAGTGAATATTTTTTATGGATGTACTATCTGTTTCCTGCCTGCTCCATAACTAATACACTCTCTGTGAGTGCATGACTGTGTGCTTTTTTATATAAAAATATCTGTTTTACAAATAATTAACATTTACATCTAAAGCTTCTCAGTATCTCTAGAGAGAACAAAAGAAGCTTGCTTTTTTTTTAAACATAAAATCAAAATATTTACCTTGGCATTCTGTAATTTTTAAAGTTGTGTTTAAACAAAACAAAACAAAACATCTGGAAACTGGAAACAAATGTCTCTGGTCCATTTTTTGACCTTATTCGATTATTTCTTCATTAAATACTGAGTTCTCGCCATTTGCTCTGAGGACAGGTTATGGCCCCTGCTCTTTGTGTTTGAGCAAAGATCCTGATCACAGATAACAAGAGGGCCTAATTTAGGGGTATGCATGTGTGGGTGGGGGGCAGTGTTAAGGGAATGATGTAACATTTAAGTTGGAATCTGAAGAATGGATTAAGTAAATAAAGGATGAGAATGTGAAGTTGGATGAGTTGGGTGGGCATGTTCTACGAAGCTTCTGAAGGAATTGATCTTCACTCTGAACACTTACTTTATGGAAAGCTACTAAAATGTGGTAACTAGAGAGGTAACAGGAGATATTCTTTTTTTTTTTTTTTTTTTTTTTTTTAAGATCCTGCTGATCAGTTGGTGAAATCTGGAGAGAAGGCAATTCAGATTGGAGACTACTGCAATAGTCTGAGTGTTGAATGAAGACAGTGAGAAAGGAAAGGGGTGGAGTTTTCAGATACAGTAAGGAAAGTAATTACCTTTCAGGACATAATTATACAAATTAAACCTTGTAATTGAGCAGATGAGTATAAGGGTATGATGAATAGGAAAACATAGTTAAGTATAAGTCTTCAGTATATGTGCAGAAAGTGGACACTTGTCAAGGAGAAATTACTTTGGTTTTAGCTCCATTAAAATCACCTGCATATGTTTTTAAAATTATAGTTTTATCTCATTCATGTCCTGGATTCTGAGTAAATAGGTGCTTGGAAGGGGCTTGAACATTTGTATGAAAACACAAGGAAGCAAAACAAACAAATAACAGCAACAAAAATCTTTTGGTGATTCTAGTGAGAATCTGTAAATCAGGTTCATTAGTGAGGGAAAACGTTCTAGGTAGAGAAAGTAGAGAAGCATGAATGAAGACAGGAAAAAAATCACTATTTTGTGCTTAGGTCAGGCTGGTGCATATGTAAAGACAACATGGGATGAATCAGGAAAAGAAGCAGGAGATGAGGCTGAAACTTTTAGTTTTTTTTTTTTTTTCTGTACCTACATAAATACACATATTTTTACCCAAAGTGGGAACTATCGTGCAGATTTTGTTGTTTAAATTTACCACTATATCATAAACATACCCCCATGTCGAGTCTTACTGAGATAGCTCTATCTCTATTGACCATATCCTATTTTATAATAATGCTGTACCAGAATTTATATAATCTTTTTCTCATTATTATACACTTGGGTTGCCTTTTTCAGTTTCAAATCATGCTACAGTAAAAATCTTTGTACTAGTAACCTTGAGCAGATGTTTGAGAATCCTTTCAGAAGTAGAATTATTGGGTCAAAGGACACACTCACTTTAAATGTCATTGGATGTTAACAATTTGCTCTTCTAAAATATTTGGACAAACTTATAAACACACCAAGATTTCTTCAGTCTCTCAATACCATGGTGTGTTTCAATCCCTTGGCAACATGAAAGGGGCAGACTGATGTTTGATTTTTGTTTAATTTGTATTTCTTTGACTAATAATAAAGTTGGTAGGACTTTTCCATACGTACTGGCTTGTTTCCTTGCAGTCTTGCTTTTGAAAAGTGCATGTTTTTATCATTAATCTTCTTTCTACTGGATGGTGTTCTATTTACCATTGCTGTATCCTAAAATATAGCCCTTAAAATAATCATTTTACTGTGTTATTGCATTCTGTGTGTCAACAATTTTGAAAGGCATCTCAGGATGTCTTTGCTCCATGTCTGGGACCTCAGCTGTGGGGACTAAAAGGAGAGTGTAGGGATGCCCGTGGGCGGTTTCCAGGACCAGTTTCATAGGTGAATGTGCAATGTGTGCAGTGCTCTGCACTTAGAAAGGCCCCACGTTTGGTTTAATGCTTTGCTGTGGCCCTCTCGGAAGTCTGAATATTTTTGAATGTGGGGTCCTGTATTTCATTTCCCAATGGGCTCTGCAAATTATGAAGCTGGCCCTGGCTGTATCACCTTGTGGTAATGCCTTGTGGTAGGCAGAATAATGGGTTCAAAACTTGCTAGCTTTTCAATCCCCAGAACCTGTGAATGTGTTACCTTATATGCAAAGGGGATTTCACAGACGTGATTATGTTAAGGAGTTTGAGGTAGGGAGATTATCCTGGATTAGCCTTCTGGGCCAGAAGTAATCACCAGGGTTTTTGTAAGTGAAAAGGGGGGATAGGAGAATGAATGACAGAGTAATGAAAGAAAAACTCCATTAGCCATTGTTGACTTTGAAAATGGAGGAAGAAGTTAGAAGCCAAGGAATGCAGGCAGACTCCAGAAATTGGAAAAGATAAAGGAACAGATTCTACTTATAGCCTCCCGAAGCAGCACCATCCTGCTGACACTGATTTTGTATAGTGAAACTCATTTTGGACTTCTGACCGTTCACAAACTCATTCACTCATATTTCTGGCACCTGGGGTGGGATGACTCAAAGATAAGCACTGCTGACCAGAACATCTGCCTATCGTTTCTCCAAGCATTAAGGCTTCCTCATAGCAGAGGGTCCTCAGAAGAGGTGGGCAGTTACTAAACTCCAAGAGTGAGTGTTCTGGTAAAGCTGTATTGTCTTTTATGATGTAGCCTTAGAAGTTATGCAGCATTACCCTGTAATATTCTGTGGGTTGGAATAGTCAAGAGGCTACCCAGTCTTAAGGGGAAGGTAAGTAAACCTGCTCTCTCACTGGGAGGAGTGTTGAAGACTCTCAAACAAAGAATTTGAACCCAGTATTTAAAAAAAAATTAATGTTTATTCATTTTTGAGAGACAGAGAGAGAAGAGCGCAAGTAGGGGTGGGGCAGAGAGAGAGGGAGACACAGAATATGAAGCAGGCTCCAGGCTCTGAGCTGTCAACACAGAGCCCATTGCGGGGTTTGAACCCACACAATGTGAGATCATGACCTGAGCCAAAGCCAGATGCTTAACTGACTGAGCCACCCAGGGTCCCCTAAACCCAGCGTTTTAAAACTGGGTTTTAAAATACCACAGATGGTTTGTCTTTTTCCTATTGATTTTTACTCTTAGCTTAGTATGGCTATGAACCATTTGTGCTTTATGATTATTTCAAATTGTTTTGATCAGACTGTCATCTACATATCCTATTTTTCAAATTAAAAATATCACATTTAAAGAAAATTGAGTAAACATTAACTAAATAACTGGATTTTCAGAGATTGTCTAAGACTAGATTTAATTCACTCATGGATGGCAACTTAATTTGAAGGTTAAACAGGCAAAATATTATGCAGTAAGATCAAGGTAAGAGATATTAAAAAGTTGAGGGAAGAAAGAGGTAAATACTGTTTTTTTATATAATCGCATTTACATTGACTTCATCATTTTATTCTGTCTCTGCTAAATCCTGTTTTCAAATTAAATTTTTGGAGAATTTCTTGGTAATGGAAACTACACTTTTGATAGCATCAGACTATCACAATTAACCTACATCTTTTCTCTTTTTTTTTTTTTCTGGTTTCAATAGACTATATTTTATTTAATTTCAGGTAATTTAGTTTTATTAGCTGTCACAGCAAGACTTTATTTTAAAGTGCTTATTTGAAGAGGATATGTTTTGAATATCCTAAAATATGGATTGAATTATAAATCTGTCTATATTCATGTTTGCATCTTCAAGGGTTATAGTTTCACATATACTTTCTGAATAAATCTATATGTTAATGGGTATACTGTTTTATATAATGAAGTATAAACAATTTTTAATCATCGTGCAGGAAAGTTTTGAAAGAGACATTAATTAATAAATATGGATCAATGTTTAAAACCTAATGTTCTTTTAAGAAAGATCACCTATTTAGCACTCGTGTATTTAACACATATATGCTTCAATATATTTGATTGGGACATTAATAAAACCTTATTGCTTATATTAGCATCCACTTGTATAAAACAATTAACGGGCAAGAAGAACCAGGCACAATACATTAATCACTGATACAAAAGCAGAACAATTTAAAGAATTTGTTAAAGATAATCGCTTTTGATAAAAATAGGAAAATTCAAATGTAATATTATTCTCTTAATTAGTCTATATACATAAAAGTGTAGGGGAATTATGTTCAAAGACCTTAAAAAAATGAGAGGGGGAAGGGCTCTGTCACAGCCAAATTCATAAGCCAAACGATTATGCTTTGCATGTTAGTAAAAAACTCGGGTCTTCATTATAATGATCGATAGTGTGTTTAAGCAACTGGTCATGTCTGAAAAGTGTTTGTTTAGTTTCAAAGAATGCATATATTTACCATTTTAGACTTCTTTCTAGATTGCTCACAGATAATTGTGGATCACACAAAGGGAAGATAAACACTACTGTTATTCTGAAGATATCTCAGATAATAGAAAATTTAAATTTGGCCTAACAATTATTCATGCAACCTTTTGCTTTCTAAACAGGCGTTTTAGATACAACTCATTCCAGTTGGGCTTTGATCAAGCTATCAAGGGTCTATTAATACAATTCCCAGAAACTACAAGTACAGTGAGTGATACATTTTCATAAAACTTTCTCTCAGTTAATTGTGGACTTCTGGTAGCAGGGCAACCCCTATGGGAAAATCGCATCAGAAAGAGCAAATCCCCACTAACCTAACTTACAGCCTGAGTGATCCCCTCTGTTGTGTGTCTCTTAGGGTTGGGCATTGCAACCAAAAAGAAACCACTGAGGATGCCCTCATAATGGCTTAACAGTTTAGTTGATGTCACTTTGGAAAATTTAAAAGACACGGGGAAAAGGGAAGTAAAATTCTGACAGTAGTGAAAGTGTATAAAATATTGTGGCTCATAAGATATTATTAAAGAGAGGTCTTAGGTCAGGCCTTAAGTGAGAGAGTCCCAGGAGGCCAAAGGATGCGAGTATTCAATCAATTTGCACTGAGTTACTGAATCAGAAATAAACGTGAGAGTGTAATGGAGAGTGTTCAAAGAAGAGTGAGGTTTTTCATTGAGCACCTACTATCTTAAAGCCTTGGTGTTAGATGCTGGAGGTATACACTCATTTCTACCAGATTACATTGGCTAAACTTGTGATAAGGTCACCCCTGACTGTTAAGTGGATCAGGAGATGACATCAAAATGTGACCAGGAGAAAAATGAGAATTATTTGTGGGCATGTGGGCTACTCCTGCCAGAGTTTACTTTTTTATGATATCTATCAAACTCTTCCTTTTAAACATAGACTTCATGCCCCCTCCTCAAGAGACACAATCTCAAATCCAGATGGGATCTCTGGGTAATGCGCAGTTCTTTTCATCAAGTCTGGATGAGATTCTTCATGGTCCAATGGCCTACGAACTAGAAAGACAAATTATCTGCCCTCTCCCTCCCCTATCAAACCAATGTACAATTGTAGAGCAGAAATAAAATAACCATCGTTAATTGCTCTCATTGGAAAGGAGAAATACACGAGACACAGTATTTTCACAGCAATTATGAAATCCCTCTGGCAGTTATTATGAAGTCCTCTCCCTGAGGATGTAGGAAATTCCTTGATTAAATCCTAGTTTTGCTTTCTGGGGGGAATATATATACACATTGTGTGTGTGTGTGTGTGTGTGTGTGTGTGTGTGTGTGTAGTATATGTGTATATATAATTCTTAAATGAGAATTCATTTTGTACCAAGTGTCATGGTCATGATAAACTTCCTTTTCATCTCTCTCTTCTAGGAAATATTTTATTATTTTATTTTATTTTTCTAATTTTATTATTTTATTTTATTTTATTTTATGATTTTTTTTTCTAAGTAGGTTTCACACCCATCATGGAGCCCAATGCTGGGCAGAGCCCAACGTGGGGCTTGAACTCACGACCCTGAGATCATAACCTGAGCCAAGATCAGGAGTGGAGGCTCAATGGAATGAGCCACCCAAGCGCCCCTATTTTTATTTTATTTTAGAAGGAGAGTGAAAGTTGGAGAGAGGGTTTGGGGGAGAGAGGGAGAAAATCTCAAGCAGGCTCCATGCCCAACGTGAAGCCCCACATGGCGTTTGATCCCAAAACCCTGCAATCATGACCTGAGCCAAAATCATGAGTCAGATACTCAACCAACTGAGCCACCCAGCTGCCCCAGGAAGTACTTATTTTAAAGTCTACTCTTTCATTGAGGATATATCCTTTTGAAGATCTTGGCTTTCTGCAAGTGTCTCCCATGCCAACTTTTCAGCTCACATAGATCCAGGTTTTTCTATTTTGTCTCTTAATGTCTATTAAATCCCAAGTTCTTGGTCACTAAGGTGAGCAATAACCACAGATTGCCTCTCTGTCCATACTGACAACCAGGATAGCTAAGCCCTGTGTTCACTTCCATTTCTTACTTTCAATTTTCCTCCAATTTCTACCCCTGGAGATAATTCTCACTGTCCCTTGAGCTCAGTTATGCACATAGAAGGCTTTATGTTGTATTTTATCCATTTTATCCATTTTATCCATAAGATTTTCAAAGCAGGGGAGTTTTCATACTAACCACCCAGTTGTATTGTTTGTAATGCAAGCCCTGGAACTGAATTTTGAAGTTGGACTATCCCAGATATTTCATGTGCATACACCCTGAAGTATAAACGAAAGAATGGAGCCTCCAATGTAATGGAGGAATTACATTTTTTAAAGTTTCAATCTGCAATGTAAGTACAGTTGACCCTGGAACAACACAGGTTTGAACTGCACAGGTCTACCTATGCATGGCTTTATTTTGATAAATACCATATAATACTATAAATATATTATTTTCCTTATGATTTCCTTTTTTTAAGTTTATTTGTTTGAGAGTAAGAGGGAGAGAGAGTGCACATGCAACAGGGGAAGGGCAGAGAGTTTGGAAGAGAGAGAATCCCAAGCAGGCTTTGCACTAACAACAGCCCCAATGCAGGGCTTGATCTCATGAACCTGTGGGATTACGACCTGAGCTGAAAACATGAGTCGATTACTTAACCAACTGAGCCACCGAGGCACCCCCTTATGATTTTCTTAACAGTTTTCTCTAGATTACTTTATTGTAAGAATTACAATATATAACCCATATAACACATAAAATATGTGTGTTAGTCAATTTTTATGCTATCACTAAGACTTCTAGTCACAGAATGTTATTAGTGAAGTTTTGGAGGACTCAAAAGTTATATGTAGGCTTTTGGCTGCACGGAGGGATCACTGACCCAACTCCCACATTGCTCAAGTGTCAAATACATTACATTTCTCGTTTTTAAAAATTTTAAAGTTTTAAGACTTTAAAAAAATACTTTTTGTATAAGCGACTTATTTATTTCAACATTCTTTTTTTTTCATATGTGAGTAATCTGAAGCCAAAAGAGGTCATACACCCATCTAAAGACACAGTGCTACCTAGCAGGAGATACGGAGACTGAATTTCATGCCTCTCTTGACAAGATCCTGTGGCTTTTTAAAAATTATTCTTATTACTTGGCACTGATAGAAGTTTCGAAGAACTTGATGTAGGTTCAATTTGACTAAAATTGCCTTGATATATTAAAGTAATATAAAATAATATTTTTTTCAATTAAAAGAAAACAAAACACAAAAATGCTTTCAAAACTAAAGGGTGTATTAGCTAGCCGCAGCAAATGCTACTTAATTCAAATGATCTTATTCATAATGAAGAGGGCAGGAGAAGGAACAGGAAGTACAATTCTTTAAAGAAAACAAAATTCAAAGGACATTCACAAAAAATCTAATTTAATAATGGTAACGTTTCTGTTTGATTCCACTTTCACTACAGGCAAGGCTTTCTTTCTAAACAGTGCGTCCGAGTATCCCATTCTTTCCCTAGAGGACTTCCGAAAAGCCCAGAACTGTTGGTTGGCAGTTTGTCTCAGGGTTGGGGTTGTAAGATTTAGAAAACAGCAATAATAAAACAAAGCAGGGTATCCACTCAAGGTTGAATTCCAGATAAACAATAAATAAATTTTAGTATAACTATATACCATAAATATTGCATGGGGCATACCTATACTATTTATTATTTGTTTATCTGAAATTCAAAATTAACTGAGACTCCTGCATTTTATCTGATAATCAAAATGCAGTTGATGTGTCAGAGGGGAAAGGGGCCCACGAGCAATGACAGCTCAGTGCTGAGTCCGTAATTTCCTGGTTGTCTTCAAAAAAGATCCTTCTTTTCATTTCTATTTCACGGACTCCTCACTTTCTACTTTTCCTTCTCTTTCAGTTTGCCTACTGGGCCCTCTTTATAATAACAGGGAGGTAGAATATGCAAAAGACATAGGTCGTTATTTCAGCTGAAGCCCTATTAATTTGTATCAATTTATAAAATATACATTATATAACACAAATTTAGTGTCTTTTTCTCCTCCAAGAAATAGAGATTCAATGTTATTCTCCATTTTTCCAATATCATGATGTTTAGAGAAGCAGATATTTTCCTTTCAATCTGATTGCCAAATTCACCTTAATGGTTACTAAATAAGTGGAATCCTCACACTGATACAATAATCTCTCTCCAGTTACCTTTTGCCACCATGAAAAGTTTTTATTTATGACCATACCCTCATCTGCCCTTTAGCCAACATTCAATCCATTTTATGTACATTCATGTCCATTCTGTTTTCCTCCTTTCGTAGACCTCAATCTTTCTACCAAGACCTTGATCTCTGATGTGGAACTTCGTCAAATGCTGTCTGAAAATGTAAGAGCACACTCTTCCCTGCATGGAGACAAAGCCAGAATCTTCCTTGAAAGGCAGGAGGGTGCTGAATGAATAAACATTGGCATTTTGTGGTGGGGTTCTCTGTCAGACCCAAGCAGCTCCAGATATAAAGTTTTGATTAGAAATTTCAAGAGGTGTTGTATGGAAGGGCATTATCTGTCTGTTGTCATGACTTCACAGATTACAATTATACTTTTTCAAACCATTTGTCAACGATTGAGGAAGAAGACAGGGCTGTCAGGCACTTTTGGCTAAGCACTGCCCAAGAGTGGACAATGGGAATGAAGAAATGTTTTTCTTCCTTTTTGTTCAGGAAAAAACAGTTGTGGTAAAGGTCTTAGGAATAGATCAATTTGACTTCTTTAACTTCTTTATCCTGACAGAGGCTTGGTGGACTGTAAATGAATGTTCAGTATTTTTAGAGAAACACTGATGACTTTTAATGGCAACTTTAAGTTTAATGAGCAAACATACGCTTCGTATTCCAGTTTGCTGGGGGATGAATGCAATTTTTTAGAACCAAGTATAGATAAATATGCACTTTTTATATATCTAAAACAGGACCAGTTCTCTTTAAAGAGCCAAATAAAACTGGAAACACACAGAATATCAAGATTTTTATCAAGTGAAGTTTACAGTTACAAACTTCTTTAAACTCCATTAAAATAGGATTTAATTGTTCCCTAGCCTCCATTTTAGTGATAGAGTGGACAAATATGACCCTGCTTTAGCTGATTAAGGAAACAAGAAGCTGTGATGTAATCACCATCTCTTCTTTCCCTTCTCCACTGAGTCAGATTGAAATTTGGGAGAATATTTGAAATTAGTTTCTTGCGTGTTCAAAAAACCAAAACGTTCAACATTCTTGCAAAAATTTGTGCATTTTATACGCATTTGTTGACGTCAATGTTTTTTAAACTTGCATACTGAAGTCCTTACTGTGGTCCATGGGGCCCATGTGGTCTGGCCCTTGTCCGTCTCCCCTGTGTCAGGTCTCACTTGTCTGTCTGTACCGATCATGGTCACAGGCCATTCGGGGTTATTTGTCTTCCTTAGTCTAGCATTCTAAAATCTCTTCTGCTTCAGGGCCTTTGCATTCCCTGGGCTTGAAAGTCCCTTTTCCCTTCTCTGGTTTGCTTCTTCTCCTTCTTCAGGTATTCACTCAAATGGGTCTTCCTTGATGTGGCCATCACTGACCATGGAATCCGTGATTTGCCACAGCTTGTCTGTTTTATTTTATTTAACAACACTTCTTTAAAAAATTTTTTTTTATTCCAGTATAGTTAACAGACAGTGTCATATCAGTTTCAGGTGTACAATATAGTGATTCAACACTCCTATACATAACTCATTGCTCATCAAGGTAAGTGCTCTCTTCATCCCTTTTATCTATGTCATCGCTCCCACCCCCTCCCCCCAGCAACTACCAATCTGTTCTCTGTATTTAAGTCTGGGTTTTTTTGTTTGTTTGTTTGTTTGTTTGTCTCCTTTCTTCTTTATTTGTTCATTTGTTTTGTTTCTTAAATTCCACGTATGAGTGCGATCACATGGTATTTGTCTTTGTCTTCACATACTTCTTCATGAGTGAATAATTACTATATGAATAACTTCTTTGTACAGTTATTTATCTGTTCACGCACTTGTTTCTATTTCCTTGTCAGCTTCTAGAGAAAGACTGCTTTGAAAGCAAGGACCCTGTCTGTCTTCATCATGGAACAAAGAGTGGTATACACAGTACATGCTCAATATTTCTTATATAAATGCATTTCATCCTCTCCTTTTCTCTCTCCTTTTCCACTTTCTTTTTTTCTTTCCTTCCTTCCTTCCTTCCTTCCTTCCTTCCTTCCTTCCTTCCTTCTTTCCTTCCTTCCTTCTCTTCTCTCTGCCTCCCTTTCTCTCTCTGTTGTGTACTTTCTTCTACACAAAATGAATATAAATATATAATATGCAATACTTTATATATATGCAAATTGCTTGGTGCTATTAATATGCTTTAGAAATATTTACAGATCAGTTTATTTAGTTCTGACTTATATTTCAAAAATAGCTTTAAGGTATTGTATTGTATGAATGAATCATAATTTATTTAATCATTCTATAGTGAAGAACATTGAGATGGCTTAACAATTTTTTTAAATAAACAATCAATACTATCATAAATATCATTGTATAGTCTTCTTTACTTATACATGCTTGTGTTTCTCTAAAGTAGAATCCTAGAAGTAGAAAAAATATTTTAAATTCTCTCCTGAAAGGTTTTACTAAAGATATAGGAACTTGCACATTTTTCTCATCTGTACCAAAGCTAGATATTTATAGCTTATAAAATATCTTTATCGGTTTTTGATGAAACATAAAATCTTATTTTTAAGTTGTCTTAGCCTGATTCTTAGTGAGGTTGAAATAGGTCCATGTATTTATTGACTAATTATATTTCTTCCTTGAGTTGCTTTTTTTATTCTTTTCTCATTTTTCTATTGCACTGTTTTAGTTTTTTATTTTTTATATATTCCGATTATAAATATTTTGACTCTTGTATGTGTTGAAATTTTTTTCTAGTTTGTGACTTGTTTTTTATCTTTGGCAATAAGGTCCTTTAAAATAAAAATGTACAAATTGGCCAAATATGTTAAATATTTCCTTCATGGATTTTTGAGTTTGTAATTGATTAGGAAAGCAATTTCCATTTTGAGTCTATTAAAATATTCTCAATTTTTTTTCATATGTGTCATATTTAAAAATTTAAGCATTTGTCTTTCTACCTATCTGAAATATGCCTTCTGGTATGTTGTATGTGCATATGGAACTTAACTTTATATTTTCCCAGATGGGTAGCCAATTTTGTGGTCATTTATGAAATAATTCATTTTCCTTAAATGCTTAAAATTCTTAAAGCTCACATAGGCATTTACCTCTTTCTGAACTCTCTCTTCTCTTCCATTGATCTCTGCAACTATTTCTGCCACAAATGTACATTAAGTATTGCTATAGCTTTATTTTATGTGATGATAATAAAATGCTGATAGTATGGAGGAGGCCTATATTTGATTATAAATTCTATCTCATGAAGACTTAAAGTACAAATGTACAAAAAGTACTAAATGCTCTATCCAAGTAAAAGTTCAAAGATGACAAAAGTCAAAGGAATTGGGTTTGAAATAAAAAAAAAAAAAATCTTATCCTTGTGAGTCCAAACATATGAGAGCTGGGGAGAGGGAATATGTAAAAGCATGATTATTTATTTATTTATATTTATCTCATTGAAGAGAACAATATGATACGGATTAACTCTTGGAAATCATTTTTTAAAGTTTAAATACACTGTTTAAAAATTTAACAGAATAGAAATGGATATATAACTTCCAGAACCTTAGATAAATAAAAGAAAAATGGAGAAAAAAGCTTAAACAATCCAACCAATGGCAGGAATGGGCAGGAATTATAAGAATAACAAAGCAGGCTAAGTAAAACATCTAAAAAAATACTGCAGGAATAATCCCAGACAGATCTGTACCTCATGATAAATATTAATGGAGTAGGCAACAGTTACACATAGGGACCCTTGATACATCTGAAATATATATATATATATACATATATTTATACATAAATATATATACACACACACACATATATACATACATATATACACATATATAGATATACACACATATACATATATACATACATATACATATAAATATGTGTATGTATATATATATATATACACACTCTATTCTATAAGAGTCCTACATTAAACAAAATTACAGGGAAAATGAAAATAAAAATGTTAACAATATTTATAGACCATTACTTATACAATATAATTTCTGGTGAAAAAGTCTAACCAAAAAGCATTAAATGAGACAGAGGTATATTAGCACCCCATACCAAGAATATGTATGGTTACATGTCTTTATTCACCTAATAATATAACAGATTCAAAATATAAAGCAAAATATGCTGCAAAAAAAAAAAAAAAGAAGAAATGGACAACCTACAATGAGTAAATTGTATCTTTTTCAGAAATAGACAAAATGAGTCAACAATATAAAGTAAATAACAATGAAGTGGATTTAAATAATGTTTTCTAGAGCTATATCTATCTATCTATCTATCATCTATCTTATCTTTCATCTATCTGTTTGCACAAATAAACAGTGAAGCATATTACATTCAAATTTCAAAGGACCTTTCACAAATATTGCTGAATAAAAACAATGGGCAATTTGCAAGAAGATCTCTAAAAAATTCTAATACTCAAAAATAAGACAAGCTGTATATTTGATCATTAGATGGTAAATTTAGAAATAAACCACCAAAAAAAAAATGTCCCATGTCACCAATAATCTAAGGGAACATATTAAAACAACATGCTACATAGCTCTTGTGTATAAAGATGAAAACACTATTGAGTAGGCAATTTTGAAATGAATGACAAAAAGAGTACTTGTGTATATCAACACCTGGGAGTTAAAGCGGAAGAAAAACCCAGAAAATACAACTTATCACCATAAATTATTTATTAGAAAACAAGAAGAGTGGAAAATATTTAATGTGTTCTGTGTAAGGAAAGAGAAAATAATGATCATAAACATAATTTTTCTTGAGGGCTTACTACATGCCAGCCACCCTCGCAAACCATTTATGAATAAATTTGAGACTTCAAAACAACTCTTTGAGGTAGGCAATTATTGCTATTTTGTACACAAGAAGTTGAACCACAAGAAGCTTAAGTGAGTTGCCTGAGGTCAAGCTGGGGAATATCAAGTTGGAAAAGTTGCACCGATTCTAACCCAGGACCTGATAAGAGGGAAACTCAACTGGGCTGCATATCACCCAATCCTAAAAAAGACCATCCAAATACACAGCAACTCACACAGCAAGCCGATGAAGTAGAAAAATAAAGACTATGTGAAAGTCAGCGTGAGGAATAAAAAAACGGGTAAAATTACAGATATGTGCTAGAGTTTAATTTTTTTACGAGAATACTATACCCAACTTTACAGCAATAGATTTTATGATAAAATAGATGGTATAAAATATGAACGGATGGGAAAATAAAATAAAAAATGGACTCAAAAAAGATTTTTCAAATTTCTACATAGGCTAATATTTACAGGAGAAATTGAAAAAGTATCTTTGAAAATGGGTGGCCCAGAGTTTGGAGTGAGCATATTCATTTATTCAACAAACGTTGATTGATCCCTGTACAGAGTAGAGCTGTCTCTGCAGAATGCTGTGCCTCTATCAGCAAAAGTCAAGCAGGAGAGTCTTCTTGTCCTCCAACTGACCCTGGCTTCTACTTTTATGGCTACTCCTTTGAGTATCAAGGTTCTCACCTTATTTTGTGGCATGTGCTGCTTTGTCAGTCCGGTGAATTCTTTGTACCCTTTCCCAGGGAAAAAAAAAAAAAAAAAGTTAAATGCATCCCATCACTTACACAAAAACATACGACCATAACACACAGGATTACAAAGAAAACCAATTATACTTCAGTATTTTCCAGTTATTGGGTCCTTGGGGATGGATTTCAAGTTAAGAATCTCCTCAAAGTCACATCATCACCCTATTTTCATTTTAATTTTATGACCCTTAAGTTCCAGTTGACCTTTAGAGCTGTCCAAGCATCCTACATTTCCATAATCTACTTACTCTCCTATCCTTCTAGGTGACTGTTACCGATTCTCTACTCACCAAAAATCTCCCAGGCCTGCTTCTAATTTTCACTCTCTGCTGTGGAAAATCCCCACTTTTTCTGTTTCTGTTTTGTTTTTGTTTTTGAGAAAAATGAAGACATTCGAAGAGAATATTCTCAAGATTTTACTACTGCATCTAGTTGCTTACATACTTCTGTGCCACAAACCTTAACTGTGCTTCTCTTATTGAAGATGAATTGTCCATGCTCCTAGCCTAAGCTATAGCTTCCAATTGTGTGTCACACACTTTTCCTCTTTCCTGCTCAAGGACATTTCTCTTGCGATTCTCCCTCCTCTCTTTTTCTACCACATCAGCAATTTCTCCCTTTCTTTTGGTAAATTCAAATCAACAGAAAGCAAAACAAAGAAAAACAAACTTCTACTATCTTAAAAATTAATTCCCCTGCCCTCATTTCCCCTTCCAGTATCATCCAATTTTTGCTCTCATTTACACCAAAATTCCTTGAAAGACTTGTACTTTCTCTCTCCCATCTAGCATCTCTTGTTTTCTGTTGAACATGTTTCAATAGAGATTTTATCTCCAACTACAGTGAAGCTGAGTCTATCAGGATCACCAGTGACTTCCATATTGCTAAATCCAATTGTTAATTCTCAGCCCTCATTCTGATAGCACCCAGTCAAATGCCAGCAGCTACTATTGGCTGTTCAGGTGACACCAAGATTTCAAGTGTATGTGAATGGTGCCTCTAGGGTTGTAGATCATAACAGCACATTCTTGGGCTTGATAGCACTATTGCACACTTTTGATCCCTCTTCTCTCCTTGAAATGCATTTGTTTATTTGGACTTCATTACATAATCACCTCTGTGGTTTTCTCTTCCTTCTGAGACGACTCCACATCTGTCTTCTTTGCTTGTTCGGTCTCTCTCCTTGACTTTAATTGCTCACTGTACCTGTATGGAAAAATGCAATGAAAATGACAAGTGTTTAGGAGGGAAGAAGAAGCAGAATTTAAAACACATTTTGAAGAGAATTCAATCGAACTTTATTACCAACAAAGTGAAGAAAAAGTCAGTTTCCAACCCTGTTGCCTGGGTAGATTTTAATGTTAATTGTCGTAGACTGAATGTAGGTGTCTCCCCCAAAATTCATATGTTGAAGCCCCAACCCCCAATATGACTATGTTTGAAGGTAGGGACTTGTGGAGGTAAGTAAGATTAAATGAGACTTAAAAGATTCAATAAGAGACAAGAGATTCAACAAGAGAGATTGTTCTCTCTCTCCTTTTCTCTATGTCACGTGACGACACAGTGAGAAGGTGGCCATCTTAGCAAACCACTAAGAGAGTTCTCATCAGAAACCAAACAGGTCAGAACCTTGAACTAGGACCTCTAGCCTCCGGAATTGTTAAAAAATGGATTTCTTTATTTCAGCCATGTAGTCTGTGATATTTTACAATGACAGTCCAAGCTAATGAAAACATTATCATACAAGATACAGAAAATTGAATGGGGAGAGGAGGAGTGCAGACAGTTTTAAGAAGCAAAATAATGGGAGTGCCTGGGTGGCTCATTCTAGTAAAGCGTCTGACTTTGGCTTAGGTCATGATCTCACAGTTTGTGGGTTTGAGCCTTGCATCGGGTTCTGTGTTGACAGCTCGGAGCCTGGAGTCTGCTTCAGATTCTGTGTCTCCTTCCCTCTGTCCCTCCCAAGCTCATGCTCTGTCTCTCTCTGTCTCTCAATAATAAATAAAACATTTAAAAAGTTTTTTAAAAAAACTGAAAAAAAAAGAAGCAAAATAATGAACTGCAAAATACTACTTTCTCCCTTGAACCAGCTCTGTTGCCTGAAATTTCTCAATATATTTGATGATTATTTTGTTCAAGACTTCTGTTTTTTTAATGTTATCTAAAAGGTGAAACAGAGTAAAAATTCATCATTGTTCTTTCACCTTTTATGTGGAATGAACTTCTCAGATGAACTGTGGTTGAATGGAACTGACAAGAGTTGATGGCAGAATGGGTCAGGAAGGTTAGCGATGGCATACAGCTAATGCCTAACACCACCTATTGGACAATGACAGGGTCACTCACAGAGTTTGAGGATACTTTGTAAATCAGGAAGCCCTCATTTTACTGAGGAGAAAGCTAAAGTCCAGAGTTGCAAAGAGATTTGTCCATGAATCCACATTGAGTAAAATGGATGGCACTTTACTCAGATATCTTCACACATAAAACTTTCCACTAGAAGTCCTCAACATTTTTTATTGAAACTAATGACTTCCAAGTCCTACTTAAATGAATATCTGGGAAGGTATATTTTTGCAAAGTATTAAAATTTTGGCTAGATTTTTCTGGTACTTTTTTTTTTTAATTGAGAATTCGTTTTTTAAGAAGAGTTTAAGGTTCGCAGCAAAATTTGAGGGCATGCACATGATTTCTTATATAGCATAGTCTCCCCCATTAACAATATGCCCCACTAGAGGGATACGTTGTTACAACTGGAGAACCTACATTGACACATCATAATATCGTAATCTCCCCTCATCCCTAGTTTGCCTTCGGGTCCACTCTTGTTGGATATTCTATGGGTTTGGTTAAATATATAATGACATGTATCTATAATTACAGTATCAGAGCATATTTACTGCCCTAAGAATCCTCTATACTCTACCTATTCATCTCTTTCTCTATCCATCTTCCTCTGAACCCCTAGAAACTTCTAATCTTTTTAATGTCTCCATAGTTTTGCCCTTACCAGAATGTCATATAGTTGACATCATACAATATGTAGCCTTTTCAGATTGATTTATATCACTTAGTAACCTTTGCATTTAAGGTTCCTCCATGTCTTTCCATGGCTTGGTAGCTCATTTCTTTTCAGTGCTAAATAATATATCATTGTCTGGATGTGCCACAGTTTATTGATCCAGTCACATACTAAAGGACATCTTGGTTGCTTCTAATTATTTGCAATTATGAATAAAGTTGCTTTAAACATTTGTGTGCAGGTTTTTTCATCAATGTAAAATTTCAGCTCCTTTAGGTAAACACCAAGGAGTGTGATTGCTGAATCATATGGTAAAAATATATTTAGTTCTGTAAGAAACTACCGGTTACCAAATGGTCTTCCAAAGTAGCCGTACCATTTTGCATTCCCATCAGCAATAAATGCAAGTTTCTCTTGCTCCACATGCTTGCCAACATTTTGGTATCAGTGTTTTGCATTTTAGCCATTCTAGTAGGTCTTTAGTGGTGTCTTATTGTCATTATAATTTGCAGTTTCTTAATAACTTATGATGGAGAACATCTTTTCATATGCTTATTTATCATTTGTATACCTTCTTTGGTGATGTATCTGTCCAGGTCTTCATTCCAATTTTAAAATCAAGTTGTCTCTTTTCTATTGTTGAGTATTAAGAAATCTTTGTATATTTTGATAACAGTCATTTATCAATATGTCTTTCGCAAATATAATCTCTCAGTCTCTGGCTTGTCTTCTCATTTTCTTGACATTCTCTTTTACAGAGCATGATTTTTTAATTTTAATGAAGTCCAGATTATCAGTTATTTCTTTCATGAATCACGCCTTTGGGGTTGTATCTAAAAAGTCATTGACGTACCCAAGGTCATAGGTTTTCTGCTATGTTATCTTCTGAGAGTTTTATAGTTATGTGTTTTACATTTAGGTCTGTGATCCATTTTGAGTTACTATTTGTAAAGGGTATACCTCTGTGTCTAGATTCATTTTTTTAATGTATTCGTTTTTAATTCATTTTAATTTATTTGTTCTAAAAGAGAGAGAAAGAGAGAGCATGTATGAATGCAGGGGAGGGGCAGAAAGAGGGAGTGAGAGAATCCCAAGTAGGCTCTGTGCTGACAGGGCAGATCTCACAGTTTGTGAAACGCAATATTTCATTTTTTGGGAGGTACTAACATAAAGGGTGTAGTGTTTTTAATTTTAAATTCCATGTGTTCATTGCTGGTATATAGGTAAGTGGTTGTCTTTTGTGTACTAACCTTGTATTCTGTAACCTTACTATGATCACTTATTAGTTCCGGGAGTGTTTTTGTCTTTCAAATTTTTTACATAGTTGATCATGTCATCTGTGAATTAAGATGGTTTTATTTTTCCCCTCAAACTGCATACATTTTCTTGTCTTGTCTTATTTCATTATGTAGAATGTCTAGTATCATGTGAGAAAGGATATCCTTGCCTTTGACCTGATTTTACTGGGAAACCTTTGAGTTTATCACCATTAAGTGTCATTAAGTATCATTAGCTGCAGGATTTTTGTAAAGGGAGAAGTGTTCTATATTCTGATAATAGGTCTTAGTCTGTTAGTCTGTGCTTCTGGAGTGTGAACTTCACAAGTGTTTCTCAGTTGTTTCTTCCTCTTTAGGCAGAAGAAAACAGCTCGAGTGGGCTGGAATTGGGTATTTCTCTTTCTTAGGTCAGTTAGGTTTTGATTAAACCCCAGCAGGTTAGGTTCTGGGTAACTAGTTTCCCCTAAGGGCCGACCTTGTTAAGAACAGAGTGGCTGGTGTATTTCACACTGGTTCCTTTCCTCTCCCTGTGCTGAAGCAGGAGAGCATTTTTCTTTGAGATTTGGTGTGGGATCCTGGTCAAACGTCTGGTGGTAAATCTTACAGTACTGTGGTGTCTTTCTTGTGACTGGGTCCCGCCTGGAGCTTTTAATTCCCTTACTCGTCCATATTGAGCCTCCGGCAATTCATTAATCACAATTCAGGCTTTCCCAGCTGGCACTGGTTGCCTCCACAGTTAGCAGAGTCCTTGTCTTTACCTGTCTGTCCCTCCAACCTTGGGGGACAAGAGTTTGCCCTATATCTTCTTCTCTCTTACAGCTTTTTACTTGTTAGGAGGAAGTGGCAACTTCCAAGTTCTTGATGTGTGGACCAGAAACTGATCTTCCTTGACTAATATCTTTAAAGCCTTTTTAATTTTTATTTGACATATTTATCGGTCTGATCCATGCATACAAACAACGAAACAAAACAGAACAAAAAGCAATATGCATAATCCCCACTCAACGTCTTTTGAATTTCACACTTTGACAGCAGAGGCTTGTATTTAAACCCTGCCCCCGACATTTTACCTCCACGGATGAATACTATCAATACCTATCGAACGTAATAAGAATTGCTTTGAATTAAAACAACATCTATTTCACCACATTTGGTAGTCTTCTCTTGCTCTTGAATTTTTATTTCTTCAAGTTAATATGTAAAAGACACATCCCTAGGGAGGTATAGTACAAGAATGTTACTCCTTTGACTTGGGACGTCTTATTGATTCCTTCATTTTCTTCACTGTTGGGCCTGTGCCTGCCAATACAGCCCCCTGTAGAGAGATTTTTAAAAATTCCCAAATGTTTTGAAGAATGCTTTAGAATGTAACTTCTGCCAGAATCTAATTAGACAGGAAACCTGGATTTGGGGAGATATTCTTTGTAACTAGCTTTTTTTTTTTTCTTTACCCCTATTCTCAAAAGGAATCTTAAAAATATTGTCTTCATAATTACTCCTTCTCCTTATTTTTGGCCTTTTCTGTAATGGCTTAACAATTCTTCTAAACAATAAGAACAAATGTTATAAACAAACTCTTTCACAGGCGTTTTCTTCCTCACATCCTCCTTCTCTTCCTACACTCTGAATAAAACAAAGACCGAACTTCACAAAGCAGGTTTTCATGGAATAAACGCAGAAATCAGAAAGCTAACAAAAATAAGCCAGGGTCAATTTCTCACAGCTTATCAATACATTTAGTTTTTCAAAGTGACTCTTCTATCAGCTCTCTGGGAAGCCCATCCCATTAGCAACAAGCTGGCCTGGTGGTGGAAGGCTGCTGACCATCCTGGCATTGATTCTGCCCACAAAAATATGCAGCAAGTCCAAATGGAATGTACCCTTTGGCCTTTAGCCTCCCCCTCTTCTCAAACCAAGAAGTATTGTTTGCACTGTGAGACCAGCTTTTCCACCAGCTAGAAGTGTTTGCAGCTTATTACTAAATGATCTTAGCACAGTTCCAGAAAATATGGAATTTCTTTTCTCATGAGCACAGAAAAAAAAAAAAAAAGCCTGAAATTGCTAGTCTTCAAAAAAAAATTAAAACTCCTAATATTCGCCTAGATTCTTTTCCTGACATTTTGTTTGATTTCAGAAGCACATTAGAACTTATGATCAGAATTACACGCATCTGAGAAGACACAGTGATTCTTAACATACAGATTCTCGTGTGTTCATCATCTTCCGAAAGTGCACTTATTATCACTTTTAAAGTAAAGAAATGAATGAAAGTCGTTTGGAAATACTTGTAGAGTTTCCAACAACAGCATTGGTATGCGCAAATAAAGGACGTCCAGCTGTCAGAAGAGAGAGGTTTGTCTTCTGTAAAAATAGAGAACATAGATTGGTCTGTTACAAAAAAATACGTCTAAGAAAATAAACTCAGAGCGTAGGTAAAAACTTCCTGACTTTTCCTTTATGTATACACATCTAGATAATTGTTGGATAATGTGTGATTATCATGTTTAAAAGAACTGTCATCTTTACCCTGTGAATATTAGCTGACGTAGCTACTTTATCCTTTTATAGCCAAGAAAACGAAATGATAAAATAGACAATTGTTGAAGTTAATGCCTAAAGTTGGAAGAGAATCAAAATAAACCTTTGTGTCTCTCTCAAACTTGTCTGTTGCTGCTGAACACTTAGCTTCCCGTGATGGTAGTAATTTCAGAGTGCATGAGAGCACTGGGTGTTGCATGTAAGTGATGAATCATTGAATTCTACCCCTGAAACCAATACTGCACTGTATGTTAACTGACTAGGATGTAAATAAAAATTTGAAAAGAAAAAAAAAATAAAAATAAAAAGTGCATAAAAATAAAATTTCATTAAAAATGGCTAAAATACACAATGGAAGTGGGAAAAGAAGTAAAGCTAGAAAGTGTTAAAATGCCAAATGCGGTTTTCTTGGCTTAATCATCTCAGATTTCAGATCAAGAACTGAGATTTATTTAAGTCTCTTTTGTTGAGGCATAAGGATGCAGTTCTTGTCAGAAAATTGTTCACTTTTCTTGGCTGTAGTAACATTATAAATGCCGTACCAATACTGTGTTTCATCATAGTCTGCCAAAAAAAGTGGCAATAAAGAGTTAACTAAATATATCCACATCTCAAAAGCATTTTAATTTGAATTTTAGAATAAGATTGTAGTTAATTCACTTTTAAATGCTGCAAACTTTCTTAATTATAAGAAGTAAAAATGGAATTTATATATGAAAAACTGTATGGTTTGCTAGAGAAAGAGAGAGACAGAGACAGAGACAGATAGAAAGCACAGACTGAAAAATGACTGGTAATCTCTTTCAAATTTATTCAGAGACTGAGGGTGATGTCAAGGGTGAGGACCAGTGCTGGTCCATTTTTATGCACTATAGTTTACATGATCATGGGCGTCAGGAGAAAAGAGACTGACCATTCAGTGTTGTCTCTTCTTTAATTCTTTAGTCTGAATTCTAGTGACATCTTATATGTTGTAACAAGAAACCAAATGCTCCTTGCTTTAATCCAGTGCTTTGTTCCCAAGGGAATGTAATACCTGGAACAGGTACTATTATTCAGAGAGTAAGAATTAGTAAACAAATATTTAAAACAGTCTTCAAAGTGTTTACATTCTCCAAAATGGTTAGAGTTTCAAAGGATCAAAAATTAAGTCTTCTTTTACTGGTTGGAGGTGGCGGAAGAAGGTGAAAAGGAGTATAGAAACAAGCCAAATGCAAATACTTTTAAAAATCAGCTTTATTGATGTATAATTTACATAAAATAAAATTCACAAATTCAATTGTGCAATCCAATGAATTTTGAAATGTGTATGGTTGTATAATCCCCACCACAGTCATGATACCAAATATTTCCTTCACTCTGATAAATCCCCTGGTGTTTCTTTGTCACCAACCCACTAACAACCTCTGGCAAGAACTAGTCTCTCTTCTATCTTTGCCCTGTTTGCATTTTGTATCAGTAAAATCATAAAGCATGAAATCTTTTTTTCTTTTCTTTTTTTTTTTTTTACTTAACATAATGTTTTGAAATTCATCCATATTGTTTTGCATATCAGTAGACTTTTTTCTTTTCATGGTTGACTTGTATTCTATTATATGGACACTCAAGAAATTATTTATTCACCATTTGATAGACACTGGAGTTTTTGTCTATTATTAAGAAAACCTTTTGGAATATTTGTGTTCATGCCTCCGTGGGAACATATATTTTTATTTCTCTTGGGGAAATATCTAGAAGTGGGATGGATCATACAGTAAAAGAATATTTAATTTCAGAAGAAATTGACAAGTTAGTTTTTAAGATGGCTGTTACCATTTTGAATTCCCACAAACAATGTCTTAGAGTTCCAGTTCTACATTTTCAACAATACTCGGTATGGTCAGTGTCTTTAATTTTAACCATTCAGGTGGGTGTATAGGAGTATCTTGTTCAGAGTATAATGTACATTTTTCTAACAAATAATTATGTTGACTTTTATGTGCGTATTTGCAACTCATTGGGATAGCATCTATTTAAATCATTTGCTCATTTTTGACTTTTTGTTCATTTTGTTTGATTATGTTTTTAAATGTTTATGTATTTATTTTGAGAGAAAGAGAGATGAGCACCAGCAGGGGAGGGGCAGAGGGAGAGGAAGAGAGAGAATCCTAAGCAGGATCCATGCTGAGTGCAGAGCCCTATACGGGGCTCGATCTTACCACTGTATGATCATGACCTGAGCTGAAATTAAGAGTCAGGTACTTGGCTGACTGAGCTACCTCGGTATCTAAATTTTTGTTCATTTTAAAAATGAAGTTGTTTGCCTTCCTAATACAGAATTTTAAGAAGGCTTCACATATTCTGGATTGAAGTCTTTCTCTCTCTCTCTCTCTCTCTCTCTCTTTTAAGAGAGTAAGTTTATTTATTTTTTAAAAAATTTTGGTTCAAGTCCAGTGTATCAATTTTTTTTTCTTGTATGGATTCAGCTTTTGGAATAATGTCTAGGAAACCATAGTTGCCCTGAGGTTATGTAGATTTTCTCCTCTCTTCCCTTCTGTTCGTTTTATAGATTCAGCTTTATATTTAGATCCGTGATCCATTTCAGGTTAATCTTTGCAAGTGGTGTATGGAAAGGTAAAGTTTTATTTATTTTATATATAAATATCCAATCATTCCAGAACTATTTTTTAGAAGGCTACTTTTGTCCCTTGAGTTACCTTGGCACAGTTGATTCCATTGACTTATCTGTCTATTCTTTTATCAGTGCCACATTGATTACGATAGCTTAATTGTAGGTCTTGATATAGGATAGAGTAAGTCCTCCAACTTCGTCCTTTCTCAAAATTATTTTGGTTATCTTAAGTCTTTTCATTTCCAAGAAATTTTAGAATCAGCTTGTAATTTCCACCAAAAGCCCTGCTTGGATTTTGATTGAGATTGCATTGAAATCTATAAATCAATTTGTTTAAATTTTCTTTCTTTCCTTTCAGCAAAATCTTGTAGTTTTCAGTGCATAAGTATTATACATATCTAGTTAAATTTATCCCCAAATATTTAATCTAATGACATTTACCAAATCCAACTGTGTGTTTTTAATATATAGGAATAACATTAATTTTTTATATTGGCCTTGTTTGTATCTTATGACCTTGCTAATCTCATTTTTTACTGAACAAGGAATGTAGAAGAGGGATTTCAAGATTGGTTAATTCAGTATTATGTTATATGATCAAGGATCTGGATATTTTTCATAGGTCAGCTCTGCCGTCCTCATTATGTTAGCTTTTGACTTCAGGTTTATGTTGTCATAGCCATAAAATGACCGTGAAACCTCTAATTCTCACCCCAAAACACACAAAATCAAAGCCTACAGGAGAAAATCTTCTTCTGGTGTCTCTTTATAAGAGATTTACCAAATATTTTCTTCTCCTAAGGCTTTTCCACCAGAATTCCATTGCAAGCCCATTCTTTTTTTTTTTTTTTTTAGAAGTGCAAAGGAGATACGATTTATTTTCAATGCAATCATCCTCTTTTAAAATTAAATGTATTTATTTACATAAATCTATAATTATTAAATATTTCTTGCCCATGATGTAATCTACTATAATTATATGTGCATTTTATTTATTTATTTATTTATTTTAATGTTTATTTATTTATTTATTTATTTAATATATGAAATTTACTGTCAAATTGGTTTCCATACAACACCCAGTGCTCATCCCAAAAGGTGCCCTCCTCAATAACCATCACCCACCCTCCCCTCCCTCCCACCTCCCATCAACCCTCAGTTTGTTCTCAGTTTTTAACAGTCTCTTATGCTTTGGCTCTCTCCCACTCTAACCTCTTTTTTTTTTTTTTCCTTCCCCACCCCCATGGGTTTCTGTTACGTTTCTCAGGATCCACATAAGAGTGAAACCATATGGTATCTGTCTTTCTCTGTATGGCTTATTTCACTTAGCATCACACTCTCCAGTTCCATCCACGTTGCTACAAAAGGCCATATTTCATTTTTTCTCATTGCCACGTAGTATTCCATTGTGTATATAAACCACAATTTCTTTATCCATTCATCAGTTGATGGACATTTAGGCTCTTTCCATAATTTGGCTATTGTTGAGAGTGCTGCTATAAACATTGGGGTACAAGTGCCCCTATGCATCAGTACTCCTGTATCCCTTGGATAAATTCCTAGCAGTGCTATTGCTGGGTCATAGGGTAGGTCTATTTTTAATTTTCTGAGGAACCTCCACACTGCTTTCCAGAGCGGCTGCACCAATTGCAAGCCCATTCTTGAACAACCATGGTCAAGGAGACCAGATTCACCATGACTGGCTCTCAATTTGAATCAAGACTCATCCATGGATCTAGTAAAATGCCCAGCCTCCTTTAAGAGGACTGCCCTCCTTTAAGGGCATGTGACTGCCCCATACCCAACAAAATGAAGGGTTTTTTTTTTTGTTTTTTTGTTTGTTTGTTTTCACAAAGAATGGAAGTGAATGGTTAATGGGCAATCAGAAAGAAAGTTTTTCAGGTCTCTCATAACTTTAAGAATGATTTTATGTTACTTGGCAACAAAATGATAAAATATAGTTATTTTGAACTTGACTTACATACATCAGTGTTTTGAGACAGACATATGGGATATTATCCATATTCAGTCATAATAGTTCTACATTAGATCTCAATAGACAAGTCAATGAAACAGCAAGTCAAGTGCAGGCCTATGGCAACTACACACAGAAGGTAGAAAAAGCCTTTACTCCTCTGTGATAAGCTATTCTATTTAAGTTTTTTCTCATTTATAAACCTAAGTTTAGTCTTATTTGAGTGAAACAATAGCAAAGGAAAAGCCGTGATTCATGTTATTTTTGGGTATTATAAATAATGGCAAAAATGACTGAGAGTATATCTACAATCTTAAAAAAAAAAAAGAAAAAAAAAAGACATTAAGGTAACCAAAAAGAAACTGGCCAAATAACACCCATGAAAAGAATGTAAAATAACAAAGCATTGGAAAATTGTTCATTGATCTCTTAAAATAGATATATGTGAAAGTGCTGAGTCTCCAAAGGGCCTACTTAATTAAACATAAATTCAAAATAAGCACTGAAGTGAGAATTCAGACAGTTTTTTTCAGTTTTCTTACTACAAAAGCACCGTCTTTTTGTGTATGTGATTCTATTCATTGAACCCCCTCCTTCCTAAAAATATCTTATGTACAAAAACCTTCAGTATAACATTCCAGATTTAAATGTTAAACTTTAAATTTGAAAGTTAAGATTCTAACAGCATTATTAACAAATTCAACCATTTTGTGTTCAACTGGGAAATCTTTACATTTCTGCATGATAGTAACTTTAGAAAGTTTTATTTTCTGATTTCATATATGTAAGACATTTTAGTACACACAGGTACACAGTGTGTGTGTGTGTGTGTGTGTGTGTTTATTATACTGTAACCTCAGTGAGCACCCTTCAGAGTATAAATTCTGGCACACACACAGAATCTGAATATGAAAACATTTTAGCTTCTTAGGATTTGGGAGGAGTCTTTGGAAGCAGTCTTTGGAAGCATTCACCCACAGGTGGCTGGGGCAAAGCCATGGATGGCAGTCTCACCAGCTCTGCTGCCCAGTGTCCCCCAAGGGCCAGGGCTGAAGGAGCATGGGGACAATGTCACTACTTTGGAACGTGTATGCTGATAGACTCTTGATCTACCCAAGTCTTTTAACCCAGTAAACACTACACATATACTATCCCGGAGTGAACAAAGGCAGGGAGGTGAGGCCAGGGTATCTGGGTCCAAATGGCATTAGAGTGTTCCAGGACACTTGGGGGGGCGGAGGGGGCAGAGGAAGGGCTTTAGGACTGAGTAGAAATTCTGGAAGCTATAAACTCTGTTCCCAAAAAAAGGGAGGTGACGGTTGAAGTTATTAACCAGAACATGAGAAGTTCATATCTTTCTAATCCTTTCTCAGATTATCAGCTATTACATAGCTTTTCAATTTTCAGAGTAAAATATATACTCCATTAAATGAAAATTCTAGAGGGTGAAATTCTCTTTCTAAGAACAACTTGTGCATTTATTATTCTTCGCATCAGAGAGTTTGGGAGCACATAGTCAGCACAAGATGCTGCGGAAGATAATGGGGATAAAATGATGAGTGGGACAGATTTTATTCTCTCCACTCTCCCTACCTACCCTGACTCTTTCCCTGCAGCTTGTAAATATGCACAATTTCCTCCTCCTTAAAATGAAAAACCTCTCAAAACAATAGAAATGAAACTACATCGACTCCGCAATGCCCTTGGGCTACGGATCTCTGTCCCAATTAGCTGTAAGAAAGCGCCTCTACCTTCACCATCCCAATTTATTTACCTCTCCACTAACTGTTCTTGCAAAAATGTGGAGTCATTTTCCAATCGCTACATCTAATGTTGTCTTTTTAGTTTTCCTTTAATTTGCTTATCTGAAGTGATAGACATGTCTGACTACTCTTTGTGGAACTCTTGACCTCCTTGGTTTCTGTGACTCCATTTTTCTTTTTAGGTCATAGATTTCTGTGTACTCTTTTTCTAGTTTTTGTTCTTTGAAACTTTGTGGCTTCATCAAGTGATCTGATGTCTGTCTTTCACACAGGGCTATAAGCATCATCTGTATGCTGATGTCCTTGTTTCTATGTATCTACCCAGATACCTTTCGTTTCTGCCTGATAGTAACCCAATGTGCTGGACATTGACAGCTGGAAATCTTAGTAACAACTGAAGCCCAAATGTCCTTTAGAATAACTAAATTCACCCAAATGAACTCACTGTATTACTCCTACTCCAAACCTCCTCCTTTTGTTTGTGACCAATATATCTGTTAATGACAGGACTCACTTGCCCAAAAGTTGGGAATCAGCTTTAACTTTTACCTCATCCCATTAACTTTTTCAATCACCAAATCTAACAGAAACAGCCTTTTAACATAATGGTTTCCTGTTGATGTTGAATGTAGACTGCTTTTGTTGAAACCTTGGTTGTATTATCTCTATCTTTTGCAAGTTACTTAACCTCTCTGTGCTGATCTCCTCTTTAATATATGGATAATAACATGTGGAGAAACCATGTAAAGACAGATACCGATCTGATAATATAAATTAGCCGAGGGGGTGGAAATGAAGGGACGGTGATGGAGAGGACTATTAGCTTTTTCTTGATGTAGATATTTTTTCAATACTCGAAAAGAGTATGTTTATTTTGTAATTTAAGCAATTAATGAAGAAAAATTGAAAACAAAATTATTTAACTGAAAGGCCCTAAATCCAACAATCATCGTTTAAATCTCCAAAACCATTATTTTGAATGGCGATGATCAGAGTATCACACTCTCCTAATCTCCTGATTACTGATAACCATTGTCAATGATAAGAGCTTCCTAAATCTCTCATTGGTACATATTGGTCATGTGTCCTTTACCTTAGTTTTCCTGAAGTCAGGAACAGTTTAACAGTGTTAAGCAATATTTGAGATCTGCCTGAAGCATATTGTTTGCTAAATATAGTGAGAATTAAGATTCCTCTATTAATTTCAGCTTCAGAGAAGTCTCTGAAATACCATGTTTTGCAGAAATCCTAAGAAAAGGGTATTTCTTAAAGTTTTAATCATTTAGGATTCTGTCTTTAAATATATGTATTTGCGAATTCACACAGCAAATGTATTATAACTCTGGATATTATCAAATGAGAAGATAAGGCATAAGGAAAGAGCCGCACAGATATTAATGATAATTATAACAGCTCAACTGAATACATTAAGTAATATAATGCCCTATAGTGAATGTTTCTCTGCCAATAATGTTTATCATATTCAAATGGAACTTTCTTCTGCTTTGACCCTTTTTATAGCTTTATTACACAAAATGTTAGCCTATATTAACCACTTACTAGATAAATATAGGAAAACTGCCTGTCACTTATCGGTTTATCCATTGTCATCTCAAATAGGGCTGAGTGGTCTGATTTCAAAGTGACAGCTGGTGGTGTCTCTTCCTGATACATGCTAATCCAGTTTTTATTATGGAAAAACTGCCTGTGCTTTCAGACAGCGAAAGGGAGTTACTAAATGTAATCACTAAGGAGGAACCTTGGGATCGCAAACATAAAAGACTAAAATGAACAGTTTTCTCATTACAGAATGGTTTCCTGATTAAATACAGATTAAGGGCAGGGAGAAATCATTTAGAGACCTAAATAGCATTCTCCGTTGTGTATATACACACAGAAGCACAGATACACGCATCTTTAAATGGATATGGGTATAGAAGTGATGCACATAAAAATAGGTATAGCATCAGCATAGCGTCGTATATAGTGCTTTATGCCATCACAGACTTTACTCTCCTTAATAAACTCATGAAATAATTTAAGAGTGTGTGGATCAATGCCCATTCTTCAGGCTTGCTTTTTTTGAGTGGGGGCGTAAAAGACGTTATGGCCATTGAAACAAAGTGTGACTTTTACAAAGACCACTGCTATGATTTTATTGTATCACTGTAGTATAGACCGACTTTGTTCCAGGGGAATGGAAGACTTCCATGACTGTTCCCTACAGAGGAAATGAAACGCTAGGAGAAAGCTATCACAAAAGACTTGGTGGCTAGTGCATCATAGCTGCATGATCGAGCGGACAGAAATGAGAATATTTAGTGCATATCCAGGCAGGCCTACCTTCCTCATACTCTACTTTGGGATCTTGATGCCATTTGTACTCTATAATAAACAGCTCTTTCGAATTTTAACTCCTAGCTGTCAATTGAAAAGGCCACCTAGCTATTTCATTATGCCCTAATTAATAATACACTTCAATAAAAATAATATCTTTACTCCATAATTTATCAGTGTGCTGAATATCTTGCCCAGTACTTATTGCCGGAATAAAACAAGCGTCCTATTTGTGAGAGGACAGAGAAGCTGTTTAATTGACAGAAGAAGAGAGTGAAATCTAAAAGCAATGAGCTCCTTTCTTCAATCTCTATAGTTGTGGCCTTAATTATTTTGGACCTCAAATTGCAAATACAAACAACTGTGCTGGAGTTAGGTAGTTATGCCAACGGATGACCAGTTGCCAGCGCAATTAGCCATCTGACCTCATTTTGAAAATATAAGTGCTCACAGTTTCTATATCCTTGGTACAGTTTGTGCCCACACATAATTCTGGGTGCAGAAATTGGCACAAAGGGCACAAGTCAAAGGTCTAGTGGGAAACTCTTTCAAAATCCAGCTGTCGGTGTCAACACACTCTTTTTTAGCCAGTCTGTAAATTCGGAAAGCACAAATAATCATGGCCAGAAACAAAGATTCATTCGAGAAGGCAAAACTCCTCCTGCCTGAAAGGGGGTGTCTTAGTCTGTTTGGGCTACTGAAAGAAAATACCAGGGACTGAGTAACTTGTAAACAGCAGGTGCTTCCTTCTTACAGTGCTGAAGGCCGGGAAGTCTGAGATCAAGGCACCGGCAGATTTTGTGTCTAGTGAGGACCCACTTCCTTGGTCATAGATACCACTTTCTTGTTCTGTCCTGGCTTGGTGGAAAGGACTACCTAGCTCACTGGAATCTATTTTATGAGGCCACAAGTCCCAATCCTTTATTACCTAATCACTTCTCAAAAACCTCATGTCCCAATTCCATTACCTGAGGGTCAGAATTTAAACCTGAATTTGGGAAGGTGGGGCACAAACATTCAGACCATAGAAGAATAAAGGTGGTTATAATTCTAAGTTCAAAGAAATATTAGTTGGGGTGCTTGGCTGTCTCACTGGGCAGAGCATGTGACTCAACCCCAGGGTCCTGAGTTTAAGCCTCCCATTGGGCATAGAGCTCCTTAAAAAAAAAAGAAAAAGTATTAGTCAAACGGTAGACAATGGATTCTCTAAATGGTCATTTCTTCTGTATATTTGATAACTTTTCATCAATCGTAACTAAGGAGAGCAAGACTTCAGAGACCCCTGTATCAATGCTCTATGATCAAAACCATTAGATGCTTTTCAAATATTGCCACTTTAACTGATCTATTAATAAAAGGAAGACTGGCAATAAAACTCCCTGTCTATTAACAATGATGAGAGGCTATGTTGTTGTTGTAAAAATTAGCTTTTTAATCTTTAATAGAAATAATGATGTTTGGCACCCATTTTATGTTTGTATTCTGCAGGGATCAAAAGTAATACTAATGCCAGAAATAGAGAAAAAAGGAAACATAACATGCATAAAATTATATACCTACTGCCCCACATGGATTCAGTTATGCTGTTGTAAAAGACTCAAGTGAGAGTTAATGATTCTATTTTGAGAATGTTGATACTATGTTCATGACAATAATGTATGAGATAATAAAACAAAAATAATGAGGTTTCCCTTCCAAATGCCCCATATTTTTGTTCTAACATTTGTAGACTATTGTCAGAATAATGAAACTAGTTAACACAGTGGAAAATATGTCAAAATTAAATGCATATTTAGAAACAGGGAAGAAAGAAACCAAGGATAGAATTGTAGAAATAGAAAATTAGTTTAAAGGATAAAAATAATGCTTTACAGAGTTTCTGATTTAAAATATCCTTGTGTCTATCGATCATTTAGGAAGTATCTTATTTTGTTTGGATAGATTGGCCTGACCTTGTATGGACATCATCTACAATTCTGGACAAAGAATCGGAAGAACTAAATTCTAGTCCCTAGAGCAAAGTTCTTTATTATTATTATTTTTAAAAATTTTTTATTCATTTACTTTTTAATTTACATCCAAGTTAGTTAGCATATAGTGCAATAATGATTTCAGGAGTAGAATCCGGTGATTCATCCCCTGCATATACCCAGTGCTCATCCCAACAAGTGTCTTACTTAATGCCCCCTGCCCATTTAGCCAATCCCCCCCACCCATGACCTCTCCAGTAAACTTCCGTTTGTTCTCTATATTTAAGAGTCTCTTATGTTTTGTCCCCCTCCCTGTTTTCATATTGGTTTTCTTCCCTTCCCTTATGATCATCTGTTTTATATCTTAAATTCCACATGTGGGTGAAGTCATATGGTATTTGCCTTTCTCTAACTGACTGACTTCGCTTTGCATAATACCCTCTAGTTCCATCCATGTTGTTGCAAATGGCAAGATTTCATTCTTTTTGATTGCTGAGTAATACTCCATTGTGTGTGTGTGTGTGTGTGTGTGTGTGTGTTACATCTTCTTTATCCATTCATCCATCGATGACATTTGGGTTCTTTCCATACTTTGGCTACTGTCGATAATGCTGCTATAAACATTGGAGTGCATGTGCCCCTTTGAAACAGCACACTTGTATCTTTTGGATAAATTTCTAGTAGTGCTATTGCTGAGTCATAGGGTAGTTCTTTTAATTTTTTGAGGAACCTTCATACTGTTTTCAGAATGGTTGCACAAGTTTGCATTCCCACCAGCAGTGCAAAAGGGTTCCTCTTTTTCTGCATCCTCGCCAACATCTGTCATTGCCTGTGTGTTCATTTAATGCCATTCTGACAGGTGTGAGGTGGTATCTCATTGTGGTTTTAATTTGTATTTCCCCCATGATGAGTGATATTGAGCATTTTTTCATGTGTCTGTTAGCCATCTGGATGTCTTCTTTGGAAAAGTGTCTATTTATGTCCTTTGCCCATTTCTTCACTGCATTATTTGTTTTCTGGGTGTTGCATTTGATCAGTTCTTTATAGATTTTGGATACTATAACCCTTTATCTGATATGTCATTTGCAAATATCTTCTCCCATTCTGTCAGTTGCCTTTTAGTTTCTTCTGATTATTTCCTTTGATTTGCAGAAGTTTTTATCTTGATGAGGTCCCAACAGTTCATTTTTGCTTTTGTTTCCTTTGCCTCTGGAGACATATTAAATAAGAAGTTGCTTCAGCTGAGGTCGAAGAGGTTTTGCCTGCTTTCTCCTCTAGGATTTTGATGGCTTCTTGTCTTATGTTTAGGTCTTTCATCCATTTTGAGTTTATTTTTGTGTATGGTGTAAGAAAGTGGTCCAGGTTCATTCTTCTGCATGTCTGTCCAGTTTTCCCAGCACCATTTGCTGAAGACACTGTCTTTATTCCATTGGATATTCATTTCCGCTTTGTCAAAGATTAGTCAGCCATACATTTGTGGGTCAATTTCTGGGTTCTCTATTCTGTTCCGTTGATCTGTGTGTCTGATTTTTGTGCCAGTACCACACTTGATGATGATTACAGCTTTGTAAGAAGTCTGGAATTGTGATGGCTCCAGCTTTGGTTTCTTTTTCAGGATTGCTTTGGCTATTTTGGGTCTTTCTATACACCAACAATGAAGCAGCAGAAAGAGAAATCAAGGAATCGATCCCATTTACAATTGCACCAAAAACCATAAAATACCTAGGCATAAACCTAACTAAAGAGGTGAAAAGTCTATACACTGAAAGCCACAGAAAGCTCATGAAAGAAACTGAAGAAGACATACACACGCACACAAAAAGGAAAAATATTAGATGCTCATGGATTAGAAGTACAAATATTGTTAAAATCTTGATATTACCCAAAGCAATCTACATATTCAATGCAATTTCTGTCAAAAGGACACCAGCATTTTTCACAGAGCTAGAACAAGCAATCCTAAAATTTTATGGAACCAGAAAAGACCTAGAGCAAAATTCTCAATGACCATGAACCTCAGTTACCTCAGTGGTAAAATAGATCTTACAACGATCTTTTGTTTTTCTTCTTCATAGCATGAATGAGATAACATTTGATAGATTAGTTTGTAATTTGTCAGTCATTTATTTTTGTATTTTTGCTAGTGATTTGTTATTGTTGTCTTTGATTTAAGCCTGCAGAAGTAGGAGAGTGCTGGTTAATAAAAGGCCTTGAAATCTAAACAACTCATAAACCCTCTTGGAGGTTCTATTTAAAAACGTATTCATAAAACTTAAAAAAAAAACAAAAAACAATTGCTCGGGGCACCTGGGTGTCTCAGTCTTTAAGCATCCATGTCTTGATTTCAGCGTAGTAAGTCATGATCTTAAGGTTCCAGGAATTGAGCCCTGCAGTCAGGTTCTATTCTGATAGCACGGATCCATCTTGGGATTCTTTCTTTCCCTCTCTCTCTGCCTCTCCCCAGAACTCTCTCTCTCTCTCTGTCTCCCAAAATAAATAAACGTTTTAAAAAATTGCTGGACATTTCTGCTTTGTGTCTTGTCATCACTCTAAACTCAAATGTCTTCTTTTCCTTTTATCTTCCCTGTCCCCGTTAATGAGTAGTATCTGGTCAGACTAAACTGAAGAATCCTCTAACCCTCTGTTTTCTTATCTGCCAATATCTAATCAGTTAAAAAGTCCCATTCTGGTTTATTTCAAAACCTCTGTCTTATGTGTTTTTTTTTTTTCTTCTCCAATTTTACTATTAATACTCAAGCTCAGGATTAGAATAGAATAGAGAGAGAAAGATATATGATTTCACTCATACGTGGGATTTGAGAAGCTCAACAGATAAACATAGGGGAGGGAAGGTAAAATAAGATAACACAGAGGGAGGCAAAACAAAAGAGACTTAAATACAGAGAATAAACTGAAGGTTTCTGGAGGGGAGGTGGGTGGGAGATGGGTTAAATGGGAGATGGGCATTAAGAAGGGCACTTTTGGGGATGAGCATTAGGTGTCATATGTAAGAGATGAATCCCCGGGATTCTACTCCTGAAGCCATGACAACACTGTATGTTAACTAACCTGAATTTAAACAAACAAACAAACAAACAAAGAATAGATCAGTATTCTAAAAGGTTTTTTTTATCCTTGATTTTTAATAAAGTACATAATCAATGTGAAACAAACATTCAGAAGAAATAAACAAGTTACAAAATCCCAATGTTTTATCACCCAGAGTACACTGTTAGTATATTTGCACGAATAGCACTATTATATCTCCCTGATGAATTATCACATTGATTATAATTGGATGACCTTTCCCCAGCCCCCCAAATTGCTTTTGTCTTAAAGCCCAATTTGTCTCATACGAATATGTCATCCCAGCAGCTTTGGGTTAGTATTTCCTGGTTTTAGGTGTATCTTCTATAGAGAACATGGGGACAGATTTTAAAAATCAAACCTTAGAAATTTTGTCTTCAAAGGAAAGTTTTATCTTTTTACATGTATTAGGATAACTCATATATATAAATTATGGTTCTATGAGTTTTACTGATAATATTCTTTCTTTACATATTTCTCTGCTAAATGCCTTATTGCATAATAGATTTTTTTTTTTTTTTTTGCCTCCTCCCCACCCCACAAAGCCTTGTCCCTCCACTCTTTTGAAAGTTATTCTTTCACTCTTACCGCCTTGGAGAGGTTACTAGTATTGTGTTTTAGCAGATACACCTTACCTTCTATGTCCCAAGGGCAAGTCGGTCTTCTTCAGACCAAATAATAATCAGCATATTTTAACTAAAACCTCTTCCTTACATTTGCATTTCCATGATACAATTGTCTTGTATTTCAGTTTCATCCTATCTTTAATCCCACAAATGTAAGTTATTATCATTATAATTGTTTTATTTTACATTATAAATGTTTGTTGAATGAATAAATGCAGTAGAATTTTGACTCCACAGTCACGTTGAATATAAGTTGTGCTTTTGATTTCTCCTCATGGATGACTTTTTATTTTTCTGCCTAGATGTTTTGGGCATAAATAATGCCCGAATCTTCCTTGACCTGTTAGGTTTATTTTTTATTTTTTATTTTTTTAAATTTTTTAAGTATATTTATTTATTTTGAGAGAGAGAGAGAGAGTAGGGGAAGGGCAGAGAGAAAGCAAGAGATAGAGAGAATTCCAAGCAGGCTCTGCAGTGCAGAGCCTGACGTGAGGCCCAAACTCATGAACCACGAGATCATGACCTGAGCCGAAATCAAGAGTAGGACACTCAACCCACTGAGCCATCCAGACGCTCCATGTGCTATTTTTAGAATCATACAAAAAAATATCATGCTGAACCTAATTATTTTAGACTTTCTTTTTTTTAATTTAATAATGCTCAGATTCAACTATATTGTTTCATGCCAATGTAGTTAAGTCATTTTAACAACTATATAATATTCTAATAAATTTATATGTCTATCCTTCTCTGATGAACATTTCTGATGACTTCTAAGTTTTTTGCTATTGTGAACAATGCTTCTATGAACATCCTTATACCTGTCTTGTCTTCCTTTGTTTATATTATTTTTGAATTTAATTTAAAAATTTTACCTTATGACTCAAGTATTTATCATTGTATCATTTTTTTAATTTTTATTTTTACAATTAAATTCTTACCCAATAGTCTGTCATATATTTCACCTGATAATGCCAGCTGTTATAATTTGTGGATAGTCTAAATTTTCTTCGATATTAAGTGATTCTGTAGTGAACATCTTTGTACTTAGAACTTTTCCTCTGTGGGAGGATTCTGTTATGATGCATATGAATTACTGGCATCGAGACGGAGATTACAAATAATACACATATGCTAAGATTATATTCTAAGAGTATATGATATAAATGGTACGGTCTCCACTGTACTATTAGAATGTCCCTTTGTCAGCTGTTACGACAATGGTGACACTACGGTATTGAAACCATAATGACATCTAATACAATGCAGTTGTGATATTTTGCTTTGAATCAACTCTGGATGAATTCAGTTTGGAGGCAGTAAGTACTATTGATCCAACAAATGCTGAATGGAATTCAATTTGAAACACTAAGCTTCCCTAAATAAAAGTATATAGCTTATGAGTTGGAAATGGCTCGAAGTTCTTTAGAGCACACCTAATTTAAGTGCTTATTTGACTTAAGATCTGTGTATGCATGCTGTAAAAGGGATGTATAATTAACTTGATTTAGAATCACATATACTAGGATAGATAGGGCCATGAACAACGATTTTTTGCTAACTTTAAAAGCCCTGACTCTTCATTTCATCTCATTGACTCACTTTCCTCTCGGCAACACCTTGTCACTATTTCAAAGCATATCAGAGAGAACTACCAACGTATTCTACTTATTTAACACCTTCATTCCTAACCTTCATTCTGAACTAAGTCACAAATTGACAGAACTACTCCATCTGTCTTAGATATTTGTAATGGCATCATGCTTACTATAAAATTACAGCTTCCCTTACAGATAATTAGTTAGTTTATCCTATCCAATTGCCACTATTCAGAACCGGAGGGATGTTATTTCCTAAACTTTACTAGAGACTGTATAGACACAATAACTAAAGAGAGGAAAATGAAGAAGATGGTCAGAGCAAAAATGTAGATTTCCTTTCCAAAGTGTTCCTTGGGAAAAGTTTGTATTAGTTCTGGATCACTCCGTGCCCATGCTGGTCAAAGGCCATATGGTGGTTAAAAACCTTAGATACCTTTTATAGATATCTTACTTCTGGAGTTAGCCACGTTCCTAGTTAAAGAATTAAACTCTCCTATATCTGGAAACTATTTCTTAAAAAAACTATCAATTTTATATTGTGTAAAAAATTTAGGGGTAAACTACAAAGATATAATAAAACTAGCATAGATCATATTCAAACCACTTTATATCAAAATTCTTATAAATCGGAAATTGTCTACTAAGAGAGGCAAACTGTTTAAAATCTGTCACCATGTAATAAAATACACAACTGCATACGGATAAAAAGCATAGAGCACTGCAGTGATGTGTACCTTGCAACTATTTTTCTTCTATTAAAATGGCAAATGTAAAATTTTCGTGTTAAAAAGAAATTTCAAATTTTTAGGAATAATTTTATAAATCACATATTTTAATCATTTACAATGTGGAAAAAATTAGGTAGGTTGAAAATAAAAATTTCACAATAATGACATTCAATACTACATGTAAAATATTTGAATAAAATAGTTATTAGCATTATTCCAAATACTATATTTTGTTCTCAGCACAACACATATCTTTGCATAATTATAATTCTGCTGAGAAGCAGGAACCAAGTTGTACAACCTCAGTTTACGGAAATACAGCAAGAAAATTATTAACAGAAATAAAGCTGTCAGTAATGTGTCATGCAGTTAGAGAGATGAAAGCTAAGGTTAAGAAATTTTTTAGTGTCTGAAGCATTTTTTTTAAATGAGAATTATTATTAAAGTTGTGAGCAATTTTATACAACCTGAGCACAATCTGAGACTCAAGATTAATTGAAAAGTTATATACCTTATAGCATTGTTTTCAACGTAAAAATATTCTCAGTATGGTGAAATGAAACGGCGAATTTTTAAATGGGTTAAATATGAAATAGTAGAAAGTGAAAAATTGAGACAGGGAACCCCTTCATTGTTCATACGACTCCAAATCTGCACACATGTTCTTATCATTGTGGTGGGCAATTATGCTATTTCAACAATTCCTGATAATATTCTCATTTGGTGGATTTAAGTCAACACCTTAATATTATTTGAGCATAACTTTGATGGTATCATACAAAATGATTTTAGGTTAGATTTGGGTAGAAAATAGCCAGGGCCCATTTGGCTGCTACTTCTCTTGGAAGAGAAAAAAAATAAAAGCTTTATCTTAATTAAAGTTTAATTAAGGATCACGTTTGGCAGTACTTTTCACACCGATCTACACCAGCAGATTTTCTAGGGCTTAACTTTATCGTGCAGAAAATCCTCTTTTATTACTCCCAACCTGTTGTAAAAGCTGTTGGCACAGAGCGGTGGTTGCTTCATTCAGACGCCTTGTTTGCCACTGGAAATATCCCAAGTCTCTAGAGATAGCACCACAGTGGTTCAATTTAATATCTGTCCTATCACTACAAGACTCCAGCTCATTATTAATGATACTATTCATTAATTTCTTGTTGGGCTGATGTTGTTATTTATTAAAATATTAAAGAATGCCCCTGGGATACATGCATAATGAGGGACACCTCAGTTTCATGAGCGGCACCAGCTGAAGGAATGAATGAACACACCACAGATTTACCCACCCTGTGCCACACTATTCCTCCCTCATTAGTCCTGCTACATCTCTGAGTGACACTGTAAATTCATTTTGTGCTCTGTCCAATCAGAGCTTAATACAAATGCAGGGCCCTTTTTTTAATGAGCCATTCCTATGCAAAATGAATTGACTAGTGTCTAACTCATCTAATCTGCCTGTATTTTGGGGAAGAACTAAATTGCCTGTATTTATATAGGAGATAAATAAAAGTTGACAGATTTTTTTCCTTTTCAGTCCTGCATTTGGAAAATTTCAACATAATAAATTCTCCATCTTAAGAACCTGCCACCTTAGTTAACTAAATCCCAGCATGACATTTAAACATGTGATCGTCGTATTTAAAAAAGCCTAAACAAGCAGTTTGTACACGGCAGTGGTCATTTGATGTGTGTTTGCACATGCATTCAGGTGCAGCCTACAGAAATTCTAAGGATGCTTGATGTATTTGCTCACCCTTTTAATACATGGGTATTTCAAGACATCCTTTGAGTGTGCGCAAATGTGTACGGTAATAGAAAAGAGGAAATACGTGAAATGTTATAACCATTTTCAATGATTTGGGGAATAAATAATATTAAAATATTTTGATTAGAGAAGAAAAATCTTATTATTTGATTCTCTTGCTGGTCACTGAATGCACAGAGTGAAATCTGCATAACAATTGAGGTAGCATCTGAAGGTAAAGTTTTAATTTGTTCTATAGGGTTGTTATTTTCTCTCCTGTGCAAATAATTACTCTGGTGAAGAAATACCACACTGTTTTGAGGGGATTAACTGGGCATAATTGCAGCCTGTTTTGATCCCTCTTTTAATAATGGATTCTTTCAATCTATATCTAGTACAGCAGCTTTGTAGGGATAGTTTAAAAGCTTTTATAGATGCCTATGCAATCTATATAACGTAAATTTATACCTGTTTGTTTCTGACTAAAATAAAGGCATTACACTTGGATAGTCGCATCAAAGGTGCATATTGCAAATCTTAACCTATCTTTGCCTAAAACAGTGAATTGTGGCAGTTTTAATCCCATCCCATAGTTTATATTTCAATATGCATACTTTCTAGATCATATTCTGTTCAAAGTAGAGTTAATTGTCTGTTTTATTTGGAAATATTAAGTCGTTTCAGGAAATAATTTTCCCTGGCCAATGTTTAGGTGTTCAAAAATCATTTGCAAAAATAAAGTATGATGAATCAGCTGCAAAATATTTCATTTGTCTAAATTTGTGAATCTTGAACTGTTAGTGACGTGTGTTCAGCATTGAAGTACATTTGCTTCACAACAGTGGCTTAGAAGTTACTGATTTTTAGGCTATATTTTTTTTTCCAAATCCTGATCAAGATATGTTGTAATTTATTGGTATTGGTCATGTTCACGAAGAGCGCAGAGTTTATTTTCTTCAAAGCAAAATAAATCATAATGACCAAATGTGTTTGGTTCTCATAACCACAAATCAAAAATGATTTTATACATTTTTTCAGGTGCTTTTTTCAGTCCTGAAAAAAGAGAAGTAAGAGATGCATCGTATTAAATAAAAATAGAGGTTGGGAAGATGGAGATCGAGAGAAGCAATGATCAGATTTAACAAAACCATGAGAATGCAAGGAGGAAGTGCTGCTTTATTGTTATTATTTTACATGATTTCTGATAAATGAAACTGAGGTGATTTTGGAAGGATGTTTTACATCAAAGCAAATGATAATAAAATAGAAAACAATGTTTATTACCGTAATTCCTCTTAGGAAGTCAGCTGCATTCTTTTTGGAGGAAAATGCTTCCATAAACACCTTTGGGGTGGCAGATAAAACAAAGAGGGCCTCAGGTGAGGGAAGAAACCTTCCTAGAGAGATCCAAGTTGGAAGGTAGTAGTAGGGAGGGGGGAAACGTGTTTGTTTCTTTGAGGAGAGAGCTGGCGGGCAAACGTGATAGAAAGGCTGGCTGCCAGGTGGCTATGCTTTGCACCTGTCCTCCCAAGCTTGGTAGAGCCCACTAAAATCAATAATCATGCTTGGTGGCCGGGGATTTTAGAGTGGACTAAGGGAAAAGCTCTTCAGACAATGGCGTCATAGTTAGGCAGATGTGGAAATGCTGAGGTCGAGAGGAAATGTGGCACCCTGGGTTGGACCAAAAGTAATTGGTTTTGGGATGGGAAGCTCTCAGCCAACAGCAGGACAACACACACATTTCTACACGTAGAGCTCGAAGGACTCAGTCCCATAGATATTTTTCAGCCCAACAAGACCTCTTATTTACAGATAATGAAAAACACACTAGGAAGGCCAATGGCACACCTAGTTACACGCTAATTAGTGTAGTTAGTGTAACTTCCACCCTACTATGTTTGCCTAGGATGGTTTCACGCTTGTAACGGTAAGAAATAGTATAGGATGAAACGATACAGTGTAGAAGGTCTGGGGTAAGATTATGCATAAACATATATATAGTAGGCAACATGGTTTGGGACAACGCGATTCCAGGATTTACTTAAACAGGTAAGATTAACATAATAGGAAGTCCTTAGACATTATGACAGAAATTGCTTTGAATCATTGTCAGAGAAAAATACTTTGTATGTATCGAGCGGTGGTATGATAATCTTTGATTCTTATGCCTTTTTGATTACTTTATACAGGAAAACACTCATTTACTGCACCACATATTTAAATTTTTGAAAGATTAAATGATAAAGGCAAGGTTCTTCATGACTTATAAGGCAAAGAAACATAATTTCTTCCTGAGATTACCTTTAAAATACAAAGTTAAGTGTCTACTTAGTGCCATATTATTATCATTAAGTGACTATAGTTAGATTTTGACAATCATGTCTTAGAATTCACAAAGTCAAATATCTTGATGTTTCTTTTACAGTGTGATCTTAGTTTTTGGATTAAGAAGCAGGAGTGAAACGTACTGCTTGTTTAAGTTAACTAGTCAAAATTTTTCTTAACTTTCAGAGAGCCAATTTAATGTAAATATATAAATAAATATAAACAGAAAATATAAAAATAAAATGTAAAAAGAGAATATTCCACATGCCATTATTTAATGTCATTTTATATAGTCAAAAGAGACTACATTGACAACCAATATAGTCACATCAAATTGTGACCTTATTTGTGACAAAATGAGCTTATTTGACAGATCAAACTGTGAATTGTCTCTTCATCTCATGTTATTATATCATTTTTGGCAACCAGTCATTATTATTTTATTATCTTTCATTTACTAAGTTAGCATTTATATTCTCTAAAATGATTCATGGTACATAATAAAAACTGAAACCAAAGTATATTTTAGAACAATTTCTTTTCTAAATTCATGTTTTGACTCATATGTTTGATTTTTCAACTGCCAGGATGCTAAAGTTAATAAAAGAATATCTTGAAGTTCTAGAGTTGTTTGCTTTTAAAATTTTTTAAAGAGATTATATACATGTATATGTAAAAATGCTGCCCCTAAGCTGAGCCATGCTTTTTGCAAGCATCAACTTGTAGTGGATATGACCACTTCCATTTCCCAGAAAATAACGAAAAGACATAAAAATGATATTTGTGCCATAGCATTACAGAAGAGTATTGCCTTGCCAAGATCTGACTCCAAAGCTGGGGTCTGGTACCAAGTGTTCTGTCTCTGACCATTGCACCAAGCTCCTGGGTGTGGGAGGGTATGGTAGTCCATGATAACAACTTTGAACCTTAAGGATACAACTTAAACTCCATCAGCTCAGTCATTTCCTATAACCCATGAAGAGGTTGTTACTTTTTAATTATTTTTTTCTTTATTACTTATGGGCATTCAAAGGGCAGCAGTAATGAGCTTCTTAAACAATGTAAAGAAATGCTTTCTTTACTTAAACCTATGAATTTTAAGAATTTTTCTATGACTTTGTGAACTAGTTTGTATTCACAATAGCCAGTCAATTTATTGCTTATTCTTTGTCATAAATCCTAATTAAGGAACATTAATCTCTTAGGAGTCTGTGAGATGGATGGGTAGATTAGAGGGGAAATACAAACAGACACACACACATATAAATATAAACAGGATTTTATATATATATGTGTGTATACACACACACACACACACACACACACACATTCACTCTTCAAATATGCTTACCCATCTCTTTTTGAATCTTTACAATTATTTTTTGATTACAAGTAAGTTAGGTCCATTTCCGGTTGGCTGTAGAAAGTTAGAGCAAACTTACAATTCACCAACTAGAGAAAATCAGATAAACTACAATACCATATATGTGGAAGGGCAGGGGAAAGCTGTGGCTATAAGAAAACTAAAGGGACAACTTCCACAGAGGAATGAGTTTTCCTGGATAAATGGATATTTGGGGCTATTATTTTTATTGGTTGCATTTGTCATATTGGGCACAAGTAAAATAATTGGGAAGAAGGTGGGTCTCCCTTAGCTGAGAAGAAAGAAGAAACTGGTGATATTTTAATGAGCATGCAGGCCAGTGTGACCTACAGGAATCTCAGGAATCCGTGCCCCCACGCCCCCCCCCCCCCGCCCCATGATCAGTTTCCCTTTAAGGATGTTGCTGGGGTAAGGGCCAGAGAGGCTGGGCTGGAAAGGCAGAGGTAAAACTTTTCCACAGAGTGTGATACTTAGGAGACAGTCATTCTGGCAAAAATGACTAGCAATAAACACAAGAACGTTCTTGTCCATTTTAACATGAAGTAAAATGATACTAAATAAAGCTGCAAACCAGTCTCAATACAGGAACACAATTCAGTTCTTGATTATATTAAAGCAATCAGCCTCACCCTACTTGCCTAATGAGGAGAGCATATTTTTGGAGAGGGGGATATATGTATACGTGTGTGTGTGTGTGTGTGTGTATAATATATAATTATCTAACATTTTTAAAATACAGAATTTGTGGCACAAAATTAAATTATGAGTTAGGGGAAGCTGCAGAAAAAATTGACTCATAAGGGAGAAAAAATTATTCAGTGGAAGCAAGGACACGTGATGGAAATGTTGCAATAGGCAGACAAGTATTTTGAAATAGCAGTCATAAGTACATTATAGAAAATCTTTTAAAAAAGATGGAAAAATGAAGGAATGATGGAAAAATTCAAGAGTTTTAAAAGTAAAATAAAAGAACTTTCTGATATTCTAGGAGTAAAAGATACAACATTTGAAATGGCTTACAGTAGCTGAATGCAGCAGACAAAATGCTCAAGAAATTAAAAAAGAAATTCAATCTGAAGCACAGAGAGAAAACAAAGAACTTAAAAATGGAGCAGAATGTGAGAGACACGTGGAACACTGTCAAATCATCTAACATATGTGAAATTAGAAACCCAAAAAAGGAGGAAATAAAGAAGAGATCAGGAGCAATTTTGATGAGATAGTTACCAAGAATTTCTTTGAAACTAACATTAAAATTCAACGTACATATTTAAGAAGTTTAGCAAACCCTAAGTAAGATAAACACAAAGAAAGCCACACTTAGGCACATTGTAGTCAAATTTCTGAAAATCAAAGATAAACAGAACATCTTAAAAGCAGCCAGAGAAAAAAGATACAATATGCTCAGGGAGCAACCGTAAGATTGAAGGCTGATTTCTAAATACAAACTATAGAAGCCAAAATTACAATGAAATAGCAGCTTTAAAGTTCTGGGGCAAATAATTGACAACTTTGAAACCACTCAAGATATTAATGGTCCATTGAAAACATCACTGAAAAATAAAACCAAATAAAGATATTTTAAGAAAATTTAAAAATGAGAGAATTCTTTGCTAAAAAGTCCACAGTATAAGAAAGAGTAAAGCACAATTTTCAGATTGAAAAGGAATACTTTAGGTAAAAGCATGGGCCTACAGGTAGAAATAGAGGAATATTTGGTTAAACATAAGAGAGCTTAAAAAATTGAAGAAATTATGTAAAACAACAAAATAATGATGTACTGTGGGGTGATAACATATACAGATGTAAAATATAATAACCAACAGCACAAAATGCAAGAGGAGAGAACAAATAGAAATACGCTATTGCCAGATTCTTACATTATTCATGAAGTGATAAAATACTAATTTGATGTAGATTCTAATTAGTTAAAGATGCATATTCTAATCTCTAGAGTGGCTAATTAAAAATGCAAAAAGTTGTAACCAAAAGCCAGTAGAGGATTTAAAATGGAATTCCAAAAAATTATTGGTTAGCCCAAAAGAAAGCAACAAAAGGAGAAAAAAACAGCCAAGAATGAATGGGCAAATACAAGACAAATAGCAGAATAAATTAAAATTCACCTATACAAGTAATAACATCAAGTCTTGAAGAAAAAAAAAAAAAGCCTCATCGAAAGACTTTGTCAGGCAGTGTAAAATAAGTCCTAAATGCTAGTGTATATAATACATATACTAAGGCAAAAAAGATGGAAAGACCTATATTTCACTATATTTATAATGGATAAAGTAGATTTATGAAAGAGAATTTTCAGAGACGGCACAGGACATTGCAAAGTGGCCATGGAAAGCCTAATGAAACTAAATGCATACGCAACTCATTGCTTAATTACAGAATATAGAAAAGCAGAAGTGGATACGTAAACAAACAAAAAAAAAAGAGAAATAGACAAATCCACAATCACAGTTGAAGATTCAGAATCTCTTTCAGTAATTTTGAGAACAAACATAAACTTCATCAGTTAGAGAAGTTATGGAAAATGTGAACAATGTTAACTGCATTGAGCTGATTAACATTTGCAGAACTCTATACCCAGCCACTGCAGAATACACAAACATAGAGCATTTTCATTAAAATTGAACTACAATGCAAGTGTCAGACAATTTGTTGAATAGCGTCTACAGAGAATGACCCCAAAGTGCTCCTACATGCCGGGAGCGAAGGGCAGTGGGAAGAGGACAGTGATTGGCCAGCCTATCCCATCATCTGCGGGTATTCCTCATATTTCAGATGAAACTAGGTTGTTTCAGGTAGTTTCACCACTGTAGTCTCTTTGTGCCTGTCTTTAGGCAGAAATACTTGCAGCCTCAAGGGGTGCCTGGGTGGCTCTGTCTGTTGAGCCTCCGACTTCAGCTCAGGTCATGATCTCATGGTCCATGAGTTCAAGCCCCACGTCAGGCTCTGTGCTGACAGCTCAGAGCCTGGAGCCTGTTTCAGACTCTGTGTCTCCCTCTCTCTCTGCCCCGTCCTAAGACTGCTCTGTCTCTTTCTCTCAAAAATAAATAAACGTTAAAAAAAAAAAAAAAAAAAAAGAAATACTTGCAGATTCCAAAGGAGTCACACCCCATTTTACTTACTTCTGGACGTTTTTAATCTACACAACCTCGTCCTTACTCTCAATTTTTGCCTGAAAAATGTGAGAACACAGCTTATATTTTCCCTTCATTAGGAAGATTCCCTTGTCACTCAATGTTATGATGCTCTGCTGTGTGTTTTCAAAATAACTTGAGAATGGATAAAAAAAACAAGACCCATCTATTTGCTGTCTACAAGAGACTCATTTTAGACCTGAGGACACCCTTAGATTGAGAGTGAGGGGATGGAGAACTATTTATCATGCTACTGGAAGCCAAAAGAAAGCTGGAGTAGCCATACTTATATCAGACAAACTAGACTTTAAATTAAAGGCTGTAAAAAGAGATGAAGAAGGGCATTATATAATAATTACAGGGTCTATCCATCAGGAAGAGCTAACAATTATAAATGTCTATGCGCCGAATACCGGAGCCCCCAAATATATAAAACAATTACTCATAAACATAAGCAACCTTACTGATAAGAATGTGGTAATTGCAGGGGACTTTAACACTCCACTTACAGAAATGGACAGATCATCTAGACACAGGGTCAATAAAGAAACAAGGGCCCTGAATGATACATTGGATCAGATGGACTTGACAGACATATTTAGAACTCTGCATCCCAAAGCAACAGAATATACTTTCTTCTCGAGTGCACATGGAACATTCTCCAAGATAGATCATATACTGGGTCACAAAATAACTTGAGCTTATGCCTAACATAGTTTTTATTACATTATGTTTCATTATTACCTTTCTGACACCCAGTTTAAACAAACTTACAGATTTTGTCTTGTCTTGAGGACAGGAATGTCTTGAGAACAGGAACTACATTCTTAACATTGTATTTACAATGCCCGATACAATAAATAATTTTTGAAAAATGAAATAATTAAGAATAAATAAAAGTATTTCTGAGTATCAATACACACACAGCAACAGTGTTATCAGAAATAATAGTTTCTTTTGTCTTACCTTTTTAGTCTTTCCTTGTTCTCTTGAGCAGCAATATTTTTGTTAAATGGTAAAGATAGACATTTTTACAAAAATGACTCCGCAGAACATACACCTCCACCATTTGTTATGATTTCTATTTGAACTAGTAATGTGCTGAGAAACATTATCCCTCCTCCTCCATCTGGTCAAATATTGATTGAGAGTTGGATATGTGCTACTCATTGGCATGGCTGGGTGAGGGGATTAAAAATAAATCAGAAAAATTTGTGATCCCTTATGATATTATAATCAATGATCGATATAACACATGTATATCAATAACCTTCTTATAATGTAAATAATTAAATGTCATTAGGTATAAAGAAGTGCTATGGGAGTGGCGATAAAGGAGGGATCTAATTAATTACTTGGGTGTTGTGTGGTCAAGGAAAGCTTCGTGTAGAGATGTACATTTGACATGCCCCTTGCAGAATGAGTAGGATGTGGGCACCGTGAGATAAGGAGGAAGGACATTCACGGTGGAAGAACTGTTTGAACAAAAGCACAGAGATGGCAAAGCAAAACGTGGGAAAGGGAAGATTTTCAATTGCTTGGATTACAGGGTGCAGGGACTTCCTTGAAAGGAAGGTTGGAACATGCAATTGATATTAGCGTTACCAGCCTGGATTTCATTATGCTTGTAGGTGCAGATACTCTGCAGTTCCTAAAATCAAGTAACTTGTTGCAACCTCTCGCAAGTTAGATAGAGTATCTGTGCAGTCTGATGGTTGCTCCTTCTTAGTTTGTAGCTTCCCGAATAGATCCCCAAAAGTTCAAACTTAAAATTTGAAACATGACCTTCCAATAAAAGCAACTTGAGCAGAACTGGCTTTCAAGAAAAGCTCTAGCCTTTTGGATAGGCATTTCTTCCATTATTTCTGTGAATGTATTCTAAGAACATTTTCAAAATCACTTTTTTTTTTGTTTTGTTTTTTTAATCTCAAGTGTACCTTGTAAAACCTATCCTGAGGGTTGCTGTGTACTCCACAGTGTGAATAAAGTACTAATTTCCTTTTAAGGACTAGGCTGCTGGAAAGTGAATAAATTGTTAATGCTTTTTGACCCATTTGTTTCGCTATGTAAATTCTGGAGGAACTAGTTTTATAAGAAAAAGAAAAAAAATGTGATGATTATAATTGAATATTTTTGAACCACTATTGTTAAGGTCTCAGGGAATCTGTTGTGAGGGTTAATAACTCTTGGAGAGGGGATATTTTTATATCCTCTGCAACCTTCAGGACTGTGAAATGTTTCTAAGGGTAATTCTCTGGAAGTTAAAGTTGGGGTTATTAAGGTTCACTTAGCAGATAAAGTTTGCCACGATTTTCTGGGACTCTATGATAAGATGACAAGATTTTTCATTTATAAAACCAGGACAGAATACTAGAGGGCCATGAACCATGCTCTCCCTAGAGCATTTCCAGAATTTCTCCTTCATGTGGAGGCTGAGAAAAAATATCAGAGTGCTGAAGCTGATAAGTAACCACCTGGTTTATCTTTTTTCTAATTATTTCGCAAATAGATTTGATGAAATTCATGAAAACAATAAAAATGTTATTAATTAACTTCAGGCCATAAGTGCAATTTCTATTTATGAAGATTTAGTGTTAATTTATATAGGAATACCTGGAATCAATATATACAATTTTTTGTAAGACTTCTAATGAAGGGGTGCCTGAGTGGCTTAGTTGGCTAAATGTCCTACGTTAGCTCAGGTCATGATCTCACTGTTGATGAGTTCCGGCCCTACATCGGGCTCTGTGCTGAGAGCTTAGACCCTGGAGCCTGCTTTGGATTCTGTGTTTCCCCCTCTCTCTGCCCCTCCCCTGCTCATGCTCTCTTTCTCTCTCTCTCTCCCTCTCTCTCTCTCTCTCTCTGTCTCTCAAAAATAAATAAACATTAAAAAAACTTAAAGGGGTGACTGGATGGCTCAGTCGGTTAAACATCTGACTTCAGCTCAGGTCATGGTCTCGCAGTTAGTGAGCTCGAGCCCCGCACAGCTCTCTGTGCTGACAGCTCGGAGCCTGGAACCTTCGTCAGATTCTGTATCTCCCCCTCTTTCTACCCTGCCCCTGCTCGTTGTCTCTCTCTCCCTCAAAATAAATAAACATTAACATTTTTTTAATTAAAAAAAATAGACTTTCACTGGAGACAGATTTGTTTCTTAATAAGCAAAGCTCAACAAGCAAAATTTTTTTTAATTAAAAGAAAATTTTCAGTAACGAAAATCACTTATATATGACTAAAATATTCTAGATTGTATTTAAATATTAGAGTAAGTTGCATCATGGATTTTTTTTTAATTCAAATATAAATAAGAACATTTAGATTGTGGTACACTCTTAAAAAGTGACTTGGGAAACCTGGAGGGCTCAGTCAGTTAAGTGTCTGACTCATGATTTTGGCTCAGGGTGTGATCCCGGGGTCATGGGATTGAGCCCCACGCCAGGATCTGTGCTGAGCGTGGAGCCTGCTTGAGATTTTCTCTCTCCCTCTGCCCCTTTTCCAGCTTGTACTATCTCTCTCTGAAATAATAAATAAACAGCTAAATAAACAAATAAATGGATAGATAAAACTGACTGAACTAAAGTTTTACTCATCGGCTAACCAATCCAATGTTGGTTTTAAAGAGTCCCCTTGACTCATATTAAGGTGTTGCATTTTCTCATGAATGGAATATAGGGTAGGTAATGTGTAGTTTCCATTCAAGCTGAAGTATCAAAGTGAGATTAGACACAGTGATACTCTGATAAGAAAAATCACTATTAAAAAGATGCAAATTTTTCTACTTTTTGTTATTGAGGCACAATTTACATATAGTAAGATTTAGCCCTTTTATTGTACTCTTTTGTGAGTTTTCACAAACACATAGAGTTTTACAATCACAAACACGTCTAGATAGAGATGAGTTTCATCAACCCGCAAACTTTGCCCGTGCCTCTTTCAGTCAACTCTCCTCCAACCAGCCTCAGGCACCCATTCATCTGTTTTCTCTCCTTCCAGAATTTTCTACATATAAAATCATACAATATGTATTCTTTTTGCTTCTGGCTTTTTTTACACTTTGCTTCGTGCACTTGAGATTGGCCCAGGTTACCTTGTATCTCCTCTGCTTTTACCTTTTCGCTGATGAGTCATGTTCCACTGACCCTTTGGCGGTCTCTTGTTCAACTTCTTACTTTTCAGTGATTTTGAAGAAAGCCATCACAAATAGTTACATGCCAGCTTTTTCGTGAACATAAATTTTCCGTACGCGGAATTAATCCTACAAGTGAGAGGTCTGGGCTGTGTGCTAAGTATATGTTTAACTTGATCAGAAACTAACACTGTTTCCTAAAGGTGCTCTAGTGCTTTGCATTCCCACCAACGATGTCTGAGAGTTCCGGTTGCTCCGCCTACCAGGTCCACATTCTCACCAGTTCTTGGTCTTTTAAATTATTAGTGTTAATAGTATTAAAATGTTACCCATTATAATAGGTATGCAGTGGCATTCCACTGTAATTTTAAATGGCATTTTTTCTAATGACTAATGATGTTGAGAATCTTTTCGTACGCTTGGTTGCTCTATTTCTTTTTTTTTGGTGGAGTGTCTGTTAAAATCTTTTCCCCATTTGTCAATTGAGATGTTTATTTTCTTATTATTGAGTTTAAGAGTTCTTTATATATATGCTGAATAATCTATTTTATCAGATATGGGCTATCCAAATATTTTCTCCCAGTTTGTGTCTTATTGTTTTATTATCTTAACATTCTTCTGGGACTCAGAAATGCTTAATTTTTAAGAAGTCCAACTTTTTAGAATTTTTTTATGAATTGGGAACACACAACTGCTAACTACATATTTTATGAAAGGAAAGTATATTGTAACTATTGTACTTTATTTTGTATACAAAGAAAATAGTATCTTGGTAATGCTCAATTTTGATGTTTGCAAGTAAACTTATTTTGGGTAGTTAGTGTGGAAGAATGTAGTATTTTTAAAAAATGGCAAAATTATGTTAATTATACTGAAAGTTATTTTATTATTATTTATACAACTGACTGATTAATAGTATAATTTTGAATTTATTTGAAAATTTATGATTCTTGGATTCAATTAATGATTTCCATCTTCTAGAAATTTTGTGTAATTTAATATTGGTTTTTTAATTCGAGGTATTGTAGATGCAGTGAAAACATTGGAATACTATTTTGAATGTTTCAGTTCATAAAGATATTATCTAGTTGGGAGGTAGGTTAAAACTGGAAATATTTCTCTTTGTTTAGAATTTATTTTTCTTTTTTTTTTTTTTTTTAAATGTTTATTTATTTATTTTGAGAGTGAAAGAGAAAGAGAGGGTGAATTCCAAGCAGGCTCTGCACCACCAGCCCAGAGCCTGATGTGGGGATTGAACTCATGAACTGTGAGATCATGACCTGAGCGGAAATCAAGAGCCAGCCGCTTAACCGAATGAGACACCCAGGCACCCCAAACTGAAAATATTTCTTAATAGATCATAAATTCTCCTTGAGAATGAATTGTTTTGTTTTGTTGCAAACAGCAATTCTCATTACTGATGTTATTCAAACTATGAAACATTATGTCTTCGTAAATCTTTTAATCTAAAACCTGTAGTGGAATTTTTGAATTCCCATAGCCTCTTTCAGTTAAAAAATAAAAATTCAATATTGACGATTTTGTTATTACTTGAAAATACGGTTCAGCTCAGTTTCCTGGGTGGATTTGCTGTTAGTAGTCTAGATGTCAAACTTTCTGCTCCGGGTGCTTGTGGTTTTATTCGTTGGGAGACTATTTGATGATAGAGCGTGAGATCTTCCTGCCAGAACGTGAATGGATTTCCCAGAACTTAGCATAACAGAGGGCAAAATAGATGAACTGTGTGATGCATATTCTCCTGAGAGCACTGTTCTTTCCAGTGTATTAATAGAACACTTCTCAGTAGATACTTGTTGAAACCACAATTACCTGGGCAGAGGGTGGCAGCTTTGCCCAGATCACCTTCACTGTCAGGTGCAGTCATCTCCCAGCTGCTCACCACTGCCCTTTTTTCCTAGAGAATTATCTCTTATTAAACACTAGCTCTCTGGACTAGAAGGTAGCATCTCCCCTACCTTGACAACCCAGGTAATGCATAGCCAATCACTGACTAAAAAAAGGATGCAAAACAGCTAGCCACCTTTATAAGGTGGGAACAGATTTTGTGGCACCATTTATGTTCTCCAGGGGACCAGACAGAAGCTATTCTTTAGCTAAAACTGTATTTGGCTCCTGAAAGCACTTTCTCAGTAAATTACTCGTGCTAGAATGTCTGTCTCAAGCTCTTGAGATCTGACTTAAAACAAATACATTTGAGAAAAAACCTGTTCATTACTGCCTACTCTTGGAGAGTCCATGAACTTTGCATATTAAAGACTAATGTTCTACGGTCACAGATACTACTAATTTTGTTTAATGCTTAATTTCCCAAATTTGTTTAATAATGGGATGATTTCTCTCCTTTGTAACATGTTATATCTCTCAGTTCTAGTGTTTCTCAGAGTATACTTGGGGAAACACGGCTTAAAATATGTGGGTCTACATCTAGGGCTAAGAGACACAAACTTTGCAATTGAAAAACCATATCTAGGGGCACCTGGGTGGCTCAGTCGGTTAAGCGTCTGACTTTGGTTCAGGTCATGATCTCACGGTTTGTGAGTTCGAGCCCCACATTAGGCTCTGTGCTGACAGCTCAAAACCTGGAGCCTGCTTCGGATTCTGTGTCTCCCTCTCTCTCTGCCTCTCCTCCTGTCACACACACACACTCTCTCTCTCTCTCAAAAATAAATAAATACTAAAAAACAAAACCAAACAAAACCATATCTAGCTCTTGCAGGACAATTCTGCTTTTGGTCCAGGCTCCTTAAGCTCTAGCAGGTACTTTGCTAGTTTGCCTAAAAGGATGATTTACAAAACATTTGAGATTTCAGTCAGGTATCAAAGTATAGCAATATCATTGAGAAAGCACTCTCGGTTGCTGTGACAGCTCTTCTGGAGCACTCTAACTTGGTGAATTGCAATTCTGACTCTTTTATATTATCATTTATCTTTGTTTTCTCTGTTGACTATTGCTAAGAAGACCATACGTATGGGCTGCCCTGCGCAGTAGAGTCTTGGATTCACGCGTCGTCTGGTGTAATTGGTCTAGCGTTTCTCTCTTCAGAGTGTCCTGGTTTAGATAATAAACTGTACAGTTGACCTACCTATAATCCTAGTGATTTTGCTTGCCAGACTCTGGGATTCTTCCTAGACCTGTTGTCATCTGTTGCTACTGAGTTTGCCACCGGTGATGATATTTTGTTTTTTGTGGGAATCTGCTCTTCCCAAAGTCTTTAGACGTCTTGATACATTAGACTTCATTATAGAAATACACTGAGAGAATCATACCAAGGGAGATGTTAATAAACTTATTTAAATGGACAGATTATTAATATGTGAATACATTTTGCCTTCTATCCATCATCTTAACATCTGCTTACCACACCACTGATTCCTCTTTTTTTTTTTTTTTACTTCTTTAAAGAAACAGGAAGTATGTACATCTTTTTCTTTTGTGAAATTCTCGTTCTAAGATAGAATGGTGTGAGAGCATCACTACTTATGCCAACTTGGAGCTTAAATGGTGTGAAAATATCAAAAGTGTTGAATGTAAAACAAACTTCTGGAGAACATATCTACAGTAAAAAAAAGTAAATCACTTATAGCTCAGGACTACAAAGTAGTTAATCAAAATCCAATAATTCGGATGAAGATGACAAATGATAAAGATAGATAGATAGATTGATAGATTTTAAACCTTTTTTCATTCTCATGGAATATAAAATAAATCTGGTTCCTTTTTTTTCATGCACGAAAAAATAATTTTACATTATTTTATTCTGAATTTCAAACAGAACTAATTCATATATTTTAAATCTTTACACCGAATTCCATAATATAGTACTTCGAGTACTTTTTAAATATTATTTTTTTAAAGTTGCCAGTGGAGCCCATGTTTTACTGTACAGGAAGTGGGTTAAGGAAGAATAAGCATCAATGCACTTACTCACGCTCAGGGGTGTGGAAATCCTAGATCCCTGTTAAGAAAAACTGAATAGCTTCTTCTTTTGTTATATTTTGCTGCTTTGAAAAATTTCCTCATACAGTGTTATGTTGTTTTATAACATAAAATCCTGCAAAAAAAGTGATGAAACTTTTTCTCAAAATGTTGAGTTCTCCACAGACCTATGCCTCATGGTTTTGGTTCTACAGGTATTAATCTCCATGGAAGCCAGGGGCTGTTGGCTTGCCATTTTTTTAAACTCTGAAGGAACAAAAAAGGCAACCACGATTTCTAAATCCAAAGAAGTTATCCTTCGTAAGTGAAGATGATTGTATTGTTCCAATTATAATAAAATTCTACAACATGCAAACTAATTTATAGTGACAGAAAGCAGAACGATGGATGTCTGATGAACTGTAGTGAACAGAGGGCTAGGCAACAATGGGGCTCTAGGAAATTTTTGGAAGTGATGAAAGTGTTTGCACTCTTAAGTTTGATGATGCCTTCATGGAGATCACACTCAAGCAACTAGAAAAGGAAAAACAAGGGGCGCCTGGGTGGCTCAGTCGGTTAAGCGGCGACTTCAGCTCAGGTCATGATCTCGCGGTCCGTGAGTTCGAGCCCCGCCTCGGGCTCTGGGCTGATGGCTCATAGCCTGGAGCCTGCTTCCGATTCTGTGTCTCCCTCTCTCTCTGCCCCTCCCCTGTTCATGCTCTCTCTGTCTCAAAAATAAATAAACGTTAAAAAATTAAAAAAAAAAAAAAAAAAGAAAAGGAACAACAAACTAAACCAAGAGTAAGCAGAAGAAAGAACATAATAAAGATAATAGCAGAAATCAGTAAAATAGAAGTGTAAACAGCATCGGAAAAAAAAAACAATGAAATGAAACGGGGCTTTCTGAAAATCATAAAATTCATACATACCTCTAGCCAAACTGATACGGTTGTGTTTTGGGGTGGGGGGGGAGGGTTGAGGGTGGAAGGGAGGGAGAAGAGGCAACACAAATTACCTAAATCAGCTATGAAAGAAGGGATGCCAGTATAGATCTGCAGAAGTTAACAGAAAAATAAGGAAATATTATGAACAACTTGTTGCCAATAATTAAATAACCGAGAAGGAATGAACACATTCAATACAACACAATTATATTTCTATATACTAGCAATAAAAACATGAAAAATGAACTTCAAAATATCAACTTAGCAGGTGCCTGGGTTGATCAGGCAGTTAAGCATCCAACTCTTGATTTCAGCTCAGGGTCTTGATCTCAGGGGCATGAGTTCAAGCCCCACATTGGGCTCTACACTGGGTGTGAAGCCTACTTAAAAAAAAAATCAACTTATAAAAAATAGAAAATACTTAGGGATAAATATCAGAAAATAGTAAACAACTTATACTTTGAAAATATTGAAAGAAGGCTAAAAGTTAAGAAATACTTAAACAAATGGAAAGACATATTCACGGATTAGAAGACTCAATATTTTTAAGATATCAATTCTCTACAAATTGATCTATAGATTCCATGCAATTGGAATTAGAATTATTGTGGGGGTTTTTTTAGAACTTGTCCATTCAAAATTGCCAATTTATATGGAAATGCCAGGATTCTAGAATAGGAAAAAGAATTTTGAAAAATAATTAAAAAAATGGAGAACATAGACTCCTGATTTCAAGACTTAGCAGGGTAGGATTGGAATAAGAATGACAAAGAGTATGTTTTCAACAAACTATGCAACGATTGGATAAGTATATGTCAAAAAGTGTACAGCTGGTTCTTGAATGATATGGGAATTAGGGGTGCCAACCCCTGCAAAGTTAAAAATCCACATGTGAATTTTAATTTCCCAAACACTTAACTGCTAGCCTACTGTTGCCAGAAGCCCTATTGATAACATAACGGATTAGCACATATTTTGTAGGTTATATGTATTATATACTGTATTCCTATAATGAAGTAAGCTAGAGAAAAGAAAATGTTATTAAGAAAATCATAAGGAACAGAAAGTAAATTTACAGTACTGAATATATATTTGTTGCAAAAAATTCCCATATGAGTGGACCCATGCAGTTCAAATTCATATTGTTCAAGGGCTATGATACTCTTATTTTTCATGGCATTCACAGAAATTAATTCAAAATGAATCATAAGTTGCAATGTAATACATAAAACTCGACAAATTCTAAAAGAAAGCATAGACAAAAATCTTTGTGACATTTGGATTAAGCAAAGATTTATTTAAAAGGACACAGGAGCCATGAATTATGAAGGGAAAAAAAAAATAAGTAGGAACTTGAAAAGTAAAAACTCCTGTTCTTCAAAAGATATTAAGAAAAATGAAAATGTAGGCCACTAAGAAAAAAAAGTCTCTAAAATATATACCTGATACCAGACTTGTATCTAGAAAATATAAAGAACTTTATAACACATTGATATGATAAGCAACACAATTTAAACATGGTCAAAATATGTGAACCCATTCTTTACAAATGATAAAGAAGCCCATGGAAAAGATGCTTGCCATCATCACTCATCAGGGAAAGGCAAATTAAAACCAAAGTGATTACACACTTACGAAAATGGCTGAAACTAAGAGTGATGGTACCAAGTATTGGTGAGGACGTGGAACAAGGAAACTAGTATGATAGCTCAGAAGGCAAAATAATATAGCACTATGGAAAGTGGGTAGTCACTTATAAGTTAAAGATACACTTACCATAGCACCCAGTACTCTCACTCCCTGATACTTATCCAAAGGAACTAAATGTTCTTTACAAAAAGACATGTGTGCAATCGTTCATCACAGTTTATTCAGATGAGCCATGATCTGAAAATAACCCAAATATCTATCAGCTGAAGAATGGGTAAACTAATTGTGGGATCTGTAGACTACAGGATTCTATTCGGCAACAAAACAGAGCTAAATAGTCATACAATGAGTCTCAAAAAGATTATGTTAAATAAAAAAGGTAGATACACAAGACTACCTGTTGCCTGATTTATTCACATAAAACTGTAGAAGAGAAATATATATAATTACAGTGACAAAAGATGGATCCATGGTTAATAGTGACCAGGGATGGAGAAGGGGATTGATTGGAAAAGGCATGAGATAATTATTTGGGAAGCTAGAAATGCTTTACACTATGACTACTGTGTTGGTTATATAAATTTGTGTCTTTGTCAACACTCATTAAACTGTACTCTTAAAATTACTGAGTCATTATATGTAAAGCATGCCTCAATTAAAAAATAAATGCAAAAGGAAAAAATATTAAAAAGAAATTGTATCAGAATACAACGAGATGAGGAGGAGATACCTAAGTGCAAGTAAATATATCGAGTAAAGGGCTGTATGTTGGTGAATGAAAAGACAAAAAAAACCCTGTACAATTTGATATAAGTCCAAAGTTAAGAAACAAAGTTCATGATCTGGTATTAGAAATGGTGGAAAAAAGTGTTGGAATTGATTGTGGAACCTAAGAGGTATTTGTTCTTTGAAAATTCTATAAACTTTTACCATAATATTACCTTTCTGTATAATAATTTTTTTAATATTTAGATAACTGGCAATCTTTTCATTTTATTTATATATTTTTTTGCAAATTTCTATCACTACTCAAATCAATTTTTCAGTTTACATTTTCCTAGAAAATATAACCTTTTTAATTTACATTTATTTTATTAGTTAATATAAAATTATCTTTTAAACTTTTGAAAATCTCTGAGTCTGTGATTGTGCTTGTTTCATTCTTAACCTTCATATTTAGTATTCTAAATTTCAAATTCTGTTGTCTGTTTGCTGTCGAAATACCACATTTAGTTTGTTTAAAATATTTTTCCATGTTACTGAGCCATAAAAAAGAATAAAATGTTGCCATTTGTAGCAACATGGATGGACCAAAAGGGTATAAGGCTAAGGGCAGTAAGTCAGTCAGAGAAAGACAAACATAATGTGATTTCACTCATATGTAGAATTTAAGAAACAAAACAAATTAACACACAAAGAAAAGAAAAGAGACAAACCAAAAAAGCAGACTTTTAAATATGAACAAATTGGTGGTTGCCAGAGGGGAGGTGGGTGGGGCATAGGTGAAATCGATAAATGGAATCAAGAGTACCCTTATCGTGATGAGCACTGAGAAATGTATAGAATTGTTGAATTATTCTACTGTACACCTGAAAGTATTATAACTTTGTATGTTAATTTTATGTGAAGAAAATAAGCTAACATAATAGAAAATATTAACATATTTATTAATATATTTATTAACATATGTGTATATATGATTAACGTATCACCTCATATAGTTAAATATTTTATTTTACTTATTTTATTTTATTTTATTTTATTTTATTTTATTTTATTTTATTTTATTTTATTTTTATTTGACTGCTTGTGGTGTGAACTTTTAAGATCTAGTTTGTTATCAAATTGGGCTTCCTCGAAGAAACGAATATATTGCCAGAAACACACAACCTTCCAGGACTGAATCATGAAGAAATAGAACATTTGAAACATTAAAAATGAGTACAGAGATTAGGTAAGTAATCAAAAACTTCCCAACAAAGAAAAGACCAGGAGCAGATGGTTTCACTGGTGAATTCTACCAAACATTTAAAGCATTAAAGGCTATCCTTCTCAAACTCTCGAAACTTTGAAGAGAAGAAAACGTTCCAAAACTCATTTTAAGATGCCAGCATTAGCCTGATACCAAAGCCAGATAAGAACAGTACAAGAAAAGAAAACTTCAGGTCCATATTCCTGATAAAAACACCTTCTGTTTTAATTGACTAGCTTTATTTTATTTGTATATAAGGAAGATGTTAAAAGTGAGTCCATTTCTTTAAATTTCTGCTTTAATGTTTATTAGTTTTATGCTCCTATTTTTTATATCTTTACATTAATTTATCTATTGCCATTGGCAATTTATTTTAGAATAAGTAGCATTAGTATTTTAATTTTTGAAATCATTAGATATTTTATGATTGATTTTGTTTATATTCTTTATGTATTTGAAAAAAAATGACTTGCTTTTTTTTTCTTTGAAATGCATGTATACATTATATTTGGACTATAATGCAAGGTACTGTGTATTCACCAAACAAATCCACTATTTATCCTGCTTAAATCTTCTATCCCCATCCTTATGTACTACCTTTTCTTTCTAATTATGGGTAACATATGAGTTAAGTTTGGAATTTTGCTAATTTCTCCTTGTATTTCTAACAATATTTTCCCTTTAAATATTTTGGTGTTCTGATTTTTAGTACATAAACCATGAAGGCTATGGTAACTTCTACATAAATTGCAATTTTCATCGGTAAAATTTTCTCACATAGATGGAGCCTATTATATTTTTCTTGAATTTTGACTTGCCCCAAATTAATATTAACAGCTCTCTCATTTTTTTCATCCATTTAGTATACCTATTTTTGGTAGGCAGAATTGTAAGATAGCTCCCAAGGTCCCCACCCCTGTTGTACACATACTGTATAAGACCCGCCTGCCTTGAGTGTTGGAAGGAACTATGAATAAGATGGACAGTCACTCTCTTTGCTTGGTTACATCACATGAGCCAGAGTAGTATGTTACTTTATGAAAGACTCCATTTTCATAGATTGGGGAGATTCTTCTGCTAGACGTGTAGAAATACGCTGCTCACCTGTGACAGGGTCATGTGGCTAGAACCTGAGGCACCTTAAGGAGCGATAGCAATCCCCAGCTGACAGCAAGAAAATGGAGATCTCGTTCCTATGATCACAAACACTGAATTCTGCAAACAGCCTGAATGAACTAGGAAGATGACTCTAGGCTCTAGATAAGAAAGGGGTGCTGAGCCAACACTGATTTCAGTCTTTGGAGACCACTGCACGTGGATTTTTGAACTGTGGAAATCGTGAGATATATACAGGTATTGTCTTAAGTGAAATCCGTTATGCAGCCATAGAAAATTAATATATTATTCTCACTTCTCAGTTATTCTGATGTAGTTGTGGCTTCAGTTAAAAACACAAAACAAAACAAAACAAAAGCAAAGCAAAACAAAACAAAACAAACTATATTCCCCCAAAAGACATGGAAGGAACTTACATGTGTATCACTAAGTGGAAGAAACCGATCTGAGAAGGCTACATACTATGACATTCTGCAAAGACAAAAGAACACACAGTAAAAAAGATCAGTGGTTGCCATGGATTAGTGGGGAGAGAGGGATGAATAGATGAAATGCAGAGAAATTTTGGACAGTGAGATTATTGTGCAGAATATTATAACGGTGGATTCATGTCATTGTACATTTGTCAAGATGCACAGAATGTATATCACCAAGATGAAACCTAGGGGTCTATATACTAAAGTGAACTATGGACTTTGTGTGATGATGGTATGTCAATGTAGTTTCACTGATTGTAACAAATGTGCTACTCTGATAGGAGTTAAGGACGCTGTGCATGTGAAAGGGGGGAGCAGGAAGCAATGGGAACTCTCTTCGCTTTCTGCTGAATTTGTCTGTAAACCAGAAAATAAAATTTATGAAAAAAAAACTATATTTGATTTCTCATTTACTATATTAGCTGATATTCTTTATAACCTCTTATCAGTGGATATGAGTAGATATAATTCATATTTATTGTTATAAATTTGATGCTAACGGTGCTCTAATTTTTGCTTTCTGTTTTCCAATTTCTAATTGTTTCCATTTTTCTTTTCTTTTGCTAAATCAGATGTTTTTGGCTCCTTCTTTTCTATGTAACTAGAAGTTTTGCATTATATTGCTATTCTATTAGCTGATGACTTTAGTTTTATTTACAGATTTATATTACTGGTACATACTTGCTTTTATTTATATTTTGTGTCATTTTAATAGTATTTGGAAAGTAATGAGAGGAAAATACATGGATAAAATATTCCATTCTCCAATATGTTGAAAACCTTCTGCACTGCTGATATAGTAAAAATATGTTTGTGTAGGGGCATCTGGGTAGCTCAGACAGTTGGGGTCTGACTTCAGCTCAGGTGATGATCTCACAGTTTGTGAGTTCAAGCCCCGCATCGGGCTCTGTACTGACAGCTCAGAGCCTGGAGCCTGCTTCAGATTCTGTGTCAAACTCTTTCTGTCCCTCCCCTGCTCAACTTTATCTCTCTGTCTCTCAAAAATAAACAATAAACATTTTTTAAAAGATATTTTGTATGTAATGCACGTTACACAAATTTTATTTTTTAGATTTTCTCAATATAGGAGGGTTCTCCAATACCATGAACATTATGTTCTTGCAGTTGTAGAAGAAAGGAATCCTTGAAATTTGAGGAATGATTGCAGAAATTATGAAGAATGTAATTTTCACAATCAACTAAAGCTACTTCATTATTTGGCATTGTAATTTGGTAGTAAACATGAACTTGGACATATTTATTGAATTAAAAATAAACTTTCAACAAAAGTCTCTTTAACAGAAATGAAACCCATTAACTTAAGTAGTTGGAAGATGATGTAAGACATTGAATGATTTGAGGTAGAGATTAGAGCTGAAAGGAAATGTGAATTACTGTAATATTTCAGAGACAGTAGTAGAAAATGCACTCAACTTATGAACTAGGGAAAAGGAGATGCAATCCATTCAAAAATGAAGATAAATGACTGATCTTACCAGGCAGTCTTGTTTTATATGTAGACATATATGACCTATCATATAGTTGTGATTGTGCTTAATTCCAGAACATAAAGAGTAAATAAATGCCACCCAAGAATGATTTCACATCAGTCTCATTCCTAGAATTGAGTGTGTCCTACAACTTTCAAATTTTCATTAACAAAACTTATGTAAAAAGTCTGACACATTCCTAATTGTTGTACATGAAATAAAAACTTAGAAGTAAGGATTAAATAATAATACTATACTGAAAAGGTACATGGCCATATATACTTTTTGCTTTGTAGACAAGTTCAGACCACTTCTCTATTGGACAGTAAACTTTACGTTTTGTTTTCAAACCGCCAGGTATTTTTCTAAGCATTTTAAATGGATTACCTTGGTAATACAGTAACATACAAAATGGATACTCTTACTTATATGTGCTTTACAGGAAGGAAACCGAAACACAGAGAAAATAAATCTTGTCCAAAGTCACACATGTGCCGACCAATTCAAAGTTCCAGACTAAACCAAATCATTACACCCTGCATTGTCTTCCATGGTATTTGACTGGTGTGGGTTATTCCCAAACCTGGAAGTTGAAGTAAGTAAGATCTTAATCATGTCACTAAGATATAAAACTGGAAAAGATATTAGAAGTTATTTGAGGATGACATTAAATATGTCAAAGATGCATGTGGTTTAGATTAATATTTGCCAAGTACCTTAGATAGATTTCCATCGATTCAGACTTTTCATCTACAGTGAAATAAGACGTGAAGCCTCTCATCTTTTCACTGCTAAATCTCACGTCAGTATGTATCTGTACCCAATTGCTCTGCCTTCCATGTTGGTACAACAAAATAAATGTTCCTGGTTTTATCCAATGGCAACCTTTCTTCTCGTGTTCTCTATATTTTGTTCTCGTATCTATTCTGGTTCTATTCTTGCATTTTCCCCTCTTTCTATTCCCATTTCTTTTTCTTTCACCCTCCTTCCCTTTTCCCCTCTATAACAGAATAGAGAAACGCAAGTCATGTCTCAGTCGAATTCATTACGATAATATTTTTGAAGGCCTTTTTTAAATACGAAGAGCAGAATACTGATGGTAAAAAAAAAGAAAAAAGAAAAAAGAAAATTTTAGTTATTCGCCATCCTAAAAATCCCTCCTGGTCCCACCCACTCTTCCCATTACTTACTATATCGTTTGCTTTATTCTCTTCATAGCAAAACTTGTCAGCATTTTGTCTAAGATGGTTTTCTCCATTTTCTTATTTGTCCTTTCTCTTGAACTCACTCCAGTCTCCACCAGAAAATGATCTGATCAAAGTCAACAATGGCATCTAGTCCACTGCACTTATGATTGTACTCATCAAAATAAACCTCTGAAATGCAGAATACCTCTTTGCTTGGCTTCCATGTCAAAACATTGAAGGCAAATGCCCCAAGGATTTTCCTGAGACTACATCTCTTCATTATTTAAACATTCCTAGGTAGATCTCATCCAGGACAATAGTTTGAAATGGTTGAAATGGTGTAAGCTGTTAACCTTCCATTATGTTACCCTCCAAATCTGTGTCTTCAGCTTTATGCATTCTCCCTCACTGTAGGCTTTATAACCAACTGCCCACTCAGCAATCCACTTAAAGAAATAATAGATTCTTGATTGTAACATCCTTCCAAATACTTTTTTTTCCATAGTTACTCCTTCCTTCGTACCCATTTCATTTAATTACCTTTCCCCTGTTCAATCAACTGAGCCTCCAAAATACCCAATTTCCCTCTTTCTCCACCCCATCCATAAGTAAAATGTATTGATTATGCCTTCAAAATAATTTTATCATCTCTCACTTACTGTTTGCCTACCTATAGTTTGTTCTCCACAAAGAGATCTTTTTAAAACTGTAAATAAGATAGTGTTAGGCCTTTATTTAAAATAGTTAATGTCTTCCTGATACTATTTAGAATGATATCCAACCTCCTTATTCTGATCATTTTAGTATTTTTTATTTTATTGTAAATTTACTTCTAAGTAGAAGGCAAATTTCATGGGGACATGATCTCAACTGTCTATTTCATTGCTGTTTTTTAGTGTTTATAACAGTGCTTGGCACCTAGTAGATACAAAAATTTTAATTAAATGAGTATTATTTAACTTTTCATTCCCTATATACATGATATACGTAAAATCTATAAGTGTAATTGCCAGAAGAACCCTTAAAGATTAACCTATAGAGTCATTAACCTGATTTAAATGGACTCCTAAGAGGTCTCTGGGCAGAATTATACTTCAATATGACTCGTTTCCCTTTGTTTCTATATATTTGATTTTACTTTGTAAAAAATACATTCTGAGAAATATCCATAGGCTCTGAAAAGGTGTCCATGGCACAGAGAAGATTAAGGGCCCCTTCTTGTGGCTTAATTTATAGCTTTGTCTAACCCTATATTTTTTCTCTGAGGCCACCAAGGAGGGCTGGGAGTTAAATAATTGCACATATTTGCTTTTATCTATTTTGGGTGTTGTGATTTTATATAATAAGCTCTTGCAAAAATGGGTTCTGTAACTAAAATAAAATATTAAAGCCTTGCACATAGTCTAATCCTTTTATTAAATATGTATCAGGAAACAGGAATTCCGAGAGAGTAAAAGACCTGTTCCTGTACCACTGTTGATTACTACGGAAAAGTCACTAATCACAGAATAGGGAATCTGAACTCTCATCTCAGTTCAATTCAAGAAAATAGGAATTTATCAAATGGTTTCTATACGAAAAGCACAATGCAAGTGGGACATAGGCACAGCTAAGAGAGTTCCTAATCTAGTGGGCAGATCATATGTACAATCAATTAGGGAAAAAATGCAGAATGAAATAGGCATTATAAGACAAGCATGGTGCAACCAACAGTGAAGTCAAAAGTTAGGGGAGATACAATTGTTAGGTGAGAACAAACCTGTGTGGAATCAAGCAGATCTAGATTTAAAGCCCAGTTTTAGCACTAAATTACTGTGTAGCTTAGCCTTTTGCTTAACTTTTTCAAGACTCGATGCCCGGTACTCTCACCTGTAAAATGAGGATAATGGGATTTTCCTTGTTTGACTGTTTTTAAGGTTAGATAGTGAATGTAGAGCAGTTTAGTATGATGTCTGGCAAATAAATTCTCAACATGTGACAGATTACTATTTCCCTCTAGTTATAGTTTTGTAGTCACAATAAACTGCTTTATTCAATGATGGGAAGTCATTCTGTCCTTGACTTTGATAATCTAAAAGAGAGAAAAAATACTTAAATTTGTACCTCAGTCACCCAATAATATATCAAAGAAATAATGAATTAAATTATTAACCAATTCAAACACTTCAATGTCTGTGAAGAAGTAGTGTCTCCATGTTAACTTGTTTTAGGTTGAGATACAAAATTCTTTAGATGTTTTCAATGGTAATCATGTAAGATACTTTCACAAACTAAAATGTATTCAGCTCAATATAGGGTAGAAAATACTCCATCAACCAATTGGAGATAAATGTGAATGAGCTTATACAATGTTTACATATACAGAAATTTATTTAACTAATGAACTATAATTTACATTCTTTCAAATATTGAAAAATTGATAAGGCAGGTGTATTAGATCTTTAATTAGATAATAAAGCCATTAGTATTTCATGCTGAGGTTTTAATTATCCTTATTATTTCTCTATTATGCTCTGTCCATTATGGCAGCCACTAGCAATACGCGAATATGGATGGAACAATTAAAATGTGCTAATCTGACTCTGGAAATAATTTTTTTTCCTTTATTTTAATTAATTTAAATTTAAAAACTGATATTTGATTCTTTTATTGGAAAACCATTAAGTATGTTCAGAAAACTTGAGTATGTGGATCTACTTTTGAACTGTAATTTGTATGAAATCTAAATTTAGATCAAATATTTCAAATGTAAATTTAGTGTCCAAATCAAGATGTAGTTAAGTGTAAAATATACAATAAATTTCTAAGACTTAGTATCAAAATGTAAAATATCTCATTAAAAGTATTTTATATACATTAGATGATCAAATAGACATTATATGATCACATGATAATATTTTGGATATACTGAGCTGAATAAAAACCTTTTAAAGTAATTTCACCTGTGTCCTTTTAATTTTTGAGTGAGGCTACCAGAAAATTTAAAATTACACATGTGGCATTCATTATATTTCCATTGGCCAGTACTATGCTATATGGTTTTCATCTTTTATGTTTATTTTACTCATTAATTTTTATTGTAGTACTCCTTGGGAAATATGTAGAATTTTGAAAATGGATGAAAACTCTAGATTGCTGGGAGAATTTTATAGAAACAGAATTCACACTTCTGTGAATTCTTAATTCTGTGAATTCGTCATTTCTGTCCTGCGGAACTGACACTTTTTAAGTGGGGGAAGGGATGCTTTTCTTAAGTGTAATATGAATTTTCACAGTGGAATTCACTTTAACATCAGCTACTTTGTGTTTCCCCAGTTATCTTGAGATTGAAAAGAAAAATGCTTTAGCACCTGGTATGTAAGGAATGATTGAGTAGGAGCAGCACCATCACAAACAGTATAAAAACCAAGGGCACGTATTAATTGGTTTTGGTTATTTTCCCTTCTTCAAAACTTTTCTGCATTTTCCTCTCTTCATTTGGTAGAAGGAAATAAATGGAACCTCTTACTGAACTCTAATCTTCCTTGGTTGTTCATGCCCCAGAGAACGCGGCACTGCTTTTCAGAAGATAATAATTAAAGCCAAAATGATGTTCTGCGAGCTTCCCTTATCTTAATTTAGGGTAAGATTAAGGTTTGGGTTTCTTTTTTGCGTTAGGTGTTTGGAATATAATGGATGTCCACTTCAGGTTTGGAGAAAATGCTACCATATATTTATGTCTTTTGAATTTTTCGTATTTACCAGCCACCCCAGCCTTTTGTCTGCTATTATTAAGGATCTGGAAAAGGGGAGGGAAATTGCCTCAGATGTATGTACATGCTAAAGGCTTATTGGGTTAATTCTTATAGTCTGAGATTTTTAACTCAACGAAAAGCTGTAAGTGAAAGAGATTTGCACGCTACATCTTTAATCACTTTTTTTCTTTAATGCTAAAGTGAAGGGAAATATACGGGTTTCTTTATAAGTTGCTATGTGAGCAGTTATGTGAAATTTATGCTGTGTAATGGATTATGGAAAGTAGCTTTGAACAAACTAAATGCCCATTTCATTTGATCAAAGCATGTTTTTACAAATCCAATAATTATGCAACGTACTGGTCTCTCTTTTTTTTTTTAAGTTTTCCAAAGTATGGTAAACAAGCACTATATTTTCCTCATTTGCACAGTAATATGGCCTTATAAGCTAAGGGTGATTTATGTACTGAAGTAATTTAAATTCCATACCTTCAAAGTCACAATGCATATGTTACATGCCTATAATTACGCTCCTCCGGGTGTGCAAGCCAAGAAGGTGGCAGAGTCAGACACAGAAAAAGAAAGGAGATTGATGATATGGTATTTTGCTAATACAATGCAAGGCGCTAACAGATTATGAACCTCATTCTTGCCTTGCCTACCGGTACCTTCTAAATTACATTTTCAAACTGATGTCTTCACTGATCGCTCATTTTCAGAATCCGCATTCATAATAAAGAAACTTTCTTGAAAAAAAATTTTTTTTTTAATTCTCAGGATTATACTTCAAACTTCTTCAGCCTATGGATAAAGGATCTCCCCCACCTCCTCACACACACTGTCATTTATTAGATTCCAGATATACATATATATATATATATATATATCTCAAACAATTTCTTTTTTCTAAATTTATTGTCATTTGAAGAAGACTAACCGGTTAGTGGAACCAAGATAACCCACTAATGTCCTATAAAAAGTCACACCAAAGGAAACCTAGAATGTTTTAGAAGGGTACTACTCATTTTACAACTTTTGTTTTTAAAGTTTATTTACTTATTTTGAGAGAGACAGAGGCACCATGAGTGGGGGAGGAGCAGGGTGAGAGACAGAGAGAGAGAGAGAGAGAGAGAGAGAGAGAGAGAATCCCAAGCAGGTTCAGCACTGTCAGCGCAGAGCCCGATGCAGGGCTCAAACTCATGATACCGTGAGGTCATGACCTGAGCCGAAACCAAGAGTTGGGCGCTTAACCGACTGAGCCACCCAGATGCCCCTCTCATTTTACAACTTTTCATGTTATAATTCTTGCATGCTGTTGTTTTAAAAAGAGTGATGTTGAAGATTTTCTTCAGTTTCCCACAGGTTGCTAGGCATTTTCTTATTCCTAAGTGTTGGGTGACCTTTAAGCAGACGGAACATTTACAGGGAATACAATTAGAATGGGTAAGCAAATTTCTATTAAATCATGCATCCGAATTCCTTTATTATGCTAGTGCCATAATGTTTAATGGCCTCCTCTTTTGGGCCAGTTCAACTTTGGGTTCTCTGGATTCTATTTCTCCCTAAGCTATTAATGAAATCCTACTTAATTTCAAAGTTTAAATGCAAATTTCAGTGCTTTTTTTTTCCTCTAAAGAAATATGTCATCCCATCAATATAAAGATACAGTGTCACAGTGTGCCAGTTCAAAAAGGGAAGGAATAAATACCACTGTACTTTTTTTTGGTGGGGGCAACATTTTGATGTCATAGAACATGTCTGTTTAATTTTCAGTTTTATTTCTTTAAAGCCTACCAGGCCATTTCAGATCAAGTTTTCCACAGACCTACCGTGCACATTTGATGGAACAATGAGAAAATAAGAAAATTGCACACACACATGCACAAGTTGAGTCACATATGATATATCTGAGGAAGGGTAACAAATTAAAAAAATGCAAAAACTTGCTATTTCTTAAAAAAAAAAGGAAGATTATTTGCATCATTTGTTAATGTTGCTTGGTTTGTTTGTTCTACCTGGAATCTTATGGTTGGGGATATATTTTGTGACTGGAGATTTCAAGTCTTTCCTGTTTACATTCCTAGAAACACAATAGGCTCACCCAGCTACCTTTTTTAAGGCAGTTTTTTTGTTTTTTGTTTTTTGTTTTTTTTTTTAGCAGATGCTCTTTTGCCCTAAATTTTAAAAAGAAAATTTGAAAACTTAGATAATCAATTGGGGATGACTAGTGATTACTTTTGAATGAGTTAGATCTGGCCATTTAAGTTATAGGGCATAGTGGCTACCCAAACTGTGTCTTTTATGTGACTTCTTTGTTTCAATGTGAACGTGTGTGTTTCTACATGATCCTTTTTCTGTATTTGTACATTGAAATCAGTGAGATTCATAGAGATCCACAGGACAATGGGAATACTATACGTGGTTTATTGCACACATTTGAGAGCTGTATGAGAGCTACATGAGGGCTGATTTCTGACACTAAATTATTGCACAGGGTTTCTAAGTAACATTGTGTATATATTCTGTGACTTTAAAATAAAAATATTGTTGAACCAAGGAAATTTAATAATGACAGTATGTATATAATATTGTTAAACATTAACGGCAATGGAGTTAGAATTAGGAAATTATTGCAAGTATTAAAGTCACTTTTTTAGTGATTAGTCAACATCATATTTAATAATGCAAATTATTCCCTAATGGGATTGGAATTTGTTCATTAGTTATTCTGTGGTTTTCTTGAAACCATCCAGCAGTCTTCATTCATTAAAACATTTTCGTGAAGCTAAATAAAGTCATACGCTGTTTACTTGTTTCTAAGAATTTCCTTAGGAAAATTTTGCTAAAAATTACTTTGAAAGTTAAAAATAACATAGGGTAATACAAATATAGGAAGTCTTCCAGTCTGAAAATTCTCTTCATTAAAAAGGGCTCATTTTAACCCTTCCCTTTTCCTGAAAATAGCACACCATGCATTATGCCTTAGTAACAATGATTCATTTTTCTGAGTACTAATTATTAATTTTTATCAGTTAATAATTATTCAATCTGCTAATATTTATTATATGTATGATAAATTCTAGGTATTACAGATATAGACAACAATACACTTTCTGTGCTGGTGAAAAGGTAGAAATGGAACATGCTTATTGATCAAAAAATTGTTGCTTTAATGAAAGAATTTCAGAGATTAGTAGGAACATGGGAGGACTATTAAAGTAGATGGGAGATATTCACTCAATCCCCTAATTTGGTGGATAGTTGTTTCCATCTTCTCCAAGCTTTTTTATATTAGATGCAATGTTGACAAAAAACTGAGCAGCTGCTGACAAATGACTGCTGCAGTTTTTCAGGAATTAAAAGACAAATAACTATATGAACCACTTTGGGGACATTGATGAATTGTTTTTGTACCACGTAGATAAAGGCTGCATCCCACATTTTGCAAAAATTCTCGAGGAGAGTTTTAAGAAACACGCATCTCTGGTCAAACCAAGGAGGCAGTAGAAAAACAATAGTCTATCCTTTTAGAGATTTTTAGAACTGATCACAAATATAATAGAAACTCAATATACTAGAATCAAGACTAAAAGCTTCCTGCTGTTAGAAGACCTTAGAGATCAGGTGATTAGGTCCTTATAAACTTTTTTTTTTTTTTTTTTTTTTTTTATGTGGGGCCAATCCAACCACATAAAAAATAGATATTGAGAATATTAAGAAAGTAAAAAAGATCACGGTTGGGACACAGTGAGATTTGACCTCTCCGAAACCACCAGAGTACTTGACAGAGGTGTGCGGGAGCCAGTCATACTGGCTCGTGAGGCCCCGTTGCACGCACCTCCTCCCAGCTTTTGCATTTGGGGACATGATATTGGCAGACTGGTCACGGTGGGAGTGTGTACACCACGGAAACGGCCAAGGCTACAAGTCGCGGCTTCTTTTTCTTTCTTAGAAAGCCATTGCTAAATATCTACCGGTCTGCTACTGACTGCTGACAATGGAATGTGAGGGGCCTGAGGAACACAATCGAAAAAAAGTAAAAATACAACATCAGAGTAGTGCGATATGGTCACGTTACTCGGAGCCTCAGAGACGGGCTAGCCTTCTTGGGAGGTTAACACAGTGCGGTAGACTCGGGACAGACCGCAAGTCACACTCTTCTGAGCTGAATTGTGTCCGTCGCAGGTGATATACTGAAGACCTAGTAATCACTACTTCAGAATGTGATTGTATTTAGGAACAGCACCTGTAGAGAGGTGATTAAATTACGATGAGGCCATCAGGGTGGGCTCTAAGTCAATTTGAGTGGTGTCCTTAAAAGAAGAGGACATTTGGACACATGAAAAAACACTAAGGATGCACACTTAAAGCAAAGACCGTGTGAAGATACAAGACGAAGGTGACCATTTGGAAACTAACAAGAGAGAAGCAACATCTGCCAGCACATGGAGCTTAGACTTCCAGGCTCCAGAATTGTGAGAGAGACTTTTCCGTTGTTTAAGCCACCCAATCCGTGGTACTTTGTTATGACAGCCCTAACAAACTAATATAGAAATGTAGAGTCTTTGCCCCATGACAGTTTGGCACAGAAACAGCCAGGCAGAGCATTCACGGAAGATCATAGCAGGGCTTTTATCAAGTGTGTTTCCGGTCATTGTCTCATCGATGACCGACTTGCGGGAGCCTCGTTTTCATACATACGTACGTACATACATACAAACAGACCAGTATACTAAGCTTAGATTCTGCCCCGTTAGGAATCAGCATCTATTCCTCATTCTTTTATACGTCTTTCAAAAACAGCAGACATTTCTCTGCACCTCGCTAACCTTGCATTAACTTTGGTGGCATAATTTTGCTGTGATTTCTTGGTGTCATAAATAGGCAAATCATTCACCAGAAAAACAAAGACATGTTGGAGAAACTCTCATCTCCTGATTGCATGGGTTTCACGTGCATCTCTGAAAAAAAAAAAAAAAAAAAAAAGAAAAGAAAAGAAAAAGCGAGGGGTGTTAATGTACTTCCTGATCACATATGATATAATTTCGATTGACAAGTTTTGCGTAGTTCTTCACTGTGTTATCACAAAATTCTCATTCCTGGGCCTTCCGTTATCAAAGTATATTCCTTCTTACTCACAGCTAGATGTTATTTGCCTATTCTTTGTACTGTCTACCTCCCCCATTACTGTGTTTTACAGCTTCCTTCCCTTACCCTTCTGTTTTGCTTTCCGATGTCTTTGTAAGGATGCTGTCTGGCAGCAGTAAATAAACTGACCTTTGCTGTTTTTGATCTAACAGAACAGATGCGAGTGTCTCAGCTCAACAGTAGAAGACAAACAGGTGTCCTCTTATTGTAAAACAGCTTTAAGAAGTATTTCCACAGCAATAGAACTAGAATCCAGGGCGGCTTCCTTCACTAAAATGGCAAATCACTCTTATTTTCCTGAATACGAATACAGCGGTGTTCTTGAGAAGCCATAATATCGCTAGAGATGATCATTAGTGAATTGCATTTATCACATCTTAATGTGTGATTTTCCACATAGTTAGTGATTGTAGGGCTCTTTTACGGTAGTGTGACTTTCAACCTTCTTTGAAGCTCAGGTTCTTGAATTCTAAACATTGGATTTACAAACTTTAATTTCTAATGCATATTCGTCATTCTGTATATGTTTCCTTGGAGGATTAAAATAATTCAGAGAAACAAGAATATCCAGCAACACATTTCTGGCTGTAAATATTGCTGCTGATCTGGTTCATATTTCAGCAATGTATCATGATCAATATTTGAAGAAAACAACTTCATTTAGCACAACAGTTTCTTTTTTAGAAGTGTTTACTTATTTATTTTGAGGGGAGGGGGGAGAGGGTCAGAGAGAGAGGGAGAGAGAATCCCAAGCAGGCTCTGTGTTGATGTGGGGCTCCATCTCATGAGCTGTGAGATCATGACCTGAGCCGAAAACAACAGTGAGTCACTTAACTGACTGAGCCACCCAGGCGCCCCATAGCACAACAATTTCTGTAAGACTTTAGCACAGCTTTTTGTCGGGAAAAATTTGACCTTAAGACTTGTGACCTTCCTGCTAGGTATTTATCTAACATTCTGGAATTTAAAACATCAAAATATGTAAATGGTATATCAAAATAAAAGGGTCTTAGAGAACAACAATGCATTGTCCTTTGGTTCTTGACATGATTTCCTGTTTCTTGCACTGTGATTTGGGAGAACAATTGAATCCTTCTATGCATTGTTTCATCAGAAAAGAGGGGCGGCCAGAGTGGCTCAGTTGGTTAGGCATCCGAGTTTGGTTCAGGTCATGATCTCATGGTTTGTGAGTTTGAGCACCACATCAGGCTCTCTGTTGACACCTCAGAGCCTGCTTCGGCACTGCCTTTTCAAAAATAAAATAAAAAATAAAATTATGGTATCTTTTCCTTTAAATTATCCTTAGACAAGACCTGAATAGTCAAGTAGAAAGATGTCACTAATATGGAATTGCTAAATTTAAAGTTACCACAATTTTCCTAGAATAAATGAATTAAAACATGTTTTAATTTTCTGCATCAATATGAGAAGTGATCCATTAATCACTTAGGAAACATTTTCTTTATCATTAGTAGGGTTTTTTTTATTACAGGTATAAATTTTACTTAAAAGAAGTTTTATTTTTTTATTTTTATTTATTTATTTTTAATTTGTAATCTTTATTTATTGTTGAGAGAGAGACAGAGTGTGAGCAGGGGAGGAGCAGGGAGAGAGGAAGACACAGAATCTGAAGCAGGTTCCAGGCCCCAAGCTGTCAGCACAGAGCCCGACACTGGGCTGGAACCCACAAACCGTGAGATCATGACCTGAGCCGAAGTTGGACGCTCAACCAACTGAGCCACCCAGGCGCCCCGTGAAGTTTTATTTTTAAAATGGAGTGATGTTTTGAGGTCTAACACTGAGAATCTTGTTTTGCTCCTAGAGATTTCACCAAAAGTTATATGACTTATAGTCACGATTTCCAAAAATCTTAGCTGAAACAGACATTTGAAGGAGAACAGAGTTCACAAATTGATGTACTGATCAACTCTGTTTTGTACACCAAATAGGCATTTCTGGTACTCTTCAAATGTAATATTTGTAGAATGTCTTCTTTTGAGGTGTTCCAAATTCCTGACAAATTTGATTTTACCAAATTCACATTGGGTTGCATCTTTTTATTCTAAGAATATGCTGTATATATGGGAAACTGAGGAGCTCCAATATTATATACTGAACTTGCATGGCTGAGGCGTTGACTAAATTGCTTTGTCTTTTCAATCTTTTTTACTAAGAAATGTGCACTAACATCCTTGGAAGTGATAATTAAATAATTGCAAAAAACAAAATAAACAAACATAACTTAATTGATCCTCGTTTCCCTGCATAAAATAGCACTATATTAATTACAATAAAATAGAATAATCTTTTTAATTGATAAAAGTGTAATAGTCTGTGACATATTTTATAATCATGCATTATTACTTATAGTCTTACTGAAAACAAAAGCGAATATTTAGCAAGGTATTAAATAAGTCACTAAATGTTTTGCTTACCAGAAACTGTCTGTACCTTAGAAATGTGATAAGAATTTGAAAACAAAACATACCTCCTGGAATCGATCTTTATAAATATCACCAAAGCCTGTAGCATGTAAGATTTTATTTTGTGCAGTTAGTTTAGTTTTACCTTTTAATTTTTGACCATTAAAACAGATATATTTTTGCTGTTAAAGCAAAATCAGGTAGCTCAGACTGCAGTATATCATGAAATTCTTTCTCCTTACCCTTCCTTTTCTATTCCTGGAGATACCCACTATTAAACATTTGGTGTGTATCATGTCAGACGTTCTTTTCTCATATAACCAAATATAGAATTTAAAAATGGATCATTCCATACATACTTTGCTGCTTGCTTTTTAAACATTTAACCGTATATAATGCATATACATAATACTTATCTTTTCACAAAGAGTTATTTCCTTCTTGAAAATGGCCTAACAGTATTTTATTGTATGAATGTTATCATCTATTGAATTAATTACCTATAGTTTGGTGTTTTGATGGTTCCCAATTTTAATTCCGTTTCTAATGGAATAATTGCAAATGTGTTTTAAGTATGAGCCATAGTATTGGTTATTCTCGTGGAAAATACTAATCTAGAGAATTCTCACTGACTAAAGTCAGAATAAAAAAATATCAAAATCTAAGTGCTATATTATATTTTTATATCTGTCAGCAACTGTGTAATATACTGGAAAGGCTAGAGATTTAGAGCAGAGGCAACTTGGTCTCTTTCAAACTCTGACACTCATTAATATCGTGACATTAGGCAAACTATCTCACTTCTTGAAACGTTGTTTTCTTATCTACAAAATGATGAAGGAAACTATGCGGTCTTTAACTAGTCCAAAAACTCTAAATGGAAAATTACATAGCACTAATGTAAAAATTACATAGCACCCATCACTCACTAAGTGAGGTGAGAATTCCAGAGAAAAGCAACAGTCCCCTTAAGTTACTTATTTTGTGGTAGGAAAGGCTGACAGAGACATAAACTGAGGAATAAGCATTAACTGAGGAATAGTCACGGTTTATATCCCTTTGCATGCCTACGTTTTAACCATTCCTTGGGCCATTCTTTCTACTACAGACATACGCGGGAGAACCCAGACTTTATATTCCTAGGAGGTATATCCTATACTCTGACTCAGTAGTTTAATTCCATTTGGGGTAGAAGAGTTTCAAAACCTCAGTCAGTCTTGGATCGATCAGTTTTTCTCAGAGTGTTCTTTGGGGAGTTTCTTGGCACTAGAATTGAACGGGACAGGCTGTGTAGAGGGTAGGGTACCAAGGAACAGCTTCCAGAGATTCTGTCCTTCAGAGGATGCATGGCATTGATGCAGGACACTTAAATGGTTAGCTGTCTCTCAGTGGCTGAGGACTGATCCAGGGACCTAGTATTTCCTCTTAACTCCATCTACACATTTGCTGGATGATTCGTTATTGGCTCTGAATAGTTAGATAAAGGACTGATAAATAAGTTGATCCTTTAAAATGGTAACCTGGGAATCACTGATTCTGGTCATTCTGTTATCTGGTTTGATTGAAACGAAAACAAGCTTCTTTTTGAGAGTCCTTTGGCCACACATATCAGAAACAGCCCTACTGGCTCTGTGTCTCCAGGATGACAATGAAAGTTCAAGTGTAAAGATTCTTTCACAAAAGTGTGTAAAATGCTTGGAGGCACGTTGCCACAAGACAGTTCTGTAATTAACATACTATGACTCTTTTTCATTAGGTCCAAAGTGGCTACCTGAAATCAAGCTTAGATATGAACTAAAGGAAGTTCTCTTGAAGTGATAAATAGGTCATCTATTCTAATTGTCAACACCCTGTGCCCAGGACTATTTTTATTGATGCCCTGGGTGGTATGAGATTTTATTTGCTTTATGTTACATTTCCCAACAAAATGTACTTTAAAACCAGTTTTCTTAATGGAATTCATCCACAGTGTATTTAATAATGTCATTAATCGCTCTGTTACTAATTGTTTCATTACCTTTCTCATATTAACAACTGTGAACACCCAACATTATTTATCAGGCGTATGAGTGCCCTCTCTCTCTTGGGCCGTGATGCTTACTTAAGAAAAGAAATGAAATCCTTTAGCAGGATTCCTGCCTTTTACCACAACTCCTACCGTCACCTGGGGTGAAGGCCAGCTCTAATTTCTAAAATAATTGCCGTGAACATAGTTTATATATACAAGGAGCCCATGAAAACGGCTTCAGTGTTGATCTTCACATTAATCCCATTTTTCTATTCTCAGAAGAAAAACTAGCATTATCCTTATATAAATAATTGATAGCAAGCCATTCGGCAGGGGTGGGGAGGCAGGGGGTGGTGCCCATGGCTTATCTAAGAACTCTGATAGGCCAAATTGCTTCTTCTGGTAGGGGCTAGAAGATTGTGAATGATGTTCCTATATTTGTTTTAATCATTTCCATAAGAAATATAGACCAGATCCAAATATCTTCTACTGTAGGAATTTGAACAAAGAATTTTCCCTTTCATTATCAATAATCGTGTGAAAGCTTCCCAGGAATTCACTCCTTTAAAATGAAAAGGACTAGGAGTTATGTGTGTTTCAAATGTTTTGCAACTCGCCTGAACAGAATGATTTCTTTAGTCTACCTTTTTTTCTCCTTTTGGCAAGCTTCCTTTAATATGAATTATCAAGCAAGAATTGCAGCTATTTATAAAGCAAATTCATCTCTTTTATTTGTATGTTAGGGTAGCTATGAAGCATTGTTTCATTTTTTTTTTTAAGCTAATCCCATTTTCATGTTGAACTTTTTCAGATCCCTTCATTCAGCTCTACCTAAAAAGCTATGAACTATATTTAAATTTTTTTGTTATTTATTTATTTATTTAGCATCTTGAGGGTAATGCAGGCACCACTACCAATTCTGGGTGAGATAAAATTAATCCATTTTCTCAGCAAGATCTAAGACTTCATGCCCCCCTGTTAAGAATCATGCTATGAGCAGGGCTGAAACTGTTTATGACAGATGCAAATTACACTCAACATCTTTTGTAATTTACAGTTTATCACCAGGCACGCATCGCCCAAACCCAAGCCTTTCTTTTACAGCCCAGAATTCCGGATACTTCATAAAGCAAAAAGCTTGCTGCCACCTTCAAGGAACTCAAACTATCTGATTTTTTTATTTGCTGCTGCCATTAGATTGAAATGATTTTTCTTCAGTTTGCTCAAAGCCAGATTTAAAGTCAGGTCCCAGAGGTAACAGGAAAGTCGATCCCCTAAGCTACTCAGTCGTTGTTTGCTTTTTTTACATGTAATATCCTACTTCTAAGCCAGACTATAATTTAAAATACAAAACACACTCTACATAAATATGTCCTTTAGAAATTTTGTAATCTGACATTTAATGGAAGTTAACTAAGTGCCTTATATCATGTTTGTCGAGGAAAATGGAGAAATTATAAATATCCTTTAAGACCATTATTTCTTAATAGCCTTCTGCATATTTTGGATGCTACACATTTCCTTACCACTTCAGGTCGATAACACCGTGTGCTCTTTTTGGACACAGCCCTACCAGATTTCTCATTTCCAATGCATCTAGATGAGCCAAAAAACATTTCAAGCACTGTGCACATCATGAGCTTCTGACGGCCATTTGAAGAGCCCTTCCTGTGCAGTCACTGTCTGCTGGGGAACAGCAAAGGGTTACTTCAGCCCAGGAGCTGCGAGTACGAGCAACAGGAATCTATTGGCTTTAATTTGTCCATGTCTTTCATTTGATACTACCAGTATTAATAGCTTTGCAAGGAAATTCTGCAGTCATTAATCATAATAATTAATCAGATCCAATTATATTGCATATAAATGCGAACAAATTGCTGAAAAAATAATGATCTATCACCAACATGTCACGAGGAAAAAGACACTAAAATAGTAATTAGAAGCAGGGATTTTGTTGTGTACAAGTGCCCTGCAACTGATTTTAACAGTATGATGATCCGATGATGTAATTAGTTGAAAGTCTAGCCGGCTTTTTTAGCAGGCCATCTAATGACGGTGCAACCGGGGAAAATAAGGTCCACTTCTGCACGAGATCATCCTGCGTTGCCCCTCACTCTGAATAAAGATCTGCTCTCTTGGTGTTCTAATACGGGGAGCTAAATTGTTTCTGCCTGTTTCTGCATTTGCAGGATTTTTAATGTCTCTTTTTAAAGTAAGGCTGTTCGTTAACTGAAGATTACTGAAGTTAGGAATTAGGACATTTTGCATGTCATTTTTTCCCCCCTTTTTCCTCTTGCAATCATAAAAATGTGTAACATATAATTCAAAATGAAATGTTTTGGTTAGAGTAAGTTAACACACTGCGGGTAGCATGCATGTTAGCTATTTTCACCTATTTTCTTTCCCTTGCACTGAACTGAAAACATTTCAGAAAATGGAATTACTCTGTTTTCACTTCAGTTAGCACTCTCCAGAGCACTGCCAGATTTTATCAGAAACCATTTAAAAAAATATGTGTGCGTGCGTGCGTGCGTGTGTGTGGGTGGGTGGGTGTGTATAAATTCTTCTTTAACAGATTCTTAAACCTGACCGGAGTGAATTGTTCAATGCAAATTATTCCAGGAGATAATTTTACCATGTCTCTCTTTTCTTTTTATTCTCACTCTTGCCTCATAGGATAGAGCTTTCAATAAATATTTTCATTTAAAAACTTGTGATATACACACACGCCAATTAGCACTAATTTATTGTGCGGTCAAATATGGGCTTTTAAACCTTGCAGAACATTTCCTTGCTCGACTCACAGATTACACACGAAATGGTTAACTAAAGATTGATGAGCAGTTTTTATGATAGGTTTGCGACTTGAAAATAAATGTTAGGTTCATCATAGTTTTCAATACTAAGCACTGCACTTTACTGTCTTTGATCTCAGTGTTGTGACTACTACAAAGAAATAAAACCTTATCTTACCTTTTCCAGCATCTACTGCAGAAGACCTCAATAATGCATAAGAACATCTGGAAGTACGGTAATTTCAGCTATCAGAGATAAGAATTGACACAGAACAGGTAAACCCTACAAAGTCATCGTGTTGAAATGAACTGATTAAGGTTTAGTAACATAAAACATCATGTATGGTGTTTCCGGGCTTGCTACATCTTGCTATTTTATATTAAAAAAGGAATGTCAATTATATATATTTAATAGGTTGATTAGCTGGTAGCAATATTATATTTTACATGAAGAGACAGAAATGTCTGCAGATCTATTGCCATCCACATCTATTTAGAGTTAACGGTGAGTTCATAGAAAATACATGGGCATAGTAAACAGGGTTTTGAAATGACAATTTTTTACTGGTTGCAAGTGCTAATTGCTAGTTTCTCAAGGGTATAGAATTAATCACCTGCTAGATTTACAGTCTCTAGGTTGAGACCTGAGGATGGAGGCAATAAGAAAAGCTCTTGAGGGACATATCATATGGTGAGTCTAAATATCAGTCTCTATGCATATGTAAATTGGTAACAAAGTTTTTTCAAAGCTCAAGTATGCTAATTTCAAACAGGCAAGACTAAAGCTAGCTTTTAGCAGCTGTTTAACGTCTGCCTGTGGGTGGTAGAGAGAGCTTAAAATACAAGCAAACAGTGGTGCATAAGTAATTAAGCAACATTTTGCTGGGCATAAATAATTCTGTTTATATTGCTCTTTTGAAGAGTATAGAACACAAAATAACAGATCAAGCGCACCTTTGGTCACCAGAGGTTAACCATTCTTCCTCTTTACCTTTTCTTTGGTCTTACAATTTAAGGGAAATAAATAACAAACTCAGCTACACCATCTTTTATAACTTTATAGGAAATAAAATTACTTAAGGTGGGGGGGGGAACCCTAGTACAGTATCACTGTACCTATAGTTCAACCTTATTGTTTTTAGTGTATTCCTCTAACAGTGTATCAGAAAAAAATGTTATATATAATTGCAGCTTTGTTTATTAACATTTTGTCTTTTAGGATTATTGAAAGTAGAGTTTGGGTCATTGGCTAAAATGTAGAAAAAGAAAAAAAAAGAAAAAAAAACCAAACTTTTTCAAAGTCCACCAAAAAGAAAAAAAGGGCCTTCAGATTTTCAGGACCAATTTCGACTGTTCCATGCATAAAAAATAAATAGAGAAGTAAATAAATCATTCACTTAGAGGTTGTTGCCTAAAAATAAGGACTGTGTAAATCAGTGTGCCACATAGAGAATAATCACCTAATTTGAACAGCTCTTGCTAAGCCAGTAGAAATGTCTAAAAGCAAAAGGAAAGCTTGGTATAAAAAAAAAAAAAAGTTTCATTTGATTCAATAAAAACCTTGAAATTGACCAGAAGGAAGATGAAAGATTTAACACGATTTAGAAATACCTAGTCTGGAAAAAAGGATTATAGATACTAACTGTGAAAAGAGTCAGGGGTTTAAACTTGGTTTGCGTTAAATATTCATGGTTTAAGGAGTTAATGGTAAAAGGAAGTACTCAGTTGGGTATCAGATATTATAAAGGGCTTTATAACCCATAAGAATGCTAGGAAGGCCAGAGTAGTCAGTTATGTACAACCTTGCTATTTCTTTCAGTGTGAAGAATTTTCAAAACCTCCTTTTATTCATCCTCAGCATTCTAAGAAAATAGGTAAACTTCGATGAAAAAAATCTTATTTATTTCTGTCATTTTTACATTTTTTAATTTTTAATTTTTTAAACCATTTTAAAACCACCTGGCCAGAGCAGAAGAACAGCTGTAACAATGGATTGTGGGTACAGACTTGATATTCAGTCAGGGCGGATCTCTGGTCTTTCCCCACGAAAGATGATGATGCTTTGCACTTGGTTCTTCCTATTCTACAAGAGATAAATATGAACATCAGTTTTAGTCTAACCAAACAAAAAGATGAACTTCAGTTAAATGATTGGAGACTAATCATTTCTTTGGAATCCTAGTACAGTAAAACCTTGGATTGCAAGTAACCTGTTCTGTGAATATTCCGCAAGACGAGAAAACATTACTAATAAGTTTTAACTTAATAAATGAGCGATGTCTTGCAACACAATTGGTACATGACACTAAGTGTCACATGATCACCACTGAGCCAACGGTTCTTAAAATTCACTTTGGTCTATGAGTGCTTTGGATTACAAGCGTATTTCCAGAATGAATTAAGCTCGCAAACCAAGGTTTTACTATATTCTAAACCTTGCCAAACTCGTGGAACGTCTTACCCAGGAAGACTTCATGGAGAATTTTGTTCTCTATGTTCCAGTTGAGGTAGAACTCATTCATTTATTAATAGAGGATGGATGGTGGAAACAAGCAAGCCACAGGCTCCCTATGTCTCCATGACAATTTTTAAGATTTGTTTTAAAATTCTGAAAAAAATGGATAGTAACGAATCATGACGACTCGAACTATTACAACTGATATTCTTTTTCCTTCGTCGGTATCTCCTTAAAAATTGCATTTATTGTCTATGCATATCCTGAATAACAATTTTTGTTATTTTGTAAAGAGGCCTTGATTGTATATGATTAGGTAAGAGCTTGAATACCATTATATATTAGGTTAACATAAGTCTTGGCCATGTGTGATTAAGTGAGAAATTTAAATATTGTTTTAGGAGATTTGGAGTGTTCTGCTTTACCATAGCATTTTCTTCTTTCTCCTCCTCTAGTCCTTCTTCTTCTTGTTCTTCTTGTTTTTGTTCTTCTCCTTCTCTTTCTCCTTTTCATCCTCCTCCCTCTTCCTCCCCTCTCCCTCTCCCTGTCCCTCTCTGTCTCTCTCTCCTTCTCCTCCTCTTCCTCCTCTTTCTTTCTTATTTACTCTTTCTGCTTGATCTTCAGGCTACTGTGGGCTGCTTAGTGCCTATCATCACTTTGGATTTGCATATACCCTTAAGTGTATGTCCCACCAAAAATGGACAACTACTGGAAAAGGAAAGTTATGTTAGAAGTGAACTTGCTTTAGTTGGGGTTGGCATAGATGCACCATGAAGCTTTTGTCCTACACCTCCTCGCTCATTTGTCAGTGGAGAATAACAGTTTGTATACATCACTGAAATTCGTTAGTAAAAATGTTGCTTTTATTTCTCTCTTTTATTTTATTTTTTATTTCATGCAGAGGTATGAAGGCAGCCAAGCTTCGCCTTCTGGTGATCAGATTAGTTTACCGCTTAGACAGAGAGTTGTATAACTGCTCAGAATGGTCAGCTTATTGATATAGATCTCAAAGCAGTGATGGATTATGACCAACTCACCTTGTTCCACTGACAAAATTAACATTAATCTGCAAGGTACATGGGAATAGTGTAAAGCTGACTAGGAGAGATCGAAAGTAGAGATCTAAGTAGGAAAAAAAAAATGATTGGATAGATACTGAAATGCAAAGTTTTATTCCAGAGCTTGGTCCAGCACCAGGTGAGATCGGCAGATACAATGTGCATAGACAGCCAATGTCGGATAATTACAATGAACGTTATGGAAGCAGGAAAACCCAGAGGAAAATTCTAATCCTGGGATAGAGGTTATCCTTATGGATACCAAGCCATGAGCTCAGTTTGTGCTCAGTGCTTCATCTCAGCACAGGGAAATGCAGATTTACTTATTCATTCACCTGTTCCCTCAGCGATTACCTACATACTGCAATGTGTTCAACACTATGGAAGTTACTACAGAATCAAAGATGTATAACATACAACAAAATGGCAGCATTAATAAATGTGGAAATCTTGAAAATTCAGATTTGTGTGTTACTCAGCACTGGCAAGTTTCTCATTTGACTTCTGACTTTTTTACCCAGCGTTATGGTGGCTATTAAGAGATGGGATGATTCAGCATAAAGGTGATTCAGCATATACACAGAATACAGAATATCTGACTGTAAGCTTTCCTCTTACAGCAACTCTGCAAACTTCTGACCACTTGCCACACCATGACCCTTGGAAATTATTGCATGGAAACATGCTAGCATAGGTTGCCGATTACTCTGTTTATTCTTCACTATTAAATAATTTAAAAAATTGAATATAGAGAGCATAATAATTCTTAAATGGTACTCCATTTGCCCATACCCACTGTTCCCAGTGATCCTTCAGAAAACATTTGTAGCTTGTTAATAAAAACAACCTATTTCAGAATGAACTTTTGCCTTGTTCTTGTCCCAATGCACAGAGCAAGTTAAATCTGCTTGGAATTTCAAACTTACCCTGTTTCAAAACTGTTGATTTCAAATGAAGCCTGCAGAGTTTTCTGTATTGAGGAAGACAATTTCAATTTGTGAATCACTTAGTAATATTTTTCCTTTTTAAGCCTGGAAGCAGAACCCTGATGTTGTTTTTATTTTATTTTATTTTTTTAAGCTGTACTGCTATGAAGAAGGAACAATTAAACATATGGGACAGTTCACCTACACAGACTGGTGGGGTAATACCTTCTGGTGAGATAACAGCGAACTAACTTGAAAGACGTAAATGTCGGAAAAAGGGAGAATCCGATTTTCTTACGCCAATTAACTTCTTTTCCAGAAATTATTTAGACCTTTTTGACATGCAAGAGAAATTCATTTTATTAATTTCTTTTGAAAACACCTAAGCCTCTCTTTCTTTTTTCTGGTTTTGACTGCAGTTGGCACATAGAATTAATAGATACCTGGACCAAACATGAAGGTGGCATTGGCAAATAATGTACTAATGCTCTCAGCTTGGAGAAGTATGTTCCTTTATAGAGAATAGTGTTCTGTGTATATTCTTGGGGGTAAAGTAACTCTGGTGGAAAAATTAACATCCGCCGTACTGTCTTTCCAACCAACCATGTCAATAGCTATGCAAAGGGGTGCCTTGGTGCCTCAGTCAGTTAAGTGATCAACTCTTAATTTTGACTCAAGTCATGATCTCACAGTTGGGAGATTAAGCCGCATGTTGGGCTCCATGCTGAGCGTGGAGACTGCTTAAAATTCTCTCTCCCTCTTTCTCTGCCCCTTTCCCTTTCTCTCTCTCTCTCTTTAAAAAATAGCTATACAAAGGATAAGTTTGGAATAGGGAAAAATTAGAATTTACTCGCATCAAAGGCCAGAGAACCGCAAGTAACACAGGACACTTCAAACCTGGAATCATTTCATCGATATTCTCTCCCCTTTGGTGTCAGTCTGATTCGTGCACACACGATACAAAATGTCGATCCTTATTTTGCTTCCTGAACTTAAATTCTCCTTGAAGCCCTCACCAAATCCATCAGCTATGCTTCATGTGAAAGGAAAGACTGAGGAGAACCATTGCAGTATCTGGGGTTTTCACTTCATTTGTTTTCCTTTGTGGCTTTTTATGGCGATGATTGTACAATGTTGAGTTCAATGACAGCTGAGAAACTTCTCTCATTATATTTACTAATTTATACAGCAGCCAAAAGGTAAAAGGGAAAGAAAACAAAAACATATTTGGTAATTTCGTGAATTTAAAAACTAGCCCTGGGGGAAAATGCATCACTTTTTATTTTGTATCACTGCTGTGTTTAAGAAACCTAAAAATGGGAATTTCATATTCTCATATTTTGACAAGTACTTTACATTTGCTTGAATAAATATTTTACTATGAAAGGAATATGATTAAAGGGAAAAGAACCCCCCACACTATTAACTTCTCAGGAACGTTAAAGCAGTAAAAGTACACATTCCATAAGCCAAGGGATGCAGCCACATTCAGTTAACTCCAACAAATCCTGGGAAGAAATTTTCTTTTCTTTCTTATTTTTGAACTCCAAGAAACCCTACACTTGAAGAAAGGGAAGGTGTGCTTCAACTGTCATGTCCATGTGGCAGAATTTAGCCCTTTTCTGAAGTTTCCATGTCCCAAGAGCATAAAGACAATAGTCCACTATATGGAGAACCAATAAATCAATTAGCTTTAACAGTCAGTGTCCAGGAAATGCATTTATTCTCTTTGATGAAAACACAGATACTATTTGTAGCCATATTTCATATCATTAAGGTCAGTTTTTCATGTGGAAATTATATTTAGTGACTGAAAAAAAAAATCACGTACAAATTTTATAAAGAAAAAATGAAGCACTTACTCATGTATGAGAACAAGTTTGTTTTATTTGTAATTATCTGTCTTTAGAGTAATTGAGATTCTAAACAGCAGCTAATAGCTTCACCTTCTCAAATGACTACTGCCTGTAACTTTACCTTGCCAAATATCAAAGAGCTTTTCGATTGCAACTCTACTACTAAAACCTGGGTCATTTTCTAGCAATTAATTGGAAGAGGTGATTAATAGCTTAATAATGGGTTGCTCTGTGTTTAAAAAGTGCAGGGGACGTGCAGAGGAAAGGAATATGTAATTTTGTATCCCTGAAACATAACCTAATTGAAAAATCAGCAGTTGGTCTTATTTACTTTAGGCTTGTATTTCCAAACCCTCTTTTGATCTATTCTGAGAAAATGTGTAAATCTGGAGAGTATTTTTTAATTAACTCCTTGAACATTGAACATGCTATGAATTTAAGGAGCACGAGCTCCTCCATGGCACCTGCTGTGCCTCATTCAACTTCATAGGAATTTGAGGGCAATACATGTCAAGTATCTATCTGGATGTGCAGATGGTAGTGCCCATTCAGGAATTCACCCACCATAGGGCCACCTGTGGATTCATATGGCACATTGGGAGCCTATGTCCACTTCTACTATGCATTCCTCTTATATTCGCCACCAACTTAGTGACTGTAAAATCTAGCTGCAGCCTGTCATGATATCCTACCAGAAACATCCAAGGAGACAGTCAATGCAGTTTAGTCAATCCACTAAGCCTAATGTTCCGTGTTTTGAGATTAGGTCGCAAGAAAATGGCAAGCTGTCTCGTCAGGTGGAGAGTAGTTCAGTGAAGGAGGAAGTCTTGTGCTAAAAGCAAAGGAGACAGCAAACTGAAAGGGACCAGGTCTCATTTGTCCAGCTCATGACAACATCAGGGTGACAAGATCTCCTTTTGGGTACAGGACTCACTGATTTTTTTTTTTCCATTGTCTACCACAATTGCTATAGACACTCTGGGTTTCTCCGTTAGGTAGCTAGAAGAAAGTAAGGAATAAGGTTCCCAATTTCTGATAATTTTCTTTACATTATACATTCCTGCTTCTCATTTCAATTCCATCCTATCCCAGTTGCAGCTAGAAATACTGGGCTGTTTAATCCCTCACCGTGTTTACACAATGGCTTTGCCACTAGAGGAAATCAGTACTTTGCTAACTATCTGACACTCTTCCTATAAGGCTAAACCTGAGAAATGAAGGACAGTAAACAGAGGTTCGGCCTGGAGGTGAGCTCCACTTCTCCGGTTCTCATGAACCCAGGCATCTTCTGGAAGCCCAGTTTATCCTTCCACAGTAAAGACTCAACTGGCCAGAGTTTCTTTCTTTCTTTTTTTTTTTAATTCTGTCCATATTTATTGCAGAATACAGAGGGATGAAGGAAAATACAAAAATTAAAAGACAATGGGCTTGCTCTCCCACCACTAAAAGACACACAGCCAGCCAAATTTAATTGGCTGTAATGAAAATGGGCCTGCATGCCAGTGATGGAGAAAGTCAGTGAGCTGAAAACAAAGGCAAAACACAAAAGTGTTCCTCTATGTATGTTCCCAAACAGGGCCCTACTCATCCCCAGAACTCAAAGGCCGGGGAAGGCCTGAATGAACACCAAATGGCTAGGCTGCGAGAGGGCTGACTCATACCTCTCCTCATGCTAGAGCGCAGAATGGAGACCTCTACTTCTGAGGTGTGGTAGAGGCAGATCAACACAGATGAGGTAGTCCTTTTATTGCATAGCTTTTTATAATTGTCATTGAGATAACACATTGTTTTGCTTGATTTTCTAACTTATTTTTAGGCCTACAGCAAATCTCCCTATAACCTTCCAATTTGTAGTGTCATTTTCTATGCATTCAGATTTTTGCATCTTTTGATTTTATTTCCTGGTGACATCCTTCCCCGAAGACTTCCTCTATGTATCACTTCTGGCTTGTTTCATTTTTTAACCTAGCCCTGTTAATAGGTATTGTCTCATCATGGTCTTCTGGAATTCCCTTTATTCTTCTCTTGTTCTACATCCTTAGTCTGGTAAGGTGAATCCTCCAATAAGCTTTCTGGGAAAGGGTTGTTGGAAGGGGAGTTGTTGGAGCATCTGACAGAAATGTCGTCACTCTGCCCTCATGTGCACCACGGTGTGTTGGCTCCCAGTGTATCCTCTGAGAAGTCTGGACCCTCTTTGATTCTTAATCCATTGTATATTAACTTTTTAAAGGGGTAAATTTTGTTTTTCTCTCTGGGAGCAATTATAATCTAATTGTAATATGCGGTATTTTAAGATTTTATGATTTTATGCTTTGCTATGTGTTGTTCATTCTTCTTGCTTGGGCACATGTCTGGAAGCACATTTCTTGCCAGGAGATTTCCTTCTTTTATTTTTCTCTGTAACTTCTTCCGTATCATTGTCTACACTCTCTCTTAGATGTCAGAGTTTGCGAATTGGTCCTCTAATTGTCTTATTTTTTCTCATCCAATTTACTTCTATTTTTATTTTTATTCCCTTTTTATTTTTGATAGTCCCCTTACTTCAAGATTTTTTTTCACGCCTCCTTACAAATAACTGATGATTATTGGCTGTACTGATTGAAAGCACATGGTGGACAGGAAGGACTGTCAACCTGCTGCCTTTGCTTTAGGGTGTCCAGCCTGCTAGCCAGTTTGCTTGTTTGCTAGAAAGGTCTGAGTCTAGGCATGGGTACTGAGAGTGGAGTGAGACAAGGGTTGGAGGTCTCATTCTTAAATACAAGGCTTTTATTTAGGTCCCCATGTATGATGTGATGCCTTTCTACCATCATCGGAGCCTGGTGTCCCTGGATACGAGATTTCTTTGTTTTGTCTTGCCTTTCTTTCAGAGAGTAACATTTTGAGAATTGTGAAGATGGAAGAAATGCAGAGCTTGGCTGTATAGGTAGGGCCAGGGCTTCCTTTGACCCAAACTGCTTGTTTCTGGTCAGATGTTGGTCCCAGAGCAAGTGTTCTCATTTAGCATGTTTTTCTTTTCTTGTAATATGGATACATTTGTGATGCCTCACTTTATATGAAAAGTGGCACAGGAGAGGGTCCTTATTTTTACTTTTAGCTGAAAGTCAGGGGAACCTTCTCTCTTTTACAGACTAGAGAATTAACGTTTAGAGAACAATTTTAAGTTGCAGGAGGAGTGTCTGTAGTAAGTAAGTGGTAGAATTAGTATTTGTATCCAAGCCTCATAGATTGTGGAACATATATATATTTTTAACACTATACTATGATGTCTCCATTTAAAAGGGGAGGGGATATTTTAAAATTGGATTCAAAGCTGATTCTAACAGGGAAAGACTTGGTGGGTTATAAGAGTTAGCTGGACTAGGAATCATAACGATTTCCTCTTGCCAAGACACCGTTTTACTCTGCCTTTACCCTAGAGCCTCCATTTTCTTCCCATTCTTCCTATTACACTCTGTTTTGAAAATTTTAAATTATACCAAAGTATACATTATTGACAAAAATTTTATAAATTGCTATTCCCAGGGGCACTTGAATGTTAATAAAAAAAGGAAAGAAAGAAAGAAAGAGAGAGAGAGAGAGAGAGAAAGAAAGAAAGAAAGGAAGAAAGAAAGGCCTTTGATGAAGTTCCATCAGTATTCCAGGAGGTAGAAGAAGACAAATTTTGTACTTAAGAAAAGTACTGAAATGTCTGTGTAGATAGACATCTGTGCTTTCTACCTACAAGGCAAATTATCAATGTTGAGAAGAACATGAAACCATGTGGCATTATCATAGTATCCCTTCATAGTATCTCTTCATAGTATCCCTTCATAGCAGGGAGAGAAGTAGGGAGAGAAGCAAAGATCTGCTTTAGATGCTGGTATAATAGACCAGGTCTCAAGATTTGGCTCTCAGGAGTGACCCTGGGACAGGTAAAATATTTCATCTAAAGCAGATAGGAATGGGAAGAATGAGAGTACGAAGAAAAACTCAGTGGGGAATAGTGAAGCGATTAGATAAGAGAGACCATATAGTATTTGTTCATAGGTTGAGATCAGATTATGGAGAGTCTAATTGAACCTTATTATAGAGACAGTTGATGCTAATAGTAATTTTAGCACTTGGAATTTACAGAGCTATGCCTATGCTCAAAGAGATTTAACCTGGTAGAAATGTCTTCTTTATCTTTCCTAGTATTTAGGTAAATTTGTTATCAAGAATATAAATAGACTTGAGGGAACAATCAACTTCAGAATTACTATAGGTAAGATGGCTACAATTTATTGTCCAACCTGGATCACTTGTAAGAGTGAAAGAGGGGTGTTGGGCAAAAGTCATAAACAGGGACTATCCAGAACACATTGGAATGTATAGTCATCCTATGTAGGGTGAAGTTGGAGAAAAGAGGTAGGATACAGTGTATAAACACTTGCCTCAATGTTTTCAGGAAGAGAAGGGAAAAGGGAAGAATGATAAGTCGTTATAACAAGATCTTTGGTTTATCAATTCCACATTCAAGGTTTTTAATGAATTGAAATATAACTTTTTTTTTCTAGATCTTTCTAGCTTTTAAAGATCATACCCAAAAAAACAAGAATGTGGTCTTGTAAATCCATACATGTAAGGATATTAAATAGCAATATTTTTAATGATTTAAAATCTGAGGGCTTCCTTTTGCGCAATAGAGAGACATATTTAACTCTTCTAATACCCATGGCAAATGATTGGCCTTGCATTAATTGTTTTACGTGTCTAGGTGCTCAGAATGTTGAATAATAACTTAGTAATGTAAAATACCATAAAAATAGTAAGGTGCAATACCATCTTATGAAGAATGATTTAGCATTTTGATAGACAAGTCATGTTCAAAATATTTCTGTCTCTTTCATTTGAGTGGGGCCAGCTTATCCATCAGGTCCACTAAACACAGCAGCTTGGTCTTCACCTACCTTTGGGGACCCATTAGTATGTTTTAATTTTCTAAAAATGTGAAAAAAAGAAATTTTATATCATGAAAAATGTTTTCATATATCATAATAACATTTTTTTCTATCAGTGTAGTAAAAATACATTTTTTGATAATTTTTTACAGAGATAAGGGTCCCACAAAAACCAAAGTGTCAAGGGCCTACAAAAGTCATTGAGTCCAAGTAAACTGAAAAAAGAAAAAAGTTAATATCCTAAAGAAACAATGTTTAAATACCCTGTGGTAGAGTACTGGAATAAAGATTTTTGGTCTTACCTAAGATTTCATTTTAATTTGAGTATCTGGAACAGGACAGCATATTTTCTTCGGGAGCTGGAAATCTCTAAACATAATTGTCCTCTTTCCTCAAGTGTTCCTGTGTGTTTTATTGTGTTTTATTGAGAGGAACTACTTCCATTACCTGATGTGTTTTCATCAATAATGGAAAAGGTTCTCACAGGGACTATTGAAGACACTTCCTTAGGGAAAGGCTGAGGAGATGCCTGATGTTGGAAGCATCAGGCAAGCCTCTCAGATGGAATCACAGGGATAGAGAGGAATACTTGACTGCAGTCCAGGTTCGAAAAAGTATTGGGTGGGACCTCAGCCTCACGTGGCCGGCCTCCATTTCCTTTAGGTTCAAATCCCAGGTGGCTGTTGTCCAGTACCACTTTGCTCATTGATGTGTGAAGTAAACAAATGCCCTCCCTTCCAGCATCCAAGTGTTCGCTAGTAGTTGTGAAGGCTAACATCACACATGAGGAATAAAGCTAAGCATATGCCCATGTTACATCTGCCCTCTAGTAGGAAGCCATGTTTTCTTAACATATATGCATACCATAGAGACTATGTTTACCTATAACAGCTAATAACACTATTAATATAATTATTAACACCAGTGGAAAAATAATTGAAAACAACCATAGTTAATATAGATTGAGTCACACATTATTAAAATGTGTTATCCTTGAAGTTTCACCACAGTTCTGTGCAAGTTGTTGGAATGTGTGCTATGTATCGGGAAGAAAGGGCACACCTGTGATGTGCTGTATTCTAGAGTCAGAGAATATAGTGGAGAATAGACAGATGAGGCTTCTACTGTCTTAGAGTTAACATTCAGAGTGATAGAAAACAAACCAACAAGATAAATATCAGATGGTTATAATTTCAGTGCAGAGAATTATAAAAGAATAATGGGATACAGAACATTGGCGGCTACATTAGATTAGCTAGTTTAGCGTTTAATTTAAGATACAATGTTCAGAAAATTGAAAATGGCTGATATGTCTGAGGCATAGTGAAGAAGGAAGATAACATAGGACAGGTCATCAAGAGAAGAGCATAGGGTCAGATTGTGTGGAATACTGGAAACAGCTATAAGATAAAGAGCATAATTCCATTTTTAGTATCATGGGGATTCATTGGAGGTTTTTAAACAAGAGAAGAACATAGCCCTACATTTTGGTTTGAAAAGCTGGGTGAGTGGCGGTAATCTTGACTGAGTGAGGAAAACTCAGTGTGAGTGAAGAAGCCATTTTACCAAGAAAAATTAAAAATTATGTTTTACCATGTTAGTTGGGTTCGACTGTTCAAGGAGCAGGATGAATAAAGCAGCTGGATGTGAGTTTTGAGTTTTAGAGAGATAAAGACTGAACCTTAAAATCAGTATGTAGAACTATGGGCCTGAATGAGAATCACCTAGGAGGAAAGTATAGACAGGAAAGAGAAGGATATATAAGACAGAGTTCTGCAAGTCCTCAAAATTTAGACTGAAATCTGAGTAAGAAAATCCAGAAAATGACACCATCGAATGGCCATTTGTGGAGCAGAAACAAAACCAAGAATGTGGGCACGCTGAGGTCAAAAAAAGAAAATATTTTTAGAAAGATGACAAGGTCAACTCTGCAAATGCTCGTGAGGGCTTAAGTTAGATAAGAATGGACTGGATTATTGGATTTGAAAATATGGTGACCTTAAAAGCAGTCTTAGTGACGCTGTGAGAATGAAAGTATGATTGGATTAGGTTGAGCTTAGAGCCATAGGAGAGAATGTGGAGAAGTTGAATACAGATCTTCATTTCAAGAAACATTGGTGTGATGGAAACGATAAAGAAGTGGGCTAGAAAGACAGCTAGTTGTTTTCCTCCCTCTCCTCCTTCCTTCTTTCCTTTTTCCCTTCCTCCATCCCTCCCTCTTTCTTCTTTCCTTCCTTCACTCCTCCCCCTCTTCCTTGCTTCTCTTCTTTTAATTGTGTGCTAATAGAAATGATATTATAGGAATAGAGAAACTGATAATATAAGAAGCATAGGACATAATTAGGGAGCAAAGTTGTCCTCAATGTAACCGGTGGGAAGAAGGAAGGATCCAGGGCAGAAGTGGAGTGGTTTGCCATTGACAGGCAGAAGGGCACTTCATACCTAGGAATAGGTGGGACAGGAGAGCCTGTGATGTTGACTCGCTCATTTCGTCCAGGGGAAAATAAAGGAATTGTTGTGATGTAGATATTAGCAAAAGAGAGTGATTTTATTGAAGAAGAGAGTTCCTAACCTATTAACACAGAATGACAGAAACGAGGATGTAAGAACAAATTAAGTAGGAAAAACTAGAACTTACTTTTGCTTGGCTATCTCTTACAGGCACATTTGGAGTCTTTTAACGTGAAAGTTTCCAAAGACACCATTCATTTGAATAGTGATCACTGTCGGCAGATCCCTCCATCTTACTTGATACTTATGGCTAAATCAGCTTTTTTTGGGTACAAATGTCATATGTAAATGTGTTCTATCTAAAACCTCTGAAACCTCACACAGATTTTCCTTGGTTTCGTAGTGTTACAAATCATTTCTTCATGTATTTGCCAATCTCAGAATTCTATACTTCAGTTCGGGGACTCCTTACATTATTGGAGTGTCAGTATTCCTGTGGAAGGCTATCTACTCGTACCCACCTTCTCCCTGTACCCCCAACTCCCCATTGTCCTGAGTTTTTTTCCTGTAATGCTTTAGTCTGAACCATGTAATATCATGTTTGATTGTATATGGTCTGTCCTGTTATTTGATTTCTCAGATACACCTCTCAGTGAATTTTAAATTCGCAGGCCAAAGAGCCATCTGGCTGATTGCTAATCTCCCACTCCTTCTCTGGCGCCTTACCTAGTGTTTCAAGCATTGTCAGTGTCCAATATACGCTTGTTGAAAAGCAGGAGTGGATGTGGATCTAAGACGAGGATTCCTATTTTGACATACCTTTTTAATATTTTCTTTAGAAGAAATAACACGCCTATTCAGTAAAAAATCAAAGTCACGGTAAATAGGTCTTTTTGCCCCATAACCTCTTGTGGCCCTGATTCTGCCCGTCAAAGGCCCAGCCACGTCCACATCCCTCGCACCCCTCCTGGTGACATTCATCTTACCCTGCGGTGTTCTGGGTTGGCAGGCAGCCCTCTTTCTCTCCAGACTGGGTATGTGTGCATACCAAGAAAAGTTCTCTTTAAGTTGAGAGACTGGTTTATTTTTTAGCTGCTGTGAAATAATTAAAAATGAATGGATACGGTTGAATTGGAGGAAGTGTATTTGTTATTTGGCGTAGTTATAAAAAAAATTCCTTGAAATTAAAAATCATACTTTGAACAGGTCGATTAGTCAGATTTAATTTTTCTTTCACTCTCTTATATTGGTGTAAATATTTTCATCTGTTATGCATAACCAAAAAGTATATTAAACTGTCAAAACATAAATGATTTCCTTTTGGCCACCATGGCTTGAGGGATTTATTTCAAGTCTGTTGTACTACTATTTGCCCCTAGGATGTGTAATCTATATTTTAGGGGAATGTGGCTTACTGCAAGACACCTGTATTATTTATGTGTGATTAATATTTGCGTTACGGTGAATGAGGTCTTTTGGCCTTACTTTTCTCTCATAGTGACTTAATCATTTCTCACAAGAATGTAGTCATTGTAATAAAACATTCCACGTACCAGTTTGTTTTTCAGCAGTGACAAATGCAATTGTTGTAAAATGTGAATTTTCAGTTATTAAATATGGCATCATGAATGTAATTTACTGGGCTACATCTACAAGATGCTGCTCTGTGGCACCGCTGAAGCTGAAACCAAGCCGATCCTTGTTTGTATGAATTTAAATATAAACACTGGTGAACGACATCTTTAAATCACAATGCTCAGGACACCAGACCTAATTTTGTGGTTCCGGAAATAAATCTGTAAACAGTACAACTAGTTGGTTATATGGATGCCCATTAAATTGGTCTCATTGTCGTTTGCAAATTTGCAACAAATTATGAAGATCCTTGATCATCCCTGACAGATAATATCATGTGCCAAATTAGGACGTATTTCAAAGTTCCTTTCTGTGGGTTATAGGACATGACAGTTTTCACAACTTCCCTTCAGAAAAAGCACTTATGTCAGGGGAGTGAGGAATTGTAAGAGTTCCAAAATCTACAAGACTAAAATTCAATTAGATATTAATGTTACCTGCCAGAACGGTCTTCCTTCACAATGGTACAGTACAACATATTGCTTTTAGCAGTTATTACACAGATTTGGTGGCATATGGATTATTCAACATAAAAGGAATTCATCTGAACATGTCCACAACGAGTCTTTTTATCGTGTTTTGGTAAGCTTTGCCAAATGGCAAGAAAGGAGCTATAAACATAAAAGGTGATGTATTTATTGTTAGCTTCTCTTTGTGAATACACGGGAGCAGTATTTTTGTTGCTGTGGCTTAATGTCATATGACTTCAAATTTGAAAAGATGCAAATTACTCGGAAATTGAGAAGTTCTTTTTCTTTGCACCTTGTCCGTTATGAGAGCTGTGGTCCGATTTTTACCCTGTAATGTTGCCAATGGTGAATATTCTTGAAAAACATAAAACCCTCCGTACTTCAGAGAAGGGATTAGGATATGTGTCTACTAAAGGTGTGATAGAAGACCCTTCCGTGTACATGTTGGCACTGAGACACATGAAATACTTTTCAGGTATCCATTAGAATTGTAAAAGTGCACAGACTTATCGAGCTTCCAGAGGAAGTCATCAAGAGTATTAAGGAATGATGTTGATAATCACGCTAAATTCAACCAGGATACGGTGGACAAGGGCTTTAAAACTTCAGAAACATCAATTAAAGCCCAAGTTGTGTGCAATAAGCATCAAAAATTGATAAAAACTCAAATTTAGGTTTTTAGAGTTAGTGTTTAAATCAATCAACTGCAAACAAGATTTAATTAAAGAATATTATTTCAAAGTGTAATTACCTACTGGGATTAGAATGAACCTCTATTGCCCATAATGTTCTCCTACTGTGATCCCACACTGAAAAATGTTGAGTTTTAGATTAATATGCATCTTGTAAGTACAAGTCCTAATCTCAATCTTAAAGGACATTTAAAACACACTTGGAACCTTCTATGCAATCAAGCCCAGTGTGACTACTCTGTCCACCATGCTAAATTTGTGATTACATTTTTTATGTGCATGATTTAAATCGCTTTAGCAGCAGTCCAGGGAGCATTTTACCCTGCATATTAATTACACAAAGGCTTTGTCATGTGAGGGTCTCAGTGGTCATGGTCTGTAATCCAGCTCATTTGAACTGTGAGTACAGTTTTTGAGCATGCTGTGCACATCAAGCCCAGCTTTAAAGCTAGAATAGGCTGAGATGGTTAACAGGTATGGTTCCTGCTTAAGGAATGAATGCCATTTATTTAGTGACATCTGCAAACTAATTGCTTAAAAATCCGAAAGTGAATATGTGTGCTCAGAAGGCTGTTGTTAAAACATAAGGAGAGAGGCTCCATGTCACGGCATCCCAGTTCCTATTGTCTCAAGCTAGCATTATCCAAACAATCATTTGCTTCCTTTAAAAAATTCTTCATGTTACAGGAAAGGGCTTTTGGCGTCTCTAAATTTCAATACTTTTATCATCATCGGCATATTTACGTGTTTGGAACCATTAAAAAATGTTATGATTTAAGGAGGAATTGAGTGTATGTTTTCAGCGTATTTATGTATCTTCAAATATCAATGAGTAAAAAATAAAAGTGAGGGGCGCCTGGGTGGCGCAGTCGGTTAAGCGTCCGACTTCAGCCAGGTCACGATCTCGCGGTCCGTGAGTTCGAGCCCCGCGTCAGGCTCTGGGCTGTTGGCTCGGAGCCTGGAGCCTGTTTCCGATTCTGTGTCTCCCTCTCTCTCTGCCCCTCCCCCGTTCATGCTCTGTCTCTCTCTGTCCCAAAAATAAATAAAAAACGTTGAAAAAAAAATTTAAAAAAAAAAATAAAATAAAAGTGAAAGCTCATTAAAAATCACAGCACCTCAACCAAAGAATTTCGCTTTCGAATGCATTGCTTTACTCTAACAGGGTGGTTCTAAAAAGATCAGAAAATTAATGTAGCCTTTGTTCCACATTTTAGAGGTTTAGCCATATATCATCGGTATACCGAATAGTTGAAAACTAAAATGGAAGCACTCACCTGATATGACCCTGGAGCCTTGATATCGCAAGAGTCGCACTGGTTCTTAAGTATGAGGGAGAATAGGAATTATTTGAGTGAATGCCACATATAGATACCCAGGACCCATGACAGAATTTTAAAAATCCAACTAATAAAGGATATGTTCATGCGCAAGTGTATTCTGAAAAAAGGCCCTGAGATTTCAGGACCACTGATGGTTAGCTGAGCAATTTAATAGAAAATAGCTCTGCTTTAATCTCTGTCCAAAGAAATGTAATGACAGAAAAAAAAAAAAAAGACTATAATAAAAGAAAGGCAAATGTTTCAAGATTCATTTTGCTGGGAAACTCCATTGCATCTCTGCCAACTAATGATATAGCAAGCAATCTTTTAATTGACACATATTTCTGTATAATCACACTTGACTGGAAGAGTAAGAAAAGTGCAATGTTTTTAAGTGTTAAATTATGTCTTGAAACATAAAATGGACAGGCGTAGTCAGACAAACTGAAATGCTTTATGAAGCCTAAATGTAAATAAAGTAAGAGTATTTAAGTTTAAACAGGTGTGGGATATCTATCACAACCACCAATATCTGAAGAAGAAAATAATCATCTCTCAGAGAGAATGACTATCTCTGTTTTAAAAAAGGTTTTTGCAATGATTCATGTGTAGCTTTTCTTATTCAAAGCAGTGTACCTTTTATTTTCGAGTCTCGGAATCCCAGATCCAGCTAAACTATTTGAAATTCTTGCAGAAACTCCTTGAGAAGTTCTATTCACTCAACATTCAATACAGGTATTTTTTGAGAACATGTTCTATGTACAAGGCAATATAAATGGTGTTGAGGAGAGAAAGATAGCCAAATTATGGTATATGCCTTAGAAACTCCGAATCTATTGGAAGCAGTGACAAAAATAAATAAATAAATAAAACGTAGTATGACAAGAACTTTATAAAAAATGAAGAACCTTATTCTTCTGAGGCTCTCAGTATTTTGTTGTCAGATTCATTTTTCTTCATGTGTATTTTGAAAATAAATTACTTGCCATATTCTTTGAAATAATTACTTTGGAATGAAAACAGAGGAAAGTTGTTATTAGCATTCACCAGAGTATGCATTCTATAGATTTATTCTCATATAATCAGCCTCAAGTTCATAATTTGAATGAAGTAAGTTCATTCTGAACCAAAGCGGAGAACTTTAAAATGAGTTTTTGCTGCAGGAGGAATCGTGTGTAAGTTTAACATTAGGTTACGATATGCAAAGGGTATGTAAAGTTACAGATATATTTTTGTGTGTGGAATTGGCTCGAATTCATCCTATGGATTGAGTTGCATATTTGAAGGACTTTGGGATATGGTATTTGAGGAGTCAAATGCTGCGTCGACTTACACTTATGCATCATTGTATTATAAAAAGATCCAAGAGAAATTTGGCTATGCCATTTAGCAGGTCTGACAGCCTTTGTAGGAGTGTGAACACTCAAGAGGCCATGTAAAAATGCAGTGTCTATGTCTGAACATTTGTGCTCTCATACTGTTGGTTTGGGTTACAAAGGATGATGGTGTTTTTTAAAGGAACAGCATCAGTTCAATCAGTTTTAAATATTTCAGGATTCATGTCAATTTTGCCATAACTTCGGAGTGAAGTTTCAGACAAAGATCCAGGGAATTCAAACTCTACAGGCACACTTAGCATCAGTTATCCGAACATCTTACTACACCAGAATTATCATTAGGGTGACACTTGTTTCTGTTCTTCACTCCCCATTTGGCAACGTTGATGCCACGAATGATGACTATTTGGAAACATCCTCGGTGATTGAGTTTTTCACGTTTCTTACGGATGTTTAGCATCACACAGCAGTCGTCCTCACTGATTTCTGTACCCTTTACAATGATTTCCTCACAGAGAACTCTATTCCATGCAAGGCATATTTTAAGAGCCTATAACTGAAATCAGTTTGAATACTAAATCCTGATGTCATTCAATTTACATTTTATCAAAGAAACACAGCGTTTTCTTAAAATACTCTTAGTCTTCTAGTAACTGCCTAACACGATTCACAACACAGCATAACTCTTTCCAGACAAATTCACTGAAAACTATGCTTTTGTGATCATTTATTTAAACTCACCCGTTCTCTCAGAAATGTCTTTCCTCCCTTAGAACCGGTCTGAAAGTTGGGTAATTCGAAGTTCAAATGCCCTTTCGGAGTTGATGACTTTTCTTTAATGTACTTTCTCTGGTTCACCTAATAGAGTTGTGCATTAATAAAAATCTATAGATTAAAGCTATGTGGTTATTTTTCTAACGAAAAGCCTCCCTAAATATCTGGCATTTGGGATCAAATTTTAATGTTTCCAGTTTTGAAATCTCAGCATAAAACTGTTGATGTGGGTCCCCTTTGATAAATTAGAAAGGTAAACTTTAATGAACATTGAATGGGATCACCTTTGCTACTTGGGGTAATAGAATAAAATAAAACAAGCAAACACATTTTTCTTACTGCCACATGCCTCTCCTTAATAATAACTTTTGTCTCTTCTGCAGAAATAGATGCTGTGTAAGTCTCATTAAATTACCTGACTGATGGAATAAATACACAGCCCATAGCTCGGCGGTCCATAGTAAACCGAGCAAGGGTCTTGATATCTCAGAGTTCTGCTTATTTACACATGCCTTGGACTCTTCTCACAGATATGTAAATTATTCTGGTTAAAACTAAATGCTAAAGTCTACACCATTAGTCTTCCACTTCATGATCTCCACATGGGGCTGTTAGAGGGATAATGTACCATACAATACACGGTTTACTTTTAATTAATAGAAAAAAAATGTGAAATGAATATTAAATGTAGCTTAATGTGAAAGAAAGCTCAAAGCAGTTTGGTTGTTATTTATTTATTAAAAAAAATATTCAGCCCTGCTTTATCATTAGAGAATAAGTAATGCCTTCGAGGACCGGGAGCCTTGCTGGAGGCTTTGGAAGAAAAAAGGGAGCTGGGAGAGGTCTTAACAAACCAGCTAATGGTACCAAGCCTGACACAGAGAGGGGGTGCTGGACGGAGAGGCTCAGGGGTCCTGCTCTGTGCCTTTTGGATCCTAGCAGAGCTTTTCTTCTGGAGTCTCTGTATTCCCTGCTAAGATGGTCCCCTGCTCTATACCATACGAATTGTAGGATCTGGTATTAAATCTTAGACTAAAAAAGCTCATCAAATAGAGCATTTAATTAAAACACAAGATCTGTTTGTCTGTGTTATAATTCAACGTGTCAAAATTAATGCCTCTGTTTTTAATAAATAGAATTACCAATTCGCAAACGGTTTATCACACTGTTCCCAACCACAGAATGGAATTTTAATTATATAACATTATTTATGGCAATGAAATGATCGTGTTTCATAATATTTGCCAACAGCACAAGTTAGGATTTAACGGGAAAAGCTCTATTAAATAATCACTTCCTCTAGTGGATTCCCTTTTGTCTCATTTGGCTCACCTAGGATCAGGTAAGGACCTTGGGAAAAGACAAAGAACATGAACGACTCTGGCTAGGCTTTAGGAGATCACAAAGTCCTCACTGAAGGCACTTATTTGCAAGATTAAAGGGTTTGAAGTAAAGCCTGAAATTAGTAACTTTTCATCTCCTTTTACCCAGACAGCCAGTGTTTTGTAATAAAATAAAGACCTTGCACTTTCCAACCTTCGTGCCAGACAGACTGTGAAACTGAATGCTACTCAACTTTAAATTATTCATACATTCTTAATTGTGATGTTATCCTTATAAATGATAGTAATGGTACCGTTGAAAACCTAAAAACCAGCAGGCACCTGCCAGTGAAACGGGTTCATTTAAAGCACAGCCATTGAATCCCTAATATGAGAGGCTATTGAGAAGACTCAGCTAGGAGAAAGTCACTAAGACATTTGATTTTACAGTTAGGAATTAGGTAGCTTGACGTGATTAGCAGAAGGGAAGTGAAATGCCAGTGCTTAATTTACAGAGAATTTACAGACCATTTGGAAAAATCACCCTGGGCTTGGAGAGTACCTGCAGAAAATTCTACTAACTCTCCTTATAAGAGCATTTGCTGCAAACACTTGTTTTCCTATTATTTAGCAGAGATCAGAATACATCGCCAGGCAAAAAAGATATGTGAGATCATGAGTAAAATGACTTGCTCACTTTAAAAAAAACACATGAGTGTGTGTGTGTGTGTGTGTGTGTGTGTACATCTGTGTGTGAGTGAGAATGCTTAAAAAACAGGTTTTGAGAAAGATCCATGTAACTGTCCAAATAGTTCTTTTGAGTATTAAGAGAACTGAGTTAAGAGTCTGTAAAAACGAAGGTCTTTACGAGACATATATACCAAAATCATTTTACTTTCTCCAACATTTAAAAAAAATTGATGTTGCTTTGAATTCATTTTCAGAATCCTTTTAGTGATATCAACACTTGTCATGGTGTTGGGAGAAGAAATGTCTCTCTGAAATGTGGCCATATTCTTTTGGAACATACTTGTTAAAAAAAATAGTAACTTTTTGAGGTTGTGTCATTTTTAGATGGACATTTTTATATGCATCAATTTCTGTAACCTTTTAAGCAGTTTTTTTCTGCTCTTTTTTTTTTCTGTTGGTGATTTCACATTAAAAGTCTTTAATAGAAAAAAAAAGAATTTAGCTGTTAAATATTTTATTCAGCTCTCAGTTTTCAGACAGGCTAAATAAGTAAAGGAGATAAATAACAGATTTCTATGCATCCAACTTTGAGTCTGAGACATGAGTATCTCCAGGACTATAAAGATACTGTTTCAGGTATCATTAAATGATTCTAGCCATGCATATCATTAAAGGCTTAGAAGAATTGGTATTAGTGAACCACACTCGAATGCCCAGAAATTTGTTATGGATTTCTGAAGGCTTTTCTTGTATCCATCAAGAGAGGGTATTCTTATGTCCACAAGTCTCGAGTGACTAATATGAGATCTTAACACTATATTCCACAAAGCTTTAACCAAAAGGGTGTTTGTTATTATTGTTCTTTAGTTGTCTCTTAGATTGCTTGTGTCTGTTGTGTGGCCTCAATGAGATGAATTGCTTTTCCTACATGCACACGCATACGGACAGTATTTATTTTTTAATTAGGGTAATAGACACAATGGTCAGATAGGAAACCTATCATATTACACCATTAAAATAAGGTGTCTCAGATTTGAAATGTATCCTTTGCTTTGAATTTGAAATTTCAGGGTTTTAGAAAACGTAGTTGACACATTTCAAGCATGTTTGCCTGATTGAGACTCCTTGGGTTAAAATCCAGGATCTGCTGGATTCCTTACATCTCGTGTGTCTTTTGACTTAATGGGGAAGAAGTAAAATCATACAATGAAAGCATTTGCTTCCTAGCAACTGTTCAATAGCTATGAACTAGTTCGAAGGTCAGTTTTTGGAATAACCAGCTTTGTACATTGTTCTTATAGCCTCACCAGCAAACGATGGGATCATTAGCATATTGAAGAAACAAAATGCAAGAAGACTGATAATGGAATCAACTTTATTTGGTTGTCCACCTGTCCTGTTAAATCTTTTTGTTGGGGGTGGGCAATTCTTGCCTTGCTTATTTTTCTTTTTAATGTTTACTTATTTATTTTGAGAGAGAGCGAGCGAGAGAGAGAGTGAACTGGGGAGAGAGGCAGAGAGAGAGATTGAGAGAGAACATTCCAAGCAGGCTTCATGCTGTCAGCATGGAGCTGGATGCAGGGACTCGATCCCACGATCGTGAGATCATGCGCTGAGCTGAAATCAAGAACCAGAAGCTTAACAGCCTGAGCCACCAAAGCACCCCTCTTAACTTGCTTCTTGACGAAAGTTCCAACAGGCCCCATGATTTCCTGATGATCTTCATGTTTAAAAATAAAGTGATCTCTTACTTTCTTAAGTTCAACGTTCAGTTTCAATTCTCTAATTACAAATATCCAGTTCCAAAAAATATTTAACCTAATTTAATCTTTTTCATAGTATTTATGTTTTTAATGTCTACCTATTTATTTTGAGAGAGAGAGAGAGAGAACGAGCAGGAGAGGGGCAGAGCGAGAGAATCCCAAGGAACAAATACACACAACTTGGATTAATCTCCCATAATGATATTGAGTGAAAAAAGGCCAATCCTCCAAAGATCCCATACTGCATTGTTTCATTTCTATAAAATACTTGAAATGACAAAATTATAGAAATGGGAAGGGGATGGGAGAGGGAATGTGTGTGGCCATAAAAGGACAAAGAAAGAAATACTTCTGATGATGGAACCATTCTGTGTCTTGACTGTATGGATATCCATATCCAGATTATGGTATGATGTTACTATGGCGTTGTGTCAGGTTACCACTGGGAAACTAGGAAAGGATACATGGGATCTCTCTATTATTTCTTACAATTGCATGCAAATCTATAATTTTTTCAAGATAAAAAGTTTTGTAAAACATACGACATATGCATGGAGGGTACAATCGGTGTTATCTTTAGAAGATACGTGCAGACTTCATCCTGGTGTTTAGGACAAATTATTTATGTCGTAATTTCTGATGAGAGAGTTGTCAATCAAAAGAAATGTCCAAATTTATGTATATGTGTGTATGTGTGTATGTATGTGTGTGTGTATGTGTGTGTGTCTATCTATCTATTGTGTGGGCATCTATACAGCCCATCCTTCTGCCTTCCATAAGATGCATTTAAACTTACTTGCCTATGTGTGAAGTATATAGCAGGACGAAAAATATTCTGTCCAGAAGTTTCTCAAAGTTTACTCTAATAGTTTTAACATCAAGAAAGGATGTGAGGCTAATTCTTCAAATCCAGAATTATAAATGGAATTTTTAAAATTAGTGAAATATTTGTATTCAACATAACAAAGATAGCTCATTATAGAGTTAATATACATAGCACTGTTACAGATGGGTGTTTGCTGCTACATGGAATTCTGCAATTGAGAGAATCTCCCTGCTGGTCTTGTATACTAATGAGTAATTCATAAAAGTTTGGTAATCTCAATACATTCGGAAGCAGAAATGAAGCTCACAAGAAGAGGACTTAACAGTTGGTCACATTTATACTTCAAGTCACATATAGAAAGTATTTTTGCTTAGCACCATAACTACAATGACATAAACAACACACATAGGTGAAAATGACTGAAAATAAATTTTTAACATGTGATTAGTGATCACATTAGAAAGAATATGGCATATACATGACACTTCTTTCTGCATCATAGCAGACATTATAATCAATTATAATTGATACAATTGATTTGGCCAGACATGACCAAAAGCTCTTTCTCAACTCACTGCCTTGGAGTCATTACAAATCAGACAAATTTGGCAGTGAAATTAACATATTTTTCCTTCCTCTGTGAGAAATGTATTATGAGTTATGTTGTCGATTTTTAAAAATTTCTATGTAGTCTATTATATTTTCATAAATAAGTCTGTCACATATTAAGTAATTTAAAATTTTAAGCCAGCATCAGAAATATGCAAAGGAAATAAACTCCTTATCATAACAAAACTTGCCTAATGACAAATTTGCACTATCAAAATTAAAATGATTAGAAGTTTAAATTTTCCAAGAAAGAATAATTCCAAATATGGAATACGGTGCCAGAATTGCTTCATAAACTAAAAACATCGCACACAAATACTTACATGCTGATTGTTAGAACAATAGAGGTCAAGTGGTTTCTAAGTGTAAATTATTACTCTGCTGAAAGTAAACATCAATTCAGTCTGACCAAATGCAATTGGATGGATGTCCTAATAAAGAAATATACAGACTGTCAGGGGAACATAAAACATAGACAGTTAGTCCTGACTGGAGAAATCAAAGAAAGCTATATGAAAACAGATGACAGTGAACGAGCCTGTTCTTAAAAAACAAAATAAAGTTCTTCAAGCATACAAATGAGGACATCCTAGAGAGAAATAATGCACAAGTAAAAGCATCATGTATAGAGTTTTCTTATCCCCCTACTCCCAGCCTCCACCTTTTGAACCTGACAGAATCAGAAACCTGGGTCAGCAACCTTGGGGGCTGAGGGCACCACTTGGTGGGGAAAGAGCAGACACCGATGTCCTTCCACTTCACAGGCCAGCCAATGTGCTGAAGTAGATTGAAGTAAGGACTGGGAGAAGATTTAACATTAAATTAGGTTAGGGGCACCTGGGTGGCTCAGTTGGTTAAGCATCCAGCTCTTGAGTTCAGCTCAGGTCGCGATCTCACAGTACCTGATATTGAGCCCTGTGTCAATTTTGGTTCCTTTTTGGTGCTAAGCAGTATTCCGGGGTAGATATACCACAGTTTAGCCATATAACCATTGAACATGTCTGGTTTTTTTTTTTTTTTTTTTTTTTTTTCCCATTTTCTGGCTTTTACAAATAAGCTGCTGTGAATATTTGTGGACATTGTGAACATAATCTTTTAAAGATGAATACCTAAGAGTTCAATTGCTTTTTAAGCAATTGAATAAGCTTGGAAAAATTGCATATCCATAATTGACAAAATAAACCTCAACTTAAGTCTCACACTGTCCATTCATCTTTTTAAGATGAATACCTAAGAGTTCAATTGCTGGGTTATTTGGTAGTTGGTTGCACGTTTAGTTTTACAAGAAACTGCCAAACTATTTTCGAGAACGGCGTAGCAGTTTGCATTTTCACCAGAAATGTCTGAGTGATCCAGCTTCTCCAAATTCTCACCAGCATATGATGTTGTCATTATTATTTTTTTCTTGCCATTCTGATAGGTGTATAGTGATAGCACATGGGTTTTAAACCACATTACCCTGATGGCTGATGATGCTGAATATCTTTTCATGTGCTTATTTGCCATCTGTCTAAACTTTCACTGAAATATCTTTTATGCATTTTGCCCGTTTTCTAATTAATTTTTTTTAATTTCTGAATTTTGACAATTTTTTTAGTATATTCCAGAAATGAGTCCTTTATCAGATTGGTGGTTTGCAAATATTTTCTCCCATTCTGTATTGTTTATCCTCTTCAGGTGACCTTTAACAGAGAAAAAAATTTAAATTTCAATGATATCCAATTTGTCAATTTCTCTTATGGATAGTGCTTTTGCTGTCAATTATAAAAACATTTTGCTAACATAGATCCCAAAAATTTTCTCCTACTTTTTTCCCTAACTTTTTTTTTTCTTCAGCTTTTTCTAAATGTTTTAAATCAATGATTTATTAGGAGTTAAATTGTTTGTATACAGTGTGAGACTTAAGTTGAGGTTTATTTTGTCAATTATGGATATGCAATTTTTCCAAGCTTATTTGTGAAAAAGGCTAATTTTCCTCCATTGGACTGTTCTTGCATCTTTGTAAAATTTAGTTTGGCACATTTGTGTGAGTCTATTTATTTTTGGGGTCTCTGTTCTGTTCCACTGATCCTTGTGTCTAGCCTTCTATCTGTATCTCATAGTGTTTTTCTTTTTTTAAATTTTTTTAATGTTTATTTATTTTTAAGAGAGAGACAGAGACGGAGTATGAGCAGGGGAAGGGACAGAGACAGAGGGAGACAAAGAATATGAAACAGGCTCCAGGCTCTGAGCTGTTAGCACAGAACCTGATGTGGGGCTCAAACCCATGAACTGTGAAGTCATGACCCGAGCCAAAGTTGGACTCTTAACCGACTGCGCCACCAGTGCACTTCTCATAGTCTTGATTATTGTAATTATCCAGCAGGACTTGGTATCTAGTAGAGGGTTTCCTCCCACTTTTTCTTCTTGCCCATGATTGCTTTAGCTATTCTAGGGCTTGTAGCTTTCCATAGGAATTAAAAAAAAATTTTTTTTGAATGTTTATTTATTTTTGAAGGAGAGAGAGACAGAACGTGAGCAGGGGAGGAGCAGAGAGAGAGGGAGACACAGAATCCAAAGTGGGCTGTAGGCTCTGAGCTGTCGGTACAGAGCCCAACACGGGGCTCAAACTCACAAACCGTGAGATCATGACCTAAGCTGAAGTTGGACGCTAAACCGACTGAGCCACCCAGGAGCTCCTCCATAGAAATTTTAGAATAAGCTTGCCTACATCTACAGAAAATCTTTCTGGGATTTGGATAAGACTGCATTAAATCTACAGATCAATTTATGAAGAACTGACATCTTTACCATGCTGAGTGTTCCCACTTGTGAACTTAGATTTCCCTTTAATCAGCATTGTATAATTTGAAACATAGAGATTACGTACATATATTGTTAGGTTTGTACTGAAGTGGTTAACTTTTTTGGAGTAATTATAAAATATTTTATGTTTTTAATTTTGATTAATGTTGTTTGAAATTCTTCAATTGTCTGGTGGCCCTTTTCCTTCTCACTTTCTATTTAATTGGAATGGGGACTCTAGGATCATTCATTTTTGGACTATGCTTAGGCTTCCTTACCCCAAGCGTTTCTTCCTTATCCTAAAAAGTTTATAACGCAAAACAGAAAGCAAAACCTAGCATTACTATTACTAGTAGAAATATATAATGCTTTCTAAGCCCATATATAGTCATATTGTTTGAGAGAGTGAGGCTAAAACAAATATGGAAGACATAGGCTATTGGACAGAATACAGGTTTATATGATGGCTGATAGCTTACATGTAATATTAGCTTGTTAGAAACTGGCTTCCATATTTTGAGATGGTGCATTTATATCAGTATAACTTTTTTTTTAAATTTTTTTAACGTTTTTATTTATTTTTGAGACAGAGAGAGATAGAGCATGAACGGGGGAGGGGCAGAGAGAGAGGGAGACACAGAATCGGAAGCAGGCTCCAGGCTCTGAGCCGTCATCCCAGAGCCTGATGCGGGGCTTGAACTCACGGACCGCTAGATCATGACCTGAGCTGAAGTCAGATGCTTAACCAACTGAGCCGCCCAGGCGCCCCTCAGTATAACTTTTTAAGCACCCCTATTACACACACACACACACACACACACACACACACACAGAAAACATGTGGGTAATGATACCGCAATACATATTATGAAATAGGCACAAAGCATCTCAGAAATTTTTAACAGATGAGACAAACATAAATAGAAGTTTCACACTGGCTTTCTCTTATCTCAAAAGATCCTTTGCACTCTCAAGAAATGTGTGCTTTGCCCTTTTGAGACCACAGGTTTAATAGCCATGCCCTACAAGCGGGCAGTGTCCTCATCTCTCTTGTTGACTTTTCATGGCCAGGGCAGGAGGTTCTCACAAAGTGAGTGAATGGACACTGAAGAAATAGAACTTAAGAAGGAACAAAACTGGGATGTGTGTTTGGACCCATATTTGACTTCAAAAATTAATTGTATATAATTTCCTACAAAGAGAGGATTTGCAATTTTTCTTGACTGTAAATTTGTAGGAAGCAGCACTGCTGTGGCTGAAAAAGCAAGTAGAGAAGTATCCAGAGATACTTTTAGGTGATACTTTTAGTGCATTATGTTCTCATTAGACAATGCCTGAGGTACTGTGTTCCATTTAGGTGTCATATACATCTATATGCCTCGGGGGGTTGTTTTTCACTAAGGTATAATTTGATTTCGATATAATTCACCCATTCTGCATGTAGTTTGACATGCTAATTTTATAAAATCATAAATACCACCACTATTAAGATAGAGAACAATTATTAGAGTGATCATAAGATCAATAGTTGAAGTGTATGTTAAAGAAGATCCACACTAGGGAGTGATTAGAACTTATGCATGATGGACATCGATGGAAGGGACTGAACATATTTTGACTTGGAGAAAACGCAGGAATGAGACATGAAAATGTCCTTCATATATCTGAAGGAACATTGTTTGGAAAAAAAAAAAAGGATTAGATGACTTTTCTATGTCTTCAAGGAGCAGGGCAAGGACCAATATATGATGATTACAGATAAGTAGATTTTAGCCAAACTATGAGGTAGATGCTTTAGGAATCACTTCATTGCACAGTAATGAGCTTCCTCTAGGTGCAAGTATTTAACCAACAGTTAAGTATGTCAGGAATTTCATGGCAAAACTTCTTAAATTGCGTAGAGGTTAGAGACGGTGATCTCTAAGCTGGCTCTTACAAAATATTTGTTGAATGAGATCCTTGATTAGGAGGCGCCGGCAGTAGGGTACTCAGAGGAAAAATGGGATTTGAGTTGAAGTAGGGAGGCCTTGGAGGTTTCAATGAGGTACAAAGGAACATACGTGAAGGTATATTCAGATGAAAAAGTATTAGAAAGGCAAAGGTATGCAACAACACATTTCCAATCAGTTTGGATTGTTCTAAATAAGCACTTGGGTTTTATGGATCACAGACCACTGAAACAGGAATAAAGAGAGCACTTTCTTACATTGCTTTCCTTACCCTCCTCTCTATTCCTAAAATGTAAGAGAGGAAAGATTTTTATCCACTTGCACGCAAACTCCCTGGTCTCTTAAGCAGGACTAATGGTCTTAAATTTATAAATAGCGTACAGCTACAAACAAATATATATTTTTCATTTAAAAACACCATGTAGGTTTGCTTTTCTTTCAGGCAGATAATGCGCCTTTTCCCCCTCATAGTTCAACTGACAAAGAATTGGTAGATTTTCTCTATAATTTGCTATTATCCTAAAACTCAACAGCAAACCCAAATGCCATCAGTGGTTATAAGCTGTGATGTGTTTGAAAATGGAAATTTGACCACTTCAAATAGCAAAATCTTCATTTCCATTAGAGTTTTATGAACGGTCTGATTGTAGATCATGATAAAACGTACACTATTCTGTAGCCTGCTACGATGCACCAGGCAAGATGATGAAAACAAAAGCAATTATTTGTACTAGAAATAGCATATTTCATTAAGTATTTCATGCATGAATATAGCCACAATGGTGCACATTACCTTTTGTTGGATTTCTACCCTCACACTTAGAGAGAGGTCTTCTATTTTAGGTAAGGAGATTTGCCTCTGGACATCTGTTTTGTATATATCTTTTAAATGATACATTTAAGCTACAATATTTTATAAACCACCAACATTTAATAAGCTAAGCGGTCAATTGCTTTGGTAATCATCTTTCCCTTCAACGCATGAAAGTTTACCCAATAAAAAAAAATAGGTTATTCCTAATTAACAAAAGAAGATCAGGATAAAATTGATTAAATTCTTTTTAGAGGATTAAACACAGGTAAAAAGCAAAGTTTAATAAATCTTTCAGAATTGACAAGAGTGATGAAATATTTTATTAAATATCAAAGGATATGGGGCACCTGGGTGGCTCAGTCGACTAAGCATTCAACTCTTGATTTTGGCTCAGGTCATGATCTCACAGTTGGTGAAATTGGGCCCCATGTCAGGCTCTGCACTGATGGTATGAAGCCTGCTTGGGATTCTCTCTCTCCCTGACTCTCTGCCTCTCCCTCGCTCATTCTCTCTCTCTTCTCTCTCTCAAAATAAATAATAAATAAACTTAAAAAAATAGAAGGATCTAAATATGGTTTTGAAAAATAATCAGAAAAATTGAAAAAGCCTTACTAAAAAAATGATGAAAACGTAACCACAAAATTATGGTTATCCAAGCTAGTTATCAAATCCGACAAAATCTAGGCTGTTTGTTTTTCCTATTGAGATAAAACGATGTGAACAGAAAGGCACAAGTTTTAGACTTTTGTTCTTTGTGAAGGAACTGACAACAGATATTCCTGAGTGGAATACAATTGTTTGTCCAGACTATTGGCATAAATGAACATTCTCAAAATGGGTCCACTGGAACATTTCTCCTTTTGTATAGTTCAGAAATATAAGATTTAAAACGATGAGATCTTTCTTTAGATCCAAGGTCTTCATATACTTCCATCTTGGATGTAGGAGCCTACATGGTGATTTTTATTGGCTGGGAATAGATTATCTGGATGTTGGTCATCTAGGCCTGCTGGTGGATTTGTGTTATTATTGTAAATTGAGATATCTTCATATCTGTGTAACCCCTAATGCTTTTTCTTGTGCAGTAGAGTTATAATATGTTAATTTGGGGCATATTTGGAGGTTGAATCTACCACTTTTTAGCTATGTTACTTTGGACATATTACTTAACTCTTCTGAGCTTCAGGTTTTCATCATAAAATTGGTTAATAATACCCACCTTAGAAAGATGATGTGAAGATTAGAGAGCATGCATGTAAAGCACCTAGTGTAGTATTAGGTTTATAACACATAAAACAAAAATAAACTATTATATTTATTATTAAGAGAGATATAATTAGAAGATCATCATCATGTCTGGACAAAAGAAAAAAAAAAATGTGACTCATTTGTTGGTTATTTGGTCAAACCTGAGAAGTACCAGACTCAGCTACAGCCGGGACTTCAACACTCTTGGCTTCAAATATTCTCATCTTCATTCTTGTTAGTCATTCATTCACCAAGCATCTATTAAGTGCCCACTGTGTTTCAAGCACTACCCTCAATCTGATCCAATGAACTTTTACCTGTTACTACTGTATATGTGTTCATTAATGAAAATGGTCATTACTAATCCAAAAAAAATTTTGTCAGTTTCCCCTGAAATCTTTTGTTCTACGTAGGAAAAAATACATTTATAAAGTGATTTGAAGAGTCAAATACAGCTGTGATTTTGTGTCTATTTAAGTTTTCCTTCAAAAAACTTCTCTTGCTATTTATGGAATTATACTATGCAAATGTGTATGGTATATATGCATTTTCAAATAGTAAAATTAAATACTTGTGTCCCCCAAGCTAGTTTAAGAAATAAAGTTTACCAAGATCTTTTAAAGTCACTGGTGCACCTTCCTGTCACATTCTATCCCTGCCCTATTATGCAGAATTTTGCATTCCCCTTCCTTTATTCTCCAGAAGAATTTCATAGTCTTGCAATTTCTTTGTTTAAGCTTTTCCCCCTGCCCCCATGCCAATTTAAGACAGGATTAAGATTTGTAGTGTCTACCCTATGTCTGATTGACATACATGAGAATATTCCCCAGTTGGTATTATAGCACAGAGTTGGTGAGGTGAAAGCACATTTTATGTTAGCACAGACTCAGAAATACTTGGAGCACTGGAATGCACATATGTTATCTTTGAACTCCTGCCAAATCATAAAAGAATGTAAAGAAATAGGAAAACTCCTATATAGAATGAGATATTGTCATTAAGATCATATATTCTTTGGTATCAGTCATTCATATTTTCTTTGAAACAATTTGAAAGAATTTTTATATTGTGACTACTGAGAGACTGTAAATATACTTTCCAAGGTCAATAGTAGCCATTTTCTAGTTCTTCTTTGACATACATTCTACATAAAATAGTTCTAGAAAGTCCTTTAAATAGTGCCCGGCACTGAATGAGTATGCAACCAATGCCAGCTCAAAGTGTTGCTGTTGGTATTATTTCTGTTGCCACCCCCGCTTTTCCAGTAATATCCTACTTATTCTATGGAAAGAAATACAGTGGTGAGAGATGTTACTGTATAAATTTGAGGGAAATCTTGCTGCATTAGTGGTAAAGCACTTACTTTCAATATTCTGATATTTTGCATGAAGGTGGAAATTTGGTGACCCCACAACTAAATTTTTGTGCAACCCTTCTCTTTCCATTCCCGTCCGTGTAACAATCCCGTATCAGGGCATCCTTTTTGTATTGTTTAAAACATCAAAGCAGCAGTGATAGATGCTACTATGGCTTATCAATATTTATTTTCTTCCAGAGTCCTCGGAGCCAGCCCTGATATAGCTTTGGGCAGGGCCACATGACTGACTTGAGCCAATGAGGTATGCCAGTTTTGGATGAAGGCAATAAAAAGCCTCTGCGTGGGATTCTCCAGTCTATTCCTTCAGCAGAAATCATGGAAATGGTGGGTTGAGAGGGCAGAGCAGCAGGATTAAAACACCTTAGGTTGTCAGGCTGCCACACACAGTACAGCGGCCCAGGAGGGTGACCTGACCTATACATGCATTTCATGAACGAGAAATAAATGATAGGTGTTAAGCCACTGAGATTTTGAGCTTGTTTGCTACCTAGTCCGTCTTGACTAGCACAAAATACTGCATTATTTTTCATGCACAAGTAACACTGGCATTCTTAAAGAAAAAGAACACATTACTTATCTTAATGGACTATCAGTGTGCTTATACTAAAAGCATGAAAACTTGGGAGATAAATATTCATTACTTCTGGAATTCACTTGCTCTTTATTCAGTATTCTAATGGTTGTTTCCAGATATTTAGGAACGTAATATAAACTGACTAGCATTTTACCAGTTTAAGACATAATACTGATCATCAGAATAATTTATTGCCAGGATTAGTATTGGTTGTGAACACGTATAGACAAACATATTAATCTCTAATCCTTGTGATATCACAAATGAGGTCGTCTAGATGATGATAGCCTTGCTATGACTTATGAGAACATTACTTCATTTTGTATCTAACATCAAACTCAAGCAGGTTAGTTTGCGGACGGCAGGTATTTGTTGGAGGAAAATCTTTACCCAGAACTGAACAAACCACAACAAATACTGATTGTACAGAGTTTAGGGCAGACAGCTTAGACTAAATTATACTCCAGGAATAGCCTCAAAGCAAGTGGCTTACAACACGTTTACTACTCACTTGTACTAATATCCAGCCTGGGTTAACTATGACTCTCCTCTGAGTCATCTTCTTCCAGAGAACCAGGCTGAAGCAGCAGCTGCTGCCTGGGGCATTGCTGGTTTTGCGGCAGGGGGAATAGAAAATATTAGAATCCCAAGATCATTTCCCTTAGAAGTGTCACACCTATCCTTCCTCGAATTCGACAGGACAAAGCCAGTTTATATGGGCAAATCTGTTATCGACGGGGCAGGGGTAGATAATCTCCCACAAGAAAAGGCAACATGTATTTTGAACCGTAATACAATCTGGTCCAAGGTTTAGCGGGAACTATGTTAAGCTAAGGGTAGGATCAGAAGAAAAAGGAAAAGGAAAAGAAAAAGGAAAAGAGAAAGAGAAAGAGAAAGAGAAAGAGAAAGAGAAAGAGAAAGAGAAAGAAAAAGAAAAAAAAGAAAAAAAAAAAGTCTTGGAGCACCTGGGTGGCTCAGTTGATGACTGGCTGACTTTGGCTAGGGTCATGATCTCTCAGTTCCTGAGTTCAAGCCCTGCATCGTGCTGTCTGCTTTGGATCCTCTGCCTCCCTCCGTCTCTGACCCTCCTCAGCTTTCTCTTTCTCTTTCTCTTTCCCTTTCTCTTTCTCAAAATAAATAAATAAACTTAAAATAAATAAGGAAAGAACAAAGCCTTTTGGCATTTCCAAGAGCACATGGTCAGTATCAGCAATGCTTGTAGAAAATTAGATAATTGAGAAGTAATGATGAATATAATCAAGGAGTCTGTTTGAGAACCTGATCTCTATCCTACGCTAAAATCAGAAAATAGGAAGCCCAGAAAAGTAGGACAGAAAGAAAAAACAAAAAACAAAAAACACCAGGTACATATTGATGGGATTAAGACCCCGACCCAAAATCTGAGGTAGATTTCCAGCTTCAAATAAGATTTTAATTAAAAACAAAATGCAAACTTTGGATTATATACTATTTCAAATATATCCACAGAGGGAATAATAATGAACCCCTTATACATTTATTGTTCATATTTGACAATTATTAAAGTATGGCCAATTTCATTTCATTGCTCTCATTCTCAGAATTCTGGTCAGATTACCTTGGATCAGTTATTGAACAACATTGCCAGTAGATTGTATTTTCAGAAAACACCACAATACGTTCCACCACTCAATGAAAAGAATGTGGTAGAGTGGTTTCCGGTGGAGGTTATAGAAAGACATACACCTTCTGCTGACTTTCTCTCTTTCTCTCTCTCTCTTTCAAGATTCCTGCCTTGGGAGCTCTGAGCTGGCATATAAACCTGTCTTCCCTGAAGGTCTCAAGCTGGTGAGACCACAAAGAGATAGAGAGACATGCCCAAGTTGTGCAAGCTGTTCCATCTCTCAGCTATTTCAGTCTTTCTAGTCGGCCACCAACTTCGAAATTTGTGAGGCTTCAGAAGACTCTAGCCCCAGGCTCTGAGCCATCCTAGCTGACATTAAGTGGACAAAAGTGTTTCAAACCAAAAATAAATATGTTGCTGTCTTAAGTCACAAAGTTTTAAGGAGATTTATTACACAGCAATTGATAAGAACCATCAAGGAATTCAGTTCAGTTCAGTTCAGTTCGACAGGTATTTATAGATTTTCTACTATGTGCAAAGCATTGTAGAAGGGTATAGAGATTCAAAGTAATTAAAGCATGATTCCTGCCATCATGTAACTTACTCTTTAATAAAGTGAAATATAAGGGTCTCAATTTTCAAGGATCTATGAAGTAAAATATTAAATTTATAAATAAATATAAATGAATGAATAATAAAAAATATTTGCCATTTCTTATACATGCATCATATTGTCAGACATTATGTTAAATGTTTTACACAATTATTTCACTAAGCCTGAAGTGAATCTCATGAAATAAGCCTTAGGAGCCTCACTTTGCACTTGAACACCCTGAAATTTAGAGAAAAGAAGTAATGTGTGCAAGGTAACTCAGTAAGGGGTACAGCTAATTTCTATCTGGATATGCCTGTCTGTTGTGAATGCATACTGTTGTTCTTCTGTAATAGAATCTTTCAAATTTTTTGAAGAATCTGTTTCCGTTGGGCAAGGCAAGCATTAGCCATTTCCACGTTAATTCCACGCTTATCCTAAATGATATTTAAAGTGTATTCTTTCTTAGTTCACAGTGGCTGCATGGGGTTTGGGGGGCCCTCAGCAATGTCTCAAGTTCTAGCAGCTAGGGACCAGGGTAGGCAGTGACAGTGGCCCGAGAGGGTTGCACGCACACACCCAGCAGTGAGGTCCAGCTGCAGGTGCTTGTGTAATGGTAGGGGCCAACTGCAGACACATATGCTGTGGTCAGAGTCAGGGTCAGCAGTGCAGGTGCACCGACAGCCATGCAGGTCCTGGCTGTCATGTACGCTCCTGTGGCTGCACAGTCTGGCCACAGGTACATGCACAGCCAAGGAAGTTGATGAGAGTTTGGCTGGCAGGGTGTAAGTACATAGCCAGAGGGGCTAGTTGCAAGCAAGCCTGGGAGTGCAGGTCAGCGACAGGAGATAACCCGAGGCTAGACCTACAAGCAGCTGAGAGGTCCTGGTGGAGTTCACCACTGTGACCGCAGGGCTTCACCAACAGTGCATGGCAGGAAGGCCAGTGTCAGAAGTCAGGCCAGGGCCAGTGCAGGCACAGAGCTGGAGAAGCTGGCTATAGGTGAGCCCAGTGGTGAAGGCCAGTGACCGAAGATAGGGTTGCACCTGGGCTATCAACGTGTACTGCCGTGGCTGCGGGATCTTGCCACTGATGCACACACAGCAGTGGAGGCCGGTGGCTGGGCTTCTGACGGTGTGCAGTGACACAGCTGGCGTAGCTAGACCCAAATGCACGCACGTGGTGGGGTTAGGAGGGAGTCCCCTAGATCCCCTAGAGGGATCTAGGTCCGAGTCTTGCACTCCTGCTGCTGGTGCAGATCCCAGGTTTAGGCAAGGTGGAGGGAGAGAGCAGGGAGGGGTTCTGGGCTGGTGTCTACAAAGGCAAATATCTGTGGGCAGAACCTGGTGAAATCTACAGTTGGGTTGATTTCTTCAGTTGTGAAAGTTGCCGGGGTTCTTCTGCAGAGCAGGTCACGCTAAACCATGGTCTCCTGCTACGTGGCTGATAATGACAGCCCCCACTCTTCTTTCTCATTCTTAGCTATCTCTACACGTCTCAGCTTTGCCAGTCTCTGAGTAGGGTGAAACCAAAGCAGGTACTTCATGTGGTGCCCCAGAAGGCTGGCGAAGCTGGCTCCGTACCCCTCTCTCCCTTTCCCAGTGATAGGAACTCTTTCTAGCCGGGGTATTTTCTCTTGATACTGAGCAGTACTACCCTGGAGGATGGGATGATGCAGGGAACATGGAGCTGTTCTCCCTTCCCTTTTCAGTTATTCTCAAGGTTTTTGTTGTTGTTGTTGTTGTTGTTTCACTGCATTGCTGAAGTTTCTTAACTTGCTGAGCTCTCTCCGAACTATTTTTGTTTACAGATGTCTAATCGTTTTTATGGCCATGGATGCTCCTACTCACCCATTTGGGCCACTTTGCTGCTTTCTTGAAATGCTTTTCTTTATTTACCTCCAGGGATACCACAACATCATAATATTAATGACTTCACTGGCCTTTCCTTTCAGTCTCCTCTGTTTGCTTCCTCTGTTCTGCCTTTATCATCAGCGGTCCCTCGGGGCGCGGTTCTGCTCTCTTTTATCTTGTCTATCTATATAAACTCCTTAGGTGAGCTCTGTAGTCTCAGGGCTCCAAGGAATCTCAAATTTATCTCCAGTGCTAACTTGACATTCTCAAAGGCATTACTCTAAGACTGGGTAAGTCAAAAAATGGCCAAAGCACAATTTTCATTCTCCTTTTTCCAAAGAAGTGGTTTCTCCCCTAGTCTTGTCTGTCTGGGTAAATGAACTCACATCTACTTGTTGATCATCAAAAATCTTGGAATCATCCTATAATCTTCTTTCTCTTGGTTCTATTCCCACCTCTTCCATAAGTATCTCCTATAACCTCTGCTTCTAAAATATATTCCAAATCCATCCAATTCCTTCCATTTCCACTACCTGTTCCCCATCCACACCACCAACTTCCCTTGCTTGGACTATTGCATCAGCCAACTAACAAGCTGTTTAAATCCTGATTCTTCAGTTCTTCCCACTGAAGCCTGGGGAAACTTCTAAAATCCAATGCTGTACACATATTTCCAGGCTTAAGAACGTCCAGGAACTTCTAATGGAACTGAGCTTATTTTTGCCTTTTGACCTTTTCGCTAACTCTTCCTTTTACTTGAAATGTTCTTCCCATAGATTTTATCACAGTTAGCTCCTTTGTGTCATTCAGATCTTCACATAAATATCACATCCTCAGAGAGATCTTCTTAAATCCTCAGTCTAAATTTGCATTCACTCTCACATGCACTCTTAATTTTCTGCCAAATACTTAGAACTACCTGAGAATCTCCTTGGTTATTTGTTTGTTGATAATCTGCCTCTTGTAGTGCAAGCTGCACGATAAAAATGACATTCTCTGTTTCTTTCTCCCTATGTCTCAGAATCTATATCTATTGCTGTAACCTAATAAGCACTCAGTATATCTTTTTTTATTAAGAGAAAATGATTGCACCTTCCAAGCAGACATATACAAAAGTTATAAAAATAAGTTAGGATAAATTTATCCTATCTGCACTAACAATCAATATATGGGGAACAGTATTCACATTCTAAAAACTGATGCTGTAGGATGAAAAGCAGCCACAAAGTTCTATTCACTTCCGTAGCTGTGAAGTGGCAAGAACCTAGAAAAAAACAACGCAGAGCAGAAGCACGCCGGTTGCAAGATTGGCAGAAACAAATCGATGTGGCCTAAAGTTCCACGCTAAAGTAAAAGTTTACAAAAGATTTAAGCACATAAGCACATAAGCTTATTGTGTGAGGCACATAAGCAAATTTTATTAACAGCATTTATGAGTCACAAATAGCAGTGGATAGAAAGACAAGACACTAACCACAAGGTCAAGTGTTGTCACTGAAGACAAGTTAAGAGTAATCCTGTTGTACTGGAACAACAATGGGAATTGACAGTGTAACATCATAAGAAGTGCCTTATGTTGAGCTCAAGAAGAAGGCCAGATGAATAGAAAATATTGCACAAATAGCAAACAGATCACCATAGAAGAAAGTCACCTTCATTATTGGTCTTCCAGATGATTAGGTTATGCATTTTGATAGGCAAGGTTTATGGAATTAAATTCTCTCTACCCATATGGGGGCCACAGGAAACTAAACAAATATAATTTTTTTTTTCTTTTTGTTAGTGGAAGCAGAGAAGGAACATCTTACTGGTTAATTTGACTGAACTGATTAACTAATTAATTAATTAGTATAGCCAGTGTCAGGGGCTCCGTTTAACAGACTCCTGAGATTTATAGTTCATCCATATAAAAATACTTACATGAATATTTAAGAGTTGGTTAAGAACTCAGCTTGCGAAACATTTTTTTTTTTTTTTTTTTTTTTTTTTTGGTCTATGTATTTTAAACCTGTTGGATTGTTGCAAAAAGATTTTGTGTTAAGTGCCATGAGATCCATTCCTTCCACCTCAAGCAGTGGAGGTTGTGATGACTAAGCCTTGCCATTCTTCCTTAGCAGTGTGCCCACTCTTGAAAACAAAACAAAACAAAACAAAGCATTTCAATAGAAAGGTCCAGGAAAACAAGAAAAGCCACAACTCATCAACGCTATTTAAGTAAGTCCCCAGCCTTTAATATGACTAAATAGAACAGTTCTTGCAGTAATCAGAGGGTTCTTGACTGTTGGGGCCTGATTTGCATTGCAAAGGATGAAGTAGATAGAAGGGGTGTGTGCATGCAGGGAACAGAGTTCAGAGAGTCTGAGGAGAGGAAAGGATTATACTTAATAATGGATATATTTTTGAACTCCTTAGGAATGTTTTGTTGCCTCGTGACTGCAGAGCACTGTGGGATTTTGCTGTACTGTCTCCCTGGGGTCTTATCAGGAGATGGTTACCTAATTAGCACACAGCATATTCTTGCCTATGTTCTATTTGCACTGCAGATGCTTTCATTTCATACATCATTCACAACCTGCAGCAATTACAAAGTGGTAAATGACCTTATGCGATAATTACACTAATAGATCTGTATTGTTTCATTTGGAGAAGACTGGAGGAGTGGGGTGTTTCGTGTGTCTGAAGAGAGGTTGCAATTTTGATCTTTCCTTAAATCTGGAATACAAAGCAAGCAAAAAGATGACTTTTGATCATAAAAGTTACATCATAAACTCAATCAGATGAATTCCTAGGTAGAGAGATTTCTCCTTGGAATGAATATAAACTCCTGGTCAATATCTCCAATGCACTTTTACTTGGACAAGCAGTACCTAGATTTATCAATTAGATGTGATATTTTAATAAATAATAGTATTCTGGACTGTTAAAATCAGGAAAAGAGACAGAATGACTATTTTCCCCTAAAACTACTTAAAAAAAAAAAAATCTTGTACTAATAGTTGTAAAGATTCGTAAATTATAATCCTAATCTTTAAAGTGGTTGCAGTTCAAACCAGTCGCCATTTTTGAAGGAAACATACACTGATAATAGAGGAACGCCAATACAGAAGAAAAAAGACAAAAATAAATAGTTGATGCTGGTTTTTTACCCACCTTCCCCCCCTTCTATACAATGAGGCACCTTACAAAGTTGCCTGGAGATGATTTCCAGAAAGAATTTGTATCATCTGAGCACATTAATTAAATAATCTAAAATTTTTATAGCTAATTATATACATAGAATTTCTAAATTTTAAATTTAGTCCACAGAAATATTCTCTACCCACACTCTCTGGATCTATGCTGACGTATGTGAAACACTCTGAGGCTTACTCTATGAAATATTAATTAAAATGGAGTTTTATCAACTAATTAAATATAATATTTTCAGGGCAACTTTATATACAAGCCTAAAGTTCAGAAAATATGAGCTGTCTTCACTGATGAAATTCACAAAATATTGACTCAGTTTCAATTTTACTTTGTGCTGGCCAGAACCATAAAAGCGAGTGAAGGAAGCACTGTAGTATTTTTTCTGTAACTTTATTTGTCAATGGGTGAAAACAATAATTAAAATGATAAATATGATCGAGTGGAAAAAATAGTAGCTTAATAGTTACAAAAGATGTGTTCTAGCCCTTGTATAGCTTGTATTTCAGGATATTTGAAATAAATAAATAAATAAATAAATAAATAAATAAATAAATAAGAAAAGCTGAACTTGTAATAAGATTCCTCCAAACTTCCATCATATCCATGATCTGCTCCTTGGGAATTCTGTTGTTGGCTTGGATCTCAGTCTGGAAGTTTCTTGTCCAACAGAAGTGAGAATATAAAATGGATCATAGATTTTTTTTTTTAATGTTTATTTTTGAGAGATAGAGAGACAGAGTATGAACAGGGGAGGGTCAGAGAGAGAGGGAGACACAGAATCTGAAACAGGCTCCAGGCTCTGAGCTGTCAGCACAGAGCCCGACAGCGGGGCTCGAACTCACGGACTGTGAGATCATGACCTGAGCCGAAGTTGGACGCTTAACCGACTGAGCTACCTAGGTGCCCTGATTTTTTTTTTTTAATTTAAGTTTATTTATTTATTTTGAGTGAGAGAGCATACACGTGCCTAGCACAAGCAGGAGAGGGGCAGCAAGAAAGGGAGAGAGAGAGAATCCCAAGCAGGCTCCATGCTGTCAGTGCGAAGCCTGATGCGGGACTTGAACTCACAAACAATGAGATCATCACCTGAGCCGAAATCAGGAGGCTACTTAATTGACTGAGCCTCCCAGGTATCCCATGATGGATCATAGATTTAACAATAGTTCTGTAGGGAGGTATATAATAAAAGAAGAGACATGGAAAGGAAAGGAAAGGAAAGGAAAGGAAAGGAAAGGAAAGAAAGAAAGAAAGAAAGAAAGAAAGAAAGAAAGAGGGAGGGAGGGAAGGAAGGAAGGAAGGAAGGAAGGAAGGAAGAAGGAAAGAAAGAAAGAAAGAAAGAAAGAAAGAAAGAAAGAAAGAAAGGGTCGGAGGGAGGGAGGGAGGGTCGGAAGAATAAGAAAGGAAAGAAGATTTTAAGAAAATATATAGCCTTGTAAAATATATACTTTAAATATAAATGCACTCATATTTCAGAATTGTAAACATGTGGACAAATAAATACATGATATATAATAAAGGGATTAAAAATCATTTTCCTGGCTATGGCACAGACACACTCACACCCTGTAAGAACACCTCTGACAGTGACTACACTAAGGTCATTGAAGAGTCATTTAATTTGTTTGCAGTTACAGTTTCTTCACCTAAAGGTGACTGAAGCAAGAGATCACAATTTGCTAACATGACTCTCACCTTCAGATAAATGATTTCATTCCATGCTCATGGAAGAGTAGATTTTCTTCTTTTGTGGAGCAAAATCTGGAATTCATATAGGTAGGATACCCACAAATCTCAGGGGCCACCAATCACATATTTCATTTCTATTAGCAAATGAAAAACACTTAAGTGACTCCACAGAGCTTTTGCTTGTTTTCTTTACTGCTCTGGTTTTGCTCCATGAGGTTTTCTGTTATACTTTTAATATGGTCACCATTAAGGTCAAGTTTGTTTTCAGGCTGCTTGGCAATTTCTCTTTGCCGCTCACCAGTCGTTCTCACAGACATTTTCTTCGAGTCTTTCTCATTTAGTCACCCAGTGCTTTGGTGACCCTCACTCCTACAGGGGAGGTTTAAACTTTGCTTCTTTTGTAATTGCAGGGTTTTTTTTAGATTCTGTTTTGGTAACATCATGGGACTTGCTCCCCCTCCTCGTCCCCCCACCCCAAACGAGCTGCCATCTAACAGAATCAGGGATTGCATTATTTCACTCTCTTCTCATCATCACTATTGTTATTTTATTTATTTATTTTTTAAACCACACATTGTTCTTTTTCTGCTCAAAGCTTGGCATTCTGAACTCTGAGGAATATTTCAAACAGGATGAAATGAGGTAGTGGGCCATACTGTGCCAAAACGAAATGCCTGCCCCTTCTAATCCATGCAGTTAAATAAGACAGACTTTGTTGAATATCTTTTTATAAAGCATTCCTAAGTACACATTTTACATGTAGCTGAGTGAGTAAACAATTGGAGTACTGTAAGTTGCTTCACAGCATAAAGCTGAATAACACATTGAAACAACCTCAAGTACCACAATTCTCTTTTTGAGAACTGTGTTTTTCTTCATTAGAAAAGCCTTGTTGATATGTCACATTTGGGGGAACTGGGAATCTTAATTTAAGCATTTTTCATTTGATGTTCCTTGCCCCTTTCTTTTGTTTGATGATCATGACCGAGGTAATCCGCTGCAATGACTCAAAGGGATTTCTATTAGCCTTGCTAATCATGCAGAGACCCTTTCTGAAGCCACCCTACATGTTTGAGGGCAATTTTCCCCTTGTTTGGTAGTGGGAGGGTAGAGGGAAGAACGAAGGAGGAAGGCAACTTGAAAGAAAATTGTAATAAAGGCAGTCTTGGTGATCTAGTTTATTGGGTACCCATGAGCTAGTTTCTGGTGGAGGTGGAAAACAGCCCAGGAATGTGTCAGAATTCATGTATGGGCTTAAGGGTTGGGTGAATCAATTCAACGTCCTGACTGCCATCTACTAGACTGATGATTTGGAGCAAACCGCTCAACTTCTCTGAGTCTCAGATTCATCTTCTCTAAAATGGGATCATAAATAGTTCCTACTTCTCCAGATTGAGAACTTTAAGTGTTACTTTCTTGTATGTTCACATCTGCAACAGCCTACAAACGCATAATACCGGTTATTCCTCATTAGGGCTGTTGTTCTTTCTGTTGTGTGGAGCTTTAAATATACATGATCAAAAAATGACAAGGACAGTTAAATTACTTCAGCCAAGTCCAATTATCAGGCAGATGTTACTTCACTCAAAGAATTAACTGGAAGGAAATGCATTACTTCACACATTTGTTTCTTTACCTAGTATCCTTCTTCTTAATTTTGATGACAAATTTTTAAAAACAAATGGGTTAGCAATGCTTTTCTGGAAAATATAAACTTACAAAATGAAGCTTAAGCATTGTCAGGAGAAGGAGAAATTCTTACAATTAAAGGTTTATGAAACATTGATTTTGACAAAATGTTTACCTTTTCTTCTTTTTCTTTTTCTTTCTTTCTTTTTTTTTTTTAAATGTATTTCAGTTTCTTCACTTGAGAAAATAATCCCAGTTATTTTTTGGCCTATGTTGAAATGTCATGAGTAGAATGGAACAGCATAATTTTTCTCCCCTGGGGTTCAAGAGTTTATTCCTTCTGATACAACAATAAATCAACTGACAAAATGGAATTTCTTTGCAATACATATGCAACAAGTTAGGTTGCATGGACAAGTTGAGTTTCAGTTTAAATATAGAAACTCTGGAACATTTTATTATAAAGGAATAGTGCTGGGAAACTCCTTAAAGAAGTAACTACAAAAGGAAGTATGAGAAGAAGATAATAAGATTAACAATAGAGAACCTTGAAAAGTGATATCAGCAGCTATGGAAACATCTGCTTGCCAAGCAGTGATATATATTGGGTGAGTATAAAATAATGCTGATTTAATGACTGTTTCTAACACTGTTATTTCCTTAGAATGGACGGGCTGGTAGAAAGAAATGTTATATGAATTAGCATAGTTTTGTTTTATGCTCAAAGAAAATTGAGTTTTTGGATCTTAGAGTCCAGGCTCAGTATCACCATACCTTTATGTCATCATGTGTTTGGAAACCCCCATAACCGGATCTGTCTCTTCAAGAGACAAAAGCCCACTTTGTAGTCATAGACAAGACACAAACGTTAAGCCAACTCATATTTTCCTATAGCTTCTCTTTCTAGTTAAGTCTGCAAACTAATTTGGATTAAACTAAAACAGACTTTTGCTCCAAGCATTTTGGAAGTTTAAAGAGTTTGGCTAATTTTGGTTGTCTTTTCAAAATATTTCTTATATGGCTTCATGTCTGCGTCCTGGAAGGGGACCAATATGTGCTTAAATCTTTTAAGAAGTTGCTCTTTTCTTCTGCCCAGGCTTCTGAAAGGCAGCAAATACGCTGAGGTTCTAAGGATTTCTGTCTGCTTTTATCAAACGGATGCTGGACAAAGTTCACTGCCACTAGTATTCAAAATCACTGGGGAAGAAATATAGAATATACATTTTAAATATACTATACTTTTTCTGATATTCTAACACTTAGTAGACATGTACAGCAATTTTTAAGAGAAATAAGAACAGAGCAGTAGGATTCAAGTCCTTGTTCATCTTTGTTTCTCCCTCTTTCATATTCACTATGACTTTATTTCTTGCCAGTTGAACCTGAAAGCAGGTTATTTTCATTTCTACTTTAGATTCTGTGCTATCATTGGTACATGGTACTACATAAGAAATCTACTCTTCTAAAAAATCTTTGCCACTGATGCCACATACAAATACCGTATGGACTAGCTCTCAGAGCCAAGGCAGGAAAAATCGCCAAAGGGTAAAAATAGTTCTTGATATGATGATATGCTGCTAAAAGCCACATGGTGTTTGGGTGCAGCATTTCACAGTCAAACAATCATAATTTCATGCCTAAAATGTGCATGTTATTTCAGGAAAATACAAAATCTGAGCATTGCACATTTGCTACAGAATGACCAGTGAGTGTTGCTATAATGATTTGTTTTTCTTTTACAAATGAATATTTCTTGCTGAGCCTTTTCATGCCATATTGCCTGGGGCGGCAATGGGAGTAAGGACAGGCGGAGGTGAGAATAGGAGGGAGTATTGAACATATCTGGTCTTCTCTGCTAAATTCTTCCAATTCTGCAAACTAGGTAGGATATAAAATAAGCCTCCCGTCTTTCTCCTTTGAAATGTAGGTACTAGAGTCTTTATCTCAGAAAAAGTGAACTTTCTGAAGCTTCTCCCTGATGGTAGGGAGCTTTTCAGTAAGAAGGTTTATATTCTGTCCCTAGGAGTCCTAGACTTCTCATGTAATTATTAATAAATATTTATCACAATAAAACACACTCTCCCTTAAAGTTATAATGGGCTTGAGAGAGCTCAACTGGTCTGAGGCCATGGCCATTGCAATGTGGATGCAAGAACATAATGCCAGTTCCAGTAAAATACTCATCATATATTACTTAAGCTATAGGATTCTTCATACTCAGGTGACAGAAGCAGAAGGACAGTGAGGTACAAGGAGGAATTGACAGGGGACAAAACCTAGAAACAAAAAGGAAAAATAATTAGGGTGTGTTTTTGCTTTGTTTCATTTTGTTTTGGTAACAAAAACATTGCTTACTCAAAGACAAAAAGGAAGCCCAAAGTTGTTATTAAGCAAAAATTAAAGGTTTGTGGTATCTCACAAACCAGAGAAATTTTAAAGGCCTGGAGACAAAGGAATCCGTTGAAAGGTCATGGTACTTGTGAGGATGGACGATTAATCCAAGGGTCAAATCAGGATAAATGGAAAAGGGTCTGATTCCCTTACCATAATAATAATTAATGGCATTATGTAAAGTTTAATGTGTGCCAACCACCTTAAGAAAATTAACTCACTTAATTCTCCACAAAGAAACTTTGATAGGTATTATTGCTATCCCCATATTACAGATGAGAAAACTGAAGAAGGTGTCACAGGCAGACCTCTAGAATATTGGTTAGTTGGTAAGCTGGCTAGCTTTAAGAATATTTGAGAACTGAGGCTGAAGGTTCAGGCACACACTGTGTCCATATGAAGTCAACATGGAACTGAAACTGGGTGGGGGGGATTACCAATTATTAGGTTAATGAAAGAAGACTGTATTAAAAGGAAATTATAATTTAAAAAGTGTTTCATATAATTGAGTGATGTCACTCTGTACACTTATCATCTACTTTAACTCAAGACTGTCTAGCCAAGCAAAAACATATTTTAAAGCCGGGGAGGAACTTACCAGTCGTTTAATCAAGTGGAATTCAACAATCTTCTGAAAGATGGTCACCTGAAGGTCAACACTCACATGGAGAGCACACCCTGAAATGAAGAAGCTGAGGGCTGAAGGGATTAACTCAAGGCTTTGCAGTTAATTGAGGGTAGAGTGTGGTGAAGGATAAGACAGTAACTCCAAGATCATGTTGTGAAAATGGCTACTGAGAATATTTAGTGACTATCTAACATGTCTTAAGTGTTGTTACCATGCACAGAACAGATGCAATTCCAATCTTCATGTTTCCATAACTAGCAAAGGAGTTGGACATGTTGGACAAATTGGACAGTTGCGATACAATTGTAATAGAATACGGTGTTCACAGACCATGTAAAACAAATGCCAAATCTGGACTCACAGCTTTGAGGGAGGTTTCCCAGATGGCCTCTGAAAAATGGATGAGATTTGGTCAAGTTTGGAATTAGAGGAAAATATATCCAGACAGACCTGAAGAAGAATTGTATAAGGGAACAACTAAAACAAGTTTTGTTTGACTTGAATGCGGAGTCTAATGGGGCATGGCTAAGGTGAGGCTGAAGGGATAAGCAGGGGCCAGGCAATAGAGTTTTCAATGCAATATTAAGCAGTATGAACTGTATCTCAAAGATCTTGAAAAGCATTTAAGAAGATAGTGATATTCGTCAGATTTAAATTGGAGCAAGATCGCCCAATTTGCAATGACAATAAACTCAGGACAAAGAAACCAATGAAAGAGGCTATGTTAATAATCCAAGTAAGAAGGGAAGTGGCTTATACTTTCAGAAAGCCCATGATGATGGAGAATAAATAGATTCAAGATGTTTAAGAGGTAGAATGGCAGGTACTGTACTGACAAAGTCTGGAAGGTAAGAAAGCAAGACATAAAATCAAAGACAGTGCTAATTTTTTTAGACTGAATTGTGTTCCCCTAAAATTCATATGTTGATGCCCTAACCCCCAATATGACTGTATTCTGACATAGGGACTTTATGGAGGTAACTGAGGTTAAACTAATTAAATGGGGTCATAAGCATGGGGCACTAATCTGTATAGAACTGTTGTCCTTGTAAGAAGAAAAGACGAGGGTGCCTGGTGGCTCAGTGGGTTAAGCGTCCAACTTTGGTTCAGGTCATAAACTCATGGCTCGTGGGTTCATGCTCCATGTTGGGCTCTGTGCTGACAACTAGGAGCCTGAATCCTGCTTCATATTCTGTCTCTGTCTCTCTTTCTGCCTCTCCCCTGTTTGTGCGTTCTCTCCCTCTCTCAAATATAAATAAACATTAAAAAAAAATTTAAAAAAAGAGGAAGGTACATAAAAGCTCTCTCTCTCCATGCTTGCACAAAAGAAAAAAAAAAAGCCATGTGACGATTCAGAGAGAAGGCAGCTATCTACAAACCAGGAAAAGAGCCATCACCAGGAACTCAACTGGCCAACACTTTGATCTGGGACTTTGAAGCCTCCAGATATGTAAAAAAAAAAAAAAAAAAAAAAAAAAAATTGTTTGTTTAAATCATCTACTTTATGACATATTGTTATGGTTGCCTAAACTGACTAATTTTTATAATTTGTCATTTATTTTATCAAACCTAGTACATAACAGTGACATTTGCCAATTTTGGAAACATGGGAAGTGAGTTTCAATTGTAATTCTCAGAGGAGGAACCTCACAAAAAAGAGGTTTAAGAGAAAAATTCTCAGTCCAGGGTCACAGAAGTCCAGAGAAGAGAACTTCAAGGAAGGAGTGGTCAACAGTGTCAAATGCAGCAGAAAGGACAAGAAAATTAAGGACTAGAAAGAGTTCATTGGTTTTGTCCATTGGAAGCTTGGATGAGAATGATTTAAATGGTGGGGTATGACTGTTGGTAAATTACAGGAGGCTGAGTGTGCTGTCAAGAAAATGTCCCACTTTAGTATTCTGCTTCAGGAACAGAACTGAATGATGGCTCCAGGCATTGTCCTTCTGGATTTACCACCATTTCAGCAGAGGCTGTAATTCCCATTGGCTGCTCACAGCCAATGACTGAGCAGAGAGGGTATAATGTAGGTCCAGTCTTGAGAGACCTGGCATTCCTTAAATGGGCAACTTTGGTTTGAGCTGTCCTCATTTGCCAGGTTGACACTATCCTATGGTTATGCAACAGTCTGAGACTCTTCCTAATGAACCCGCATCCTTGAATGCTCTCTCTTTCAAGGGCTCATATCAGCATCACAGTCTGAAAGCTGTCCTCACCTTCTTGTACTCCCTTCCCTTTCTCCTCTGCAGGCATCCCTCAAGAAATCTCTTTTTGTGCACTTAATCTTTTTTAATAAAACATTTTCTCCTCTGAAAATGCAAACTGACTGTGGGGAATCAATAGGATGAAAACTCTAGACATTATTATGCAAATGACATTTTTCAGAAGTATGGCTACAAAGGAGTGAAGGTAGAATGGGTAGAGTGAGTATTGTGAGAAGTCATAAAGGGTAGAATGTAGTCCAGCAGGTAGGTAGCCTGAGAAAAAGGAGATCTCTTCTATTTTCTTTTTTCTCAAATGTTTATTTACTTTTGATAGAGAAGGCCAGAGTGTGAGTGGAGGAGGGACAGAGAGAGAGAGAGAGAGAGAGAGAGAGAGGGAGACACAGAATCTGAAGCAGGCTCCAGGCTCTGAGCTGTCAGCACAGAGCCCCATGTGGGGCTTGAACTCACTTACAGTAAGATCATGACCTGAGCTGAAGTCGGACGCTCAACCGACTGAACCACCCAAGCTCCCCCCACCTTTTTTTAAATTTATTTTAAGTTTATTTATTTATTTTGAGAGAGGTTAGGAGAGGGGTAGAGAGAGAGGGACAGAGAGAGAGAAAATACCAAGCAGGCTCCACCCTATGCTTAACCGACTGAGCCACCAGGTGCCCCCCTTCTATTTTCACACAAAGTGGATGGAAAAAGGGATAAAGATGCAGGTAATTTTGTAGGTTTCGTGGCAGGGTCTTAAGACAATCTTCACTTTCTGGCTTCTTTGTGTTCTGTGAGTTAAGAGTAGAGTCTCCCCTGAGAGCAAAGGGGATGGTTAGGGGCTTGATGAAGGAAATCTGAAATAGACACCATGGTCCATGCAATGTAGAGCATTAGATAGAAAACAAACTAAGGAAACACCACAGGACTTTGGGGCAGATACAAAGGCCAAGGTGGATTTAGCTAATTGCTTTTCTCTTTTGAGATGAGCTCAGTAATTTTGTTATAGAGTGAGAGAAGGCCAAGAGTTGAATTTCAACTTCAACTTCCTTGTTTTCAGATAGTGCTTCTGACTACACACATCCCTGGCACTCTGCTCTCTTGTTTGGTCAACTTGGATGAATGTGTTTCTGAGATTTTGAACTAGAATGGCAGTTGAGTCAAGATCCTTTGCTCTTTACAGACCTTGAGAGAGAGTCCCTGTATCAGTACTAAAAAGATTCTTTGCCTTTGGTAGGAATAGTGCTACCTGAGTTCTAGTTCTTGACTCATGCAATTCAAAATGCTAAAACAAAAACATTACCCTCAATCTCTTCCACCTTCCTGTGCATATGTCTTCTGAATCATTTCATGTCTTCCTGATAGACCCACCATGTAGTCCTACCATTCCTAAATAATAGACAACCCAAAGGGAACCCAGGAAGGATGATCTGTCACCTGATGGGTAGCCTGACAATATATTGTCATACTTGTAATTGCAGTTCTGTAGCATTTGTAGTTTGGACAAAGGAATGAAGAGAACTGAATATTTAAAGTATCCTACAGCAAGGAAAAGCAATTATTAATAACAAACTGCTGATAATAGGAATCATAGATACTTATGAGTTTTATTTTATCTTATTTTATTTTTTTAATGTTTATTTTTGAGAGAGAGAGAGAGAGAGAACATGAGTTGGGGAGGGGCAGAGAGAGAGAGGGAGACACAGAATCTGAAGCAGGCTCCAGGCTTTTAGCTGTCAGCACAGAACCCAACATGGGGCTAGAACCCATAAACTGTGGCCACCAAGATGCCCCTTATTTTATCTTATTTTAAAATTTATTTATTTATTATTGGGGGGGGGGGAGAACACACTAGCGGGGGAGGGGCAGAGAGAGAGGAGAGACAGAATCCCAAGCAGGCTCAATGCGATCAGTGCAGAGCCTGATGCAGTGTTCCTATTCATGGAACTGTGAGATCATGACCTGTGAGATCAAGAGTTGGCACTTAACCGACTGACCACCTAAGTGCCCCTGAGTTTTAGTTTTTTAAGACATAAATGAAAAGGTGATAGGATTAGCTGTGATATTGACAGTGGATATTGTTATATTGCACACAGAAAAAGTGAATATCAGTTTCTTTATTGTATTCGTAAATCCCATTGGCAAAATTATCAGTAGTTTGGGGGGTAAATAGAGAATTTGAGTACAAATGTACTTCTTACTGTTAATTATGCATATCATTTACTGAAAATTCCACTACCTGAAAGCATAATCAAATACGAAAAGCAAAGACTTTGACCTGACCCCATAACGAAAAAAGAAAACGGATGAGGTGTTACAAAACAAAATAACAAAAGATAATAATGATTAGGAGATAAATCAATCCTAAATATGTTTATTATATTCCTAGAGACACTAAGTAAGAACTATCTATTAATGAAGCTTTAATAACCATAAGTGAGTATACATTCTATATTTTATATTCTTCCTTCCTTTGTATGACATTTATTTGGTTGCTACTACATTTATGAAAGTAAGGGATTTATGTAAGAGATTTAAGATAACACAAATTCACACCTGCTTTTTTGGGAAAAATGTGTGTTTATGCATACACTGAAGATTTAAGAATCATTATATATTATATGAGATCATCATAAAATGCTGTAGAAAATAGGTATCCTTATTCTTTTCACGATCAACATATTTTGTTCATCCTGCCTTTATTTTAAAATGAAGAAGATGCCTTTACTATTTTCAATCTTTAACAAAAGAGATGCATACTTTTTTTTAGTTTTTAATTTTAGCAAAGTCTTATCTAGTCACTGTGCAAATATAGGGTAATAAAATTCAGTAGAACTTTCCAGAATTGATTGAATTAGGTATGTGTGTGATACCAAGAAAATAAAATGAAATGAAATATATTTTAAAAAGAAGTTTTCAAGGTAAACAACAAATTTATCTTAATTATACAAACTAAGTTAGTGCTTGAAGATAGTCACGCATTTGAGATGCCATAAGATCATTAAAACTTTCTGGGTAATTTGTTTTAACGTTTATTAATTTTGGAGAGAGAGAGACAGAACTCATGCAGGGGAGGGGCAGAGAGAGAGGGAGACACAGAGTCAGCACAGAGCCTGAGGTGGGGTTCAAACCCACCAACACTGAGCTCATGACCTGAACAGAAGTCAGACCCTTAACCGACTGAGCCACCCAGGTGGTGCCCTTGATTTTGTGAGCAATTTGGGAAAAAAAAAAAAAAAAAAGAAATCTTAACGTTTAATATAGAGTTTGTGGGAAGCATAGGTTACTTCTTTCTTAATACATGCATATTAACTTTTCTTTTTGGATATGTTAACTTTTAATTATCACATCATTTTCAAATTATTTCACTTAAATAGTTTATGCAATAATTTTAATTTTTTTTATTTTAAAAAGAGAAAGCGTATTTAAAATTTTCACAAACTGTTTTCAGATAGTAAATTGATATTTAATGTTAAAGGCTTAGTATGTTTGTAAATATCAGACATTTTTATAATAATGAGGATGATGTATTTTCGATATTTACTTTAAATTCTCAAGAACAGTTATCCTATTACCACCAACCTAAAAATTTTATATTTAAAGCGTGCAAATTGATGGTGGTTTGGAACAGCAAACAGAAAAACTTAGAAGTTCACAAGCCAGCTTTTATATTCATGACCTAAATTTACGTAGCTTATTTAACTTTTATAGGCTCCATTTTGATTCCTGTGATCCTTGACACATCTAATGTTGTTTGTTATGAGTAGATTCAACATTTTTATATCTTTCTTTAATATATGAACTAATTCATTTGCAGGCAAATTTAATACAATTATGAATAAATAAAATAGACACTCTCTCAAACACATAACCATGTAGTTACAACGGAAGCCTCACGCTACATGCTAAGGGAGTTTTTATACCTTTATTCTCTTTCTAATGACGTTGCCATGATGGCAAAAATAAAAGAAGGTTGACACCGAGTATTTGAGCATTGTTCCCCGCCCCCCCCCCCCCCCCCCCCCGGGCCCCGCCCCGTGATTTCTTGATGAATCGGTCTCTCCTTTGGACTCTGGCACTGTGTGTTTTTTATTTCCTTTTGAGAGCATTTACTGGGAGCTTTTTTTTTTTTTTTTAACTCAGTGTAACTTCATGAGGAAATAACCTACGAAATCACTCTCAAAATTCAGAGTCACACCGTTTTGAAATCAGATTTGAGAGTGACAGGCTAGCCCCTGGCAGGAACAGCCTCCGCAGAGGAGGAAGTGCCTGGGGCCCAACAGCTGAATGCCCCGGGCAATCTGTAAAGACACAACTGCTCTCTGACCTGGGAATGTACCTCACTGGACAGATTGGCTTGTTGGAGACTTTTTTTTTTTTTTTTTTTTTCTGGTTTTGAATCAAGATAGAGAAATCATTTTGCCATGACATTAAAAAAAAAAAAAAAAAGTCAGACAGGACTTAACTCCTGAGGTGTATATTCTCTTCTGAGTCTGTGCCTGTAACTCCCACTGACAGCCATGGCAGTTAGGCAGGTGCATGCGGAAGAAAATAGACTCTTTTTTAACATTAAGCATCAGATTTGGGTCTCCCCGGAGAATGCTGGTTACTGGAGTGGCTGTGAATGATGCATTCTTGTGGAATGTTTAAGCCATAAATCAATCCCGAATCATACTTTTCCTAGAGTTCTTTATGTCTTCTGAAATCCTAATGTGTCACGCACGCCCCGACTCTATTTCAGACTGAGCCTAAACACAGTTGCCAAAATAAGATTCAAATAATGAAATGTGACTTTTATAATTGTTTTCCTCTGAAGATCCAGAGCCTTAATCTGGCTCTGGTTAATCGTTTTAATTTGACTTATGATACAGTGTCAGTTTATTTAGTTGGAATTAGTTTTCCATTTCTCTCCTTTTTGTAAGCGCTGCCTGTTTACTTAACAATATTTGGCTTTGCCTAATGATATGTACAGAAGACAGTGCTAAGTGGAACATCAGCTGTTTACATCAGCTCTAACAATTAATGCATGTTAATTTTTAATTACACTGATTGTACTAGAGGCAGAATGTATGTTTCTTCACAGAACAGATGTACTAGTCAGCTTGGCTGGTGAACACGCATATCGATCAGATGTTGATTCTGCCAGCAATTCAGCAAAGTCTGCTGAGTGTCGGCTTCTAATGTACTTACAAGTTTACGGCTCAGAGTCCTGGTTGAGGCAATACAGCTCGATGCTATATCCTCTAATGTTTACAGATAATCACAATATGTCTGTTTTGTGGTTAGCATTCGACAGTGTATGACTAGAGGATTGAATAGGTATGAGGGGATCCAAAGGTGTCTTCACTTGCGGACTGCTTTCTCTACTCTTATTTTGAGGCAGTGTCTTCCAAGATCGTACTTTGCCAATAAGATTAAAAAACAAACGAACGAACATGGTTCTTGTGTTAATGTTAGCTTGTCTGCCACAGGTGACCACTGTCAGTACAAGGAGAAGTTGAAAAAATAATATAGTTACTGTACTTGGAAAGACAACCATTTTTTTTTTTTTTTCAATGGGCAAACAACTTCCACCAGCATCTAAAAGAAACTGTTAATTTGGCCGACATATGAAAAGATACTTGACATCATTAGTTATCATAGAAAGACAAATTACAAATTACAGAATGAGATACCACCATAGCACTACCAAAAGGGCTGAAATTAAAAGGGTCAAGCAACGCCAAAGGTTAGCCAGACTATGGAACAATTGAAACCCTCATTTATTGTTGATGGGAGTGCATATTGGGAAAATAATTTCAAGAAATTGACAAATGCTACTAAAGGCAAACATACATATATTCTATGACCAATGAATTCCGTTTCTAGGATTAGGCTAAGAACAAACACTTGTTTATGTCCATCCAACAAATGTCTGAAAAATTGTCAGAGGAGGTTTATTTATAATAGCTGAAGACCAGTAACATTCAAGAGGATAATGACTAATTATGGGATATTCATACAATGAGATATTGTTGCAGGATTTTTTACCTCAATACCCGGGATCTGTTGTCTCACCGCTTTGAAGAATGAAGAGGTGGACACAGACTAAAACGAGCCGCAGGCAAAAGTTCATTACAGCAGAAGATGAGAAAGTAAAAATAGTATGAAAGCGTTGTTTACTGAGAGGGGGCATTTGAAAGTGAATGCCTTCCCTCTTGTTCCTACTCCCTTGTTTCCTCTCAGGTTCTACCCTTATTGGCTAGGTAACTCTAAATGCCTAGTCACCCTTTTTGATTGGCTCGTTTCCTTGGTTTGAGGGGTGGTCTATGGCCATACCATTCCTTGTGGGTCATAACTTTTATGGTCTGTTGATTTTTCATCAGGTCTTTTGTCAAATTCCTAAAGGGGAGTAGGTGGTTTCTGTTACATTCTTAAGAGGAACTTTGCTCCTGAGGGAGTTTGCTCGAGGTCAGACATTCCCCAGAAGAAATGTTTTCAAATACTGTGTTTTTCCCCACCCAGGGACCTTCAAGCCCTAGCCTCTCCCGTTCTGCATACTGAATCCTGTCTTTTCCTATCATAACATTACCTGCAGCAAAAGAGAAGAAACTACCTCTACTTGCAACAACATAGTGGTATCTCAGAGGCATAATATTGAGGGAAAGAACCAGACGTAACAAGAGTACATCCATATGATTCTATTTATATAGAATAGAATCTATTTATATTTTTGCAGTTAAAAAACAAGCAAATTGGGAGTTTTGCTTCTGGCACGACTGTATGAGGAGCTCTGCAATCCAGTAAAACTGGGGAAAATGATAAATAAACATAACCATTTAAAGTTTCAGGGAATGGTCCTAAGGACATACAGCAAATGAAGAAACATTTAATCAAGAAAATCTACTATAACTCAGTAAGAACTGTGAGAATGTGTGGTATTTGAACAAAGACCCATGCCCTTCATCTCTCCCTCCTAGTTCAAGAAGACATAAACCTCCATTTCACACTAGATGAGAAGACCTGTCTCCTCCCTCCAGCAACCAATTGAAGGTCTATCTGTCCTAAGGGTACAGAACATCAGCGTTTCTAATCTTGCTCCCAGCTAGATTTGCTGAGGCGAAGTTACGGGTGAGTGTGGCTGAGAGTTGGGGGCTCTCTTCATCTGTTTAGCCCCTACTCATGGGACAGAGGCTCTACCTTGGGCTTGGTGCTGCTGAAAATACTGGAGACCCCAGTCGCCCTTATGCTGGCCCACTAGGTGGCGTTCCATGCCAAGAGCAAGAGAGGCAAACCAAAGATGCTGGCCCCTTCTTATCCATTGAGTGTTCAGCTCCCGAAGTAAGATGTCACTTAAAGAGAAGCTCTCCACTAACATCTGCTACCAGCTCCAAAGCCATGGCTTACAGATTTTGCTTGGGTGGGTCAAGCAAGCCACCGAACAGTGAACTCCAAATTCCTCTCTAAAGGAACTTGACTTTATGTGCAAGACTGAAGAAGTTAGGCCTAAGGGCACTCTCAAAAAATGATGGGCATTTTGGTGAGAGACAATTGATAAGAGATGAGTAGATTTATGGATATATGGGCTAAACTGCAGGACAGTTTACTGGAAAGAAATGGGACAATAGATGTCTGAAAGAGCTCTCTAGGGATCAGAACAAATCTTTGACCCTAGGAAGATAACTTCAAGTTCCCCAAATTTGATAAGAATAGTCTGGAAGGCATTTGTGCCCCAGGGCACTACGGAAAACAATAGAACAATGAGCCAGCATTTAGTGGGGCTTTAATACCAGAATGTGGTCAGGGAAAGAGACAATCCAAGAGTCCTGCCAAATACACTGTCATCAGAGGGCCTGTGTAAGCATACTGAAGGCTGTGACCTTGAAGAGTAACATCAGAGACTTCACAATGGGAGGTTTGAGGTCATGATCTCATGGTTCATGGGTTTTAGCCTCGCGTTGGGCTCTGTGCTGACAGCTCAGAGCCCGGAGCCTGCTTCAGATCCTGTGTCTTCCTTTCTCTCTGACCCTCCCTGGTTCATGCTCTATCTCTGTCTCTCAAAAATAAATAAACATTAAAAACATTTTTTTTTTTTTAAAGAATCAATATTGATCTAATCTTTCACCCTAAAGCACTGGAAGAATAAACCTAGAGCATGCGGGAAGAAGGGAATAATAAAGATTAGTATGGAAATTAATACAATTAAAAGAAAATTAGAGAACATCAACAAAACTAAATCCATTTTTGTTGTTGTTGTTCTTACTGTTAAAGATTAAAACATTGGCAAACCTTGAACTAGATTGACCAAGAAAAACTAGAACCAGAAGTCAAAGTAGGAACATTACTAATGACCTCATACAGAAAATTGATTATAAGATATAGTACTGACAATTGTACACTAATAAATTTGATATCTCAGAGGAACTGGCCCAATTTCCAAAAACCCACGAACCACTGAAGCTGAATCTAAAGGAAATAGAAAACTTGAGGGTATTTATACCACCTAAAGAGATAGATGTCAAAACGAAAAAATTTACCACACAGAAAACTCCAGGCCAAAATGGCTTCACAGGTAAATTCCACTGAGAATTCAGAGAAACATTAATTTCAATTTTTCACAAGTTGTCCAAAAAAATAGAACAGGAGAGTACACTTCCCATCTCTTTCTCTGGAGCCAGGATTAACCTGATACCAAAACAAGACAAATATTTCACAAGGATAGAAAACTACAGACCAATAGCTTTTATGAATATGGATGCAAAAATCTTCAACAGAATACCGGCCAACCTATTCAGCAACATATAAAAAGAATTATACACCACGACCAAGTGGGTTTTATCTCAAGAATGCAAACTTGGTTTGACATCTGAAAATCTATGAGTGTAATAATATATCATATCAGGGGTGCCTGGGTGTCTCAGTCTGTTGAGCGGCTGACTTCTGCTGAGGTTATGATCTCACGGTTCATAGGTTAGAGCCCTACGTTGGGCTCTGTGCTGACAGCTCAGAGCCAGGAGCCTGCTTCATAGATTCTGTATCTCCCTCTCTCTCTGCTCCTCCCCCATTTATGCTCTGTCTCTCTCTCTCAAAAATATCAAATAAAAACATTAAAAAAAGTAATATACCATATCAGAAAAGTAAAAAAAAAAAAAACAAAAAAAAAACCACGTTGATCTTACTAGACACACCATGCAAAAAAAAAGAAGAAATAAAAAAAACCACTAAAATGCAGAGAAAGCATTTGACAAAATCCAATGCTCTTTCATGATAAAAACATTCAACAAAGAAGAGAAGGGACCTTCCTTAACCTGATAAAAGTTTAGTTAAAAAAACAAACAAACAAACAAAAAACCAACCCACAACTAACATATGTAATAGTGAACGAGTGGACGTTTTCCTCCTAAATCAATAAAAAGGGAATGATGTTCATTCTCATCACTTCTCTTCAGCACTGTACTAGAGGTTCTAGCCAGGGTAATTAGGTAAAAAAAGAATTTGAAAGTAAGAAACAAAATTCATATGGAGTTGCAAGGAACTCAGAATAGGCGAAATAACCTTCAAAAAAGAAGCAAAACTATGGAAGACTCACACTTCCCAATTTCAGAAATGACTACAAAGCAACACGGTAAACAAGACATTGCGATACTGCCATAAGAATAGTCGTATAGACTTGAGAGTCCGAAAATAAATCCATGTGTTTATGGTCAACTGATTTTTGTCAAGGATAGCAAGACCCTTTAATGGGGGAAGCAGTTGTGTTTCAACAAATGGAATGGGAAACTGGATATCCACCTGCAAAAGAATGAAATTGCACCTTTATCACACCATATCCAAAAAGTACCTAAAAATTTTTCAAAGACCTAAATACTATCATACCATATACAAAACGTAACTAAAATTTTTTTAAAGACCTGAATACTAGAGACATATCTATAAAGGTCTTAGTAGAAATGTAAGGTAATTCTGTACTATTTTAGATTTGGCAACGGATTCTTGTTTATGACAACAAAATATGAATAGCGAAAGAAAAAAATAAATTCAACTTCATCAAAATTAAAATCTATGTTTCAAATGATACCAGTGACTGAACTGTTTGATACTTTTTTAAATTTTTTTTAATGTTTACTTTTGAGATGGAGAGACAGAGAGTGGGGAAAGAGGGGCAGAGAGAGAAGGAGACACAGAATCCGAAGCAGGCTTCAGGCTCTGAGCTGTCAGCACAGAGCCTGACATGAAGCTTGAACCCATGAACTAGGAGGTCATGACCTGAGCCAAAGTCAGACGCTTAACTGACTGGAGAGGCTTAACCTAGGAGCCTCTGCAAGTAACATTTTAAAAACATAATTTTTTTTGGCTCTTCTTATTTTCTGCTTATCTACCTTTTAAAGATGGTAGAGAAAGTTAATTATAAATAGCTTAACAGAAGAGTTGTAGCTAGTTTTGTCATAGAATGATTTTACTCTCTTTACTGAATCTTAAAACATATTAAATACCTTAAAAAGCAGCAATAACTAGAATTGCATTGTACTGGCACAAATATCAAAGATCAAGAAGATCAATGAATTCATGGTCCAGAAATACATTCAAACACCTGTAAGAATCAGGTCTAGGACAGATAAATTTTTAAATAAAAAGTTGTTAGATCATTTTCGGGGGAAAAAAAACCCTTAAAGCTGGATCTCTAATTTATTACTTACAAAAAAAAAAATTCTTGGTGAGTTTCTAAATGTAAAACATTCAACCCAGGGACGCCTATGTGGCTCAGTTGATTAAGCATCTGACTTCGGCTCAGGTCATGATCTCATGGTTCGTGAGTTCGAGCCCTGTGTTGGTCTCTGTGTTAACAGCTCAGATCCTGGAGCCTGCTTCAGATTCTGTGTCTCCCTCTCTCTGCCCCTCCCTACTCATACTCTGTCTCTGTCTTTCTCTCAAAAAAAATAAACATCAAAAAAAAATTAAAAAACAAAACAAAACATTCAACCCAAACAGTCCTTGAAAAAATAGAGGCCAATGTCAGGAAAAAAGTAGAAACCCTATTTTAGCCTTTACTCTAAAATAAATTACACATTTTATTATTTGTTTTGCTGTGCAAATTTTTAGCTTGACATGGTTTTCCTTGTTGATTTTTGCTTTTATTTCTTGTGTTTTTGGTGTTGTATCCAAAAACCCATTGTCAAGACCAATATTGAGGAAGTTCATTCCTATGTTTTCTTATAGGAGTTTTATGGAATCAGGTTTTATGTTTGAGTCTTTAATCCATTTTGAGTTAATTTTTGTGAGTGTGCAAGATAAGGGTTCAATTTCATTTTTATGCATGTGGTTATCCACTTTTCCCACCACCATTTGTTGAGGACATTATCCTTTCCCCATTGGATGTTCTTGTCTCTCTTGTCAAGTACCAGTGACTTTTTATGTGGGGGTTTATTTCTGTTCCATGGGTCTGTCTATTTTTATGCCAGTACCATACTGTTTTAACTGTATAGCTTTGTAGTATAGCTTTAAATCAGGAAATGTGATTCCTCATTCTTATTTCTCAGGACTGCTTTAGCTATTTGGAGTCTTTTGTGGTTCCATACAAATATTAAGATTGCATTTTCTATTTCTGCGAAAAATGCGACTGGAATTTTGATAGGGATTGCATTGAATCTATAGATGGTTTTGTATAATATGGACATTATAACAAAATTGATCATTCTTACAAAGTAGAAGAACATATTTGCCAATCATATTGGATAAGGGATTAATATTCAAAACACATAAAGAGCTCATACAACTCAATAACTAAAAACCGCCAAATAATCCAATTAAAAATGGCAAAGGAACCAAATGGACATTTTTCTGAAGAAGACATCCAAATGGCCAACAGGTACATGAAAAGATGTTTAATATTACTAATCACCAAGGAAATGCAAATCAAAAACACAATAAGATATCACCTCATGCCTGTCAAAATAGCTATCATCAAGAAGACAAAATGTTGGTGAGATTGTGGAAAAAAGGCAACCCTTGTGCACTATTGGTGGGAATGTAAATGGGTTCAGCTATTATGAAAAACTCTATGGACACTCCTCAAAAAATTAAAAATAGAACAATATAATCCAGAGATCTCACTTCTGGGTATAATGAAAACAGGATATCAAGGGGTGCCTGAGTGGCTAAGTAGATTAACCGTCTGACTCTTGATTTCGACTGAGGTCATGATCTTGTGGTTTGTGAGTTCAAGTCCCGCATCAGTGTCAGTGTGCACTGTCAGTGTGGAACCTGCTTTGGATTCTCTCTCTCCTCCTCTCTCTCTGCCCCTTCCCCCTCTCAAAATAAGTAAATAAACTTAAAAATAAAAGAAAACAAGATATCAAAAAGATGGCTGGGTGTTCTTGGGTGGCCCAGTTTGTTGAGCCTCTGACTCGTTATTTCAGCTCAGGTCATGATCCCAGGGTCATGGGATCAAGCTCCATGTTGGGCTCTGCACTGAGTCTGGAGCCTGCTTAAGATTCTCTCTCTCTCTCTCTCTCTCTCTCTCTGCCCCTGTTCCCCACTCACACATGCTCTCTTTCTCTTAAAAAAAAAAAAAAAAAAAGTCTGCAGAAGAGGTATCTGCACTCTCATGTTTCTTGTAGCATTGTTCACAATAGGCATAGTATGGAAACAATTCAAGTGTCTGTCAATGGGTGAATGCATAAAGAATATGTCATGATATATTATTTAGCCATAAGAAAGAAAGAATCTTGCCCTTTGTGATAACATGGATGGACTTTGAGGACATTATGCTAAGTGAGACAAATTAAACACAGAAAGACAAATACTGTATGTTATCACTTAAATGTGGGATCTATAAAAGCCAATGTCATAGAAACTTATAGTCGAATGGTGGTTCCCAGGGAGTAGAGGCATGAGGGGTGGGTGGGGTAACTGTGGAGATGTTCCAGAGTATAAATTTGCAATTAGAAGAATAAGTTCTCAAGATCTAACGCACAGCATAGTGATTATAGTCAACAATATTGTATTATATGCTTAAAGTTGAAAAGAGACTCAGTCTTCAATGTGGTCACCACAAAAAAGAAACGATAATTGTGTGACCTGTAGAATGCTACGTCAGTCATCATATTGCAATATGTAAATGTATCAAATCAACATGTTTTACTCCTTAAACTCACACCATGTTTTATGTCAATTAGATCTCAATCCAAAAATAAATAAAAATAAGATAGATTGCATGTGATAAAATAGCTAATTAACATACAAAAATTTTAACTTCACTTTAAGAAGAAACTATATGTAAATTTTGTCTTTTTGCTCTTCAAGAAAGTAATTCATAAGCATAGTAAAATGCCCTGAAGCTTTATCTCTTACTTGATCTCTTGCAATATTCTCACAAATATTCTGTTTCAGCCTTTTTTCTCAACCTCTATAATCTTTTCTCTGTAGTGCAGGTAGAATGATTCCTTAACATTAAATCAGACACAGTGTTCAAAATCTCCCAATGGCTTTTCACATCATCGCCTATGATATTCTACCTGGTTTTATACCTGCCTCCTCTCTCACCTCATTTGTTTCTCTCTCCCTTTGATCATCTACTAAGCCTTTGGCCTCTGCCATTCTTCACACACGTTCAGCAATATTCTACCTCACTTGCTGTTTTTCTGATTGGAGACCTATCCTGCACTTCCTTCTGGTGTCTGATTAAATGTCACCCTCTCAGAGAGGCCTTCCTCAACTCCTTTATGTAAATGAGCAGACCCATATCCCCCAACACTTTTTGATTCTATCTCCTGCTTATCCTTTGTACAACACATTTATACAATGTTTGTGTATCGCATTTCATCAGATTGTAAACATTTCTAATCCTTTTATATTTCTGGCTCCTAGAACACAGTCTGGCACAGTGTAGGTACCTAATGATAAATAGATAAGGAAAATAATTTTTAACTATATAAATCTTCAAAAAAATTAATAAGCAAAATAAGCAAAGTTGAAATGGAAGAGCAACATTAAACTAGGTAAATTACTTTGGGGCTGCCTGAGTGGCTCAGTGGGTTAAGCATCTGACTCTTGATTTTGGCTCAGGTCATGATCTCATGGTTCATGGGTTCAAGCCCCATGTCGGACTCTGCACTGAAAGCTTTGAACCTGCTTTGGATTCTCTGTCTCCCCCTCTCTCTGCCCCTTTCCTGCTCTCTCTCTCAAATATAAATAAAACATTTTTTAAAAAGCTATTAAAACTGGGGGAAATTACTTTCAACCTCTATCTAATTTATTACACAAAGCGCTCTTGCATATCCCTTGGGAAAACACCAATACTACATATGCAAAAACATAGTTAAATGAAAAAGTAATGATAAGAAAATGCAAAAATACATAAGGTTTGCAAACCCACCAGTACCTGAGGAAACAGAAGTAGAAATACCAGTTTTTCCCAGTAAGATTAAGAAACATTTAAAACATGTGACAGTCTGCAGGGTTGATAGGTTGTTTGGGAGGATAGAAACACTCACAGTCTTTGTGTCAAAGCATGGCAAACACATTGGAAGACAATTTGGAAATATTTATTAGCATTTTAAATGTGCATCTGTTGCACTTTTAGAACTCTTTATAACCAAAGCACTCGAAGAATTACACAGCCTTTACCTGGCAAAAGTCCACTTAGTTTCTTGAAATAGTAGCGACAGGGAACATAGCCTACATGTCATAAGGATAACTCCATTCCCTGGTATGGCATACCAGCACATTTATTCAAGAGTCTGTTCACATAGCTTCCACTGCTTCCTTGATCACCTCATCTAATGTATACTCCAGATTTTGTCTTGTGTCCCAATGGGTGAGGAGCATTCCAATATTTAGTAAAAGAAATCTATCAATACTGTCATGAAAGGATAGTCATAATGTTATCAAGATTAAAAAACAAATCATAGAAACCTGCAAGAACATAAAGCAATCTATGAACAATGATTTCTTTAGAGGAGTGGAATGGGGATGTGGCCCTTTTACTTTATACTACACTTGGCTGCTTGATTTGATTTTTACCACGGCGTGTGTTCTTACTCGACACTTTAAAATACCCAAGAACAACAAAATGTTGACATTATCTTTAAAATACATGGCTATTTGTAATTACTAATATCCTTCAACAGTTTCAAATTGAGGTTGGTGTTTGGAATCATAACTTTATTGCTTTACATTTTCTCTCTCTCAAGAATGAGGGCACGGGGGAGAGCATGCGTGTGAGCACAAGAGGGCAGGTAAGCATACGTAAGTGTGTCTACATGTGAGATGTTCTTCTCACTTGATCTCCACTTGAGAGGTATGGGGCATTTGGGGGCCAAACACAGAGGAATTGTGGTGTACACAAGAGAAAGGAGAACTCGAACTTTTTGTTTTTTACTCCTACAAAAAGCACCACGCTTCACCATAAAAACAGTATTTAAAATTGTTTTTAATGTTTATTTTTGACAGACAGAGAGAGACAAATCATGAGCAGGGGAGGGGGCAGAGAGAGAGGGAGACACAGAATCTGAAGCAGGCTCCAGGCTCCGAGCTGTCAGCACAGAGCCCGACGCAGGGCTAGAACCCATCAACTGTGAGATCATGACGTGAGCCAAAGCCTAACGCTTACCTGACTGAGCCACCCAGAACTCCCCTCCCGTTAATTTTTTTTTTTTAATGTTCAGCATTTTTAATAGAGAAAATGGAAGTTGTTAGCACTTGTTCAGTATTCCCATGAGTCTCTGTTAGTGTAGGGAACTTGTATTATAGTCCCTGTTTTGCTTGTTTGTTTGTTTGTTTGTTTGTTTTTCCATATTGTTATTTTGGACTTATCTAGGTGAAACTTATTTTGTACCAGTACATATTGTTTTTTAAAGACAGTTTTTTAATATAAAGGATTGAATGGAAAGTTTTCACCACCATTTATAGATACTCATGACATAGTATCTCAACTCTTACTAGTAGTAAGCAGGAGTTTTGGAATGTCCTTCTGGTATGGAGCAGGATTTGAAATCTATAACAAACACGAGGTTCAAAAAAATGGATAAGAACTCTACCACATCTGTTTCTAGTACTATGACTGTGACTAATCCTAATAATAGTCATTACTATTTCTAGCATTTATTGAGTGTTCAGATTTTACCAGAAACTATTCCAGGTGGTTTATACATGTGTAGACTCAACATATGTAAAGTATTTAGAAACGGGCTTGGTGCATATTAAATGCTCACAAGTATTAACTATTATTATTATATACAATTAGGTGGGAATTATTACAATTGTACATTGGAGAAAACCTGAGATACTAAGTTTAAGGAAATTTCCCAGGGCCATGCAGCTGACAAATAACATTATCAGGATTTGAACCAAGGCAGTCTGACTCCTGAGTCCATTCTCTTAATATTACCTACACAATTGTTTTCAGTGAAAGAAATCTAACATGTTACAATGTGTCATGTGAATGATTCATATTATTTGATCCTTAAATTAGGTGAAGGTACCAAGAATATTGCGAGAAATTGGTTCATTTGCCATATTTTCCAGAAAATTCCAAGGAAGTCAGAACTAGCCTCTCTAAACATTAGAAGAAATTATTTTAACTCAAACTTAAAAAGCATTCTTGTGTATGGTGTAAGAAAGTAGGCTTTAAGTATAATAGAGCTATGTTGCACAATAATCTGCGATTAAAAAGGAAAGGACTGGAGTTTTTTTAGGCTGGTAGATTGTAATTACCTAATTGGAATATTAATTCCGTTTGTCTTCCTTTGAAGGATGTTTCATCTTTTGTTTTACTCCTTGGTGGTACATCCAATTACTGAAAACAGGATGTGCCTGTAAAAAAAAAAAAAAAAAAAAAAAAAAAATCCAATTCCCAGCATTGAGGAGCAAAAGCACATCTACTACTAATTGTTGTCATTGAAACTAAGTACCACACAAAGCCAAACAACAAATGGTAATGCTAACAATTAAAGGAAGAAAAAGAACAGTCTCACTACATTGCGTAATAGGAAAAACAGGGAAAATGTGTTTCAGGATTTAGGCATGCTTCCCCACGATTGAGACTACTAAAAGGGGAGAAACTTTGGAATGAGTTAGTTGCACTTGTCAGTTTCATTTTGTCTTGTTTTGTGAAAAATATACAGAGGTGGTACAGGGCTCATATATTTACTGGACACCACTCCACTGAAAATGCTGAAATCCACATACCCACCGCCCATCTCAACTGCAACAGCATTATTCACAGTGGACAACTTCTCCCTTTGGTTTGTTTCTATAATGATAACAGAATGCTTGGTTTAAAACTCAATGCACCTATAGCAGTCAAATGTCAAAGGAGAGGGGGAAAAAGATGCCATTTTAGTATTTTGCAATAAAGTGTTAAAATCCTTCAGTAAAAAAAAAATCTATTATCTATCTATCTATCTATCATCTATCTATCCATTATCTATCTATCATCTATCTATCTATCTATCTATCTATCTATCTGGTAGAATCAAGACTAAATGAGACCATACCATGCTTTCAATCAGGTCTGTGTTTATATTCTACTGAACAGTAGAAACTATTCCCAATTACTTAATTTATATACAAGGAACTTCCAGAAGCTCTTTCATAAACTTCAATGACAAGATGTACAAGACAGATATTACTTACTTAATGTATTTATTGATGTTCTACAGTTCTACAAACTGTAGAGAGAACATTTTACTTTATCATTTGTATTGGGGTGCTGCCATTTAGAAGGAACTAGAGCTGTCTCAGTTGTTTTATTTAGGGTTCAACCCCACACGTAAACAAACAAAGGCTTTTATTAAGTAATTTTCTTTTGTGTTTGGCACATTTTAGTTTCCATTCTGCAATTCCTTAGTCAAACCTTTTCTAAGCATTAGAGGATTCCATTCCTTGAATGTCTTGGGATCGTGTATTTAACTATTTCAAATCTATGCCCTGTTTTTAGAGTGCATATAAATTTCTTAAGTGTGGGATTTTCTATATGTAGGGATTGTGCCTGTTATCTTTTCTCTACAGAAGTCACGACAGTTCTTAAGTTGTGTTTTCTGATGATGATGCTGAGGAAGATGACACCAGGTTAAGCGTGGCCAAATATTTTCAGAATGAAAGAGGTGTGCTTCAGCTCATGCTCCTCTCACATTTGGTGGAAGGAGCAACAGTTGATATCATGGTATGCAAGTCAAGTAGCTGCAGTTGCCAAAGGTCAGGGCTGGACTTGGTAACAAAGACCCTACCTTTAATTTCATTTTAATTAATACTTGCTAGATTTATCCTTTGTAGATTTCCCAAGATCCTATTTCTGAATTCTAGTGCTTTTGATAACCCTCTAAACTTCGTGCCATCTTGAAATTCAAAAGATATGCTTTCTTTACATCACCCAATGGACAAAAATGTAAGTGAGAGATTAACAGAGTAACATACTTCCCTTCCGAACGTTGTCAGCCCATTCTTCTGGACTCTTATTGAGTTATGATTGTTCAGTCAGTTATCCAACTAATTTCTCAGGTAACCAGCCCTTATCGCTTCCACTTTACCAGTGGTTCCACTACCAGTTGGGACTGACAATCCTAAAGGTCTCAGTGGCCATGTCAGGTTTCTACTGTTGGCTACTGTTTACTACCATTCAGTGGCTCAGAACAGCATACATTATCTCACAGTGCAAATACAGATCTCTTAATAAAGCAAAAATTTTAATAAATCAACACTCTACCAGAGTCTTTTGCTGCAAACAAGAGGTTGGTCAGGCTGCATTCCGTTTTAGAGGTTGAGATCCTCTTCCAAGTTCATGTGGTTGTTAGCAGAATTCAGTTCCTAGGATTGTAACATTGTAGGCAGAGCTGTTCTCCTCTGAGTTTGTTATGGGCTATGTTGAGGGCCTAGAGGCCTCACGCAGTTTCTCGCCAAAGTATTGTTTTTTGGGCCATTCATACCAAAGCAGCTTTCATACTCAAGGCCAGAAACAGTCCTTCCCCTGTAGTCTGTTAAGGCAGAGTCATTTACAGTGTAACATAGTCAAGGGTATACCGTCCCCTCACCTTTGCCAGATAGCAGAACTTAATCAAGGGGTTGACTGTCCCCTCACCTTTGCGTATTCTATTAGTAAGAAACAAAATAAATTATTCTTGCACTCGAGGGATTATGCATGGGTGACTCATCAGGAGTCACTTTAGGCTGTGCATGCCACAGTGGTTTAACAAAATTAAGGGTTAATTTCCTATGCATTCAAAATTTGCTACAGTATTTTTTTTAAGTTTATCTATTTATTTTCAGAGAGACAGAGAGAGCACTAAAGCAGGGATGGGGCGGAGAGAGATGAGGACAGAGGATCCTAAGTAGGCTCTGTGCTGACAGCAGAGAGCCTGATGCAGAACTTGAACTCACAAACCATGAGATCATGACCTGAACTAAAGTCTGATAGTTAACTGACTGAGCCACCCAGGTGCCCCCAAATTTACTGCAGTTCTGAGTAAATATACAGGGAAGTTTTCCTCCATGTGGAGATACAGTCACCCAGGCTGCCTCAATCTTGTGACAATTACAACTCAACTCAAGATCATGATCACCATGGCAAGGGGCACAATGATGGAGGGTCTCAAACCAACCGTTAAAATTATAACCTATAGCTACAGCACAAAGGCCAAAACTAGTCACGAGTCTCTACCTTTCTGCAAAAAGATAGGGCATGCAATCTTCCCAGAGAAGAGGGAGACCTGGTTTCTAACACAGTTATCTTAAGAAAACTTCCTTTCAATTTTTGATGGCATGTATATGAATTTATTTTATTATCAATATGCTTTTTATGGATTGAGTTGTGTCTTCAAAATTTATTTTACACTTCTAACTCCCAATGTGACTATACAAGACAGGCGTTTAAGTATGTAATTGAGATTAAATATGGCCCTAAGGGTAGGCCCCTAATCCAATGACTGGTGTCCTTATAAGAAGAGGAAGAGACTCTAGGAATGCACATGCATAGTGGAAAGACCGTGCGAGGACACAGCAAAAAAGTGGTCATCTGCAAGTGAAGGAGAGAGGTCACAAGACAAACAAAACCTGTTGATACCTTGATCTTGGACTTCTAGGCTCCAGAACTGTGAGAGATACATTTCTATTTTTTGAGCCACATACTCTGTGATATTTTTTACTACAGCTTTAGCAAACTAATACAACACAAAAGAAAAAGAAATGTAATTAGCCTCATATTTAAAGCTTTATAACTCACTTTCACTTATTTGCTTATTGATTTGGGTAGCCATCTTGTGAATCATATGTTAGTTTGTTTGTTTTTAATTCCCATACTATAGATCGTTATTAGGCAGAGACTCTGGAGAGAAAATGTAACTTATGCAAAGTTACCTAGCTAACTAGTGTATCAAACTCAATACAATGTTTACTTTGTGTTCTGGGGTAATTCAAATTTTCAGTAGCAAGTCCTATCAGCAAAACTGGTTATTTAAGTAGCCTATAAAAACATTGGCTTTCGGGCATAAAAGGATATGTGACCTAAGCTTACTATCTTAAGTTTATTAAGATTTCCCCCATGGAAACTTCTATTTAACTGAACACTCCCATATAGCATTAATTTTAGCAACTATGGCTTTGAGTTTAACAATGCTTTAAAATTTTCTATAGTCTTAGAAAACAATATTTGAGGCAACTAATTGTAGCAACAATGTTTTCTAGTGCTATTACTAGGGGACATATGTTAACAGCCAAATCTCTATGAATGGAATATCCAGGGATCTCACTTTGGGTAGCTTTTATTAGTAGAATTGTAAATATGACTGGGGGAGTGAAGAGATTATTGTTTAAGTAATAAGGAAATTCCTCCCACCCCCATTAAATGTTTGGTCTTGTTAAGTGCACTCTTCCACAATGTGAGCAATCACGTTTCCTTGGTACATTTAACGTAATTAATATATGCATTTGTATTTGGAAAGATCTTTCTTCTTTCCTCTTTGTTCATGACATGAACCTTACCTTTATACCTATTTTCTTTACTGGCTACTCTCATCTGTCCTTAAAATCTACTTTTGTTCACTGAATATTAGATTATCGAATTTGCTAAAATGCATAGAACTCATTTATGCATCATAAACATTTCTTCCTCTATCTCTCTTTCTTATTGTCCAAAATAGTTTAAACTATTTGCTTTAATCCTTTTGTGTTAATACACATACTTAGTGCCACTTGACTACAGTTTTCATGAGATTTTTTAAATAACTTTAAAGCTTAACCATTCACATCCATCACTGCATCCCGATCTCGTTTTCTATGAGACTTGCATCTGTTTTATTTAATTATGACAGAAGTTCATTTTCTATTTCTCACCGCCATCATCCCCCATTAACATCCCAAGTCACTTTGGTGTCTATTTGAAGATTCAACCAGCTATACCCCATCCCCAAACATCAGCTGGGGCTGCAGTCCAGCCTCATGCTGGAACGCCCATCAAAACTCTTGCTTCACTCTGAGCCGATGATACTCTCAAAATTCAGAGGCACCTCAGGCCGTCCCCAGAGACCTTCAGCAAGTGGTTAGCCACTATTTCCAGCTAAGTCTATGGGGGTTTGTGTGATGGAGGTTTGGCTTTAGGTTCACAGACTGCTGCAGTGTTAATAAAAACATATGCAAAACTGCACACACAGTCTTTTTTTTTTTTTTCTTAAATAAGTGCCCATTAAAAATAACTATATGATAATTAATGAGGAAGAAAAGTAGTACAGTGTAGATGGTTTGTCAATATTGTAGTTAGGTCATTCATCTGTGGAGCAGTGATATTCACCTACTTTCTCCTTTGTTTCAGAGGTAGAGTTAATATTTCACTTCTTATTTTAGACACTCTCTCAAGCATTATTTTAAACAAGCAAACAGGGACCACTTCCAAGATAAAGAAAGTCGCCATTCTTTGATGATGAATTCATAATGAAGGGAATCCTCACTCCAAATGGACTTCTGTAAGGCACCATTCCCCTGAAACTCATGTTCCTAAGTATGTGAGGAGAACCAGTTAATGAATGTTAAATTAAGTTGCAGCATACTTAGAGACATGGGCAATGTTTATGTGACACTAGTTTACTTTAAAACACTCCCTATTGACCTTTACAAAAATAATACAATAGCAATTTGAGATGAATATTTACAGTGGGTGGAAATAGTTCGGAAGTGCTAATTCCCAAACCACTGTTTGTGAAACGTCCTGCTTCTTTGATCTATATTTTCTCAGGCTTCTTCAGGCAGAAACGGCAAAATTGCCAAGTTCCACGAGACAATTTCTTACGGGAGAACAGGCAGGACCCGCGGCCCTGAAAAGGTAGCAATGAAGCAGACCCGGTTGCTAAAATGAAATCACTTAATTTGTCACGTGAGCGTGCCTACCCAGAAACTATTAGCTGCGTTGGAAGAAAGACTGAAAATACGTAAACTCTAAGAGAAGGTATCTTTTCAGCGACAAATCTGACGTAGTAATTAATACCTGGCACTTTCATATCAAAAACGCTCTTTTAAACATTAGTTTTATTGGTTGATGGATATCTCTGCAGCGTGGCTCTCTCTATTCAGGCCTCATATATGTGTAAGTTGTGAGGGAAATATTTTAAATCAAAGCTGTAAAATAAGCATAGTTAGAGAGCTAACGTGAGGATTTTTACTTCATTTACATTCATTACATATTATGAGTTTAATTACCTTCCTCAAATAATACCAGTATGAAGGAAAGATGCTGAAGAAGGCGTACTTCTATGATGATTTTATTGATTGTGACTGATGGATGGCACCAACATTTCATAGTGAAGAATCATGGTTTTGTTACATCAGGAAAATTAAATTGGGAGAGTTATTTTCTTTCCCAGTGATAGTGGCAGTTAGAATATTTCACCTGTAATGAGATGTGTGCGTTATGTGCCATCGTGAACCACGGCTCAGCCATTAAATATATGTAAATGAAGAGAAACACAAGAGAGCCCGGGCATAATAACGTGCAGAACAGAGAAATGGATCCTGGAAAGTGATTAATTTATTTGATGATGCCTCAAGTGAGGAATTTTAGGTCACAAATGAAGTGACAGAATGACAAATTACCATTTTAAAGAATTTACTGGGCATCATTACTGAACAATTGTCAGGTAGTTTATGGTGGCTGAGAAGATGGTATAAATATAGATCTTTTCCTTATCTGAGATGAATTATTAATCACCTTTTTAAAAATCTTTGTGAGTGATGGTTGGCTGTCTGATTGGAAATAATGTGTTCTACAATTTTAACTAAATTCTAATATGATATGTAACAGGAATCTTTACAATTAAAGTCTCAGTGGAGAGTGGTAGGAGGTTTACAGTCAATTGCGGTTTTAATGTGATAGAAGAGGATGAATCCACTCGCATATTTCAATAGATTTCCTTAGGTATATTATCCCTGCTGTGATGTTATTCAAATGTTTACAGTTTATTTTCATTTGAAAAATGACATTCAGATACTTAAATTGTTTTCCTTGGTTTATTAGTTAATGAAAATGAAATTCTAGTAATTACTATAGTTTTGCAGCCTGCCACATTATTTAAAGTGAAGTGACTGCCTTTGTCAGCGGCGTTATAAATGTCATCTTCCTGTGTTTTGTTCAATTTTTGTTTGCTTTGTCTATGTTATGCCCCTTCTCTGTTATATGTCACTGTGTCTAATACCAGTACCAACTGGAGTGTGGAAGGCAAAGTTACAATTTGAAATAAAGACATTTTCTCAAGTTTGGGTTTTTTTTTGGTATATTTTGATAATTAAAGTATGCACCGACCTACTTTGTACATAGCACTAACCATTCCAAAAAATTCTCTATTACGAGGTACACTGAAAAATCCAAACACATTTTAAGATGTCTGTGTCAGGCTGTTTAAACCGGAGTTTATACATCGCTTCGTGTCTGATCAGCTTCTTAGATCAAATGGATTTGCTGTTGCAAAGTGTTTTATTATTATTGTTGTTATTATTGATAAGGACTAAAGGCAGCAGTTGTTTTTTAAACAGTGTATGCTAGTTATCTAACGGGGTAGAAATGTCTAGAAAAACTATGTTTGACAAGCTTGTTCTTAAAGCAAGCAGATAGCAGTTGCTATTTAAGAAGGTCCTATAAGGCTAATCTTTCACCTGGAAGGAAGTCTGAGATTTTGCTCCTTTTTCGCTATTATGTGCACCTCCTCGTTTTAATCTTGATTCATTCTGAGAGTATATGAAAAATTTAAATAAGTATTCCCTGTGTTACCCATGACATCTTACATTGCTGAACTGGCAAGAAATTTAAATTTTGAATGTACATGCTACTTTTTAAAATCATTTTGCTTTTATCCTCCCCCACCCCCCATAGTGGGTGGTAGAACTTTACAGAATCTTTCTGTCGGTAAAAGAAAAAAAAAAAAAAAACTAAAAGAATTGTTTGCTTTTAATTTCAGGTCCGGTCTCTACATGGCATGCTGAGTTTAGGGAAATCTGCATGCTGCTTTCCTTTCCCACAAAAGACGCTGAGGTGTCCCTGGTGTGCCTAACAGCACATTTCAGGTCAGTCCACTCCGGCGTTTTTCCATTAGAGATAACCTGCACCTTTCAGTTGTCTTTTATTCTTGCCTGCCGCAGAAAATATAAACATACAAACAAATGAGTGAGGGCATGCCCCTCTAAAGAAAATTCAAGTCCTGGATGAGGTGCTAGAGAGAGACTGGGCTTGTTTAACCCGGCACAGTTCAGAGTGAGCAAGAGTGTATCAGAGGGGAGAGTCACTGTTGTGTGTGAACTCAGCCCTTCTGCCACACTTTAAATATCTTTCGTCTTTTGCCAGCTTACATCAGCTGTCAGACAGAGTTGCAAAAATGCAGTGGAGATGCCATTGACTCCAGTGTATTGAGAGAGCAAAAAAGATCCCTAAGTAAAATGGTGAAGAAGAGATTTTAAATGAACTTACAGACATGGAAGAGAGAATGCTTTGTGCAGTCATAAGACTGGGATTCTTGGCCTTTTGCATGATTCAAGATGAGCATAGAGGAGGAAGAGGAACATCTGATTAATTGAAATGTCATGATTGGTCACTGTGTGCCAAGCGTATAGAGAAAAACATAAAAATGTTGACTGTGCCCTTAACGAACTTACTCACTGATGAGCAGTTGGGCCACAAGAAATGTCCAGACGTTTCTTGTAACTCCATAAACTGAGATTTCTGAGGAGTTTTATAATACTGAAATGGTCTAATTATCTTCATTTCTTCTCTTTCTATCAGGGTTGGTTTATTCCAGGAGCAACACTTCTTTGACTGCCTTTTTCCCTCCAAACTCTTGCCATGGCATTTCTCCTATCAAAGGGAAATCCAACCACATAGCTCCAGACACCTTCTCCTTACTTCCTATTTCCCCAACATTTTGTTATAAAAATTTTCACACACATAGAAAGAGAACACTCATGTAGCCACTACCTAGATTTACCATTGATGTTTTGCTACACTCATTTTATCACACATGTAACCATCCATCATCAGTCCATCTGGTAATCTTTTTTTTTTTAATTTTTTTAACGTTTATTTAGTTTTGAGACAGAGAGAGACAGAGCATGAATGGGGGGAGGGTCAGAGAGAGAGACACACACAGAATCAGAAGCAGGCTCCAGGTTCTGAGCTGTCAGCACAGAGCCCGACGTGGGGCTCGAACTCACAGACTGCGAGATCACGACCTGAGCCGAAGTCGGACGCTTAACCGACTGAGCCACCCAGGTGCCCCCCATCTGGTAATCTTTAAACGTATTTCCAAGTAAGTTGCAGACATCATTACATTTCCCCTAAATACTTCAGCATGCCTATAGTTAACTATTATTTTTGTGGGTTTTTTTTTCTCTTGAACTAAATTTTACACACGATGGAATATATTCTTATTGAGTTTCAATAAATGCACACATTTGTATAACACAGACCCCTATCAAGATATAGGACATCACTATCACCCTGGAAAATTTCCTTACCCCCTTTCTGATCAGTGTCCTACCTCCACTCTCATCAGAAGAAACTGCCGTTCTGATTTATTTTATATAATAAAAATTGGTTTTGCCTGTTTTAGAGCTTCCTATAAAATGGAGTCATACAACATGTTCTGCTATGTGTCTGGCTGCTTTCACTAAGGAATTCTTTTGAGATTCACCTACATTGCTGGTTTTCTTTTTATGGCTGAGTTGTGTTATATTCTCTGAATACAATGCAATTTGTCTACCTATGTTCCTACTAATGGACATTTGGGTTATTTCTAAAGTTTTGGGGTATTATGTTTTTTTTTTAAATTTCTTTAAAATTTCTTTAGATTTAAATTTCTTTAAATCTATGTTTATGAACATAGATTTTTGATTCTTTTGGATAAATATCTATATGTGGAATTGCTGGCTCATAGTTGTTTTAAGGAACTGAGATATATATATATGTATATATATGTATGTATACATATACATATATATTGCTCTTTAGCCCTTGGTCCTAGACCTACCTACGTTCTGGTTATGCATCTTTTCCTTAAGAATTATGTTTCCGCGTTTAAACCAATCCCAATGCCAACAATTCTCAGACTTATATCTCTGGCTTGAACTTTCCTTTGAGTTTCACCTGCCTACTTTCCATTTCCATTTCCACATTTCTCTGATGCTGATAGTTCAAAGTCACCATACCTGATTTTGATCTTATGCTTTTCCAGTTATGCTGTTCCTCCAGGATTCTCAGTCTTTGCGAGGATTCTGCATATCTTCTTACTCTGAGATTTAAAAAATCTAATAATTTTTACATCCAGTTAAACACACTAAGACATATACTTTGGAAAAAGATTAAAATAATCTAAAAGAAGTACCTAAAATATCTGATGTCTAAAAAGAAATTAGTCAATACCTAGAATGAATTAAACATCTATTTACCAATACTTAGTGAATATAGCAAAAGTCATTCACAGTGAGTGGAAAATTTGCAGGCTTAAAATATTTATATCATAAAAGAAGAAGGATAAACATGGATGAGTTAATAAGTAATTCAGATAACAGAAAAGGAACAAAAGATAAATCTCAACTAAATGAATGATGAAATAAATGATGACCAGAAAAGAATAAAATTGAACTGATATAAGAAATAAAACAAGTGGCATGATCAAAAAATGATTATAGGATGATCTTAACACTAAGTTGCATATTATGAGAAACTTAAAGTCTCTAGACTCATTCCAAAGGTGGAGGGATATTATAGAAAGTAGAGCTCTAATCTGATTGAACTGATGTCTTTATAAGCTGAGGGACAGACACCAGAGATGGTTCCCTCCACTTGTACACAAAGAAGAGGTCATGTGATCACACAACAATATGGCAGCCACCTACAAGCCAAGAAAAGAAGCCTCAGCATCTTGTCAGCACCTTCATGTTGGACTTCTCAGCATCAAGAACTGTGAGAAATAAATTTCTATTGGGCAAACCAGCCAACCAGTATCATTTTGTAATGGTAGCCCAAGCAACCAGTATAAATAAGAAAGAGTGAGGTATTTTGCTATTCCTGAGTGAGGGAAGATGATTTAGGGATATAAAATGATTTCACTGCAGAGGAGAAGGAAAATATGAGAAAATGCACTGGGATGATTTTTCCTGTCTAATATCTTCAACTAGGAAATAACTGAAAAGAGCCCTCTGAAATGTCTCTGAAACAGATAAGTCATAGTAAAATGATCTGACAGAGTTTGTACTTGATAGCTGCCAACAGCTACAAAAGGTGGTCACAAAATATTTGGAAGATTTTAGAGGGTGTGAATGGGAGAATCAGCTTAGCATTAATAAATGAGTTCCAAAGCATTGAGAGAGTTTCAGTGGGCAATGAACAAGGAGAAATAATCTAAGATGTCTATGTCCTAATCCTAAGAATCTGCTACCTTATGTGGCAAAAGAGGCTTTGCAGATATGATTAAGGTTGCAGACCTTGAGATAGGAGGACTATCCTGGATTATCCTGGGTGCGTTCTATCTAATCAAACGAGTCCTTAAAATGGAGAAACTTTCTTGACTATAGTCAGAGAAAGAGGTGTGATGACAGAAGTTCTTTGGAGATGAAGGAAGGGAACCATAAACCAAGGAATGAAGTGGTCTTTAAGAAGCCAGAAAAGTGAAGGAAACTGGTTCTTCCCTTGATTCTCCAGGAAAAATGTCAGTCCTGCTGACACCTTGATTTAGTGCAACCCATGTCAGAATTCTGTTTTTCAAAACTATAAGATAATGCATGTTGTTGTTTAAGCCAGCAAGTTTGTGGTAATTCCTTATGGCAGTAATAGAACACAAATACAAATTTTATTCTACACCTTTGGACCAGAGCATAGAAAATAAAGAAACATGAACGTAGTTAAACATGCCAAAACTTGACATCGCACACAAAGAAAATATTTGTCCACCCACACTTCTACTATGAGGATGCTGTATACTAAAATACCTATTAGCTTATATAATTCATACTATGTATAAGAATGTAAGTGTGTACGCTTTGTATATAGGCATATTTACACAGAAACATACATATAAAGAGTGATCGGGTAGATTAGAGGAGTTAATACTAGAAAATACTATCAGTCATTGCATTGCATCTCATAATGATCACAAACCCGTTTAGCACAATTTTATGTGACAGGTGCGTTTTTAAGTGTTTTACACATATTAAGAATTTTAAACCTCACAACAGTCCTATGAGGTAAGTGGTTTATTTTTATCCCATTTTGCAGGTATGCAAACTAAGACAAAAAAAAAAAAGTTCAGCAAACTGGCCAAGGTCTACCAGCTTGGCGGGTGGTAGAGGTGGAACTTAAATTTAGGTATTGTAGGTTCAGAGAAGCTGCTCTTAAACTGTACTGTGGAGACGCTGAAACACTAATAGATGTTGATGTATTTCAATGCCTTTACATATATGCGGTAGAATACAGATAAATTGAGATAACCTTTCAGCAATTAAAAACATCTAATACATGATCGGGGCGCCTAGGTGGCTCAGTAGGTTGAGCATCCGACTCTTGGTTTCAGCTCAGGGCATGATCTCACGGTTCGGGGGTTCGAGCCCCATGATGGGCTCTGCGCTGGCAGTAGGCATCTGTTTGGGATTCTCTCTCTCTTCTTTCTCTGCTCCTCCCCGGCTCATTCTCTCTCGCGCTCTCTCTCTCAAAAATAAATACGTAAACATTAAAAAATCTAATACCTGACTGTGTATTACTAATTAAAATGTGAGTAATCTATTATTTTAAAAAATATTATGTTCATAATAAGGTAATAGAGGCACTCCCATTAAAATCATAAACCTAGTAAGGAGAACTGCTCTCATAGTAACCTTCTTGTGCACTGTTTATTGCTCTAAGGCATAGTGAACTTAAAACATGAAAATACAGTTATATGCTTATACAATATTAGAATTCTAAAAGGAAACTCCGCAGGTTAATGAGAATATTAAGAAGGTGGTGGAATAAAAATAAGTTTCAAATGTCAATATATTAGTTTCTATGCTACAAATACTGAGGATAGAAAAACAAAAAAATCTCAAATTTTATTTATCTATTTATTATTTATCTATTTATTTATTTATCTATCTATTTATTATTTTTTAATGTTTATTTATTTTTGAGAGACAGAGAGAGACAGAGCATGAGCAGGTGAGTGACAGAGAGGAAGACATGGAATCTGAAGCAGGCTCCTGGCTCTGAGCTGTCAGCACAGAGCCTGATGCAGGGCTCGAACTCATTAATTGTGAGAGCACGACCTGAGCTTCAGTTAGCTGCTTAACCAACTGAGCCATCCAGGCGCCCCTCGAATTTGTTTTAATAGAACGGCATTATTGTTTTACTAAAATGTGGACAATGAAAATCTACATGCTAATTTTTGCTAATGCAATACGTACGAAACCTCACGTAGAATACTAGCTAATTTCCTGCAACATGTTATTTTAAATAACCCAAAATGACCAAATATGTTCATTTTAGGAACACGAAGAATATTATAGTAGAAAATCTATTAATGTGACACAACACATTAATTACTTAGAGGAGATAAACCACATTATGCTCTCTAAAAATGCCAAAGTGGCATTTTGGATTTATTTAGCGCACCCTCCTGAATTTTTCAAAGTATCTTTTTATCCGAGGAGCTCCTTACTTCCCCAAAGCATATGCTGCACTTTCTAAGAACAGTGGTTTGTCCTCTGTTTGGATAGCATCTAAGTTTCTCCCCAAATGTTCACCTTCCAGTATTAGCATTTAAAATCAGTGAGAAAGAGGGGTCTTTGCTAATAAACATTAGTGGAACAGTTGACTTAGCAATTTGGAAAATGCTAGAATTACTGTCATATCAAACTTTTCCTCCAAGTAAGTCCCAGATATACTAAAGATACACTAATGAAATAGAATGTAAGTCATAACGTCAGTAGGAGGAAACCTTAGGCATTGCTAGGAAATTAAAATGTCTCATACAGAAGGATAAACAACTTTTTAAATAAACAAGGAAAGTGAAAAAATAAGTAAAAAATATTAGTAGCTTTAATGACAAGAACACAAAAAAGAGAGTGTATGTCCATACCTAAATTAAAAGAACAATGATAATGTAGGGAGACATTGCCGAATATTTGACACAAAAATTATTGATAACCTTAATATTGAAAAAGCTTCTACACCATCACTAATAGGAGTAAAACGTTTTCTGTGTGCAGGTAATTCATAAAAGACAGCTGGAGAGATACAAGTGGTCTATAAACGTGCAAAAAGTATTTAAGAGTCTCCCCAGATCCACATTGATATATGATTTTTCACCTCAAATTAACTAAGTTTAAGAAGAAAAAGAGAAAAGCTTCTCATATCTAGTGAAGTTTGCGTTAAGTAAGGATGCCAACTTAGGCACCCTCGATGGAGTGTAAATAATGCAGCATTCCTAGCCAGAGGAAAATTTGGAAGTGTGAACTAAAGAATCTTTAAAATTTCTCTTATTGCACTGACCAATTTTAATTAAGAAAAAAAAATTTCAACATATGTGGTAATGATTTCAATTTTAGAAATGATCAAGATATATGACAACATCCAGTTATGAAAATTGTCACCAAAGCATAATTTATAAGAGTTAAAATTATATTTCTACACTCAATATCATACCAGTTAAATACACTGTGCAAGGTCTACAAAGGGATGTTATAAAACAATGAAGTGTACTGTTTTACAAGAAACTTTAAAGTCTTGAGAAATTTTAGCAACAGGTTTTTGCAAAAAAAATAATAACCCATTGAATTTATCACACAGTTATTGAGAATCAGGAAGATACGCCTATATTGTACATACACACAAACTCTGGCATGGAAAAGTCTTTCTTCCTTTGCTGCCATATGAGATTTCTACCTGATCTTCTCCTATGTGTCTCAGTTCTTCTTTTCTTCTCTTCCAGGTGAAAATCCCCTTTCCCTTTTCCCTCCACCCATGTCCTTACTTTCTCCTTAGCATCTCTCTTTCTTTCTCTCTCTCTCTCTCTCACTCTCTCTCTCTTTCTCAAACTATTGGGTACAAACTAGGAATTCCTCTAATTCTTCAATGCAGAACACTTCAGTCCTGCTTTGTTTTCTACTCTGTCTTTCAAGAACTTTGCCTTTTATACATAGACCGTGTTCCAGTAAATCTCCCACAAAGAGCCAACTTTTTGGTATAAGTTATACACTTTCCTAAATTTGAAAGGCAGATGCCAATGTCAGTCAGGGTTTTTTGAGAAAACATTTAATAGCATAGTTTTCTTATTGCTTCTACATAGAAAACTATGTTAAAGCATAAGTGACAAATGCAAAGAAATACTTATCTATAAAGATGTTCATCAGTGTTTTTTTTTTATATATTACTGTTTATAATATATATATTTTTCTTTTTTTCATGTTTATTCATTTTCTAAAGATAGAGACAGAGCATGAGTCGGGGTGGGGAAGTGGAGAGAGGGAGACACAGAATCCAAAGCAGGGTCCAGGCACTGAGCTGTCAGTACAGAGCCTGACACAGGATTTGAACCCCTAAACCCACGAATGGACGCTTGACCAACTCAACCACCCAGGCATCCCTATAATACTTTTCTAAAAGAAGAAGTAATGTAAATGTAATTGACTTAATTAATAGATGCATTTTACATCTTGTCATCATTTTGTTATATGTATATTATGTTATATATATATATACATATAAAACGATGTTATACAAAATTATATATAATATCAGTTAACATATAACTAACATATTAGTAGTATATATAACAACATTATTAGCATATATAACAGTAGTATATAAATGCATACACATGGCATGCACGCATACACTGTCATGAGTTGATTCAAACAGATCAATCAATTGGTCTGGGATGGGTGTAAGAGTTTCAAAAATTTCTAGTATTTAATATGATAATTTAATCTAGTATTTAATATGATAATTATTATCATCAGCTAAGTTTGAAAAAATTAATTTAATAAGATTAACTTATATCAGGGGCATCTGGGTGGCTCAGTTGGTTGAGCGACTGACTCTTGATCAGGTCATGAACTTATTGTTCAGGAGACTGAGCTCTGCACTGATGGTGTGGAGCCTCCTTGGGATTTACTCTCTTTCTCTCTCTCTGACCATCCCCCATCCACACATGTGTGTGCATGCACACACATTCTCTCTCAAAATAAACTAAAAAAGAAAAAAATAAGATTAACTTATATCTCGTATATAAATACAGATGAGCTGTTTGGAAAGAAAGAGAAGTAGTTTCCAAATTTGGAGGACAGGTAAGTAATTTTAGGTCGCATGAGATAGGACTGAGAAGTTGGGAAGTGACATAAGGCAATGTGAGCACATCAGGATTTTGAGAACAAAAAGAAAATTATACTTTGAAGTGGAATGGTGTAAAAGAGATAACCAAAAAAAAAAAAGTGTACACTTTTAAACTTTTTCTTAGAATGGCACCGACACATCCTTTAATTTCCCTCTTATCCTCTCCTGTCTGTAATATCCAGATCTCAAATTAGTGTTTAGGATTTATAGATTAGTCCCATTTTAATTGAAATAATCTAGTGTACGACATCCCGGTCTTATCCACAATTCTATGCAAAGTACATTGTAAAGTTTGAAGAGTTCTCTTATCAACATGTGAAGCATGGTCAAGTTTAAGTTGATACTCCTTTCCACTTAATTTTACCAATTTATTTTAACTATCCTTCCCCCCCATCTCAAAATTTGGGAATATGTGAACAATGACCAGCTCTTCAGCATTCAACAAATATTTATGATCTTAATCTTAAGTGTCATAAAATGACATGATGTGTAACAGTATTTCCCTGTCATTTCTCTGATCAGCAGTGAAGTTATCTGAGTTTAACATCTCTTTCAATTTTACATTTCCTCAAGGGATACAATAGCCAATTGTAAAACATTATAAGGCCAAATGACTAAATTAGTAAGCATATAACAGAAGGTCATAAAATCTCGTGAAAATTTGCAAATTTGGACTTCCCATATAAAAGCAGAGTGAGCTCAAAACCTGAGTGTCTCAGGACCTGACAACAATTTGAATGAGTGTAATACTTCTCTAAAAGAAATGTAAGGCTGTGTTCAATTTAGATTTCTCTATGTTCCTATACTGAGGAAGGCAACAATTGTGTTTTAAACTATATTCTTTTTTATCAGTGTTTATTCTAGTTTATATTACATGAGTGTCCCTATAACTTTAAGCAAACCATGTAATTCCTTGTATTTTATCCTAAGGCTATAGGCAAATAGACAAATGCAACTTTACAAAATGTTCTTTGCAACAATCGTTATAATGAGATAAAAAATACTATAAATATATGATCGTTTACCCTCTCCACTAGTTTACCATAAACCACACTTGTATTTATTTAATTTAATTTAATTATTTAATTCATTATAAAATAATCTGCACACCCATTTATTAGCTTTCCTGAATAGTAGGCCATTAGCTATAACACAGTGATGATTCCAGTTCTAGATCTTTGCTAATCTTTTCGGTGTGACATTTTATCTCACTTTGACGCTTAGCAACCTCCTGTGTGCTACTCTTTCTTTTTCTATTAATCCAAGAATAAAACTAGTATCAACTCTTTGTACTTATATAACATTAGGTGCTATTTACGTAATTTTAAAAGGAGAATCATGGTGAGTTTGACCAAGAACTTTTTTATGACTTACACCTAGAAAATTTTCTTCTCAAATCTCTATTTGTAGAGAATAATCCATTTTTGTCACTCATTATCAGCACAGTGCTCCTGCTTCTTATGTATTTTATCCTTTTTTTTACACAAGAATTCTCAAAAATAAATATATTTGGGGGAGGGGGGCTCATTCACAAGAATGATAAAAATGGTTGTCATTGTCTTTTAATCTTGTATATATTAATATATATATATACATATATATGTATATAATATATGTCAAATGTCCTTTGTGTGGTTCACTTGTGTTTTTATTTGTTCTGTTCAATTCACCTCTATCTTTTATGTTATTGAAAACCATACTAATTAGTTTAAAATCATTCAATCCCTAAGCTACTTTCAATAGCTTAATGGTCCTCATTTCTGTGATAATAACTGTTTCTGAATCATTTCTTCCCCTCTTCAGATTAGATTTCTTTTGACATCATGTTACTTGCTCTTTTAGTTGTTATTTTTTGTTTGTTTCTTAAGTTTCTCCCTCCCCAAAACTCTTCAGTTTGTTTGTAATTTCTCAAGTTAGTCTTCATGTGTTTAGTCTCATTCCTTGTCCTATCACTGCCTTCCACTCATTTTTCTTCCCACGATGAAAGTTATCAATAAATATTGCTGGATTTTGTGGTGAAATCTTTTTCTTCTCATCATAAGACCCTTTTATCTCCTCTTAATTTTTTTTTAATGTTCATTTATTTTTGAGAGACAGAAAGACAGAGCCTGAGTGGGGGAGGGGTAGAGAGAGAGAGGGAGATACAGAATCCAAAGCAGGATTCCAGGTTCTGAGCTGTCAGCCCTGAGCCTGATGCAGGGCTCGAACCCACAAGCTGTGAGATCATGTCCTGAGCTGAAGTCAGACACTTAACTGACTGAGCCGCCGAGGCATTCCTTATTTCCTCTTTAATGGTCACAAATTCTACTCCCAAATCTCCCTCCCACTCTCTCTCTCTCTCACCCACCCATCCATGTTTTTCCTTAGGAGTTATGTACTTTATTCTGTAAAGTCAACTGATGTGAACATTTTCCACCTTTTGTCACCCTGGAAGAGAGATGTTGTCTGTCTATTCTGAAATGTTTCTATTTTTGTTCAGTCACACTGAGACACAAGCTGTATTATTACTTCAATTTTCCATATGAAGGATGTGATGATTTAGCAATTTATTTCCAGTGGTATAGCTTGCTTATAATAGGCCTGAGGTGAAAACCTAATTTTAACCATTCTTAACTCAATGACTATGCTCCAATACATTTATTTTTATTTATTTTTTTGCAAATACAATAATTTGGAATTTGCTGTGGGATATGGAACAAACCATGCAACTTCTCTGGTTTAGTTTCTCTATAAAATAAGGTAGGGTTACATTCCTTGGAAAAGGTCTACAAGTAGAGTGCCATTTTACTTATTTTATTTACACTTGTACCAGTTTATACTGGGTCGGTTAATTGAAAGGACTCAAAAGATTTCACAGACTGTATTCACCAGAGGCTATAAGAAAGGGGAAGTGTATAGCATACTACAGGAAAGAAAGGGCCAGCCATCACAGAGAGGTCTGGAAGCTTCCAGGCACAGCCCTTTGGTTTCTTCTCAGCCACACAGGACAAGCTGAACATTCGAATGAGGGAACACCAAGATCTGGGCCATGTGGCTCAGGGAGCTTAAGCACACAAGTTGCAGAGGGAAGTTTTGTCCTACTGATCTCACAGCTGAAAACAGTCTGGAAAACCTTTTAAGTACAAAACATCCATTTACATATCCACACCATAGATTTGATTCCCAGCCCCACCCATGATACAATTCCATCCTCTATCTCTTCCAACCAGGATGCCCACCTGCCTCCTTCCCAGGGCGGCTGTGAGGACGGAATGAGATGATGTATATTCATGACTTTGGAAACTCTAATGTAAGGTCTTATTTTCTCTTTGGGAAGTGAGAGGGATCACACTGAATCTAGACTATTAAACTGCAGAGAAGAAAAGAATAATATCATCTACCTGGCTGGATTTGCAGTCTTTCTTTAGGTATGCCATTTCGAACAAACAAAAAATGAATCCAAAGGGGTGAGAAAGTGTAGCTGCAAATTGGGAAAAAAAAAAAAAATGTTTTTCAAGAGCTGTAGTTTTTCACTCTAAGATGTGCAGGCTTATCATCCTGCAGAGGGAAACTTTCCAGGGGGTAGAGAGAGAGAGAGTTTCCCACCTAAGGCTTTGAGTAAAAAGTATAAAGGGAAGTCTAGATACCATATGTCTAAATACTTAAAAGTTACATATCAAAGTAACAAGCTGTGAAATAAAATATGACTTAATCCTTTGAAAAAGTTACCTACAAAATGATCTGGATTTCTAGGTCATTTAGAACTCCCACTCCTGCAAATAACATGCCCCTAGTCAGGATTCTATGTTTCTCTTTCTACCTGAGGCTCCATCATCCTGCACAATGATGGGCTTTGCATGCATGTGGGTAGACACTACAAGCTCGGAAATCCAACTCCAGCTACTTAACCTAACCCTGCAAACAGCAACCCTGTGTACAGACCTCAGGCCTGGTGTCCCACAGGAGGAAATTCACCCTTGGGAAGTGAGACCTGGGGGAGGGGCTCACACTGCTCCTGCGGTGGTGGGAGAAGTTTTAGCCGTTCACATTTATTATAGTCGTTGATAGGTTTTGTCTCATATCTGATTTTATACTTTGCCACTGATCCATTTATTATATGTCTGCTATTACAGTTAATATTTTCTATTTATTTTTTCTCAATGTTTAATTTTTATTTTACTATGTTCTCCTGCTTTTTTCCTCCTGCTTTTTTTTTAATTTTTTTTTTTAATGTTTATTTATTTTTGAGACAGAGAGAGAAAGAGCATAAACGGGGGAGGGTCAGAGAGAGAGGGAGACACAGAATCTGAAACAGGCTCCAGGCTCTGAGCCGTCAGCCCAGAGCCCGACGCGGGGCTCGAACTCACAGACTGTGAGATCGTGACCTGAGCTGAAGCTGGACGCTCAACCGACTGAGCCACCCAGGCGCCCCTCCTCCTGCTTTTTAAAATTGTTGCTCTTTTTCCTCTAGTGGTGTGCAGGATATGTATAGGATATGTATAAAGTTTAAGGTCATATTATAATCAGCAAGCAAAACTTTCCTTCAAATAAGACAAAACTTTCTTCTTCAATTTGCCTACCATTCATACCTTCTTTTAATGTTTTGACATTGTTAATAAATATTTTCCATTTTATGGCCCTTTTAGGAATTTCCTTTCGAAAGAAAAATCACACAATGAGAACAGTAGCAAGCATTTTAATTATAAATTTTATGAGTATTAATGCTAATAACTATTAGTTGATTATAAAAATAGGTTTTTAAAATCATTTTCTTCAGAATTTCATGGCTATTATTCTATTGATCTTTGTGAGCTTTAGAAGGTAAGGCAACCAGAGAGAAAAGAGTAAATGCAAGCTAATGTAAAGAAATTGTGCAAGGGCTAATTTCACATGAATTGGGAACAGGAATGGACCAACTGACATATACAGGGAATATCTATGAAAGGTACAGTGTAGCATCCTCTGAGAGGAGGAAGAAGAAGAGAGGGACAGCCGAAGAGAAATTTCAAAAGAAAACCAAAGAAAATAAAAGAACATATTGGAACATGTATCATCTTTTGAGTTATGGACAGTGATACAGATTTGGCAGTCATCAGTATATTAGAATCTAAATTTCAGGTGATGATTAAAGCCACGGATATGAAGGAAGGTTTGGGCAAAGTATATGTAGAGTGAAAAGAAAAGTTGCAAAAGTAAATTTTTATTTACGTAAAAAGACAGAGTGGGTGTGTAAGACAAGTCTGAGAATACACAGGTGTTTTTTAGTGTGTGTGTGTGTGTGTGTGTGTGTGTGTGTGTGTTTTAACCCACTGGAATAGAAATATAGAGTGGATGGTGTTATAAGGTAGGTGATTCACTTCAAGTTTTCTTCTTGCACAAATACTCCTGAATATTAAAAAAAAATGTAAAACAATACTTACATTTTGTCATTGCATTGGTCTAATTTGCCAATATTAGACTAACGAGAAGAGAAGGCAAATGTGAGAGGAAAGCAAAATAAAAGTATCCTTACTTACACATGAAATGTTGAGAACATTTAAAAAATAACCATTCCATGTTTCCAGTAGAATATTTGCTCTTAGAGTTTGCATAATTTCTGGATGTCCCAATAGGTAAGATATATTGTTGTCAAAAATAAGTTGCTCTGTCTTTGAAAATTCATTAAAATTGTCTCAATATTAGTGCAGTTTGGGGAAAGTAATACCATCTTGAATTCCTGAAACTATTTGTTCCCTGGATTATTTTGTGGTGTGGTCATATTCTGAGAGCAGAGAGGAGATAACTGGGAAAACATGATACCAGTTTGTCCCTTTTCAAAGTTTGTAAGGTGCTTAGGGACTTTAGAACTTGATTTTTTGTGTGTGTGGGTTAGTTTACCTCAGAGAAGATGAACTGATGAACAGAGACGACAAACATACGATTAAGAATCATTTTATATTAAATCATGTCCCTGAGAATAGTCAGGAACTGAAGCTGCCCACATTTCTGTAGTTGTACGATACCTATAGCTTTCCATTAAAATTTTGGGGTCTGTTTGTAAATTACTGCATGCTGTTATCACGGTGGACTGTGCATTGTAGAAATGTTCAGGGAAGGTCTGGAGCCACGGTGTTCTGTTGATGTGACCCAGACCCAGTTATATAACATCTTTGAGATCCAGCTGCCTCATCAGTACTCTGAGCAAAGTAGCACTCATCTTATATTAATGTGAATTTTAAAAGGTCCCCAGCTCACACCTTAACATATAGTGTGCACACAGCAAGAGCTAGGCTTCCTCTCTGAGGTAGACCCTGGCTATGAACACAAGACAGTTAGCTGTTATCTCAGGGGAAGCTATTATCTTTGATATTACCCAAGATAGAAGATGAGAAGAGGGAAAAAGCAAAATGAATTGAAATGAACAACTGGAATAAACAGACATATCTTCCTCAGCAGGAGTTATTAAATTAATTAACTTTAAAAAGAACTAAATCCATGGTTAAGGAAGGAATTAAAGGTCAATATTTATGTCAACAATACATAAGTGGAATCAGAAATTAAAACAAACACTATTTAAATTAATAACCCTTCAAATGAAATACTTAGTCATGTCAAAAAATATCCATAAAATACGTACAAGCTCTAGATGAGGACAATTATGAAGCTCTAATGAAGGAGATCAAAGAACAAAGTAAATGAAAAGGTACTTTATGTTCATAATAGGGAGATTCAGTGTTGTCAAAATTTCAGTTTTTCCCAACTCGATTTATGGATTTCTCACCATCCCAATCAAGATCACAACAAGTGATTTTAGGACAAATTGATTCTAAATCTTATATGGGGAGGCAACACAATATTGAAGGAAGAGAACAAAGTTGGAACACTGACAGGACCTGATGTCAAGTCTTTCTATAAAGCTACAGAAATCCAGACAGCGTGATATTGGCAAAAGAACACGCAAATAGATCAATAAAAAATAGAGAGCCCATAGAGAAGTGAAAAAATAAAGTAAGAAAAAAAATAAGTGTGTCTGTCAGAAAAGGAAGCCATTGAATTTTTATACTCTTTTTCCTACTAGTTATCTAGCTATAAAATTCTCCTGTTCAAAACCATTGTGAAATTTTTCATGTAGTCGGTAGAAAATATGTTATATGAGAGTATTCTTCAAACTTAGATCCTAGAAACTATAAATGGGATGTTATATTTCATCTTCATTTTTCAAAGAATCATTGTCTATCAATGAAGAAGATAATTTTTAGTTACCATCAACTTTTTTTGCGCAATGGTCTTGGCATAAAATAAATTAAAAAAACGGTTATTGTGAATAAACATGCAATGCTTTTGTTTTCATGTAGAAATAGAAGATACCAGTCATGGAAAGCAACAATGTCAAGCCATAGTAGGAACAAAGATAGAAACTGGAAAACTTGGGTCACACATACAACTATAGGAATTTCTAGTATGTAAAGGAAATGAGTAAATTAAAACAAAACAAAACAACAACAACAAAACTAGAGAAAATGGTTTCAAAAACCTGATTGCAGATGATCCTTGGGCAAAGGAAAACTAATTCACAGTTTCTCTAAAGTTGCTTTTTTCCTGCTGAGTTGAATTTTCATGGTTAAGCATTACCTGATAGAGTATATCAATCGTTAAGTATCTATCCTCCCAATTTGCTTGATCCTATTTGTCTTCTGGACCACTTGCCCTATGAAGATTCCTGGGTGCCACTGCCCATGCCTCATCTCCTAACATTTTTGGCTGTGTGAGCCTGATCCTGGGTGAGTGTAAATCTCCATCAAAGCTTAATTTGTGCCTGCCATCATAGAGGTCACAGAAGCAGTTCTGGATTGTAGATTCAACCGAACCAGGCCCCGAAGGTTCTGGAAATTCCCACCAATGTTGGACTCTGTTGAAGCATTCTACTACAGTACATGGCTTTCCTAATGGCTACTTGGAGGGGACAAGTAACCAACATAAAGAAAAAAAAAAGACATTGAATATTGACTAGATACAGGAGACAAGATGGAACCAGCAATGGCAATTCTGAAGCATTATGATTCCATACGGCCAGTGCAGTAACGTTCATATTAGAGAACATGGGTTAAATTTTCTTGACTGGCTTGGTCAAGTACCACCTTGGATTAGTTTTTCCTCTTTCTTTGTTTTACTCTCCTTTCCCCCTTATTCTTGTTGCAAGAATCTTGGGATTTCAAATTTCCCACCTCTCTCTTTGCCAAAAATTTTAGCATATAAACTTTGCCTTAAAGTAGCAGAGCCTGGCTAAGGCCACATGTCATATCTTTGCAATGGGTAAGGAAAACTAAATTGGATTACCATAAATGACCAGTTTTGTTATATATTAATAAGCGTAACTCAATAAGATGCTCTGCAGTCAATGACGTTTGGAAAATATTGAGTGAAACAAGTGTAGTCAAGTTTCTGTACTTAATACTCTTGATTTATATTGCTTTTTTTTTCTCCCCTTTCTCAGAACATCCACGCGACTAAAATATCTGAAATGCATCATGGAAAAAACATTTAGAGAGGAGAAATGGTAGAAAATATAAAGTTCCATAGAATCCAGGGAGGTAATATAAGTAAATAAAACAGCCTGCTGGTGTCCTAAACTGGAGAGAGCTTGCACCAGCTAGACTGGAACACCTTCAGAGGATGGGTAACATATGTGAATGTGGGTTCTGAGTTACTGGACCTGCTGATGTTTCAGTATATGACAAAAATCTACATTTGCTAAAAAATATGGAATCTTCTGTTAAAAGTAGTGACATCTGATTCTAATTTTTAAAAGTCCTTGCATGGTCCAAAGACAACAAGACTGTAAGCTGGGCCAGAGCCAATAGTTTATAGCAATGGTGAGGTTACTCTTTGAGTACTCTGATAAGTCCACTGCCTTCTAAGCACTTCAGGCTGAAGGGGAAAACAAATCAAAGAAACATTTCTTACTTTCAAGGGACTCAGGAAGAGCAGGAATTTTTCTTACCATTTTATATCTAGTTTGTGTATGTATATACAATGTATTTTCTCAGGTCATCCCAGAGTGGAAATCTATCTCAGAGGAAAATTTCATGTCCTTGTTCAGCCTGGAGCACAATTCTACGATGCATCAATTCTACTTCATAGTTCATTAAATTGCTGGTAAGTTGCTTACTCCTTTTTATCCTTCCATTCTGAGATTAGTGTGAGGATTTGACAAACATGTATACTTATAGTTTATGCCTAGATATGTATCTTTGATTTAACTAAAGTAAATTCTTGGGTGAGTGATTTTGTTTCACAGAAAGGATTTTGTTTTAATTGAGTTGAAAATATCATTCTCTCCAACTATTACAACCTAGGGAAGTATCACAAAGATGATGATGACTATTGACAATACCTCTCAAAATCCATCCGCTTGTGATATGATGGTATGTGATGAGTGACGCAAGAATTAAGTTACAGCGTTATTATGAGTGAGCTACTGTGTTGTCAGCTCATTCATGAATTAATTATTGCTACAACTAAAATATTTTAGTGGAGTAATAATGAGCATTATGCTTCCACTAAATATCAGTCTAATGTGATGATCAGTGGTATGTGTACAACAGTTGGCAGAATTCACAGATGGCTCCCCATGACCTCCACCCCCTGGTGTTATCATCATGAGTACGTTATATAGCAAAAGAGATTTTGCAGATGTAATTGAGGTTATTAATCTGTTGAGATTAAGATAGTGAGATTATCCCAGTAGGCCTGACTGAATCACATGAACTCTTTAAAAGAAGGGTAGTTTTTCAAGCTGTCAGCAGAAGACAAAGTCAGATTCAAAGCTTGAAAGAGGTTGGCATGAAGGAGGTTTTGTTTTGCTGAGATGGAGGGGACCTTAAAGTGGCTGGTTGGATCTAAGATCCATTCCTGGCTGACAGCCAGCCAAAAAAAAACAAAAAACAAAAAACAAAAAAACATCGGGGCATTATCTTAGAACCATAAAGGAATTGAATTCTGCCAATAAATAAGAAATGAAGAAATGAAGTATCTGCCTTGTATTTATTTTTCTTGTCTTATTACCTAAATAGGAGCACTGGTAAAACACTGATTATAATTGATGATATGTGGTGTCATTGTCTTATTTCTGACTTAACTTTTTTTTAATTTTTAATTTTTTTTAAAGTAGGCTTTACACCCAGGACAGAGCCCAGCATGGGCCCTGAACCCACAACCCTGAGATCAAGACCTGAGCTGAAATCAAGAGTCAGATGCTTGGGGCACCCAGGCGGCTCAGTCAGTTACACATCAGACTTCGGCTCAGGTCATGATCTCATTGTGAGTTTGAGCCCTGCATCAGGCACTCTGCTGTCAGCTCAGAGCCAGCTTGGGATCCTCCGTCCCCCTCTCTCACTGCCCCTCCCCAGCTCACACTCTTTCTCTCTCTCTCAAAAATAAATAAGCATTAAAAAAAAAAAGTCAGATGCTTAACCAACTGAGCCACCCAGGCATCCTTTATTTCTGACTTCAATTAGAAACGTTTCTAAGTTTCACCATTTTCTAGTATTTCTTTGTAGGCTGCTTTTAAATAAACTTTATTAGGTTAAAAAAGCTCCTTTCTTTTCCTAGATTCTTAATAGGGAAATTTTCTTTCTTTGTTTTGTGGGGAAAATGTTTTATAATTAAGGAGTATTCCTTATTTCTTAAAAGGCTTATAAAGTTTACTGTAATACTCTTTGTGCCTAGTGTCTGTCTTTTTGTAAGAAAGTTTAAATTACCGACTAAATTTATTAGCATCATCCTGTTTATATTTCTGCATTATAAGTTAACTTGTGGCAATTTAGATTTTTCTAGAAAAATATGTATTCCAAGGAAATTTTCAGATATCCACATGGAATTGTACATGGCACTTTCTTATATAAAAAAAATGCAATTACTTGTATGTACTTCTGATTTTTGCTTCTAAATGTAAAGAGCTTGGAAATTACCAATTCTTTTCTGACAACAAGGGAAAAAGCTGAGCAAACTGAAAATCAATGACTTTTCTGGGCCCGGTGAAAGAATTGAGGTCACAGGGAAAATGATCACCCTGGAATCTGGGAAGAGGGGGAAATACAAAGAAGCAACGCTGAGATCACCTTTCTGGAATGGAAGCCAGTGGGGTCATAAACTGGTAGGAAGACTTAAATAGAAACTCGGATGAATTGCTGGAGACTGAGGGTGGGTTATCGGGGAGTGAAAAAGTTCTGAAGGATCAGAGTGAGGAGGTGCCCACACTTTCATGGGTTTTACTTCTGGGAACACCACCAGGGACTCCCTGTGAAGAACAAAGGAAAAGCACCCTCAGTCACTGGCAGAGGAGGGCAAGAGGAAACATTTGAAATATGTCCAGTGAGTTTCACGTAACGAAGGCCTTTTCTCCTGTGAAAAAAGATTTTAGCAGAGTCTTATCTCACCCAGTCTGCAGAAGGGCAATTAACCGGCTGGGGCCAACTGTAGCTGGTCTCACCTCAGGGGAAGGAAAGAAAAAAAAAAAAAAAAACTAAAGGGGAGGTCACAGCTCAGGGACTTAGGTCCACCAAAAAACTGAGATTTAATCATAATATTAAATAATCCCCTTCTCTACATCTTATCACCACATCAGCAGGACTCCTGCATGGTAACAGTTGATCACAGCTGAAGAATCTACAATGTATGAGTTCTATTTAAGAAGGAGTTCTTAGGAATACCCAAAGACAACAGGGGAGCTAAAAGACAAGGACATCAGAGGAATTTGACGCCCCTGGAACCTACAGCTTTAGCAACCATTAATCACAGTTGGCCAGAGAAAACATAAAACTTCATGGTAAATTTATCAGTGTGTTTTCTGCTTTTTTGGAACAGGCTGGGGATGAGTTAACCGTGTTCAAATCTTGTATAGGTTACAACTTAATTTTGTCTGCTTGATCTAGAAGTTCCTGAAAAAGATGTATACAGACAATATACAGACAATCTATGTACCAGTGCTATGACAGATACTCTGGAAAATAGAGTCTGGAGAAAGAACTAAAGGAGAAAGGGTGAGAGAAAGGAAACGGAGGTAGGGAATATGAATTGAAGCTAACTGATGGACTACCAAAATGGACACTACTTCATGATAAGCTCCAAAGAGAAACAGCTCAATGGATATGTCCTCTCAGTATACAAGATTCTTCTGGATTTATTTGTTTGTTTGTTTGTTTGTTTATTTTAAAGAAGCCCATCAGAGCAAGTACATGTTATGGATTAAATTCCATTCCCTCAAAATTCATATGTCATCCTAACGTGTAATATGACTGTATTCAGAAAAAGGCCGTTGAGGAAGTAATTAAGGTCAAATGAGGTCATAAGGGTGGGGCCCTAATTCTGATTGGATTAGTATCCTTAGAAGAAGAGGAAGAGGCTCCATGGGTATGTGTACACAGAGGAAAGGCCATGTATGTAAGGACACAGAGAAGACAGCTGTCTTCACACAAAAGAAGGAGGTCTGAGGACACCCCAAACCTGCTAACACCTTGGTCCTTGACTCCTTGCCTCTGGGTCTATGAAAAAACAAACTGTTGCTATTTCAGCCACCTAATTGTACTCTGTTATGACAGCCCTAACAAACTAATATAGTAAAGAAGGGGAATGTCCCAGGCTTCCATCTGTCTCTTTAATCTATCGGGTCCCAATTCTAAAAGATTGCATCACCCTTTGGATGATGCAGTTCAGGATGTCGTACCTGATCTCTTTGGTACAGAGTTTAAACCAAGTCTAGAAATGTCATTAAAGCTGGAAACTCTGGGTGTGTAGCTGGTTGGCTGAGATATGCAGGTGGCCAAAGGTAGGTGATTGGCACTTCCCAGGCAATGTGAATATTTGGTATTGCATGTGGCAGTGTGTTATAGGAAGTGAACCACATTATAAATTTCAGTGTATCCTCAAGATATGTGTCCTGTATAATAGGGGAAGTGGGGAAGTTAATATCTGAACTCAGAAGACCATCTTAACTGGAAGTCTTATACACATTTATTATTCCCATTTCTCTTAAGTTTCATTTTACTTAAATGAATATACCTCACATTTAGATATACAATAAACTCTTTGGGTTATCTAGTTTAACAGTCTCATGCTAAAAGTGAGAGAATTCAGGCTCACAAAAGTGTTATTACTTGCTTAATTTGTAGATACTAAGGGATTTGCTTTACCTAATTTGCTTAGTCTTAGAATTTGGTTCTCAACCCATTGTAAAATCCAAGGGACTTCCCATTATTTTATGCTTATGTTCTATGAGGATAGATCAATAAAAAATAGCATGATATGGCATGAGAGGCTGTAAAGTTTCAAATGGCACACAAGTTGAACTATCTGCCTTTGTTTTCCAAATATGGTAGCTAATAAAACAGAACTTGAGCAGAATAAGGTGTTCAGTATAAAAGGTAAAGCTGTGATGCTGACTTCAAAGTTAGTGGATGAAACCAATCACTTCTTTACACTGAACTGTAAAAGGTCAGTTACAAGAAAGAAAAATACTATTGGAGGCTTACATTTAGTGCAGCAATACGTCAGCTAGCATTGGGTAACCAGGTGAATAAACTTGCCTTAGTGGCTGTCTTTTGTCACTTGTTTTTTCTGAAAAAGCATATCAAATTGCAATATTTTTAATTAAGAGAAAATAATACGATTATTCGAAAAATATGGGAATCAGGAAGAATACGAAGATTATAAAGAATAAACAGTCATTACAAATTGAAACAGGAATGATGTATCACGTGTTCTAGACATCTAAGTTAACAATATCGTGAGTCTATGATACAATCTGGGGGGACCTGTTCTTTAAAATAAAAGTAATCAACATCATCTAATGTATATTCAGTGTTTGAGAATATAACAGGAGCAAAATGACAAAATCCACTCCGATTTTGTTCTTTACTTCCATTACAACTAGAAGCAAACATTACTGTTTCCTGGTTTGATGCTGAGTGAATAGGTGATAGCTGGCAGTTCATCCAGAATCGCTCATAAGTAATCAGTAGACGCTATGCCTTATGTGACAGCTCTTCATTTAGTTTAATTTACTGTAACTCACGTGTATTAATATCCTAGTAAGCTCCCTGGTGTCCCATTTCTGGCAGTGTGAGTGTCTCATTTTCTCTGTATGGGATTCCCTTGTGAAATATTTGGGAGCTCTAACACAGAAAGCATCAGGAAGGGAAGGATGCTGCTTGGAGGAATAGTTTTTTATGTGGTCGACTAAGTAATCTGTTACTCAAAAGGTGATAAAAACACGTAGTTTGGATAAATTGTTTTAACATTTATTGCAAAATTTATAATTGCATAGATTGCTGAAAATAATACCATTAAATAAATGTAGTAGCATTTGTTTTTCTTGCTGTGTTCCTTTCCTAAATTTTACAAATGTGTATTAAATTCATGCTACGTGTAAGCCACGGTGGTATATGTTTATAGATCCAAAACGCATTGTTAGAAATTCCATTTTCACTAGTATGGATAAATAGATACCTCCCACTAAAAACAACTGTGAATGCTTTATAAACTATTTATAGTTCATTTATTTGTTGGCTATTTACTTATCTACACTAGGATGGCTCGTGTATTCTTATATGCAATAGACTGTATTCCATTAATATAGTTACTGATGCTCAACATGTATCGTATTTGTTCAGCGGGATTCTCTTATATTCAGTTTTGTGTCCTTTGGGTTTTTTTTCCCATCATTCTTTGAATATTTTCTTATTGAAGGCAGTAGAAGACACTTCAGGTTTATTTTTTAATTTTCATACCCCAGCTTTGGAATTAGCTGTTTCTCCAAAAAAGCCTCACAACCTTCAGGTGGAAAAAGATATTTAGCAGCCAAGATCAGGGTGGTAAGTGTGCTCATTGCTACCTGTATTATTGGTCTTAGGCTCTTACTGGGAAAAAAAAGGGCATGTGACGTATATAATATCATTTTTTATATCTATTTATTTTTCTCTCTGTCTTAAAGACCATGAGTTCATACTGATATTTCAAATTCCCAAGAGTGAGAAATTGGACTCTCATTACTATCAATACGTTCATTCATTTAATCAAGCCTAGAGCACACAGAAGGTAGTTTCACAGTTGCTAACTCATTACTACAAAAAGGAATTCTGTATTTGTTTACTGTATGTATGTGGAATACATAAACTTTTTTCCCCCGATTTTATCAAGACACAATTGACATACATCACTGTATAAGTTTAAGGCATACACCATGAAAGTTTGATTTACATATATTGTGAAATGATGAATGCATTCGATTCAGTTAACGTCTATCTTCTCATATGGATACAACAATAACACAAAAAAGAAAAAAAAAAGAGAAAACATTTTCTCTTTGTGATGAGAACTCGTAGGATCTACTCTCTTTAACAACTCCGTTTCCTATATATCATACAGAAGTGTTAGCTTTAGTCATCCTGTGTACATCACATCCTAGTACTTAGCTTAAGCATTTAATTCATTTTCTCAAAAGCAGACATTCATGTAATCCCCACCCCTAACAAGAATAGAACATTTTTTTCAGTCTCCTTCCTAGTTGTTCTCCTCTCGTGCCAAATTACTTTCCTGAATTTTTATCATGAATATACCACAATCTGTTTGTACATTCTCCTGTTGGTGGGCATTTGAATTATTTCCATTTTTTAAGCTATTTTGAACAAAGTTTCTACAAGTATTCTTGGGCAAAATTTTTGTAGACATATTTTCATTTCTCTTGGGTAAATACCTAGGAGTGGAATTATTTGGATTACACAATGGGTATATGTTCAATTTTGTAAGAAACTGCCAAACTGTTTTGTAACTTATCGTTCCAGTTTACCTTCCCATATTCAATGTATGAACATTCCAGTGGCCCCACATCCTTGCTTACATTTGGTGCTGTCAACCTTTTAAAATGTTATCCATTATAATTGATAAGATATGGAATTTCTCATTATTTTTATAGTTTTTATCTCCCTGATTTACTAATAATGCTAATTACTCTCTTATGTTGTCCATGTGTACTTAAAGACCTGCATTTTTATGTTTTTTTGAGACTGTTTCATTAATGTGGATAAAGTCAGGGTTGCTGACCATGTGTCTCATATCTTCTACATCTTTGTTGATTTTCTCTCTATTTCTTAAGTATTATTGATAAAGGAGAGTTGAAATATCCAAGTATAATTAGGGATTTATGTACTTCTCCTACCAGTAACGTTAGGTTTTGCTCCTCATGGTTTGAAGCTCCACGAATGCTTCACAGAATAATTATTATTTTTAAAAAAATTTTTAATGTCTATTCATTTTTGAGAGGGAGAGAGAGAGTGTGAGTGAGAGAGGGGCAGAGAGAGAGGGAGACACAGAATCTGAAGCAGGCTCCAAGTTTTGAGCTGTTAGCACAGAGCCTGACGCCAGGTTCAAACTCACCAAGATCATGACCTGGGCTAAAGTCGGACGCTTAACTGACTGAGCCACCCAGGTGCCCCATGAAATTATTTTTTAATGTATCTATTCACTATTTAGCTATATCTCTCTGTATATTTTCAATGGTTTCCTTAGGTATTTTAACAAACATACCTTACATTTCGTGGCTCATTTAGAATTAGTAGTTTCTTCTTTACATAAAATGTAGGAGACCTTGTAATTATGCAGGTCACTTTACCTTTCCTCTTTTATGTTATTGTTTCGATATGTATGACTTCCACATATACTGAAAATCCCACGAAGCAGTGTTATAAGTTTTCCTTCAGCAGTCATATAGTTTATTTATTTATTTTTTAATGTTTATATTTATTTTGGAGACAGAGAGAGACAGAGCATGAGCAGGGGAGAGGCAGAGAGAGAGAAACAGAATCCGAAGCAGGCTCCAGGCTCCGAGCTGTCAGCACAGAGCCCAACATGGGGCTCGAACCCACAAACCGCGAGATCATGACCTGAGCCAAAGTGGGACGCTGAACCAACTGAGCCACCAGGGCGCCCCTAGTGATATATATTTTAAATAACTTGGAAGAAGAATATTATTTTAGTTTTTAAGTTTATTTACTTATTTGGAAAGAGACAGATACAGAGCAAGTAGGAGAGGAGGAGAGAGAGAGGGAGACACAGAATCCCAAGCAGCCTCCACATCTTCAAGGCAGAGCCCAATGTGAGGCTCAAACTCACGAAACTGTGAGATCATGATGGAGCTGAAACCAAGAGTTGGATACTTAACCAACTGAGCCACCCAGGTGTTCAGAAGAATAAATGTACCTAGATATTTACCATTTCTCTTGTTTTCCTTTCATTCCTGAAGTTCTAAGTTTCCTTCTGGTATCATTCTCCTTAAGCCTGAGGGACTTTATAATTTACTTTACAGAAGGTATTTTGGAAAGGAATTCTCTCAATTATCCTTCATTTACGGTGACTTCATTTTACCATCATTTCTGAATAACTTTTTTTACAGATATAAAACATTGGACTGACAATTTTTTTCAATATTTTAAATATATCTATCATTCCATTGTCTTCTGGCCTGTATGGTTTCTGATGAGCAGTCCACAGTCATTTAAAACAGTATAAATCTCTAGCAAGCCGTTTTCTCTGATTGCTTCTAATATTTTATTCTTCATTTTTGGTTATGATGTATGTGAGCATCACTTCCTTAAGTTTATTCTAGTTAGATTTGCTGAATTTGTTACGTTTGCAAATGTATGCTTTTTGCAAACGGACAGCGTTTGGTCACCAGTTCATCAAATATGTTTTCTGAGTGAATCTCTTTCTTTCTGAGACAAATGCTACATCCTTTGATATTGCCTCCCAAGTTTCTAAGCTTTGTGACTTGATTTTTCAATTATTTTTTGTTCTTGAGCTTGCTTGACTTTTATTGATCTATTTTTAAGTGCCTGAACTCTGTCCTGTCATCTTGATCCTATCAAATGAATATACTTAAATGGCAGATGCTGTATTTTTAGTACTAAATATTTCATTATTTAATATCACTTTTATTTATCTGAATACTTCCATCTTTCCATTTCAAAGCCTCTTTATTTCAGGCAGCACGGTGATGGCAAGTGTTTCAAAGTTCCAACATTTGGGCCATTTTGAAGTTGACATTAATTATCTTTTCTCTTTGGAATTTGTCATAGTTTTCTGGTTATTTTCATGGCAGATAATTTGGGATTTATCTTGAAAAGTTAAAAATCATGTTTGAGTTTGTGTCTCCTGTTATCTTGTGGAGAGTGTTGATTTTTATTTGTTTTAGTAGACACTCAACTTGGTTAGGTAAAGACCTCAAATGTATGTCACATTTTGTGGCCAGTGGTTCTAATGTCGGTTCAGTTTTCATAGCTTTCTCTTAATGTCTCTGATCTATCTTGCCCATGTTCCTCTCAAAGCTTAGAGTCTAGGATTTGGGCTGTAGTTAATATTCTGATATAGTCCTCAGCATGTTCTGTGTTGCCTTGGTTTAATTTTGTGTCTATCTACTTTGAAAAAAGTATGGGACTTTTACCAGCTCATACAAAGAATTAGGATATATTTTTTTCTCCGGATCGTATGTCTGAAATTTTTCTTGTATTATCTAGTTCTCAGGAACCCTTTCTCTTGGTTCTCTAGATAGAAAAACAAGGTTTCTCTCAGAAACTTAGTTTCCTACTGATAACTCGGTTCAACACTCCTGGTCTCTCTCATGACAAAGCAGCAAGAGCAAAAAAAAATTAACAGGGATTCCCGCCCCAAGGATTTGCTTTTCCTAGTTTCTCTGGACAGAAAAGTGAATTTTCTCTCAAAATGCTCCATCACTGTGATAATGGCACACAACATGCCCAATGCTGCCCTCAAAGCAGCGAGATGGGGAAAAATGGAAAGCCTTCCACAGTTTCCAGTTGTTTATTTTTTATTTTTTTGAGCACCCTTGCTAAGACTTTACACACACACACACACACACACACACACACAGACACACACACAACACTGGCCACAAAAAATTTTATATATTTATATTTATATGAGTAGTTGTAAATATTTTCAAAACAATAGCTTTTGTTTATTTTTTGTTAATTTCTTGGAGTTTTTTTCTTTCGAAATGCTCTGCACTTGCTCTTGTTATTGTGTAAACAATGCTTTATGCATCCTTAAAATATTGATGTGGTATATTTAAATATTATTTATTTCAAAATATTCATTTTCCTTATCACTTTTTCATGACTCACGATTTACCCAGGTATATATTGTTTAATTTCTACATTTGAAGTTTGTTCAGTATATTATGGTCATGATTTTTTAACTTAATTATTTTCATCTATATGAAAACATTTTCATATTTGCATTTTTTATGATTATATATTTCTTTATATTCTTGAACAGACTTATAATTGTTTTAAACATGTTAAATTGCAGGGCTCCTGGGTGGCTCAGTCAGTTGAGTGTCTGACTTCAGCTTAGGTCATGAAATCACGGATCACGAGTTCGAGCCCTGCATTGGGCTTTGTGCCAACAGCTCAGAGTCTGAAGCCTGCTTCAGATTCTGTGTTTCATTTTCTCTCTCTTGCTCCCCTCTTGCTCTCTCTCTCTCTCCAAAATAAATAAAGATTAAAAAAAATTTTCAAAAACATGTTAAATTTCAAATTTGAGGCAGTTCTGGGTTCGTTTCTATTGGCTGCTTTTTCTGTTGAAATTCTCATGCATATTTGCATGCCTAGTCATTTGTCAATAATTATTGGGCATTTTAAATAATATATTGTAGGATCTCTGTGTCTTGTCTTCTTTGGAGGTGAATTATTTTTTATCTGCTATGCAGTTAGCTTAACTGAACTGAAACTCAATTCTCACTTACTTGAAAGAAGGTGAAAACTGCTCAGAGTTTAGCCTTCCAGCTATGTTACCTCACCTTGAAATCTTCCTCAAGTGCCCACAGATTAGGGGTCAGGCAAGGATTTCAGTATCATTTATATGCAACTTTTATGACTTCTGTGGCTATCTTCTTCCTGGGGTTTCTTCCTTCATTTTCCATGCATTTAAGAAACCTGAAATTATATCCTCTGTTTCCTTAAGGACTATCCCTTTCTACTTGAGCTTTAGCTATCCTGTACTGGGGACTGGAGAATACACTTAGGTGAAAAACTGTGTAAATTCAAGTATCATCCAATATAGTGCCCTTCTTTCAAGGGTCAGACTCCCCTATTTCTGTCTGAATTTGGCTACTCTTTAGTGTCTCTAAATAGTTATTCTTTATATTTTGTGCAGAGCTTATAATTGTTATCTGCAAAAGCCTCAGTTTCCTAGTAGGCCCTCTGTCATTACTGAAATCTATACTGTTTCACAAATATGTGGAAGATATTTTAAATAATGTTTGTGAGGTAAATATGACATATGTAGATAAGTGTATTTATATTACTTGATTTTATTAATTCAATCTTTGCCATCATTTTTATTTTTGTTATTTTTTTGGATGGAGAGATTTTTAAATTTCTTATTATGATTTTTTCCCTAAAATTATCTTTGTATTTTTACTTTTCTTTCTCTTTCTCTCTCTTTTTTTTTTCTTTTTTTTTATGATACAGTTTATTTCTATGTTATTCAGGGCGTAAAATTTCATAATTTTTATACTTATTCTAATGTAATATGACATTTTTTTCCTGTTCATTATATTCTTCTTAAATTCAACCTCTGCATGATTTAAGTTATTACATGATTTACCATTGCTCATTCTTTTTACTTTCTTTTCTTTTCTTTTTTTCTTATCTTTTTTTTTTCTTTAAGAGAGAGAAAGAGAGAGAGAAAGTGAACAAGTTGAGGAGAAGGGCAGAGGGAGAGAGAATCATAAGCAGGCTCCTTGCCCATCGCTGAGCCCAACATGGAGCTCGATCTCACGACCCAGAGATAATGACTCGAACAGAAATCAAGCGTTGGACACTTAACTAACTGAGCCACCCAGGTGCCCCTACTTACCTTTTTTGAGAATATATTATTTCTTGAGGATGAGTCTTTTTAATATGTTGATAGACAAGTTCCCATTTCCTAAACTTATGTGAATTGTATGGTGGTGGTAATTTATCGCTTAACTACCGGCTAAGCACACACTAAGGGAAGTGAATTTTGCATAAGAGCAAGTAACATAAGTTATTTGCTTGAAAAATTTTACTGGGTCAAAATATTAGTTGTCTTTACTTTTCAAACGTGCTGGGGTCAAGTCAATGTATAATATTTCCTTCTCATTTCCACTAGTAAGTTTATAGGGATTTCATTATTACACTTCACATTATGATGAAACCTTTTATTTGTTTCATGTGTTGTTGTGTGTGTAATTTTCCATGAGTCATTTTCTTTAATGTGATTTTTCTAAACAAATGAACAAAAATACAGATGCTTTGTAGCAATTTATAGTTCACCAATTTTATAATCAAAGAGGCAACTAGACATTTTCTTCACTCTTGAATATTCAGCATATTTCAGTCTAAACAAGTTATTAGAAACTAAATTATATACAAATTTGAATTCCAAAATTGTAAAGAAGCTCTTTTTTTTTTAAGTTTATTTATTTATTTTTGAGAGAGAGAGAATGTGCACAAGTGGGGTAGGGACAAAGAGAGAGAGGGAGACACAGAATCGAAGGCTCTAGGCTCTGAGTTGTCAGCACAGAGCCCCATGCAGGGCTCAAACCTACAAGGGGTGAGATTGTGACCCGAGCCAAAGCTGGACATTTGACTGACTGAGCCACCCAGGCACCCCTGTAAAGAAGCCTTTAATATGACTTATTTATGTTAATTTTTCTTAAGTATATTATAATTTAACATTCCGTGACACATTTTTTTCCTGAATTATTTTTTTAAATTTATTTACTTATTTTGAAAGGCACAGAGACAGTCCATGTGGGGAGGAGCAGAGAGAGAGAGAAAGAGAGAGAAAGAGAGAGAGAGAGAGAGAGAGAGAGAATCCCAAACAGGCTGTACATTGCAATGCAGGGTCCTAACCCACAGAGCCCTGAGATCATGACCTGAGGTGAAACCAAGAGTCAACTTTTAACCAGCTGAGTCACCCTGGTGTCCCTTCCTGAATTAATTTTTAACATCCAGTAACAAATCAGTTTTCAAACCATAGTTGATACCAAATTGATTAAATATTAAAATAGACAACACCAAATTAAGTCTTGATACATAATTTTATTTCTGTATAAGTGATGAAATCTTCTATAATAGATATTTTAGTTGGGATATGATTTCTTTCAGAGCATTTGTATATATTTATACAAATTAACAGTACATTTTTAAAGCAAATGAAAATTAGTTTTAGATTTTCGTATTTATTTTGAATTAGCAATTAAGTCAGGATATATTATTTTTTAAATTTGTTACATAGATCTCAGGCAATAACAAACAGGTGATATGAGTATGAATTAAATAATTAGATCAGTTTGCCCATAAACCTCTGGCAGTCAACATTATCATAATTATTAGACAGTTAGGACCATTCACAGGAAGCACATCACTGTGTTTGAGTCTAATGGTTAATCAAACAAAACAGACTTTATCTTCTTAATATAGAAATAATAAAAAATAAAAAAGAAGAAGGAAAGCATAAAGCATGGCCATAAAGAGTAAGAAAAGTAAGAGAAGTCCACAAAGTGTTCTACATATGCATACTCTAAGTAAATTTTCATTAAATGAAAGAGACAAACTTTGCTTAGTATTGGAACTCAATGGCTCAATTACTAAACTTAGAAAACCTAAATTCTAGATGTCTCTGCCTTCTATGAAGAACGTGTTCTTAGAACAATCACTTAAATATTTGAATTCAATCTGTAAGATAGGGGTAATAACATCTTTTCTGTCTTCCTCACAGAGTTATTGTAAGAAGCAAGTCAAATAATTTTATACTTAAAAGCACTTTCTTTTTTTTTTTTTAATTTTTTTTTCTTAATGTTTTTTTATTTATTTTTGAGACAGAGAGAGACAGAGCATGAGCGGGGAAGGGACAGAAAGAGAGGGAGACACAGAATCCGAAACAGGCTCCAGGCTCTGAGCCGTCAGCACAGAGCCCGATGCGGGGCTTGAACTCACAGAGTGTGAGATCATGACCTGAGCTGAAGTCGGACGCTCAACAGACTGAGCCACCCAGGCGCTCCAAAAGCACTTTCTAAAAGTGCCAAGCAATATATAAAGATTGCTTTTATTTGTAGATATAGTAATTTTTACATATTCCTTTAAATTCTGTTCTCTTATTTTAAGTGATTCTATATTTTTACTCTATTTTCTTTTGAATTTTATAAGAATATGGAAAAATATTAAAAGTCTTGCCATATTGCAGTTTTATCATAAGAAAAGAAATATGAGGTAAAAATAAAATAATCAGTGAGGAAGCAAGCAGAAACAGCTCTCTTCTTAGACTACACAGTTCTGATCTTTATCAATCAACAAAGATTTATTATCTTCTATGTATTTATGAAAAAAAATTCATTTATGTTGTAAACTCAAAACATGGTCACAATATTTTGCCATTTCTTATTTAAAAATGTGGTTTAGAGGCTCCTGGGTGGCTCAGTCAGTAAAGCATCTGACTTCGGCTCAGGTCATGATCTTGTGGTTCATGAGTTCAAGCCCCACATCGGGCTCTGTGCTGACAGCTCAGAGCCTGGAGCCTGCTTCGGATTCTGTGTCTCCCTCTCTCTGCCCCTCCCCCACTTGCAGCGTCTCTGTGTCAAAAAAAAATAAATGTTAATTTTTTTTTTTTTTTTTTTACTAAAAAAATGGGAGAGCACGTGGAACAAAACTGAGCCAGATCCAAATTCCAGATTAGTTAGTGAGGTTATCTTGAACATTCCATCTCGGCTGTCCCTTGAGTGATAGCAATTCCAACAGAGGAATTATATAGCCAACCCTTAGCTTTGTGAGGAATAATAAATTATTAATGTTTTAAACAACTGAATTTTAAGTTGTTCTTTTACATTATAGATAAAATTTTCAAGGAGTAGGTAATATCTTGGCAAAATCTTATTATTTTCCCTATCTGTAGTTTTGACCACTTCTGACTGATGCAAAACCTTTCTGTACACTAAAATAAAACTTTGACAGTGCTCAGTTCATTGTTGGTTCTCAGTTAAGTGATGCAAATTAGTAATGATTGAATAATAATCAGCAGTTGTCCAATTGTGTGTATATGTTTTCCGGTTGAGTCCTGCTGATAAAATAACTATTTCTATCTTCCCCTTCAAGAGGAATAAGGGTCATTGTATTTATATAGATTTTTTTCCCAGCAAAAGATTTTTGCTTTGTGTTCCCTTCTATGTGGTGTTCTGGTCTCAATCCTGTTAGAGATTATATCCTACTTCTCCTTTACTAAACTTTTCAGTGCAATCAATGCATTTCTTCGATGTTTAATTATTATGTTGATTTTATATCATCACAAATGTTTAAGGTGAGAGGAGTCTGCAATGAATAAGACAACACTTTAAATTGGGGGAATTTTTAAAAAAAGTCTAAACTAATGGATTAATTGGTATTGCTGCTATATTTAGATTTGATATTTTTATTATAATAATCACTTTAAAAATTTTTTTTTACATTTATTTACTTATTTTTGAGAGAAGGAGACAGAGCGTGAGCAGGAGAGGGGCAGAGAGAGAGGGAGACACAAAATCGCAAGCAGGCTCCAGAATGAGCTGTCAGCACAGAGCCCGATACGGGGCTCAAACCCATGCAGGGTGAGATCACGATCTGAGCTGAAGTCATACTTAACTGATTGAGGCACCCAAGCACCCCAGTAATCATTATTATTCTATAACAAAGATATAAGATTACAAGAAGATATTTGTGTGGTTTTTTGAATAGAAATATAGTACAATGGTATTAGTAGGTAAAATTCTCAAGGAATAACTCTCTGGCCGGTTTCTATAGTAAATGCCAAGAAGAAGTAGACAGACTGAAATAATATCCTGTGAATAAATGGGTCCATTTCTTTTTGCTAAATATTCATTTCTTAAGGATTAAGTAAATCACCTGTGTATCCTACCCTAAGGTTCCAAATTTGCCCATTTGCCAGGATTTAAATCTATAACCTTTCTAATGATACTTGGAGATGAATGATGACTCTTGAGAGAAGTTATTATGCTAGTCTGAAAATTCAGCCCACATTTGGAGAAAAGAAGAAAAGCACATATTGGAACCAGAATGCTATGCTTTGCTTGCCTCAGTACTTTGTCCCCTTTCATTTCAATGTCAACAAATATAATTTACCAGTTAGGGCATCTCAATCAGATGATGTCTGCCGTTCAAGTCATACTTAGGAGTTCGAGTATGAGAGAAATCTTAGCTTCCTCATCTTTGACACTTAACATATTCTTCAAGAAGGATTCTTTTTTTAAGTTTGTTCATTGATTTTGAGAGGGAGACACTGACCATGAGCAGGGAAGAGAAGCAGAGAGAGAGGTTGAGAGAGAATCCCAAGCCGACTCCATGCTGTCAATGCAGAGCTCGATGCAGAGCTCAGTCCCACAAACTGTGAGATCACGACCTGAGCCCAAATCAAGAGTCAGACACTAAACCAAATGAGCCACCCAAGTGCCCCAAGAAGGATTATTTAAAAAATACTTTTATAGTAACAAGATCTTTTGGGTTTCTGGATCCAATTCCAATATGGGTGTGTGAGAGAAAGTGATTTCCCCCATACCACCAACAATTTGTCAGACACCAGCTGGGCGTCCTACAATTTAACTTAATTCTGGCACCATCTACCCAGAGACCACATCAGATTCCACAGGTTAAGGGTTGGGTCTTACACTGCTGGCTCCTCCCCACCACACACACACCTCAGATACCGATTGCAAGCTGAGGTTGTGACCTGTGCTTCTGACCAACTGGCTATAAATCATACGTTCCCATGACCCACCCTCGGGTTTGATTAATTAGCTAGAACAACTTGTATAACTTTGAGAAACATTTTGTTTACTAGATTACTGGTTTATCATAAAAGGAACAGGAACAGCTGGATGGAAGAGATACATATGGCCAGGTGTGGGGAAAGGGCACTGAGCTTCCCTGCCCTGTCCATGCACCCCACTCTCTGAGCACTTCCAGCTGTTCCCCTGTTTGCCAACTCTCTGAACACTCTCCTTCTGAGTTGTTATGGAGGCTTCATTACAGAGGCATCGTCACTTAAATAATAGGACATTGGCAGCTGATTCAACCTCCATGCCCCTTTTTCCCACTCCAGCGATTGAGGATGAGATTGAAAGCTCCAACCCTCTAACAGCATGGTTGTTTCTTCTGGCAACCAGCCCCCATCCATAGGTGTAATCAATAGTCACCTCATTGACATAACAGAAGGACACTATTGTTGCTCTTATCACTGGGAAATTCAAAGAGTTTTAGGAGCTCTGTGCCAGAAATGGGTACAAAGGCTAAATATATATTTCTTACTATAAATCACAATAGGATACAAGCATATCTCTCCAGTACTTCTTTTAAATGGTTATATTAAGATAGACTGGCTTGATTGGTAATTAATTAATGTCTGATGCAATGTGGCCAAACTGAAAGAAGTTTCAAAGTGCCTCAATTTGAGTTTTATGCCATCCACACTCCAATTATTTAACAATCATTTGAAAGAATAATGCCTTCCATTTGGGAAAAGAAAAAATTACATTATGCAAATATAAACTTAAATAGATATAAACATTATTAAATTTCCATATAAATATGGATGAAGCAGTCCACTTGACTAGAAGCATTACTAATAATTCAGCTGTCTAGTGTTGAGTGGATAATGAAACCAGGAAGGAAGAATGTCCAGAGGGGTTAATTGCACTAAATCTTAATAAAGTGCCTTAATTTCTAACGAAAGTTGGAACTCGATACTAATATTGATCCCTAACTTTGATGTCATTTCAAAGCCAATTATTTCTGAACATATCTGTACCATATTACTGAGAATACTGCTGATGGGTTTCCCTACACCTGTCTTTTTACTATTTCCATCACTTTGCCTTCTCCACAATGTCATAGAGTTGGAATCATACAGTATGTAATCTTTGGCTTCTTCCACTTAGTAATAATGTAAATTTAAGTTTCCTTCCTGTCTTTTCATGGTTAGATAGATAGTTCATTTCTTTTTTTGCACTCAATAATATTCCATTGTCTGGATGTACCACAATTTATTTATCCGTTCACTTTCCAAAGGATACCTTGGTTGCTTCCAAGTTTCAGCAATTGCAAACAAAACTGCTATAAACATTAGGGTGCAGGATTTTGTGTGGACTTAAATTTTCAAGTCATTTAGGTAAAAAAAAAAAACAGGAGCACAATTGCTTCATTGTATGGTAAGAGTATGTTTAGTTTTGTGAGAAATCACCTGTCTTCCAAAGTGATGGCAATATTTTGCCTTCCTACCATTTCTACAAGAACGAGAGTTTCTGTTGTGCCATATGTATCCATGTCAGCATTTGAATTTTTTTTTTTAACGTTTATTTATTTTTGAGACAGCATGAACGGGGGAGGGGCAGAGAGAGAGGGAGACACAGAATCGAAAGCAGGCTCCAGGCTCTGAGCCATCAGCCCAGAGCCCGACGCGGGGCTCGAACTCGCAGACCGCGAGATCGTGACCTGAGCTGAAGTCGGACGCTTAACCGACTGAGCCACCCAGGCGCCCCTCCATGTCAGCGTTTGATGTTGCCTGTGTGTTGAATTATGGCTATTCTAGTAGGCTTGTGCTGGTATCTCATTGTTATTTTAATTTGCATTTCCCTGATGACATATGATTTGGAATATCTTTTCATATATTTATTTTCATCTGCATATCTTCATGGTGAGGTGTCTATTAAGATCTTTGACCTATTCTTAATTGGTTTATTGAGTTCTAAGAATTCTTTGTACATTTTGGACAATGGTCCTTTCACAGATGTGTCTTTTGCAAATATTTCTCCCAATTTGTGGCTTATCTTCTCATTGTCTTGAAAGGGTCTTATAGAGAGCAGAAGTTTTTAATTTCAGTAAAGACCAGCTTATCAATGATTTCTAAGATGTTGTTACTATACCCGGGGTCACCTAGGTTTCTCCTATGTTATCTTTTAGGAATGTTATAGTTTTGTGTTTTACAGTTAAGCCTATGATATTTATTTATTTATTTATTTATTTATTTATTTATTTATTTATTTTTGAGAGAGAGACAGAGAGAGAGAGAGAGAGAATGAGCAGGGGAGAGGCAGAGAGAGAGGGAGAGAGAGAATCCTAAGCAGGCTCTGCACATCAGCACAGAGCCCTACGCAAGGCTTGAACTCACAAACTGTGAGATCATGATCTGAGCCGAAATCAAGAGTCAGACAGTTAACTGACTGAGGCCACCCAGGTGCTCTGCCTGTGATCTATTTTTAGTTAATTTTTGAAAGTATAATAAAGTCTCTGTCTCCATTTACTTTTTTTCACATGGATGGCCAGTTGCTTCAGCACCATTTGTTGAAAAGTCTGTTGAAAAGACTATCTTTACTCCATTGTATTGCCTTTGTACATTTTCTCAAAGATCAGTTGAATATATTTATTTGGGACTGTTTCTGTGGTCTGTATTTTATTTCATTGATCTGTTTGTCTATTCTTTAGCTAATTCCATGCTGTCCTGATTACTGTCCCTTTATAATAAGTCATGAGGTCATGTAGCATCAATCTTCCAGCTCTGTTCTTCTTCTTCAATACTGTGTTGGGTATTCTGGATGCTTTCCATCTCCATATAAACATGGTATATCTTTTTAGGTTTGTCTTTTGTTAACTATTCCACAAGAATAAAATCTGTCTTTAACATATCAAAATTTTCTCTATGTATAGTACACATTCTGAATGCTTAAGAGTACTCTTTTTAAATCTTGAGTTTTTGCTCAGTTTTTCACTATTTCTTCATTTGTTTTGACCTAACTCAGCTGGGTTCACTTCCACATGAATAAAGTTTAAAGAAGGACTTGACATTTTTTTCTGACCCTTTCTCCCTGTTTGTTTACTTCCCCTCACAGCCTTTCATATCTTATTCTTTGAGAGTGAGGCCCTTATGAACAAATCTTTCATACTTTTTAAATAATATCAAAGTGTTGTAAAGATCATAAATACATGGAGAAAAGTAGGAAGAAAAAAATAGCTGCAATTATTAAAAATTAAAGATTAAAAGCAATTCTTTACTTTTATTTCAAAATTTCAAGTAACTGTTTTGTGTTTCCTCAGAATTCTCGTCACTATATTGAAATGTAGAAAATACAATAGACGAAAAATTCAAAATCTATTATAGCTTACAGGCCAATTGCTATTAGGTTAATTCTGTCAACATGATAATCTTTATTAAAATAAAACTATATATCTCTATGTAAATTTATTTTTAGAGTAGAAATTCTAAATTATCAAATTGTATTTATGGTGTTAAATTGACTTAGAAATGAATTATGAATTAGGAGCATAAATTAGTTTCTATAAGATCCCTGTAGTAAATTTTGCTTCTATATTTTCATAATTAAAATTTGCTGTATAACTACTACAGACAACAGTCAGTGAATCTCAGCTTCATCAAACTAGAGGTTGGAAGTTCTTCATATGGGGGATTATATTTAGAAATTTATTTGCCTTATGAACTGACAGGGTAAAGTTGATCGGCCTTCAGGCCTGGCATGTTGGGTCAGGCCATTGATAAAGTTCAGTGGCTAAGAAAGAGGGCAGTGATTACTATTTATAATTTGTTTTCTGATAATTTTATCATGCACATGTACTCAGAGGCCATGGGTTGCAGTTCATAAATTGAAACAAATGAATAAAAATATGTAAAACTGATTCTGTCAATTTTCAAAGACTAAGATATTTGTTATAGACATTTAAATGAGTATGACTTCATGCATTAACTATAAAGTACAGCTGGACAATAACAAAATATCATCCTGTGTATTCCCCTTTATGAATTTTCATATATGAATATTTATAAAAATGATATTGATGAAGAATTACAAGTCAACACAAACTATAAAGGGTAAATCTTTGCATGTGAATTTGTTTCCCAATTCATCCCTATTTCCTTTTGTTCCTTAACGATTAAGAATTTGAACAAGTAATTTATTTCTTTTATATGCGTAATAAAATGTTCTATCTAAAATACGTATATTTCTTTCTAGATTTGTCATTGGCAAGTATTCTCTTATTGTTTATCACATCTCTTTATTGGTAAATTTTGCCAAGATTTTACTGGGACCAAAGGTTTATTTATTTATTTATTTATTTTCCCGGCAATTTGATCGACATACAGAAAGTCTATATTTAATTTCCTATAGTTTTCTTAGCAAATTTTGTTTTTGGAACATTCTTAATACCTTGAAAATCACAGTATATAGATACAGTGTAAAATAATATTTTACTAAAAACAACTATAAATGTAAGATTTTATTTGCATACATACCATTAATTGAGTCAAATCTCATAAATATAAAATAAGACATTGGATTAATTCTGAAAATGTTTTTTTGTTGTTGTTCATTTGTATCTTCTTTTGCTTGATTTTCATGGGACTCTGTATTGATAGGGAAAACAGGGTCATTTCAAATGATGATGATTTCATAACTTCTGTCTAATCAAAATGGGATCACAAGGAGGCTGGAGAGTAGAAGGGTAGCTGTTTCTAACATGGCTCTACAATTCAGAGGACATAGGAAGGAAAGCTTCCTTTGGAATTGTGTTCTTGAAAAGCTGAAAGTAGATATCAGCACACAGGAAATGATAAACAATCTTCAGAGTATATATGTGACAACACAGGTCCATATTTATTGTCGAGTCTCAGGGACATCCATTACTGGGGGTCAATCGTTGCCATGTTCCTTATGTTTTCATAAGGATAGGTCTATAACTGGCCTAAATAAGTGGGGTGTTTAAATGGTTAATTTTTTGATGCAATTTTATTTATTTATTTAGTTAATTTATTTACAGAGTGAGAGAGAGTGTGAGCGGGAGAGGGGCAGAAGGAGAGGGAGGGAGAAAGAATCTCAAGCAGGCTCTGCACTGTCAGCGCAGAGACTGATGTGGGGCTCAAATTCATGAACTGTGAGATCATGACCTGAGCCGAAGTTAAGAGTAGAATGCTTAATTGAGCCACCCAGGCACCCCAAAACATTCAATTTTAAAAGATACCTATTAAAATGTTTTATTGTCATGTAGAAGATGATCACATGATTGGGGATGAGGTATTGATTCCGCTCTTACATTAACATATAAATTAAACATAGAAATGACTAATTGATAAAGTGTTATTTTAAAAAAAAGTGGTATTCTGAAAAAATGAGTGGAGCACATTTGATCACATGAGGTGATCAGCTTTACTTGGCATAAAGATCCACAATGAGATAAATTGTTGTGTGCACATATTTGATGTGATCACTGTTAGTGGGAGGTTCGATTCTCTGTCAAAAACAAAGGTGTAGGGGGGCGCCTGGGTGGCTCAGTCGGTTAGGCGTCCGACTTCAGCTCAGGTCATGATCTCGCGGTCGGTGAGTTGGAGCCCTGCATCAGGCTCTGGGCTGATGGCTCAGAGCCTGGAGCCTGTTTCCGATTCTGTGTCTCCCTCTCTCTCTGACCCTCCCCCGTTCATGCTGTGTCTCTCTCTGTCTTAAAAATAAATAAACGTTAAAAAAAAATTTAAAAAAAAACCAAAGGTGTTAGAACTGGACTATGTCTATTCTAACTTTGGCTATAGCTCATCCTAGCTCTGTACTAACTATGGGGAGGTTACTTAAACTCCAATAACCCCTATTTCCTCATGTATAGATTTAAACTAATAAAGAAGTTGATGTGGGGATTAAAATAGATTGTGTGTACAAAACCCTTAGAACAGTGGCTGGCATACTAAGTATTATGTTATATATATAACATATATGTTATATATGTTACATATATAACAGTATATGTTAGTATGGTGAGTGGTTTTTAACATACTATAGGATAGACTGTTTCTATGCTCACTGCATAGAGATATTTTGCAGATATTTGCTGGAAATTAATGTTAGTTCTATCGCCAAACATAAGTTCTCCCTCAAGGGGAAGCAATATTTTCCATGGACCAGTCTGTAAAGTGACCCAGTGACCCATAAGCTACACCTTGGTGACAGCTGCTAGATTCACTTGCCACACTTTCATAAATACAGCTGGTGAGGGGACAATGAGCCCAAGTGAGAACTAAAATCTTATTACTCATGTAGCAGTTTTATAGACTCCTACAGAAACCTCCCGCTGTACTCTGAAATGGAGGCAAGGTAGACATACCTGCATGCTGCTGAATCTAGGAACACAGATGATAAATGGTCGCATGGAAATCTCCCATAAAATGTAGATGAGAAATTGTAGACAAGCGTAGTTTATCAGGATGTCTGCCCTTGGTCCAGGAGGAATTACAGGGCATTCCACCAAAACTGTGGTCAAGCATTGCCTATGTGATCTATGTGGTGACATGTGAAGTCTCCAGGATACCACAGTAGACCTATGTCACTACAAAGCCAGTTAGATCAAGAAGAGAACCAAAAGCTGGGGGCTATTATTGACTTGTTTCAACTTCTTTAAGAGTTTCCCTAGTTAGAGGTCCATTGTTATAAATACAACATTATGGGGGCACCTGGGTGGCTCAGTCAGTTGAGCTTCTGAATTCAGCTCAGGTCCATGATCTGTGGTTCATGAGTTCAAGCCCCATGTTGGGCTCTGTGCTGACGGCTCAGAGCCTGGAGCCTGCTTTGGAATTTATGACTCCCTCTCTTTCTGTCCTCTCCCCTGCTCATGTTTTGTCTCTCAAAAGTAAATAAATGTCAAAAAAAAAAATTAAACACAACATTATGGTGGCAGTGCTAAGAGATGGTGTTTCCAGAGTGTTAAGTGATTCATGAGGGTTTTTACATGGATTTTGTTAATTCATATGCATCATAGTCTTTCCTTTTCAGGGCTGGTGTCATGCAAAATCTAGGCAAGAACCAAGGTGTGGTATTGGGGAAAAATCATGAAGAGTGGATAGGTTAGACAAACAATTCAAGGTTTAGGGAAAAATACACTGATTTTCTCTGGAGTTGATGAGTCTTTTCAGCATTTATTTATTTTTAATTAGAAAAAAGTTTATAACTGAAGATTAAGACTGCATCAGGTCTCCTTTTATAATAGGTCTTAAGTTAGGATATTTTGGATACAACACAATTTATCAGAGAATCTTAGCTATAAATAATGCAATTTTACTCAGCATGGTTCCACTGCATATTTTTCTCTAGGACCTGAGATTAAATAGGTACATGGGGATTTGGAGGAAGTTTTCACTAGGAGCATAAATACAAAGAATGAGATACCTCAAAAATTGAAAAAAGTCTCGGTAGGATTGAGTCTCTTTCCTTCTCCTCCTCAAAACATGCATTCCATCAATACTAAAATGCTACAGTTTCCTCTTTTTTTGTCAGATTTATTTTATTTTATTTTATTTTATTTTATTTTATTTTATAAGAGAGAGAGAGAGAGAGAGAGAGAGCATGAGCATGAGTCGGGGAGGAGCAGAGAGAGAATGTGAGAGAAAATCCCAAGCAGGCTTCGTGCTGTCATCTAAGAGCCTGATGGGGGCTCAAACCCATGAACCATGAAATTGTGACCTGAGTGAAAACCAAGAGTCTAGCATTTAACAGACTGAGCTGCCCAGGTGCCTAAAATGCTACAGTTTCCCAGCATGCACACTTTCATGCACTTTTGGGCATGCTATTCTTCCTGCTCAGAATTAACCTTTTCCCAAACCCTATACATCTGATGAATGCTTATTTATCATTTAGAATTATCTTAAATTCATTAAGTATGTTCTTTTCTGCTTTCTCATCAGATAATCCTCACTCTCTTGTGCTTTGTATATATTTGTTATTATGTTTATAATACAAAACTGTGTTATTTCCCTTTATGTATTTATTTGTGGTTATTAACTGTAATATCTTTGAGCTCCAGTTCATGGGTCATGGTTTTGCATCCTTGGTATAGAATTCTTTAAGTTTTCATACAACTGAATTGAGTTGAATTTAATTAAATTTGTTTGTTGTGTATTTTTCTATGAAACCATTCACACTCTTTCCTCATTCTCCTTCTGACCAATGGCAGGTATTTGAGAGATGGACAGGCTTAAGGACACAATCTTCTGAAATGGAGAAGAACAATGTTAAATGAGACACAAAGAGATCAATTCATACAATTAGACCACAGAAGCCTAAAACTAAAACCAACAAGCTCACCATGTTTAGGGCTATAATGAAGTCAGAAATAAAATTTCTCTTTCTTTCCTGTGGTTTGGTTCCAGACTTCTAGGAAACAGAAACTATTAAATTATAGTAAATTATTATTGGTAAAGTTATTCAACTATTTAGTAGAGAAGGCAAAACTAATATGAATGAAATGTAATGTATTTAAAAGTCATAAAACAATTCAAAAATTTAAGACAACTAGAGTCAGATTGAAAATCATTAAAAATGTAAACTATTTCAAAGGAATTTTATAATATCTAATTTTTTATTTTCATACTAAAGTCATTCAGTTTAAAATGTTTTTAAGTTATATTATCTCGTCATTTGAATTAGTAATAAATTGTCCTAAAAAGTCACCTGAATAAGGGTTATGGACTTTCTTTGTTCTATGAGATGCTTTCAAGGAAATAAGACTTTTTTACTTGTTTATCAAGAAAGTAAACAATTATCTCATAATAGAGCCTTGGAGGAATTAAGATTTTATGTTCTATATTTTACTTTATATTTGTCACTGTAGCAATAAATTCAAAGATGGAGGTTTCTTATTTATTTATTTCTTATTTGTTTATTTATTTATTTATTTATTTTGAGAAAGACAGATCACAAGCAGGGGAGAGGCAGAGAGAGAATCCCAAGCAGGTTCCACACCATCAGTGTGGAGCCTGATGAGGGGCTCGAACTAACAAACCACAATATCATGACCTGAGCTAAAACTAAGAGTCAGACCCTTAACCTGTTGAACAACCCAGGTGCTCCAAAGATGGAGTTTTTAATTTGGGCTGGTAGTTTTTTTCTCAGGTGGATCAAGTTTCGGCTAAGATTATTAGCCTAATGGATACTGTACCCTTCTACCAAGGTTTTTCTGAACTTGTCAGATAATAACAATCACCTGAGATAACTCGTTATGCATGCAGATTATCAGCTCAACAAGATGAATTTGGGTAATAAGACTTCATGACACAAATCCTTTAACATGGAGCCCAGGTGATTCTTAGGTTTCAACATACTTGGACAATTGCATCTCCATACTATCTCAATGAGTGAAAAACTTTGGAACTTTTGCAGGTCTTTTTGGTCATTGAAGCAGGCTCAGCACTGACAGTAGAGACCCCAATGTGGGGCTCGAACTCACAAACTGAACTCACAAACTCAACTGTGAGATTATGACCTGACCCGAAGTTGGGTGCTTAACCAACTGAGCCACCCAGGCATCCCTGAATTCATTTATTTTAAATCTCCCCAACCAAGGGACACCTGGGTGGCTCAGTTGGTTAAGCATCCAACTTTGGCTCAGGTCATGATCTTATGGTTCGTGGGTTTGAGGTCACAATCTCATGGTTCATAGGTTTGAGTCCCGCGTCGGGTTCGGTGCTGACAGCTCAGAGCCTGGAGCCTGCATTTGGATTCTGTGTCTCCCTCTCTCTCTGCCTATCCCCTGCTCACGCTCTGTCTCTCTCTCTCTCAAAAAATAAACACTAAATCTCCCCAACTAGACCATGAGATTCTTGTGGTCAGGCAAACTACTAATTACCCTTCATGTTCCCAGATGAGCACATACCTGATATCTACAATAGATGTAAAAGAAAAAAAAATGTTTACCAAAGGAATGAAAAGTACAAATCCTTTAAGTCCTATATTTAGGCTAGTTTTATAGTAGTCAAGAGATCATTAACACAAAAAATCTAATTAACTAGTTTAAAAGTTATCAAAATAATACCTATATATGCAAATAGTGTAAGTTAATATAAATTAAAAGTGTTACCATCTCCAACTCACAATAAAAAAACACTATTACTAGTTTCTTGTTTGTATTTCTAAAAATGTTAATATATATGAAGCACGCATACATATATACAGATGTCAGATATATTCATATATGCACAGATATACAAAGATCCCCATATATACATTTGTTTTCGTGTACACTTTTATACAAATAAGATAATACTGATTCGTTATAATGTTTACATCTTGGAGAAAATTTCGTATCAACTTATATAAATCCACCTCATTCTTTTTATTGGCCATTCTATTTCATGTATGCATCATGATATAGTTACTTAATCCCCTCCTACTGGAAGTTTGGGTTATGTTCCTTTTTTCTCACTACAAATAATACTGCAGTGAATGTTTTTGCATATCCATGTTTGAGCAATTTTTCTTCACCGTGGATTTTGTATAGATACTTCTCAATTAATCTTGTGAAAGATGGTTGCAATTTATATTTCCATAAAGAAGAGACTGTTTTTCCACACTCTCATTAATTTTGTATTATATAATTTATATATTTGGGTGATCGCAGGTGTTTTAATTAGCATTTATTTCCATATGAGTGAACAGGAGTATCATTACACGTATATTAAGATTGGTACTTCTGAAGCACATTGGCTTTGTGTTTTCTTCTATCTTAGATACTGTTATATCTGTTTTTCTCTGCTCTAAAACTCTCCCAAAGTTTATTTTTTTCATGCTTTTGATCTCTAGATCTCTGCTTATTTCTGAAGCCCTAGTTTTTATTCCCTATAGTATCTTTTAAATAGGCCAAACTGTTCTATTTGAAACCTAATTTATGCTGTAGGTAATGTCAGTTTCTAGGTTTGCCATGACACCCATTCTATAGTTTTGGGTTTCAATGCCTACCTACTTAGGGCTAATGATGCTTATTATCTCTCCCCCAAGTACAGAAAAAAACCCTTAAAGTTAAGAAAAGTTCTAAATTTGAGGTACATGAAGAATATGTATGGTGGAAGGTACACAGTTCCAGTCATGGAGTGAATAATTCAGGAGATGAAAGGCATAGCATAGGGAATAGAGTCAATGGCGTCGTAATAGCGTTGTGTGGTGACGGATGGTGGCTATGCTTGGGTGGAGCACAGCGTAACGTATGGAGTTGCTGAAAACCTTGTGATGTACACCTGAAACTTATGGAGCATTATGGGTCAGCAGTACTTTAATAAAAAAGAAGATTTACTCAAGAGTATGGCACGTTTCTTGACTTTGTGTGTCATCTCTGCACAGGGGTCACGCCGATGTCCGTATCATTCTAGTCTTGGCAAACGTGCCGCTGAATCGAGCACTGGACTTAGTGTTTCTGATCATAGAACGGTCTGTTCTGGTATAATCTGTGTATGTACGTGAGTCCTCGCATGTGTGTCCCAGTATTGCATTCAACTTGTTTTACTCCTGCCCAAGTGTTTTCTCTGGTAGAGCAGCACTTGATGAGAAGCCCTGAAATGATTTGCATTACAAGTTTTGGGTATGCTCTGCGTTTAGCACATTTCAGCTACCTTTATGCAGTTCTAAAACAATAAAGTGAAATTGGACACAACTTTTAATTATCCTGGGATTTTGATAACTTATTAACACTGAGTGTTACATGTATCTGAACGTACTACATCAGTTGTCTTTAGATACCTCTTATCTCATTTGCAAAGTTTAGCATCTTGTTTTTACCAGCCTATTTTTCAAAATATGTTTTAAAATTTTACATCTCAAGATATTGATGCTCATACATTAGCTTTCCTGAAATTATAGTTGAAAGAAATGTTTATGTTGGTTAACCTTTTGCATGGGTGTCTCTCTCTTTCCTTCTCTTTTCTCTCTCTCTCTCTCTCTAAGGAAGGCAGGAATAGAAAGCAAGAGGAGACAGGTAATTGACCCCTTGACCAAGTCATTCTGTTTGGTGAGGTTGAACCACATTGCCCTTGTGAGGTTTACAGTAAAAGCCGAGCAGAGGTCTGGAGTGGAGGGACTAACAGTGTTAGGATCAAAGGCCTAATTGTCTGTTTTCTTGAAGTTGGGGTTATTGGCAGCTGCCATTACACCATCCGTGCTCCTGTCACCCAACACAGCCAACCAGCATGCACTAATTGCAGTGGCCTTTTCATCAAGTAAGATCATCCTGCTAAACACAAAGAGCTGTCTTTCCATTAGCACAGACAGTAGCCAGCTAGATCAGCTGGGCTCCTTGAGTATGATTGGACTGTCATATTGTTATGATTTGTTCAAGTTTAGAGCATTTAGCAGATACCCTTTGCACCTCTCTTTGTACCTGAATACTATAACCTGCCTGCCCCTATCATTTAAGAGGGTACTATAGCTTTTCAAAGTTCAGCAACGCACAATTGCAGGCAGGCAACTGGTTTCTGACAAGAGATCAATACTGTCCTTCCAAACGCTGGAGTCAAGCTGCTGGGTCTGTCAGAGGGATGTGTGCTGTAATTGGATCATGGATGGGGAGAGTCATCTGAGTTTCCCTTCAGCTCTGTCACAGCTGTCAGATGTCATCCCTTTGTACAGCTGTCACCGCGGGAGGGTTGGGGCTCTCTCTCCGTTCTAACCCAATGCAAATGTCCACTTAGCAGATGAATATTGAAGATATTAGACACTTCTTTATGCCTTTATGCAAAATAAAGATCTGTGTCATCTGTGAATTTCATGGAAATAAGTTGCAATTTATTCACTGTAAGAAAAGTGAAGTGAAGCCTGTAAAAATGAGAAATTATTTGGTTCAGGCTATTAAAAAAAAGGAATATTTTACAGAATAAACAACAATATGCAGATATTCTTCTTGAGATGGGAAAACTAATAGTGTGAAGTATTTAAATGGTCACCTTAGATTTGAAAGTTATTTAAAAATATACATGTACTTTTACTTCATCCATATTCTTAGAAAAGGGACAGATCTTGAATAGATTTAGGTGCTTTTAAATCACTGAAATTTATGGAAAAATATAAACTCAATGTCTCTTAATGGAGCAATATGACGAGATTTAAGGAAGAGAGTTATATTTAGAATCAGGTCAAGGCATCTCAAGAAAGTTTTTAAGACAGGGAGGGCAACCCCGATAAAAATGAGTATGGCGTTTTGGCCACAAAATCCTCTTTTTCTAAATGATTACAACGGGTACAGAAGGACATGTCCATAGTGGGCAAAATAATTATGTAACTAGCGAGAGACTTCTATGAAGCTCAGTGACTTTTGCTTTTGTTGAAATTAAAAATAACGTTCGGACAGAAATGCATTTTATTTTACTCTACCTGCACTTATAACACCATTTTTAGAAAATGATAAATAGTTAACTCCTGGGATTGTATAGCTTGAGTCATGTACACTTGCAACCTATAATTAAGAACCAGAGAGAGAGATGTCACTAATGTGGCGTTGGCAATTATCATCTTAATTCGGAAACTTTCATGATATTGTGATGGGTCCGTGAATTTCCCTGGACCATCCCAGAATAAAGTACAATCTTCATTTTTTTTCACCATTTTGTTCTCTGTGTCTCTAAGCTGAATGTCAGAATCATTTTTGGATGGCCGACAGAGTAATTTTTGATCTGGGTGGCTGACTTCCTTTTTCTTGAGGTCCAGACCACACACCACCTTCTCTGTCAAACAGGCAGCTTGCACTAGCCCTACTGACAGAGTAGCATGAACCTTATTTTCCAATATCTAACCTTCACGTCCTGTCATCACCAGGGGAATTACCCTCGGTCAGCCCCTCAGAATATCCCAATGGTTTACCTCCATCTGGCACGATGGAGTGACCTCCCCTCATCTGACGTGGCTCAAGTTTTTTGGAGCCTAAAATCAGTGACTGGCAAAAATCAAAACATATACATTTGGTCTACACTGTGGGGTGGGGCAGTGGGAAGAAAGGGAATCAACAACAAGCCAACACACCTAATGTTTTCATTTAAAAGACGATGTGTTTGAAATAATTATAACACAGGCTAATGAGGAAGTCACCTTCCCCTGCCTCAGTTAGCATTTTTCTCTCAATGTGATTGCACTTTTACCAGAAGCACGCTAAAATCCCAGGAAATTAAAATGTTTTAATCCTAAGAGATGAATTCTTTCACAATCAAATCTTCGTTGACCATTGCTGGTATAGTAAAATGGTCTTTAATAGTTACTTGGGCAGAAAATATACGAATGAGTGACGTAAAAATTTTAAACTTAGTTTCTTAAGGTTATTCTTCTGTGATGATAACTGAACTTTATATGCAACTCTAGTGACTCAAGTAGCCACTCTTTCTTTCTTTTCTTCTTCTTCTTCTTTCTTTCTTTCTTTTTTTTTTTTTTAACATGGTTTATGGCTAATTACATCAGAGGTCCAAAACACTCTTTTCTACATTTGCATTAATAAGGGTGTCACATGACCACATTGAAGGAGAAGTATACATCAAAGGTAGATTAAAGGTTGGTTAAGCATCAAACCATGTTCCATATGTAAATTTATAGCAATGATGTGCTGTAGAAAGATAGCTTACCCTCTATTTCTCTGCTACTAAATAAAATTAAAAATTCACAACTCTGGTTTATGGGATTTTAAATGAATTTGATCTCTCTTTTGGGCAGGGCAAATAAGTGTTTTGTGATGTATTATTTTATAAAAAAAAAAAAAGACCATCGTTCTGGCTCATTTAATTTTGCGAGTGAATGATCTAAGATTAACTACAGACTAGTCAGTGCAGTTTAAAAGCTGAAAGCAATTTTCAGCCATAGATGGTAATGCCACATTCAGTCCACAACCGAATGACTCTAAATGACTAAGCTTCGAGGTCTTTGTATATGACCACAGGGCCTGATAAAGCCATAGGAACACAGTAAAAGCACAAAAATAGTTCCAATTTATTTGGTGCCATCACCTTAATGAGATTAATACAGACGTGTTCATGTGCCTAATTGGTGATTTTGTTTTAACTAGTAATGAAGGATTAAAACTTCAGGCAACAGGCTGCTTGCTGGAAAGGGGATTTGAGGGGAAAAAGTTTTTAATTATAAAAGGAAGACAGTGAAGTGTGCCACGGCAAAGTTAATAATCATTCTTAAAAAAAAAAAAAAAAACAACACAACACCCTGATTAAAATATGTACCTTGGATTGTTCTTGCTATTTGGGGACAAAGGGTGATTTTATGAGCAGTACCACATACGGCTTTTATTTACCAGTAGATCATTTGGCATACAAAAACCTATAGGACTGTTATTTCCAGTGAAAAAGTGTTAAAATGGAAAAGCATTGGCCTTCGGGCTACTGTGGAAATTCTAGTATGTGGTGTTATGTTCTAATGTATTCTTTTAAAAAGTGACGGTGGCAGGAGAACCTGTGGCTGGCTGTCCGGAATCCCACAGCATCCCAGTAAACCACCTTGGAGGAATGTCACCTCTGACTTGCAACGGGATTGTCCCCCAGCACGTCTGGTTGTAACCGTTTAAATGCGAACAGTATCAAGCCTGCTGCCAAAACACAAACACTCAGCCTCCGTCATTAAAATTTAATTGCAAGGGGGCAGCTGAGCCCAGTTTGAGTTTTGCATCTGAAAAATCTTGTAAAAAAAAAAAAAAAAAAAACAACAACATACAAATGAAACCACCTACCGCACCTATTGTATCTTTGCCCACCAGCCCAGTGAACTATATTTAAACAGACTCGTAGGTTTGATCAGAGTTCAGCAACGTGCTCACCATCCCCACATTAAAACATATTTTGAGTATTGCTCCTCTGTCATAACCATGAAATGGACCATTGTTTTATCTCACTGTTGGTGGTGGTGAGTCGTAGAACTTGGGGCACGCATATCTGTGCGCGCAGGCTAATTTTCTTTTTTTCTTTCAGAACAAACGGTAAAATAAAGGAACTGTATCCCTACACTGTCAACTGAACAAAACATATTATGGAGGTAATTATCCCCGCCCCCCCCCCTCGGAAAAAAAAAAACTTTGCCCCAGTCGAAGTGTCATTTTGATTAGAGAAAAGACCCTGAAATGCAAGAATTTTGTCTTTGATGCTCTATTATGAACCACTTTAAAAGGACTCGGGGTAGTGATACTGTGCAGTTTAAGATGCTACCTTCCCAGAGAATGAAGACAGAAATATATTTTACATTTCTTGTCAGATTGAACTTTAAGACATCCTGACTGCTTTCTCTATAATTTAAACATCACAGCCAAAATGGCAACATGCTTTGTTCAGTTCCAGTTGTGTGGAGTTTTAGTGCTTCATTGATTCAGAGGAAGTCGGAGCCTGGCACCAGGAGCAGGGCGTTGGAATCACACTCTCAGTGCAGCATGTCAAGCCATTATATCTGGGACCAGAATGTCACCGTGGTCTCAATGGTTCGTCAGCTGAAGGATATGGTTAACAAATGTAAAACCAAACTTCAGAGGAGTTGGTTTTCTGTGCTAAGTGATCTGTATTCCCTCTGAATTTACTTTCCCCTAACCCCGTGAAATTAACAGTACTTTCTGACATTCGACCCCCTGACCTCACACATAATAAGAATTTAAAAAGCACCATGCATGAGTGTGCCTCTGTAATGCAAAACTGGAAAAAATGACCATGTCACCGTTTTATTATACAAAACCTTCTCAATCTCCATTGCATGCTTCATATATGAGTGCTCGGTTTAAAGTTATTATGAAGAAAAACACAATTTTAGGAGTAATAATTCACTGTTCGTGACTTTTATAGACAATAAATTGTAGCAAATACATATTGCTACCCAAAAGCTTTGTACTCCATTAATGCAGATATTTACCAAGATAAGTGTTAAAAATAGTCCGCTGCCAGACTCTGATGGTTCAAAGGCAGGGGCTTCCTGGGAGCTGGTTGCCAAGGGTGCAAGTGCGTGCACAATGTGGAGGTCTCAAGGTTTAAGAGGCAGAAGCAGGCAAGTGTTATGTGGAAATGATTTTGTGTTATCAGGCTCAGGGGATGACAGCATACAAGAGTAAGAACAAGGTGCTATGTGGCTTTTTCTTCACTGTGAAGTAAAGATTGGCAGCTGGAAGTAAGGCTTACAGACAGACCTGCACACAGGACCTCTTCACCTAGGACTCATAATCACTACTCAAAGGAAAACGCATTTACCAGGGAAAAGCGGCTGTAGCCATCAGAAGTGTGCTTAAAACACCACTTAAATATCACTTTATACGCTATTACTTGCAAACTGTGGCTTTGTATTAAATTATACTTGCATAGGCTTTTGCTTAGGTGCTGATAATGCTTTTGAGGTTGCATTGGTGAAGAAGAATTTAGGCTGCTTTACAAGAGACGTGACCAGAATAGTCCATGCAGCTGACAGTGACAGGGTGAAAAATTGCAGAACTGTACTTTCTCTCCCCATATAGATTGTAATTTTAATTGTCATTGTGGCCCTTCTGTTTTAATTATGGGACTTCTTTGATATATACCAGGACATCGTATTGAATGAAAATATGGTGCTATAATAGTCTCTTTATAATTAATGACCACATGTAGATCTTGGTGCATAAAAGGGAAGGAATAAATGAACAATTTATTTAACTAGGTTTTGGATTTCTTTCTGTCTTCCAGTGAATATAAAATGATCCCAGGGCTTCTGAGCATGTTTGATGTAAGAACTGCACAGAATATCTAATAAAATTACTTTAGGCTAGATTACAAAACATATTATGTTTTAAAACGTTCTCCCCACAGATGATAAATTTTTTTCTATTTACCATATTATTCTCTTAACATTGTCTCTCAAACAAAAAAAGGATCTTCTAAATTTATTTGCAAGTGTATTTAAATGTGCCTTCTGAAACAGATTTTACTTGTGACATAATTAATTTTTACAGGTAAAATATGGGTTCAGGAAAGAGACTTTCAGAGCTTGATCTATCCAATTGCAAAAAAAAAAAAAAGATTCTCTCTGAACTTTTGCTTTCAAAATACAATAGATCTGTGCTGCATTTTTTTTTTCTCTCTGAAGGAAGAATAAATTTTTCTCGGTTACCACTACTAACCAGAAGCTGTTTTTCTACAAATCAAAAATAAGTAGTCTATTCATAGGCGATTTAAAACCCTTAAAATCTGTGAAAAGGAAATGGGGTATTCAGCAAAGGCTTAACATTGTTCTCAAACTATCATGTAACAAGCTTACCATATAGAATAGTGTGGCTTAAATATGCTGGGCTCATATACATTTCAAGAGAGCCAGACCTCTGTGGATTTCTGGAAAGCAGACCTATTTGTCCAGAGTCTGTCACCGTAAAGCAGGAAAATACCCCCTGACAAGCTTCTGCTAATTTTATTGTGGCGTGGAGTCCTATGCATACATCCTCCACAGTATGACTGCAGTTCAATTGCAGAGCACGATGAAATTGGATCGGCAGGGACAGGGACTACCCCGGGGTCAGCTGTGACCATGCCACTTCCATGTGATGTCTAGTTGGGGTGATGGTGTGTAAATAAACGTAGAGAATTGCAAATCTTGTCATGGCCACGCAGAACAGCTCAAGCATTTAAAGATGGTTGCCCGCAAACCTAACTGGAAGGTGGTTGCTCTGTGTGGTGGCTGAGGAAATACTCAATCCTTTGCCCGAGTCGTCGTCCTGACATATATCTGAAAGTACTGACCCAGCATTATGTTGCTGAAGGGATTAATCACTAAATTGTTTTTCACTGTAGTGGAAAGTAAAGAAACAAACCACGCGTGTTTGAATTTGGTGCTTTTAAAGCTATTATGTTGATAAAAAGACACTTTTTATTTATATTATCCTACTTTGATTTATTTGGTTTTTTTTTAAACGAGGTGAAGCATCTTAATATCCTACTGTTTATTGAATTTAGCACATTAAAGATCTATGAGGTCTTGTCATTATTATGAACTTTCCTAATGTTAGAAAATAAAATATTATAGAATTCACATTTTCTGCTTATGAATCTAATTTTATTTAAATACTACTTACAGTACTCATTAAAATATACTTAGGTTTTCCTACCTTCAACCAATAAGATGTATTTTTTTTTACCAGTTTTGCATTTACACATATCTGTTTTTCTGTTACTTTTCCCACATGACAATTACCTTTCATTACAAATTTATAAAATCATTTACATTTTAGCAGTTTAAATGTTTCTGCTGACATTTTGTAACTATTACCCTCTTCTAGAATGGCATATGTTCAGGCAGTTAATAAAAAATTAAATGGAATAGCACTAGACAAGGTGAAGCTTTGTATCAGAGTGTTCTTCACATTTCTGAAAATGTTGCAAACTGTGAAGTGAGGTTAGGGCTGTGCCAATATGTGTATTTGTCACAACTGTCACAGGGACCGCGAACTAGCCAATCACACAGCCCTTAATTAGACAGTTATATTTTGCTTTTTAGAAATTGTCCTCATGTAAAATGGTGTCTATGATTCAAGAAAGGTGCTGAGAGTTAAGAGGGCAAAGAATGCCAGCAGAAAAACACTTTAATTTTTTTTAAAGAAGATTTATTAACTGCTGCATGATTTCTTAAATACAGAGATGAAATATGCAACGTAACAAATTTAGCAGGAAAGAAAGGTGTTATAAGGATTATTGAAATAGCGATAGGCTGAATTACCATGGTGTCGTGTGTTGTCATATGGATTTTGAAATTATAAATTGAAAAATGCATAAAACGAGCATTCAAACAGTGAAGAGACCATAGGTGATTTCAAAATCTTTATATAGGTTCACAATTATGACATTGACTTCCTTTGGAGATACCACTTAAATTATTTGTTGCTGACGGTAAATTATATATCCTTGTCAAAGATTATTTATGCTTTTATATTCTCTTGAATTCTAGAAACATCTATAGAGCATAATTTTATATTTAAAAAAATGAATTCAGGTTCTTCCTTCTCAGAGTTAAAGGTATTGAGTACTTTGCCATATTTGAAAACATGCTTTTAACTTTCATAATATATTTCTATACAATTATGAAGTCTCATAGAGAATGAAGCAGACAAAAATGTATCAGTAAAATCGTGCCTGTGCAGTAATTGTATCTTTATATGTATTTTCCTTTCTTGTAAAAATACACACTAATATACCTTTTTACTCATGTTATCTCCATCCGTTTTTACATTTTGAAGATTGGAAATTGAAATTGCATTTATCTTTTAAGTAATAAATCACCAACACACTTGGTAATGTTTGCCAGCGATATTGCCTTTGGATGAAAATGTGATGAATTTTATAATCTTGCATATAAGTAAAAGTAAATCAGCGTGATTTCAAAAATATCATAAAACTTATTACAACCCTTTTCTTTTATGCGATTTCTGAGGTCTTAAAGTTTTTAAGCTAATTCCAAGCAGAGCACAAACATTTTGAATTCCTGGAACCTGAGGGTGGGAAGCCCTAAAAATCCCAGTAAATGAAAACTATACGATATCACAAAGAGTCCTTTTGAAGAAATTAATAATAAACCCCACTATAAATGAAAGAAATTTGGCTTATTTGTTGTTTGTTTTTAACAGTGAAAATTTCGTGTATTTTATGAGCAAAAAAAAAAAACCAATTTGGGGTAACTTGCATGGTTCATCCCATTTTAAATCTTTATTCAATAGGCATATCATAGAAGTTTTAACAGTCATAGCAGATTAACCTTGCCTGTGCTTTTGGAGGCTAGTCATCTGATGAATTTACATGCAGCTGGATGAAAATGCTATTTGGAGAGAGATTGAGAGTTTATTTGATTAAATCCCTTTCTCCACTACCTTGACCTCTTTCTTGTGAAATAATCAGAACTGTTTAGCAAGAATATTCAGGCATTAATAATGAATTGCTTTTGAGCTGGTTTCTTCTGCGTGCAACAAACCCATTGATGTCTCTGCTTTTTTTTTCTTTTTTCTCTTCTCTTTTTCATAGTGCTTTATTTAATGAATACTATGATTAGAAAGAGTAAGGGACACATCTTGGAGGAGTTTTGTTTTATAATGGGTCGGCCATTTTGCTATTTGTAGTACTAATTGCTGTGGTGTTACCCTCCTCTTCTCCCAAAGACAGTCTCCCCACGATCTGTATAAAGATGGGATGTGTTAGGCCAGGCCAAATGCCTCAGTGTGATTGGATTGCAGTTACATGGTTTCTCCTCACCAACTACATGGAAGGTTTTGAGAGTTCACAGAATAGTATGATCTTAAATAGCGTCATTGTTCATGATTCCATTGTTTGTATATTTGTATACTTTTCTTCCATAGACCCTTGGTTCTTAACAGGTTTGTTGCTCCATATAATCAGTTCACAGTTGTTTTTCTGAGTAATTAATTATTAGATCATATTTCATAGAATCTTTTAAGAGATTTTAGAGATCATTTGGTGCAGGCTATTTTTTGGAGAAAGAAAATTATCTGTGAGATTCAATCTATTTCCCATTTTTCTACAGCAAGTTACAGACAGATTTGGGTTGATTCCACATCCACTCTGGGCTAGGAAAAAGCAGTGCAAGATATGGCTATTGTGCTCATCTACTTGAAATGCAGTTGAAAGACAAGAAGTTGGTATGTAAAAAACTAATCGGCAATTAACACTAGTTACAGATGAATGAAACAGGGACTTCCTGTCCTGAAAGTTGAAAGGCAGAATTTGCCTCCTTCACATCTCCTTGGAATATTACTGGATGAAACGCAGGCTTTATTTGGCAAACGACATTGGTCAGTGTTTGGAAGCTAAGATAACTTTCAAGAGTAACTCTGCCATGAAGTAATGGGGGCAAGTGGAAATCTTTAAAAGTATAATGCTATCACTCCTGGCGTATTTAGCGCTCTTGACAGCTAGCTTTTTCAGCAGGCGACATATTTGCTATATACATACCCTACTGTACTGTCATCCATTATACAGCTATAGTATCTTGTCTCCATACTACATTAAGCTTCATTATAATTTGTTTCTTAATAACACGCACTTCATTGTAATATGTAAAATGCTTGGCTTTCATGAACAACTCCATGGAAAAGCTGTACAGTACCTCTTTTGCATTTAGAAAGTATATTACATTACGATATACTAAGCTGCAGAAAATCTAATCTAACAATTTGAAATAATAATTTCCAGTGCTTTACAAGGAGGATACAAGTCAGATTACAAGAACACATTGCACTATTTCTCTGTTGAGTAAAACAGAATTGGTTCATTATTTTTTTACCTCAAAAGTAGCCAAGAAAGATTTAATTCTTTAATAATGAAAATAGAATTATATTGAGAGGGAAAGACCATTTAGATTGTGCATAGGTAGATAAAATTTATCTTTCTTAATCATAAATTAGTTATTTCTAAAAATCTAATCATATCATTAATATGCTAAGTTTAGGGGAAAGGTTTCATGAGACTCAAAAGACGTGATAATGATTCTATTGCAAAGACTATATATCTGGTTTCCAGTATGTTTATATTTGTAATTATGAATACATCATTCAAAATTCAAAAATTCATATTCAAAAAATAACAGAGAACATCTAAAATAAAATTAATTTTATAGTGACATAAAATATATCTACTCTAAAACTTCTGTTCTATTTTTGATGTTTCGGATCTTATAAAGATCATATGATGTTGCAAACATGATGGATTTCAGGGGGAGTTTTTAATGTTGATACATATTTTTTTGAAGACTTCTGAAAAATATGAAATTCATTTAACAAATATTTGAGTGTGTATGATACAATTTATTCTAGGGTATGTCAGAAAACACAATCTTCCCACCGCCAAGTATTTTATGATGTATATTGGGAGTAATATTTTTGTTTTTTAGTATAATTTTAATATAAGAGTATAATTAGTGGCATAAAAGAATGAAAACCTCAGCACTTAAGAAAAGAAGTCATATTTAATGGAGAATCAGAAAATGTTTCATGGAGAAAGTTATATTTCAGAAGAGGATGAGCTTAAATTCAATTAAATCCAACAAGCATTTATTATTATCAACTACGGTATGACCTCTGCTCTGAAGGAGCTTACAATCTTGTTGCAATAAGAAGACATTGGAAGGGACAACCAATTCTGCTGAGCCATTAGGGAAAGCCTCATAAAAGAAATCACATTTGACCAAGTTTTTAATTAAGTCAGAGGTAAGTGGGTGGAGGAAGAGCCATTCTGGGATGAACGAAGACATAAGAAAAGAAGAAAGTATTAAGGTGTGGGTTAAAAGGCAAGTATCTTCTGGAAAGATAGCTAATCATGGGAAGGTGGAACATTGTGACAGCTGATGAAACAAAATAGAAACAAAGCTTGAAGCCTCTTGTTAAATCTGACCAGAAGAGTGACCACAAATGTCCAAACTTCTTTTTCTATTCATTTTTTTCTTTTATAAATTTTTAAAAAATGCTTATTTTCGAGAGAGAGAGAGAGCATGAGCAGGGGAGGGGCAGAGAGAGAGGGAGACACAGAATCTGAAACAGGCTCCAGGCTCTGAGCTGTCAGAACTGAGCCTGATGCGGGGCTCGAACCCACAAATTATGAGATCATGCCCTGAGCTGAAGTTGGGTGCTTAACCAACTGAACCACCTAGGTGCCCCGTATTCACTTTTTTTCTTTTCCTCTCTAGTTTTCTTTCTTCTTCTAGAAATCAACCAGAAAGAAGTCAACCAGTTTTGCAAGAGTAGGAGAGAAAAGAGAAATAGAGAAATTTCACTTCAGATTGAGGGCAAAGTCAAATTCTAGAGATAAGCTGAATTACCTTAATTTCTGAAATAATATTATGTCTCTATGTTTGTGTTTAAGAATTTTAGTTTATTCCTTACTTGATACCATTTTAGAAGACTAAAATATGAAGTAGAGCTCATAAGTAAGAAATTTGGACAACAATCCTTGCAGCTAAGAAAATCAACATTTCCATTCCCAAGTCATGCAAATTAATTGTAGAACAAATTCAATTCCTGGGGTTATTGCTCAGTCTTCTCTCTGCTATATTCCATGAACAAAAGTTTACTGACCAAGAAGTAAGTAGATTCCTTTTATAAGACTTGACTTTCTGGCTCCTCCTACACAATTCTAAACAAACCAGATGGCAAGTATCATGTACTATCGATTTTCTTTATAACACAAAGAAGAAACCATAGCAGATGAAATTAATTTTATCCAAGTTTATATTCTTAAAAAACTGTTAATTTTATTTTTGTGTTTGTTTGCTTGTTTCTTTTGCAAATAAGCTTTTCTTAGATTCTAAAATTAGTAAAATGTGCCATTTTCAAAAAAATATTTAAAAAAATGATATTTACTGTTTATACACTTCATGCTTATGCCAGAGACAAATATTTAGAATTTAAAGCAATGCTTTTTATCACTCAGAAAAAATGTGAGGTACCTCTTAATCAAGGAACTAGATAAAGCAGTGAGTCTAGAACAATCATATTGGGATATAATATGTTTTTGCTACTTATTATTTTGTATTACTCAATTCTATCCCTTCCCTAGGTAGTCTGCAAGAGTATGATACTGGGGGGATGTAACCAAGGAACTAATGTAAAAGAGTAAAATGAAAGAGATAAAAAAATATATGCATTACCAACAATGTCTATTTATTTCTCATTACTAAATACTATAATGCCAAGTGAACTTTGACTTTACGACTAAATTCTAATGAAGGCTGAAATTGAATAAATAATTACATCAGCAAAGAAGTTAGATGATCTGACTAAAGATGGAATAAACAAGCTGAAGTCAATAGTGCTCAAAATATTGAAATGTTTTAAAGAATAATTTATCTATATTGTTTGCAACTTGGATGTGATTGGCATGACAATTTAGTACCTTGCTTTATCTAAAAATTGTGCTCTAATTATATCCTAAAAATTTAATTGACTGTTTTTACAAACTCTAAAATGGAGTTAAAAAAAAAAGAAAAGAAAAGAAAAAGGAAAGCCCATTGTCTTAACCAAACAGCTCTTCTGATATACAACCTGGTTGACCGGCATGGTGTTCACATCATCTAACCCAAATCCTTCTAACAAAGTTGAAAGTTCGCATTCAGTTCCACATATTTTGCTTTATGATAAAAGGTATGCAACATAGTAGGTGACCCTCCTATAGAGAGAGGAACTAGAATGTGGAAACTAGAATGAACATCAAAGATAAGGGCCATATTCTAAAACTGAGTTTGCCCTGAGAATGTGCCACATAGGCAAGCATGTAAGTTCATTCCTTTAGGGTCCACTCCTCATTTTTCCTAGAAAGCCTTCATTGTACAGAGCAAAACATAATGACAAGTTTCAAACAATATATCCTCTAAGTCCAGAGTGGCAAACTTTCATTGGAACAGGAGAAACTCCATCCTTAGTCTGTGGTTCCTTCTCATTGAAGTTAAGTCTCAATGTCTCTTGGCAGTCATATGTTGGCTACCTCATCGTAATTCTTGAAGTTTCTTTCCCAGATTTTCCATGCTTTCCTCAGAAGAATAACTACATTTCACCATGAAATGGGGGTGGAGTCTCCTAATTTTGTTCATAGGTTGGTCATAGAACCTGGTCAAGGAAGAAAGAGTAAGGAAAAATGATGAATCCAAGACAACTCTGAGAAATTGAGAGGATAGTGGTGAGGATCCCACAAATTGAGAGGATACCACAAAATTAAGATATCAGGAAGACAGCATGTTTGAAGAAAATAGTGAATAATAGAGTGAGATTCTATTTTATTTTGAAACTTATGGCCAGATGATTTGCTAAACTTAAGAGAACAATTTGGCACCGTGATGAGAAGAAATCCACATTTCAGGAGTGTAAAAATCAGTAGATAGTGAGACATGCAGCAGAAATACTAGCAGACAATCAAAACATTTGACAAGAAAGGAAAAACCAAAGGTAAGGTTATGTCTTGAAAAAGATAAGGGAAGACATTTTCTAGGGCAGAGACATTATGCCTAGGTTTGAAGGCTGTGGGGAGGGGCACCTGGGTGGCTCAATGGGTTAAGCATCTGACTTCAGCTCAGGTCATGATCTCATGGTTTGTGAGTTTGAGCCCTGCATCTGGGCTTTCTGCTATCAGCATGGAGCCTCCTTCAGATCCTCTGCCTGTCCCCCTCTCTCTGTCCCTCCCCTTCTCTCTCTCTCTCTCTCTCTCTCAAAAATAAATAAAAAAATAAAAATAAAGGCTATAAGGAAATAAAGGGTGATAAATTCAAATGAAAGAAGTACTATGTTATTGAATAAAGAAAGTAAAGACAAAGAAAAGAAGTTGAGGTGCTGAAATACAAGGGGGTCCTCACAGCAGATAAACTCCATCTTCTTATGAAATAGTAGCCAAGTCAATTTGTACAAGGTGAGTAGATCATTCTCTTGACCAGGGTAGAGACTGTTTCACAGAATTACAGTTGAGAAAAATAACGAAGTGCCCCTCTTTAAACCCCTCCCCACCAAAAGTGAAAAGAATCCTGAGAAGCAGTGGGAGCCTGGCTATGGTTTTGTAGAATTAGTTTACATTTATACCTCCCAAATACCCTAATTACTAGAGTGGGGTTACAGTTTCTAATTGGTTCCTCCATTTATGGATGTTTATCCTTATAATAAAATTGTAGACATTGTCAGGATAAATGTTTCAGAAGCTATCCTGTACCCTCTTTGTGAAAACTTTCCTCATCATAAACTGAAACTTTCTTGTCTATAGCTCTGGTGCTAAATTATCACAAAAAAATAAAAATAAAAAAATAAAATAAAACCAAAAAACTACTCCCTCAGGAGGACTGCTTGCCAAAAGCTACCATGCCCTTCTTTGCTTTCAAGACTCTAAACACTTTAAAAATAATAATTTCTAATATTATTGAATCTCTTTTGTCAATGAAGAGAAAAATGCACATTATTTTGATGCAGAGAACCGTGTATATATTTAGAAATAACTCATAGCTCAAATAATGATATATATGATTGCAAATAAAGACCTACTGCATGACTTATTTTTTTTGTTTTATGCATATTTATATGAAAACTATTTTGTTTCTATTGAACTCTCCACTATCAATTTACTAGCATTTCTGAAGATACAGTGCCATGAGGATACCATGGTGGCAAAGGTATCAGGAATAAGATTTGAAAAAAAAAAACATTAAGAAAATATGCAAATATTTTAATTTTTTGGAATTTTTATTCTTGATATTGTGATCAAATAGATTGCATATTAATCTCCAGTGAATAAATCTGTCGCTGGGGCACCTGGATGGCTCAGTTGGTTAAGCCACCGAGTCTTGGGATTCGGCTCAGGTAATGTGATCTCACACTTCATGACATTGAGCCCTGTGTTGGGCTCTGTCCTGACAGTGCGTAAGTCTGCTTGGGATTCTCTCTCCATCTCTCTCTGCCCCTCCCTGTTCGTGCTCTCTGTCTCTCTCTCAAAACAAATAAATAAACTTAAAAAAAATTCTCCCTGAGGTGTGGTTGGAATGCTTTAGATTACAAGTGGGTATTGCTTGCCTTCATTGCATTTTTTCCAGAACATAAGAAAATAATGGGAACATTACTTTTTATGGTTGATAGCCTGGCTTTATCAGTTTTTTTTCAACATTGCAGAATAAGTCCGTATGTTTATGACCAATTCCTTTATTGTGAGTACCTATATTAATTAAAAACAAAATATCCCTCATTAAGTTATACTCTTCACACCATGTCTAGAAAAGGTTAATTTACTTAAACAATATGATAATGTTATTCTTCATAGATTGCTTTCTTTATTGACCATGATGTAGATCCATTAGTTATTGATATACATGATCAAATGTGGGAACATTCTAATATGTTATAGAACTGCTTTTCTTTGAGAATTAATGTAACTCAGAAAATAACCCTCAGAGAATATAAGAGTATGTATAACGTCAATTATCCTTCAATAGTAAAAATTTTAAAAAAGGAGTTTGTATATAAAAATTCTTTGTGTAATATTAGCTTTGAAATCATTGTAACTGGCTTAGAAATGTTGGCAAAACTACAAAGCTACATACTGGCTGAGTCAATAAAATAGTTCATACCCAGTATCCAGTCCATTTTCTACATTAAAGTTAGTCTAAATATTAATGAAAATTGCAACAGAGAGAATTGCATTAGTTTCTGACAAGATTATAGACTGCAAAAGGAAATTTACAATCACTTGTCATAGCCAGGGCCAATTCAGAATCTAGATACCCTCTGTCTTGTCAAGGGTTTTACCTTAGGCCATATATACCCTTCCCACCTGCCACATTTGCAGTAGGAATTTTCAGAACAGATTTATTAATCCTTCAAAAGCTTCCACACTGGTATAGTCTACACTGATTATCTCAAATGTTCAGAATGCTTTGAAGAAATTAACCATTAGTGGAGTGAATTTTTCCTCCTTTCTTTCTTTCCCCTCCCTAACAGGGAGGGGGGAGTAAATGGAGAACCCAATCTTTTATGCTTCCCTCTTCCAAAAGAAAATCAAACTACTGTATCCAGAAACTTTAAACGGGTTCTAGAAAATATAATATTAAGACGGTGACTTATTTTGTGTTCCAAAAATGCAAATTTAATCTGAATTTTCTCTTTAGAGTACCAGGAATGTAATGCATATTTAAATATCTGATTAATTTGAAACCACATGTTATAGAAATTCCAATCATTCATTTGATTGACATTCTGTCACATTTTCATCTCTTTCTCTATATTTTTCTTCACTTTTCTTATCAATGGTCTTTTTGAATATATCTACCCCCAAATTAAAAATTCTTAAATTCCACATAGCCATTGCAATTTTAGTTTCTCTTATATTTTTGAGATGCAAAATGAAATTTTCATTAGTTCTTCCAATTGCAGATTGATATTGCTTAAAATGACCTAACATACACTTACTGTGTGTTAAGGATTACTCTCAATTCTTTGTATAAATAATCGCTATAATTCTAAGAACAAGCCTACGTAGTATTGTTAGCATCATAATTTCATGTTTAGAGATGGGAAACTGTGGGATAGAGAGTGTATGTGGTTTACTCAAAATCAAAGAGCTAGTTGATGGTAAAGATACAAATTTTAAGTTGTGTAGGTTCTGGATTCCATACCCTTAGCCATGGGCACTACCGGATTATCATAAATTATGAGTTCCTGGGGCCAGATACAAAACTTTATTCCCAAATCAGGACAATTATTCCATCTTTTTGTGAAATTCATTCTTATGCATAGTGGTTATAGAATACAAGATTTTGAGAAGTCATTTAGAGAAAGACCATCAACTTTGAAGTCAGGTAAACTGAACTGGAAGTCTCACTTTTCTAGTTAGCTTGTTGTGTGGCTGATTTTGGTTACTTTACTTAATTTCTCCGATCTCATTTCTTCAGGATTATGAGAATTAAAAGAGTTACAAACATAAAGTGACTAGCACAAAGCCTGGCTTACTATAGGTTTCCTTCCTTTTTTTCTTACAAGAAAAAAATAGTCTATTTTCTTTTGTCTATTTTCCATAAAGGTGAGGCCCGAAGGAACAGTTCATACCCTTCAGTCTAGGCTGCAAAGAAATTGGGCATTTTATATATTGATTTGCAATATTTAAGCGCTTAAGCAGGCTATTTTTCTGTCTATTAATTAATTAGCTTGTGCCATAATATATTGAAACTCTCAAACCCCACTGCTCCATGGTGTTTTACTCTGCCTTCAACGAAGGGCCATCTTGATTTACAGATGTCACTAGAACCACACATGAAAGAGGGAGAAACACTCTCCACCATTTCACAACTACTGCTTGCCAAATCATATTTTGTGTAAGTTTGTTCTTCTCTTGTGGCAAATAGAAGTAGCAGGATCAAGTTTCATGTGCTTTGTGAAATGCTTAAACAAACTCATTTAACATTGGAGATTATGTCTCTTGATAAAACACTCTGGTGACTATTTCCTTGAAGACTGGATTACATTTTTTTTTTTTTTTCTTAACTCATTTGCCTTTTCAGATATACCTTTACGAAACCTATGGAACTTTTGAGAATGAAGAAAAGTCCTATTGTGCGCTGGGAATGCATTTCGAGCATTAACATATGTGATCAGTTTGAAGTATAATATCTGTTGTTTATCAGGACTTTGTTTTTAGTGTCAATTTGAGGTACTATATATAGTACCTATATATAAATACTATATATACGAGGCCATATATAGTTTAATACACTGAATGTTATTAACAGTATGTCTCAGTATAAGAAAGGCACTTGCTATCTTGTTAATAGGACAGAAGATTCAGGTAAAGCTGAACTTACGGTAAAAATGGATAAATGGAAAGATAAGTCAGTTATAAGGTTGGTTTTTATTTAATACTTTCTAAGGTATTTGTCAAAAATGAGATGTATCTAGAATGGAAATGTTACTTTGCTAAATGTTTGTATATTGCTGGGAAGTTATTCAAGTATCTGTATGCACTTTGGAAGTATTTGAATTGCATGTGAAATTCAGGTTAGTTATATGTTAATAACATAAATGATTATCAGCAAGGGCTGTTAGGGAAACCCAGTAAGAGGGCAGATGTTACAATTGCCTCATGCAATATTCTTGCTGTTTCTCTTTCTAGCACACGTAAGTTTCAAAACAAGTCCAAAATCATTGAAATGATTCAAAGAACATATACTATTACCAGGGGAAAACTGAACATATGCAAATTAAAACAGACCTGGAGAATCTTTCCTTTTCTGAAAAATTTACATACTAATACTTAGGGCTGATGCTAGGATAGATTTTAAGAGGTTGATGGCATTATCAGCTATTTACAATAACCATGTTTGGGTTTGATTTGTATAAAACAAATTCCCCAAATAGCTCCTCTGAAATTTAAAGTTCACTACCATTTATGATATATGAAAACGAGTTGTTTTTAGCCAGTATCTTTCCCCCCCATATTTTATTTTACATTTCATTCACTCAGTCTCACTGTCTGGGCGATGATCATCTATGTAATATATGTTAGGAATTTTCACTTGAAGGACCATGTATCTTTAAATGTCTTCTTTTTATTCGTCCTAGTTCTAACACATGTAATTTCCCCTTTAATTTGACATCATTTAACGGCACATTACACGTCAATGATGTGATCTGTGAATATTTACAATGTTCATGTCATTTTTATTTTCTAATCCAATTTAAGTAGCTCTGCTTTTTATGACATCATGAATTCTTCAGTCTTTTTGGTCTTTTTGGGACTAATTATTCCATTAGTTCCTTTGAACTAGCTCTGTGTTGTCAGTCATTTCTTCCCTTTCGATCATAAGACCTTTGCTGCCCTCCTTTGCATGTACAATCAGTCTTAGGTTTTTGCAACCAAGCTAAGAAGCGAGTGCAGTCCTCATTCCTGCAAACTGCTCGTCACAATCGTTGCTGTTCCCAAGGCAGTCTGAAGGTAAATCTTCCAGTTGTGAAACCATGGCATTTGAGGTTCCTACTCACTGAAAACAAATTTGGATACATTTAATGATCATACATATAATAATAAAATAATGCTTTATATAAAGTACTTACACTTGCAAAGACAGAGATTTAAGGAAAACAATAACAAGGAGTAAGAAAAATAACCAGATAAAAAACAGACTAAATTCACTTGTCACAACATTACATGACACATAGTCTATGTTTATTGTTTAATACTGGTTTGGCCGTGGTTACAAAATGTCTTAGACTCAACTTCTGAAAGAATCTAGGCTTTCCTGGTATTTTCCGTATCCATTTGGCTGTTAACTTATATGAAAGTTTATAGATGTGATTAATTTTAAGCAGCATAAAGGCAAAAGGAAATTTGGAGTGATTAAAGCATGACTTTGTCTTTAACCCTCTTGTTTACTAGGAACTTTTAACATTTCCTCTGTGATGCTAAGGAGCTGTGCTGTCTGTTGCTGCCCTCTGTAGTGATGAAGAAGAGAGCACAAGATCAGCTTTGTTAAATGCAATAGAACTTGACTCTAAAATTTTTCTCCAGAATGCAAATGAAGCCTGTGTGAGATTCACATAGTCTTTGAAAATAAAAAGCCAATAGGAATATTTTTGCAGTTGGCGTGTTCTTCCCCAGGTAGTAGACACTGAGGAACACAACCAGACTGCCTGTTTAGGTGTCATTTTTATAAACTGCAGTGCAACTAATTCAGTCTGATAAAAAATACCACCAAGAATATTTAGATATAAAGTAAAATTAAAATAGTCTATTTAAAAAGTGATTTATGATTTAAGGTTTCAGATTGGATAGAATGACTAAGAATGGTTCAAAATTTCTCCTTTTATAAGCCAATCTTAAATGATTAGTTCTCCATGAGGCTAAGTTTTTTGTTGTTGTTGTTTGTTTGTTTGTTTGTTGTTGTTTTTAACCAAATGGGGATAATTATTGTAAAGCTAAGCTTTGACAAAGATTGTGGTTTGTAAACTATCAAGTCCTACTCAAATAGCAAACGTTTTTATTTCTTTATCTTGATTTAGTCTGACTTAACTATGAAATAGTTAAAATCCCTTCCTCCCTTCTCTTTCTACTCTTTAAATATATATATATATATATATATATATATATATATATATATATAATTTATTTTTGAGAGCAAGAGAGACAGAGCATGAGCAGGGAAGGGGCAGAGAGAGGGAGGAGACACAGAATCCAAAACAGGTTCCAGGCTCTGAGCTGTCAGCACAGAGCCCAATACGGAGCTTCAACTCATGAGCCATGAGATCATGACCTGAGCCAAAGTCAGATGCTTAACTGAACCACACAGGCACCCCCCTTCTCATTCTACTCTTAAACATTGATCCCACTGCCCCTTCTTCAGAAAATAAGGTTCAAGAGGATTCGTCCAAGTGACAGGCAGTTGTTGAACTTAGGGGAACTTACTAGGACCTGGATAGTGTCTAGGGAGAGAGACAACTGAAATGTGTCCTCTCCAAAAGAAGTCTGACAGAAGCAAGACAAGCCTTAGGGACCTAGCCAAGTGGACTGGGGCTCAGAGCAAGAAATTCTTGGCAGAAAAATTGAAACCTAAGCCTTACTGTGGCCATAAGGCTTCTTCACTGGAGTTAGGGTCAGACCAGAGTATGGTGCCCCTTTGGAAACACAGCTAATTTCAGACATCATCTGAAATAGTACTCTTTTTAAAACCCTGTGTTTTATATGATAAAGTTAACAAATGTGAGTTTGGGTACCAGCTCCACTATTTACAGGCTGGGTGGCCATACCATAGCCATGTTCTTCAATTTCTCTGAGCCTCAGTTTCTTCATTGGTAAAATTGAGTGTAATCGTGAAATAATATTGGTGAAGCTCCTGATATAATGTCTATTTTCGAAATAACAGGTATTAATAAAAGTTAATTGATTATAAATCTGGTCAGAATGAAAGCAGGAATTAGATAAGTTAACGTGTAGGTAATATCAGTGACTATATTTAAAAAGGGCCTTGAGAGGCACCTGGGTGGCTCAGTCCGTTAGGTGCCTGACTTTGGCTCAAGTCATGATCTCAGAGTTGGTGAGTTTGAGCCCTGCGTTGGGTTCTGTGATGACAGCTCAAAACCTGGAGCCTGCTTCAGATTCTGTATCTCTCTCTCGCTGTTGCTCCTTCACTCATGTCTCTGTCTCTCTCTCATGATAAATAAATACAAACATTAAAAAAATTAAAAAAAAAAGAGGCTTTAAACTCTTTTCTGAATTTCAGAAATTATATGACATAGGTGATTGCCTATTCTGTATATTTGCATAGTAGAGAACCCTGACTCACTGTGGGAAGTTGACAGGGGGTCAGGGTTCAGCTCTTATACCATACTTTCTATGAATCCATTGTCACGTTCATGCTTATATTGACTTTGACTTTTCAAAGACCCCATTCCTGAAGTGTAAGTTCTGCCTAAGTCTCAGTGAGACTCCAGGACATGTGTCTACAGTTTGTGGAGATAGTTCAAATGATTAAGTCTTCAATATTAAGAACCAATTTGCCTAAAGGATACGTGGTGTAATTAATTTTGACTGTTTTTTTTTTTTTTCATCTAGTGACATTGCCATTGGGAATTTTTATACAGATCATATTTAACCCTTTCAATGTGTTGGGGGAACATTTGCAAAAAAAAAATAAATGGTTATATAATGGACCATGCATCCTTTCTCTCTCTTTTAGCTTAAAAATAGAAGTGATCAGTTCTATTTAACTTTAACATAGTCACCACATAAGGGGCTGGATGAAGAAAAGTTGGGGCTTGGGAGATGATTAATAAAGCCTCTGTCTACTGGTCTTTGTACATTCTCTCCATTTTCTTTTGAAAACAAGAGAAAACATTAATAATTTAAATATATGTGATATATAATAAGCATATATGGGGATATATATATATGAAATGAAATGAAATGAAATGAAATATATATATATATATATATATATATATATATATATATATATATGAAATGATCATTTTTCTTAACATTGTTTTAAGTGAACTTTGGAACTGGTAAAAGTTAAGATGTGGGCCCTGGAGCCAGAATAACTGGATTTGAAATCGGTATTTGCTACCTTAGCCATGTGAACCTTGGCAAATTCCTACACCTGTTTGCGATTCAGTTTTCTCCACTTTAAATGGGACTAAGTAGTACTCACAATATTTTTTCATGAGGAGTATACAAATTAATAGTTGCGAAGTATCCATTTATATTTCCAGGTCTATAATACGATGTAAATCCATGGTTTAGAGACTGTTACGGTTTTAACAAAACAATATAGGCTTTGAAAATAGTTGCCCAGGTATAGAGAATTGTTGAATCACTGTATTATACACCTGAAACAAATATAACACTGTACAAGACTTCTATTAGAATTGAAAAATAATAATAATAAATAGTTGCCCAGTTAGATAAGTTTTCCTTAAATATCTATAATAAAGCTATATGTTATGCAAAGCCCATAGCATGGTAATGTTAATCAGAAATCTCTGAAGTTTCTCAAGAAAACGTTGAGTCACAGAATGCGGGCAACATTCTCCATTACTTTGAGTTCAGGTTGCTCCTGGACAGACATATTGTTCTTCAGACAAGTATTCAGCGGCTTGATGAAGAGCATTTCCCTTTTCTAGGTGTATTTTGTACAATATGCATTTCAAAGTCTTGTGCATGTTATATTTTTGGTGACTGGATGCTTGTAAAAAGTGAAGGTGGTTGTTGGTAGTCAGGCTCTTTGGTGATGCCTCCTATTTTTAGTGCCCTCTTTTGTAGCGTGCAATTTAATCAATGTTTTAACTGTGAGTCAAAAGTACATATTTTATGAATTCTCCTTAAAGGTTTACGATTTTTTCTTTTACTACTAATATACAAAATGACCATTTTATGTCTCTAATGATTGTGTCTCAATAGCCCAATACAATTACTAATAGAGAACTACATGGTCTGAAATGAGCTCTAATATAATTATTTCTGTCCCTGGGTTGTGGGTAATTCAATATTCAGTGCTGATGTACTCAGTTAAACATAGTGGATTTACATACCGACAGTCATAGGTATGTATCGAAAGAGGCCAACTAGTATCATGAATAATAATCATTTCATTTTGCTATTTATCTAGTGAAAATCTGGATTCTGAAAGCCTTACATGATTTTTCTCAGGTGCTCAATATTAACGAAGGAGAAGAAATTTCTATGAATTACTTACGCTTATAGGTAATTGAAACAGAGTCTGCCAAAAGTAGAAATGGAACTTCAAAGTTTGTGTTTGAAAATTTATTTTTCCCAAATGAATTTATGGAAATTATACTTTTCAAAAAAAATTTACAGATAGCTAACATTTGTTCTTTACTGTACTGAAATTTGTAATACACTATATATTCTTGGTAAGGTAAGTACGAAAATATATATTACATAAATGACTGAAAAAGGATAATGATGATATGATTTGATCTTGTTTAAATAGTTATTCTGTAGGTACAGTTTAAGTAGCCTTCTACTCATTTTTATACTACTCTACAGTCTCAAGAATTTAGCATATTAAATTGGCTCTGCAGCTACAGGAAAATTTTGGATTGACTGCTATGTTTATACATATGTTTAACACCAAGGTTGCCAAACCACCAGGGCTACAGAAAACAGAATGAATTATGAAGAGTATTAATTGAGCTTTTGCTACCAAAAAGCATCTATCCAGTAAGTATAGTGCAAAGTCTTATAGATCCAACTGGCTTAGAATATTTTTTCTACTTTCTGCTATGGTGCCTGAAATGTCTATAATTAGAGATATTCCTTTGGGTTCAGGCAATATCACAATTGTTATCTGGAAGTTTAAACTGTTACTGCACATTGGCCCAGGGACACACATGATCTTGCCCAATATGTAGCTTAAACAGTATTTGAAAAAGGGGGGAAAAGTAAATTAGAATGGGAAAATCTCAGTTCATGGATTATTCTGGAGAAAGTAATTTAAAAAAATTTAATGTTTATTTGAGAAACAGAGAGAAAGCATGAGTGGGGAGGGCCAAAGAGAGAGGGAGACACAGAATGTGAAGCAGGCTCCAGGCTCTGAGCTGTCAGCACAGAGCCCATTGCAGAACTTGAACCCACGAACCAGGAGATCATGACCTGAGCTGGAGTCTGACATTTAACCAACTGAGCCACCCAGGTGCCCCTGGAAAGAGTAATTTTGGGTGGCATAAACAATGTAAGGTTTAGCTCTGATATAAAAAGTTACTATGTGGGGCTCCTGGGTGGCTCAGTCGGTTGAGCGTCCAACTTCAGCTCAGGTCATGATCTCGCGGTCCGTGAGTTCGAGCCCCGCGTCAGGCTCTGAGCTGATGGCTCGGAGCCTGGAGCCTGCTTCCGATTCTGTGTCTCCCTCTCTCTCTGCCCCTCCCCCATTCATGCTCTGTCTCTCTCTGTCTCAAAAATAAATAAACATCAAAAAAAATTAAAAAAAAAAGTTATTATGATTCTAATTTGCTTGCTTTTCAGCCCAAGTCCTCATCCTTTATGGAAAAATAAACAATAAAGATATTTCTTAATGTAAAATTAAAAATATATGACTTCTTTGGATTTGTTGAGATTTCCTCATTCTTAAACAACCTTTATCATTTCAAACTTATTCATATGTTTTTCTCATATTATAATTTTTGGCCTAATCTTTAAAAGCTTTGTATTTAAGAAAAAGGTTATTTTCGAGTCCCAAATTAATGATTTGTGACCAGAGACAGAATGAACCATAAATATATTATTTTAGGTTTAAAATTTTTCCCCAAGAGACATTATTGATGTGCTCTAGTTTGGTTTTCCTTGTGACCAATGACTTGTATTTAGGAAATGGTTTGACCAGTAGAAATACAATTCATTATGAAATTAGGCTGCTCATTTTTTTAAGTTTTAAATTCATTTTCAAAAAAAGACGCTTATCTTATATACTCAATAGTACAACATTCTTAGTTTTGTGGCATTCATTGTTTTAATTAAGTTATTTACCAAATACTTATTAACATTTCTTTTGGTCACTGGCTATGTACAAATTCATTATTAGGGTTGGTGTAAGGGATAGGATGACTTAGAGATGAAAAGAATATGGCTTCTAGTCTTTAAAATATTTTAAGTTTAAAGGAAGAGACAGTTTGTACACAATTAGCAATGGAAAATAATTGAAGTAAGAAGATGAGTCTCTTCAGTAAGGAAGTTAAAGCCACATTTCAATTGGAACCCAAGAATACTAATTGGAATGTTGGCTTTCAAACTTTTTTTCCAGAAAGTGGTAGGGAAATGTAGTAGAGGGGGCTATTTTTAAAATAAACAAAACATGGGGCGCCTGGGTGGCGCAGTCGGTTAAGCGTCCGACTTCAGCCAGGTCACGATCTCGCGGTCCGTGAGTTCGAGCCCCGCGTCAGGCTCTGGGCTGACAGCTCGGAGCCTGGAGCCTCTTTCCGATTCTGTGTCTCCCTCTCTCTCTGCCCCTCCCCCGTTCATGCTCTGTCTCTCTCTGTCCCAAAAATAAATAAAAAAAACGTTGAAAAAAAAAATAAAATAAAATAAACAAAACAAACATAAAAACAGTTATCTTTCTTATAAAAAATTCTTTATTAAAAATAAGACAAAATTTAAAAAGGAGCCTGTAATCCTGCACTGTAAACAACTGCAAATTCATCAATACTTTTCCCACCACGTAGACATATATATTTTTTTCTTTTAAAATAGGGTCACACCAGAAACTATTTTGTAACCTATGTTTTAACTTAATGTATCATAAGCTATTTTCAATGGTTATAAGTTATCTTGTATAGCATTTGCATATTCATCATTTGTTTACTCATCTAATTAAAAAAAATACTGAGAATTTACTATATTCTAGGCACAGTCATTGTCCAAGGATGCAATTATACATTTCAAAGTTTGTGTTGCTGATGAAACCAAATCATAATAGAATTCAGTGCAAAAGAATGGGTTAGGTAGAGAAAGACAAGAAAAAAATAATTATTTCCTCTTTATTTAGTCATTGTTGAGGATGTTAACTAAGTATTTGGGTAACAGATGTATTTGGTGAACCTCAAGGCAAAGTTACTGAGAATTACTTAAGTTTGTTCTGCTTACAAAACAGAAGATATGTCTATTTATCATAAACATAGACAGGGATATACAATAAACACTTGAAGGCATAAAAGGGAACTATACGTTTATAAGTTAAACTCCTCGCTCCATCACCCAGAACCTATATGACCTTCGGTAGGTCAATTACTAAGAATTGGTTGAAGACTTTCCTTTCATTATTGGCCTGGTCCTAGTATTCTGTTCAAAGGACTCCAGAGTAGGTAAAGAAAATATTTTCTGTGTCTACATGATTGTGATCATCTAAAACAGGAAAGCATAAATGGAATGCAGGTAGAACTCACAGAGGGCTACACTGTTTTTTACTAAAGTTTTATGCTTTCAACCTATAATAGTTACAGTTTTTATAAACATGTTTTTGTCATACATCCATTTATCTATCTCTCCATCCATCCATCCATCCATTGTAGAGGCCCAGGAGAGGCTGCCTCAGGATGGCCCACTTTGGCCTAAAGATTATCTTGAATTAAAAGTAATCTAAATCCAGCAGATGCAAGAAAAGTCTCCATCTCTCCAGAATTACCTAAAATTGCCTTAGAAAGGAGAACCTATGCCAGGAAGAAAGCTATTAACAGTGACTCTTTTTACCTAAGAACCTTATCTACATATTAGAACAACTTTTGTTTTTCCGAATATCTCCTTTCACCTTCTTGCTGATGGTCTTTCTCACCTTTGTATCCTCAGACCCTACACTTTTCCTTAGCTCAGATAAACTTCCCATTGCCTCATTGTCTTTGGGATTTCATGTCTGTGTAGATTCCCCAAACATATGCCTATTAAATTTTATTTTCTCCTGTTAATCTGTCTCATGTCAATTTGATTCTAAATCCAGCTAGAAGGACCATAGGGCAGAGGAAGATTTTCCTCTTCAACACATCCATCCATCTCTCTCTCTGTCTCTCTCTCTCTCCATCTATTATCTGTCTAATTAACATTAAAATGTTATTCTTAGATAAAGGGATGTAGTTTTGAATGCATTGCAGAAAGAGACAGAGAGAAAGGAAATATTCTTTTCATAAATATAAGAGCAAATATGTATTAAAATATGTGCTTATATACATTTATGTGTGTATCCAGTCCCAATTTTTTTTTCAAAATGTTTTCCTGTGCAGTTCTTGTTGACTTACTTGCGTTTTTTTTTTTTTTTTTTTTTCCTACCTAACCAAACATTAACGCACCAGAAAGCTTCTTAAGTGGGAGAGGGTATGCTCTCCAGTTGGGTGGGACTGGTCCATATGTATAAAGAAACTAAAGGGAAATAGAGAGCTCTCCACTTAAAATTAGTGTTCAAAACAGAGAATAATTAGGTTTCAAAGAAAACTCACTTAAAGTTGTTATGTGACTACACTATTAGAATTAAGAGGTAACTGAGATTTCCCAAGTGATAACAGATAATTTGCCATTTAGCTTGTAATGAGGTTTGAAAAAAGATGCTCAACAAGATACCAGCCGTAACTAGAAAGGCATTTCTTAGAAGGTCCACCCAGTGTGCATTTACTCGTTTATCCTTATAAAAGAGACAAATTGTCTAATGCATTGTACTCTCAGTAGTCATCATTAGTGCCCCCAAAAAGATTTCTGTTGACCCTAACCATCTCTACTGACTATTTCCTCCTCACTGGCTTTTCTTAGTTTTCTGTTGAGTACTCTGTCATAAGCCATCAGAGCCAGATGTGGTGAGATTGTACAGAGAAATAGAAATCATAACATTCAACGTTGTAGTAATTACATTTTTACTTGAAATATCCAGAGAAATATGATGCAATCTTTAAATGCATATGCAAATCATGTGCAAATTATATGCTAATACATGTGTGGCCCGCCTAACTATTACATATAACTGAATGCAGCCCTTGGGAAAATCTTATTGGAGATCATTGGTCTAATGAAAATTGCTGCTGCACGCTAATTATAGTGACATGTGTGCTACTGTATTGCCCCTTAGTGGTGAGGGGGATGACAGAGGTTAGTTGAAGTTAGGTGACTGACAGAATTATGTCTGTGATCATAGAAGTAAATAGAAAATATCTTTTTCTCCAAAATCCCATATTTATGGCTTTGCATCTAAATTAAAATGTAATATTGGCTAACTACTGACAATGTTCAGAAGGACAATAGTCTAGAAGACAAAAGACACAAATTACCACCTTGACTCAGTATAATCTTTCTCTGCTACAGTGTTTTCATGAATTTTTAATTTTTTTACCAGCTTACTAATTCACTGGAAATATACAAATTATAAAAATATACTCCACATTTAGAGAAGTAATTCTACATTTGCATCCCCCAAATAAGCCAAGTGCTAAAAGGATTTAATAATTTCTTTGAAACAGGCAAATCCAAGCTCTGCAGTGTTCATGCTGTATGACCTTGCATAAGTCTCTTAACATATCTGAATCCTTAGTTGCTTACCTATGAAAATACAATAATAGTACATACTTCCTTGGCTAGATAAAGAATCACATGAAATACTATTTTGCAGAGTCTAGAATATTGTGGTAGGAAAAGATAGGATAAAATAGGCATAGAGGAAAAGATTAGGAGCTGAGGTCCCTGGGTGAGGGAAAAACACAGATTTCAGAACAGCGCTGGGAGTGTCTGACCACAGCAAAGCCCCTCAGGGTAAGGGTCTTAAGAATGTAACAGACACCACCTACTCCCCCCCAACGTTTCCCTCAGGAATTTGACAAAAGACCTGACTAAAAACAAGTAGACCATAAAGCCTATTACCCACAAGGAAGGGTTTGGCCATAGACCACCCATCATACAATGGAAATGAGCCAATCAGGAATGGACAACCCAGCGCCTAGAAGTATCAAGCCAATGAGAGTAGGACCTGAGAGGGAATACGGGGGAAGGGAAGCAAGGGCTGACCAGAACAAGAACCAGATAAGAACCCTTGCCTATAGTCCTGGGGCATTCTATCGAATGTCCCCTCACTGTAAAGAGAGCTTTCATACTATTCTACCTTTTTGATCTTATACTCTAATAAACTTTTGCCTGCTACTCATTTTATTTCGGGTCCACCTCTTCATTCTTTAAAGAGGTGAGACAATGAATCCCGGGTATTGAGGTAAAAAAAATCCTACAACAATAGGACAGGTAAGTGCTCATGAGTCCATTACTTTATTTAAAATGAGTGATTATTAAAATAATTTTTTATACCTATGTATCTTTTCTAGTCCAGACTAATTTTTAATTTATGATATTTACATTTCCTAATTAGAGAGATAATATTGGAGAGATGGCCCATTTTTATTTAAGCTATAAACTAAGAGAAAAACAAACAAAAAAAAAAAACTTCCAATTATGATGTAGAATATTAAACAGGAGTATAATGTGTATGTAGGAGTTCTAATACCACCGTTTGAGACTTATGACTAAGAGATGAAGAGGTTGAATTGTGGGGGGAGAATGAAAGAATTACCTTAATTATTCATTAACCTAATTAGCTTAATTAATTTAAGCAGTTTCCCTGCTTGAAAGAAGTACTTTCCTGAACTTGTTCAGAAATTACATCTACCTTCATTAAAGCCAAAATAGGCATAAAATGTTTAGTGGTTAGCTTATGATAAAGTTCAGGAATCAAAGGATTTGCTGATCGTGTTCCCCAGGAAATAGCTCCTGGAAAGGATCCCTTGATTTCTGAGATGTATCGATTCTTGCCAGTCTTCTTCATATGTCTTGTTTAAACGATAGTATTTTGCCATTTCTAGAACTATTCCAAGTTGCGGAATTAAGCATGTCTGAGAGCTTCACGAAGCTTTGGCTAAAACCAAGGATATTAAGATTGTGGAGGAAAAGTCACTGGATTTCTAGCTGTAGAATATGCAATTATTTCTAAGTTTCAAAGAGGAGGCAATTTAGGTCTTATTGCATTAAATAACTATGCATTTAAATAACTATATATGCCTGCCTTACACTAGGCATAAGCTAGGTGGTTGAATATCTCTCTGCGCGTTCTCCTGTAGACACACAGTGGATAAGGAAATAGAAGGGATATCCAGCTCTTTATAAATACTAACAAAGAAAGATTTGGGAAATAAGCATAGATCTTGATCCATAGAGTTATTTTATATATAGTGTGTGCTTATTATCAGTAGTTAATGCTGTCAGGTTCATCTTCAGCAATGGATGGTTTTCTCAACGTACAAGCAGCCTTAAGAACAGTCCTTCTGAAGTGCTTTTCTGTTATGAGGATAATGACAGCAAATACAGGTTTTTTGGTGTTACCCTTTTACTGAGGGTGTTCTATTTGACATCTTAAAAATTAAATACAGGGCTGTATCACGATGGACACCAAGTTGCCTTAAATCTAATGTCACATTTTCCCTCATGCAGATAACTTAATTACTAAAAATAAAGTCACTGCCCAGTTCTTAATGACTTAATTATTTGGAAGCAAATTGATTTATCTCTTTTTATCTCAATAAACTCTTCACTTTCTGTGTTAAGCAGAAGGAGGACGTATGTTATGCAATAAAATTGAAGGTTTCAATATGTTTGATCACAGTTTTCTCCTACTATAAAATGTGTGAAGCCAACAGATTCAGCACTTTTAGCTTCGGGAAATGCTTGACTCTCTGGAAGGCATGTAATTGAGTGTACCTGTGGTACAGGGCTATGTCTAATCAGTCGACTGTGTAGCTGGGTAGAGTCGAGTGCCATTCATCTGCCTCCCCTGAGATTTGTGGAAACAAGAAGGAGGAGCAGGCTCAAGACAAAGATATATAACCATGTTGACCACTGAAGTTCATGGTTAACAACTTAATTATCTAAGTTCAGCTATCACTCAGAAACAAACTTGTGCAATTTATGCACATTTTATAATTTACAATAGAAATAGCATAATGCTAAGGACAGTGCTGCTAAAATTAGAATCCACATTAAGTGTGTTTAATTTAATTTTTCTAATTATATTTCTAATAGCTTAAATATCTGCACTGATAAAACGGTTAACCACCTGCATTTGAATGCCACCTGATGCGTTTATTTTGGAACAGTAACAGATTGGTATAATTTGAGCTCAAGTTCCTCTGAAAATTTTTCTATTAATGGTCCTAAATTAATCTTTGTGCCTGATCTGCAGATGATGTTATAAGGCAACAATCATTGTGAGAATTGCCATTACATGATAATATCCTGAGGGTTTTTTTTTTTTTTTTCAGTTCAAACTTGGATCAGTGGATAGTTAAATTAAAAATAGAAATTTGCACTGGCATTTCCATTTTCCTATAGAACTTCAATGTTGGAATAGTGCCTGGTTTTAAAAAAAAATCAATTCAGTGAAATGTTTGCATAGCACTATGTGAGGAAGGTTAGGTGATATGCACTACACCTACTGTACCAAGTGAGCAAACATATGTAGAATGCCTCTATTTGCATATAGTTTCTATATGTCCCATATATTGGGGCTGATGATATAAAGTGTAATGTAACTTAAACTAATTCTTTGCCCAAGCAGTACAAAAATCTAACCTTTTGAAAATCTGATGAATGATACAGATCCTTTCCTCCTTTCTCAAAAAAGAATTTAAAAAAAATGCACAAAGAAGGCATCAGCATTTTATCAAGACAGTCAAATGAAAGTACTCTATTTCCTCTTGTTTAGAAATGAACCTAGGCCCAGCAAAGCGCAGAGAAGCGAAAAGATCACATAGGCCATCTTGCCCATCCTTAGACACACGATTATATTTGAAAACGTTAAGTCTTAAGATACTGAAAGTAAAGATTTCTGAAGCTCTGAGTCTAATGAGGCCAGTCTCTCACTGAACCGGTGTATAGTCTGTGCTGAAAATGCTGTTATTCAAGGAAGCCTGCAATGACGCAACCGTGGGGAATAATACGGTCATCCCACAGAAGTTTCGGTGCTAACTAGAGGTATGATTTCAATTAACAGTGGTGATAATAATAATGATGACTATTACTATAAAATCTATTATAATCTTTTTAGTTGAATACGATACAGAATAGAGTTGAACTAGGAATCCTTAGTGTAGGTGTTGGTGCTAGCTGGCCTTAATATAAATATGTGACCTTGATTAATTCATTCAACCAATACATTATAGGTTTTGCATCTGTAAGGTGTGTGGGGTTAAACAGGATGATCCCGAAGCTTTAAATTTCTGTATTGGACACAGTGTTCTGCAGACAACAAAACATGAGCTTTGGAGACCATAAGACCCGGGTTAATATTTAGACTATAATCACTTATTATCGAATGTGACTGCTCGAGAACAACCTGTCCCATCCTCACTTTTTTTTTTCCCCACTGAATACATTTGACATAATTAAACTGATCTAACAGAGCTGAAATCAAAATTAAAGGGTAATAGTCTTTGGCTCATAGTAGGTTCATTTGGTTTCATTATGACTATTGCTTTACATGACTGTGAATGTGGCAGTAGGGGCAGAAGCCATGTCTGGAGGCAGTGATGATGTGATTAGAAAAATATGTATGGGTTTATAGTAGCAACTCCTTCCAGGACTGTCACAGTGGCCTTTGTCCCACATGTCACAGAGCGAATTGACTGTTCTGAAACCGAAATCCTTAATTTGAAAGCTTGTCCGATGTGTCAGACAGACTTGTGAGCTCAGGAAGGAACTGCAGATCGCTAAAGCAATGGCTCTACTCTGGGGAAATTCATAGGGACTTTTGTTGCTCTGTCCACAACCGTACTCTCAAGAAGGTCTGCATGGCAAGGCTGCAGATGGCCCATTGTCAAGGCCTTTTTTTGTAGAACTCTGTGGGACTGCAAGTTGGAGCAAATACTGTATCTTTTATGATAATCTCCAAGCAAATGTAAAATGGTTGATGGATTACTTTTCCTACATGGTCTGAGTTCTTTCCTCTCTCTGGCAGAAAGAATTGAGCTCACTATGACTTCTGAAATATATAATTATGGGAAATCATGTTTTGGATTGACAGTGGGGAAGGAAAAGGCATGCACGACTCCTGTTTGGACAGGGGAGACAATTGGAGAGGAAGTCAACCTTGAATGGCACTGAGGAGCAGGATAATGAAGCATGAGTTGACAGGTGATGGGATAGATCTAAAACATTTGAACATTGTATAATAAAATGAGTGAAATAGGTTGACTCGATCAAGGGCCATTATGGGAAATTATGTCTTTACTGTACTATTTGTTTCTGTGATAAATGAAGAACTCTATTTCCTTGACTTAGGTTTAAGGTCTTTTCTATGTATAATTTCTTCCAAATCTACTTTGGAAAAAAAAAAAAAGATTCATTTGTAAAGTATTATTATATTTGTCTCCTGGTCCAAACTATGTATGTCATTTTGTGCTTCCCAAGATGAATATTGTGGTAATGATGGTCTTATTTTCTTTCCCCAGTAGGGAAGAAAAACAATTCCAAGTAATGGTCAGTTTTGAGACCATCAGAAATAGCCAGTATACATCAAAAACAAATCTGCAAAAATTACTTAAAAATTTCTTCAGTGATAAATGAATAGGGTAAACAAAGTATGCCAATTTGGATTCAAGTCATTCTTGACATCAAGGAACAATGATGCTTCTTTACTCTTTCCAATACTTTTACTTTCAACCAGTAGCATATTATGGTTCACGACTTGCCAATAGAGTAGCAGTGCATGTGTCTCATTCAACACAAGGGTTACTACTCTTCCAAGAAAAGTTACTTTTAATTTCCTTGAAGGCTTGATATCACTGAGTGGAGAACAGCAGTGGCGAGGTAGAGAGATATCAGAAGGGCTGAACTGCTGACAGAGGACTACCTGAGGGTAGTCTGCCAATTACTCTCCTACCCCAGCCGGAAAAAGGCCAGACCACCAAGGGACATGTGTCAGGAATCAGCTAATAGGTCTACTTGTTGAGATTTCAAAATTGACTGGTAAAAACAACTTGTTTGCAGGCACTTTGTCTATGTGAGAAGTGACCTATTTGCTCTATTTAACTGTGTGAAAATAGAAATGGTCATTCAAATCCAATTGACATTTGGATACACTTTTAAAGCACTATAAAGATGAATGCTCCTGCCATTGGGAAAAGCTTAATCAATAAAATAATGAAATTTATTGAAAATGTTGAAATCACTATGTCCCCCAAACCTGTAGCTCATTCCTATTCATTGCTCTCGTGATAAAACCTGAATCTTCATTGACTTCTCCCTTTCGTATCAGCCATTCCCCAACTGGTTCACCGTGTGCTGTCACTTCTTCACAGGTGTCTCCCAAATCTGGCTGCTTCTTGCTAGTCTCACTCTTGCTGTCTTAGTTCAGAATCTTAGCAACTTCTCCAGGAATAGTCTCTTCTTGTGCCTTACTGCTTCGATTTCTGTCTGAAGGGCATCTTTCACCCTGCTTCTGCTGTCTAAAGAACCTTACTGCCTGGACATAGCTCACTTGGGTCCAGATCTGGGGGTGGAGAGGCAAGTGCGTCCTAGAAACAAATAGATTATCATGGAGGAGTCAAGTCAAGTTGGAGATGAAGGAAGATGGTAAATGCTTCCCTTTGGTCTTCTCGAAAAAACATCTTCTGTTTTATCCAAGAATATATGCAATTGCTTTTCTGAAATATATATATATATATATATATATATATATATATATATATATATTAATTCATTGAGAGGAGAGATTGTCTAAGAGTCATTCTTTTTTAATAAAATAAATATTTTTTACATTAAATAACTTCTTTATCTTTTCTTTGTGCAAAGGATCAGTATGTATAATGGAGACTGTGGAATCAGAAATTTTAGGTTTACAGCTTGTCCACTTAAAGCACTTAACTAGCTACGGGACCTCAGTTTCTGACCTATGCCTATTGACCTCTCTAGGCTTATTTAATGCTACTGTCCAGTTACACTGAATTTGTTGCTAACTCTGGATCAAGTCATGTGTTCTTCTCCCTCTAGCCTTCACACATGTTTCCTGTGTCTGGAAGATTCTTCCATAATTTGCCTTTAACCAGCTACTTCCCACCTCCACATACCTACACTAACTTCTCACCATCCTTCTGGCCTTGGTTTAAATGGCAGCTCCTAGAGGAAGCCGCCTTTGACACCTAATTGAAGTTAAACCCTGTATCCATTGATTCCCATGCGACCCTATACTTCTTCCGTCATGAGGCATCTTAACTGAACGATGCATTTATGTCTTCCCAGCAAGACCGTCAGCTCTGAAAACAAAGGTCTGTCCCTCTTCCTCCCCACTCCATCCTTAGCCCCTAACCAAGCGCCTGGGAACCGAGAAGTCACTCAGCGAATATTTGTGGGATGACATACCCAAATGTGTTTTGCTGTTGATCGGAGACACATATCCCAAATCCCATCAGTTGTGCTGAATAACAGCAGGGGCTGGCCCGCAGTAGCCACTCATAAACATCTATTCAAAGAACGATGATACAAATGAATGACAAGTGAATGAGTGAATGAAGCAGTGAGAAGAACACAGAAGTCCTTCTGTCTAAGACATCTCTTCGTAAAACTTGAAATCCTGAATAATGTTGTTTGTTGCATAGCCATCAATTCCCCATCCCGGCGGCCAGGCCCTGGGAGAACGAAAGGGAAAGTGACAGGAAGCTAAGCGTGTTCCAGTTTGAAGACAGGCCATTGGAACCCTAGGAAAAAAACTCATGAAGACCCCAGGAAACTAAAAAGTGGAGGAGGAAGGAGGAAGGGAAAGAAAAAGAATGAAACCACCTGCTTGTATTCATGACTTGACTCCCAGTTGTGGCAAGTGAGACATTGCTTTTCCTTACTTCCCAGGCAAACATTTGGGGAGGCTTCTGCAGCAAGGATCACAAAAACAAAGGAGACGCATGCAAGCTCAAGAAAATGAAATCAGTGTTTAATTACTAAATAATCTACCTCTAAAATTAAAGAAAAAAAAAAGCTTAAATAATTCAGTTTGATTTGGTCTCATTAGTCTGATTTCCTAGTATTTAGCCTTAATTATGTGATACATAAGCCCTAATTATGTGGTACATATACAGTGTGCTCTCTAAAGTTAAAGATCAGAACGGATACTGACTTAAAGGATAAAATATGTTAAATTATTAATGATAATTAATCTTACAAAATAGGCATAATTAGTTTAAGTACTTTAGATATTATTCTTAATAGCATTACAAATAATATGACACAGTTTGAGCATTTTAAAAATAATTTGTTGGGAAGAAAGGCTATGTAAGCAGTGTGTTTTACTCAGGACGGCCAAAGGGATTGCTTGGGGCTATCAAAATATCTGTCCTTGCTGAAAATGTGAGTTTGTTTTAACCCATTAAGTGCTGTTTCTTAAACAAAATGGGAATATTGGTTTCAAAGAACATTTTTTTTCCCCATGAATAACCATCTTTAGAAATGAAAGTATGTATGCCATTCACAGGTGTTTTTGGGGGGAGGGGGGATATTTTTTGTTCCGTGCATTCTGGGTACCATGGTATTTGTTGTCAGCACTGTTCAGTTTGTTTTAGTGTTTCGCCTTTTTACTGTTAGTTTTTTGTCTTCTACTAGGGTTAATTTAAAATGAATGTGGTTATTCAATTTTGATGCCATAAGTCAAAGCCTTGTGTTTTAACTCCTTTTCCTGCCCCTGAATAAATCTGCTATTGTCTTTTAATATCTAACATGGAATTAAATTCGGAAAAAATTTACAGGAATATAAAAGGAATACAGTTTGCAAACTTTTGAAATGGATGTTTATTGAATGAGGCAATGCACGGAATCAGATACTGTTCATCTCTGCTACGTGAAGTTTAGTGATGAAGAATAAGGTGGTAAACTACACGTCAGAAATCATATTATTACCTTTCTAGATGTTGCTACAGTGTTCCAAGCCCAAGCTTAAAATAACTTTGCTGAATACTACTGAGGAAAGTTCCTAGAATCCAACTGCAGAGCCTTTCTCAGAACGTAGCCCAAGCAAATCACCAGAGACATGATTTCATCCAATAAAATCCTGATGTGATTATACTAACCCAATATATATAAATCTGTCTTGAATGTTGACATTAAGATACCACAATGGTTAAAAGTAGGTAAAGAATGTTTAGGAGCATCTATTCTAAAGTCAGACAGGAAAAATTTTTAATACTGGGGTTTGTTCTGATGGTGTCCTTCCCTAATGTTCAAATCAATACTGCATTCTTCCCAGATACCACATTCACCATTTAACATGTTCTTCAAAGCTTCCATCATCAACATTTTGAGCATATTTTGTCCCAATATTCAGTCCCCCTAATTAGATGTAAGGCACTGTCTACCTAATACTAATTCAAATTTGGCTGTACTGAATAAACAGTTGTTAAGGACAGAAATGAAGGCTGGCTTCTGAGTGGGAAGGCTGGCCAACGTAGGCTCAGTCAAGGAAAGGAAATCCCAGCACTGTTATAATGTTCTACCAAGAGGACTCAGCAGGTTGCAGCAGTGACTCCTATACATTTTAAATCTTTAAATCAACAATAGCAGACTTTCTTCATGTGAGATCTTGCATAGAATCTCAGCATGTAAAACAGATAAAATTGATATTTTAGAAGTCAACGAGAACAATAAGGGTGTTTCACTGAAAAAAAAAAAATGTAAGATTTGGATATTACAAATGGCAACACCATTCAACCTCGGCATTCAATTGATTTTTCAATTTGTGTTAGTTGCACAATTTCAAAAAAATCCGCCCAGGTAATTTGCAATAGAGTATAACAGATTTTATACTCATTTCAGACAGATGACTTTGAATATTTGATTACTCTTGAACTGATTATGACAGTGTCTACAGAAGACACTTTTTTTTTAAGTTTATTTATTTATTCTGAGAAAGAGAGAGTGAATGAGGTAGGAGCAGAGAGAGAAGGAGAGAGAGAGTCCCAAGCAGGTTCCACACTGTCAATACAGACCTGATGCAGGACTTGAACTCACAAACCGTGAGATCATGACCTGAGCCAAAATCAACAGTCAGACCCTTAACCTACTGAGCCACCCAGGTGCCCCAACGAAGGACACTTTCATTTGAGGTGTGCAGAGAAGCAATTGTTGGAACTGTTGGCTCCTATGGTTTTGTTTAATCACATTTTATTGTGATCTATATGCTTATATGTTTAGCTTATATGTTTGTATAATTTTATACAAAATATCCTTATGAAACTCTTTATTGCATATTTCATATTGCTTAGGACATATAGTACATCACAGAATATACTCTTTATGAGATCTCTGGTGAGAAATTCCTGTTTGAACTTAGTACCAGAAAGAATGGAGGTTTTGAGTCTAAGAAGGAAAAAAAAAATCATATGAACATTGTGAGCTGTGTAACTGCCAATTCTTTTTTATTTTGGCTGCAAAAACCCTTACAGCCATCAATTATGACCAAGTATTGAGTGTGTGTGTGTGTGTGTGTGTGTGTGTGTGTGTGTTTACATTGTAAACTTTTAGCCTCATTGCCAGTCTCTATTTTTTCCTTGCGTGAGCTTCTTTTCTATCTTTTTAAAAGATAGAAGTTTTAAATTTGTTATTATATAATTATTATTATATTATATATATAATATATATTTATATATATTATATATATTTATATATATTTATATATATTATATATATTATATATAATAATTATATTATATTATAATAATTATTAAATTTGTTATTATATAATTTTATAATCACCTTAAATAGTATCTGAAAAAAAAATTCAGGAAAATGTAAATAGTAGATAACTTAAAACGATTTTTATTTATTTCTACCACTGACTCCCACTTGTGAAGAATGAGACCATGCCTAATTCATTCTTGTATCTTCAGAACTAGAAGAGAGTCTGCGCTATGATAATTCTATATCTTCATTTATAACATTCCTATGATCACCTATTGATGACCAATAAAAATATATGATAAAAGCTTTCAATGATGCAGTTCCCCTCTTACTCTAAGCTTATTTACCGCCTCAGGAACTTGCAGATACCCAAGCATACCCTACACTAGTTTATAATTGTACTGCCACACACAGTCATCCTTGAGTTGTTCTTCCTCCCGGAATGCTTTTCCCCATCTTGTTTTAACCCAAATACCACTTCCTCTCTGAAGGCTTTTCTAACTTTATCTGAAGTGTTAATCACTCTTCTCTTGAATTTTTAATGTAACGAACTTCAAACTTTAATCAACTTCTCTAATCAAGTTCTTATCAAACTTAATTATCCATTAATATAACTGTTTCTCCTGAAATTCTGTGATCTCCTTAAGGATAAATAACCAGTCTTTTTCATCTTTGTGACAGATGTAACATGAATGTTCAATGTTCTTAACTAACTATGTGCTTGTAAACAAATTAAGAACAAATGACTATCCATCAAGTTTAGCCCCGATTTTCATGTAGTCGCTTAAATCATAAAAATAGCCCATATAATGTAAGTTATTTTTAGTAACTTTGGCTAATTTCTAGTTTTATTTTTACTGTTAGAGATGAATTTTTAAAAGTCCCTGTGGGGATTTGGGGGAGCGCCTGGGTGGCTCAGTCAGTTAGGCATCCAACTTCAGCTCAGGTTGTGATCTCACAGTCCTGGGTTCGAGCCCTGTGTTGGGCTCTGTGCTGGCAGCTCAGAGCCTGGAGCCTGCTTGGGATTCTGTGTCTCCTTCTCTCTCTGCCCCTCTCCCACTCATGCTGTGTCTCTCTCTGTCTCTCAAAAATAAATAATAAACATCAAAAAACAATTTAAAAGTCCCCATGGTTCTTTTCCTAAATTTAAAGATAACTGGTCTAACTAAAGTCTTTTACATTTCTGAAATTTGTAAGAGTGCTAATAAACATTTTTAAGATCGAAAAATTTGTCAACATGAAACTAAATGTACACATCCATATATTATATGTATTTAAATAAATAATTAGACAGGAAAGCCATAAGCTAAACTGTATAATATTTGCAATTGTACAAATAGAGCTAAAAATTCAACATTACACTGGTGTTGCACAATGCAGGAAATTGAAATATTTAGTAAGTCTGTTACCTCTGTTCAAGCTTGTTAATGGCAGTGGAGATAAATTGTCACAGTCTCAAGTCTGAAGCAATATGGTACTTGAGGTTAGCTTCATAAAACTAAGGAATACTTCTGTGTACGTTTTAATGCCTAGTGACTGTTTTCGAGTAAGAATAAATTGCAAAAAAGGATAATACTTGGAATGTCTGTTTTGTAAGTTTCGTATCATTGTAACATTTGTTGTTGATCAAATAGGACACTATTAGTGCTTTGAAATAGAAGATTCATTTTTCTATTTTTATTTCTAACATCCAATCACTCATTTGACCTGTACTCAACTGATTCCTAACTATTTTCCTTGCCTGGTTGCTTGGAACTACATTAATGAAAGTTTTAAAATCAAAACCGTGGAAAGAAACTCCTGGGTTTTTTTCATTTGTTTTTTTGTTTTTTTGGTTGTTGTTGTTGTTTTCCTTTGGAAAAGCTACAGAGAAACCAGTTACATAATTACATAGTGTTAAAGTTATAGCAATATGTAGTTTTCAAATTGGAATACTTATGAGAGGTTTTTGCACTTAATGAGAGAATTTGTGATAAACGGACATTAAAACTGATTAGCTGCATATCACCTTTATATTTATAATCATTTTTCAACAGTATTTAATTGTTATGATACATGATAATAATCTCAATATGATAATATAGTCATGGAAAGTAATGATACTAATTCGATACCAGGCTGCTGCCTGCATTGTCCAGTTTAATAATTATAACATCAAAATGTTAGTGTAAAATAGACTCATTTTTTTCTTAGGTATTTTTCTTCTGGCTCTCTCTTCCCTGATCCTTCCACTTACTTATCAAACAGTTAATAAGATACTAAAGTGAAGATGTATGAATTGTTAATTCTGTTTTTCTTAATCTCTCATTTGTTAGATATCAGATGTGTATGCATTTAGTGCATTATCGATTATGAGGAAATGTTAGGTAGTTTCAATATTTTAATATTGTTTTCCTTTTCCTTTTCTTGCCTAATTTTAGTGTTTTAAATAATTCATTTAATGAATTTCATTGCCATGCTTATCTTTTAGTCCTTAGGAAACAAAATACATGGGTCTTTCTTGTATTGTTTTCCATTACTCATTTTTTTTTATAATTCATAATTCAAAGGAAGAGAGAGAGAAAAGGAAAGAGACTCATTTTCTAGACCCAGAGTTTAGGAGAAAATCTTGCTATAGGGCGGACAGCAGGTTGAAGCTGCCTCTGAAAGATGGGAGAGGCCAGTGATGGTTAGAACTCTACGGAAAAGACAGAACAAAAGCTCCAATGTACCACAGGCTACTTCTGAACTAATTCAAGACATTCAGGAAAACTTGAAGTAAATATACAGTTTGCCAAGTTTCATTCTTTAGTCAGCTTCCCCTCTGCTAAGCAGAATAGATCACACCAACACATCTATTACACCCTGCATTAGGTGATGAATTTCTTTTGAATCTAAAGTAGTAAGTTCCATCAGAGTGAAGGGAAGAAAACTTGCTTCCTGACTGCAATAATCAGGTAAATCTTTGGTGGAAAAAGTGGTATTTGAGTTAGGCCTGGCACTTGTCACAAAGGAGGACAGAAAAGCGTGCTTTTTCTCCATGTCTTGAATACTCCATGGCAAGAAAACAGAACGTGTTGCTCAAGGAGCGGTAATAGGTAATTAGGTAGGGCTGGCTGACTAAGTTTGAAGCCTATAATAAGGGTTTCGAAAGTTAGGAAATAATACTCATTTTACGGAAGGAGATTTACATGATTGGAATTTCATCATACTAAATTTCATCACAATATTTAAGGTGGTTTATAGTGAAGGGGATCTGAGAGGCTAAAATAAGCCTAGTAGTTAAGTTGAGACCCTGGTATATAGAAGTAAACGTGAGAATCGACTGAAATGAAAAAGTCTTGACTTGTTTGTTTAATGTAATTTGTGTAACAGATCAAGAAGTCCTTATTTTCTGTTAGGTGCTGTTTTGAGTACTTATTAATGAATTTATTTTATAAAACTTATTCCTAAATATTTGGATAGAATGAGAAACAGTGTTAAAAAGACCAAAAGTGCACAATTAACAGCAGAATTAACACAATGCAAGTCTAATGGAAGTATAATTTAAAACAAGTTTTGCCACTGGACGACCTAGAGTTTGTATGTTTGATGAGATAATCTATATGAAAAAATTTAATAAACAGCAAAACTTTGAACAAATGCCCGATAGGATTCTCACAATTCAAAATTGACCAGAAACATAAAAAAGAAAATTACATTTGAGTAAGGTTGGAGTCAGTGAGTAGATTACCAGAACTAGTTATTAGATAGCACTTGCATCTAGGAAACAGTGGAAAAAAAATGTTTGCATGCTAACAAAGCTATATAGCCATTATTTGGAAACTGTTATGTGATTATTTTTCATGTACTTTAGCATTTTTTTGAGATGGAAAATCCATGGAATGCTCCATTTTCCTTTTTGCATTAAGAAGGCTTTCATAAGAAACTCATTGTGCCAGAGTGATAATTTTGCATAGTTTAATAGTTCCCATGAATCATGAAACTACTCTCAACCCACACATCATTTGACCCTTGTCAGCTTCTATACACAATCCCAAAGACAGAATCTGGATAAAATGCAGAAGTGCCAAGCATGAAAAATTATTCTGGATTAAAGGCAAAGATGAGGGAATTATTTTGATTGCTATATAAATGTGCTTTATGACACACAAAGCAAAATGATGCATCACATTTGGGTGCATGGAACAGAAACGATAGAGTTAAGTCAGAAAATGAAATTCTGTGGATCCCACAGCGGAATGAATCAGCTTACTTTTATTATTATTTTTAAAAATGAAAACCGTGCTAGCTTTTATTTGAGCTACCGTGTAAGTCAGTTTCAATTTATTAGTTACATAATCCAGAAAAAAAAATATATGGTCTGGACTTCCTGGAGAAAAATCTACTTTCTCTCTTGAAAATTTCATCTACTCTCATTTCAAATAGTATTTGTAGGCTTCATGTTATCAAATGTTTACTCTATAGGGTGAGGCATTTCCTGATTTCTAGATTCATATGCTTAAAAACCTGCTTGAACCTTCTTACTGAATGTCACCTATATACCTCAAACCACATGTTCAGAACTGAACTGATGGTCTCACCTGTGCCCTCACTGCCACGTATACCAATCCCCATATTTCCTCCTCTTTTCCTTATTTGGTAGAGTGGAAAGTCCTAAGACCTAGATACTCTCCTTTACTCCAACTCACTTCTACATCTCTAATGACAAGTTGTTGATTTTATATCCCAAGTATCTCAAATAAACTTCCCTCCTTTCTGCCCAAATGTCACCCAAGTACTCAGTATCTCTCTCCTGGCTATTGAAATAACGATCACCTGATGCCATTCTCTTCCTTGTCCAATCAGTGTTTCACTGCTGATGATGCCTTTACACAAATCTGGTCATCTGCCACTTAAAATTTTGTCCTCGTTTCCTAACACCTACATCATAAATGTAAACTCATCGTTTTGCTGCTGTACCACACAAAGTTCATGCCCCAGCTTTAACAAACTCTCTGAAATGTGTTTGATAGTATTAAGACAGATGGGTCTCAACCAAAATAAATGGTGGGGTGAGGGGACTTGAGGAGTGAAGTGAAAACTTAAGAAGAGAGACACGCATGCATACACTCATTCTTTCATTCATCAGCACGCATTTAGTAAGCATTCAGTAGACACTAGGTGCTGTGCACCCAAAGACTGATAAGACACAGTCTTTACCCTTGATTTGTTTTTGGCCTCCCATGAGAGACATCTAAATTGCCAGTTGCAGCTATACATGTATTTTTGAATAGGTTAGGAGGTGACGTCCAAATAAAATCTTGAAAGACAATGGGGCGTTATTCAAGAAAAGAAAGGACGAAAGGATTTTTAATCAGAAGAAGGAATGTGCCGAAGATGCAGAAACTAACAAGATCATATCCCATTCTAAAAAAAAAAAAAAAAAAAACTGCAAAAAATTTAGGCTAAACAGTCAAGAGTAGTGTACTTCATAAGACCAGCAGAGGCTGCCTCATAAAGGCCTTGATTGTCATTGTCAAGTGGTTGAAATTTGTCATTCAGGCAGTGGAAAGGTTTTAGTATACAGTTACATTTTTGAGGTTGGAGTGCATAGATACAAAAAATAAAAAGTACATATAATGTACAAATCAATACCTTATTGATTCCACCTTTAAAGTATGATAGAGGTGACTTGTTTAGCTCTGCATTTAGAAAGATTCTCCTGGTCTAGAGAGGAGATAGTGCAAAACTAAATCATGCAGAAAGGACACTGATTCGGAAGATGTTGCCACATTCCAAACAAAATATGTAAAGGGCCTAATGGAGTGGAGCAAAGTACACGTATTTGGAGATGTTTAAGAGGTAGAATCAATAATATTTGGTGAGTATTTGAACGAGGACATGAAATGAATGGGAAAATACAGACAAGACAAGCAGAACTAGACAAATGAAAGAAAACTGAGTTCTTTGCAACGGTGTAAACAGAGCTGTTCTAGTCAAATTGCAGAAAGGAAGGACAAACACCAGCCATATGTTTATATACTCTCCTTAAATATTTATTTGGGTGGATCAAGTTCATTTCAAGTGGCTAGGATGCAATGAAGTAATTATCCCAGTCTTGGTCTTACAAGCAAAAACAAAACCGAAATGGATATATATCATTCAGTTTTTAGGAATTCCAATGTAAATGACACACTTTTTCTGATTTGAAGCACAAGGAGTTACACAATATATAGTTCTTTATTTTTCTGTATATGATCATGATAATCCCTTGAAGTTGGGAAGCTGTATTTTAAGTTATGGATATTGGCTCTGAAGAATCCCTGATTTTCAATGATCACCAGGACTCCTACCCCTGTCTATTTATGGACACAAGAGTCAATAAAGGCAAAGTGATGACCAAAAAAAACCAAACCAAAACAAAACAAAACAAAAAACACACACACACAAAAACACAAACAAACAAACAACAACAACAACAACAACAAAAACATGAAAAGAAAAAAAGCTGTAAGTAACATTAGGATTTCTTAGGACATTGCTAAACTGCTGAGCATGATTTAAACAAACTAATTTAAAAAGGAGGCATTCTTCAACATTCTAACCTCGAGTTCCAAATATAATTAAAGCTTTATGATTAAGCTTTGGTGGAACAATTTCCAGGTCTTCCTTTTCTACTTTTGCATATTTTTTTAACCTTAATTATTCTTCTATTTAGAAGTTTGATTGTTGAAATTTACCACTTGAGCAATTTTACTCAACCAAAAGAACTAGCGGATATCCAAATTTTCTGTTCCATTTTTCTTTTATCTTTTATTACCAATATGTTCACTGTTAAGTAGGGACTTTAATGTTCAGCTCCTTTTTATTACACTGTGTCGAAAACAAACTGGGGGCAAGCCAGAGTTGTAGTTACTTTAGTGAGAAGCTAAGATCGTGAATGGATTCTAGAAACTAGGAAAGGAGGTCTGTGAGAGAGGTGGATATGCGTGAGAGATGTACAGAATTAATCCAATGAGGAAATTTGAATCATGCCTCAAGGCACAAGATGCCTGTGAACGAATCATTACATAAAGACTTTTTTGTTGCCCCATGCTTTTGGCCTCTTAGTGAGGTTACTCTTTTGGCAAATGATCTATCTTAATATTGCACAAGGGAAGCTTTGTATGGGCAGTGCATCATCAGAGTTCTCTTGTTCTAGAATAATGTAAGGAAAAGAATGTGTGCAATATCAAACACCAGGGTCCAGAATAAAAATAGTATTCCTTTGTTAAGTAAATGTAAAAGTAATAGGGAAAAGCATCCACTAAAAAAGAACACTGGAATTATGGAAACTCAGCATCTTTGCAAGATTACCTTCACATCACATGTTCATACCACCAGTGAGAACATTAACAGTAGTTCACGTGTGTTCTACATGTGCTGGTCATCGCACTAAGAAATTGTTATGGATTATCTCACCCCCTCTGTACACCTACCAAAGCAATCAGATTGTTTATTAATTACTTTTCCCAGATGAGAGAACCTAGGCTCCGATATATTAAAATTTTACTCACAGCCACACTTTATGACCCAGAATTTCAACTCAAGTCAAGTGATTTTTGATGTGGTATTTATAGTCACCATCCAATATTTCCTTCCAAAAATGATGTAAGTTTTAATTTCTCAAGAAATGTTTGCTGTTATGTAGTAAAATGTTTCTGTTTACTATTACATTACATAGGATCTTTGGCATTAAAATGTGCATGTTAAGCTGAGGGAAATTTTCAAACTGTGTATGCCTGTCTCTCATATTCTTAACCTTTCCAAGTTGTATTTGAATTATGGATTATTATTTTAGGGTTCATGTATTCCTAGGAGATATATGAAGGTACCTTAGGGGACTGAACATCTTCCAGAATTACATCTTAAACATCATGTGCATGCAGTTTGTTATATTTTTCAGGAAAATGAGAACACTGATTCTTCAGATTTTAAAGTTGTACATGACTCCAGAAAAGTTTCAGAATCATTAGCCAGGTGTTTTGTACTCTGAAAGAGAAAAGATATCTAAAGGTAACACTTCAACAAATAAAAGGGAAAATGAATATGATATCTTATCTGAATTTTAATAGAAACACTGACAGTCATAGGTATATAAAGGCTTAGACTAAATGTCACCAGATAATAGCTTTTTAAAATAATTCCTAAGAGTTGGGAGTGTTAAATCAGTGTGATTTTGACTCACTAAGCAGTATCCATCCAGTTACAATATTGAATTTCAAATTTATTCATGCCAAATATGAAAGATATTTCAAATTCTCTTAATATGAATCCACCAAATCTGGCCTCAAATTTGGTATATAGTCATCTGGATTAACTGTTTTTATTCTATCTAACCACCATTTTAATTCAAGGATAAACTTACTTTGGTAAGTGTCAGTTTAGCTTTACAAGAGGCTGCTAGATTCTATTGCAAAATATTTGCATCGGTTTATATTGCGTGAGCATTTCAGTTTCTCCACATCCTCACCAACACTTGGTATTTTCAGTTTTTTTAATTTTAATTCTTCTCATGCATTTGTAAAAGAATTGCATTGTGGTTTCAATGTGAATTTCCTGTATAATTAAAGATGTTGAGCATTATTTCTTGTATATAATCTTTTGTGAAGCACCTGTTCTAATCATTTCACCACTTTTAACTGGATTGTATTCTCATAACCGGTTTATAAACGATCTTGTTACATTTTAGACACAAACTATTTGTCAGTTTGCGTATTGTAAATATTTTTTTCTGGTCTACAGCTTCCCTTTGCACTTATTTAATGGTGTCTTTCCCCAATAGCAGAAGATTTTAATTTTGGTGATTTACAGTTTATCAGTATTTTTATTTTATAGTTCCTACTTTTGTAGCCTATCTGAGAGATCATTGCCTCATCCAAATTGGCAGATTTTCCACTGTTTTCTTCTAAAAATTCTATCCTTGTAGCTTCAATGTTTACGCCTATGTTCTATTTAAAGTACTTTTGTGTGTTGTGTGACTTAGGTATTGAGATCCACGGGCATACCCAGTTGTTCCAAGAATATCTGCTGAAAGGCTATCCTTTCTCTACTGAATTGCCTTGTACTTTTGTTAACAGTGTCATACCTGTGGGTCTTCTTCTGGAACCCATTCTGCTGCATATTTGTCTATTCTAACAACAACGTACTATCTTTTTTTTTAAGTTCTTATTTAAATTCCAGTTAGCATACAATGTAATATTAATTTCATGTGTACAATATAATGATTCAACACTTCCATTCATTGCCCGGTGCTCATTATAACAAATGCATTCCTTAATCCCCATCACCCATTGAACCCATCCTCCCACCCACCTGCGTTTTGGTAACTATCAGTTTGTTCTGTATAGTTAAGTGTCTGTTTTTTGGTTTGCCTCTCTCTCTCTCTCTCTCTCTCTCTCTTTCCCCATTATTCATTTGTTTTGTTTCTTAAATTCCACATATGAGTGAAATCATATGTTATTTGTCTTTCTCTGACTGACTGATTTTGCTTAGCATAATACTTTCTAGCTCCATCCATGCTGCTGCAAACAGCACAATTTCATTCTTTTATGGCTGAGTAATACTCCAGTGTGTGTGTGTGTGTGTGTGTGTGTGTGTGTGTGTATCACATCTTCTTTATCCATTCATCAATTGTTGGACACTTGGGCCATTTCCATAATTTCGCTATTGTAGATAATGGTGCTATAAATATCAGGGTGCACGTATCCCTTTGAATTAGTATTTTTGTATTCTTTGGGTAAATACCTAGTAAGCAATAGCTAAATCATAGGGTAGTTCTATTTTTAACTTTTTTCAAGAGGCTTCCTACTGTTTTCCACAGCGGCTGCACCAGTTTGCATTCTCACCAGCAGTGCAAGAAGGGTTTCCCTTTCTCTGCATCCTCACAAACACCTATTGCTTTATTGTGTTGTTGATTTTAGCCATTCTAATGGAATAACATATTATCTTGATACCTCAGCAGTATAATAAGCATCTACCAACGTTGTTCTTTTCCAAAACTGTTTTCAGCTCTCCTGGGTTATTTGCATTTCCATATCGATTTTGAAATCAACTTCATAAATTCTACACAATGTTTTTTTTTGAAATTTTAATTGGAATTACAGTGAATCTAGAGATCAAATGGGGAAAAAATCAGTATCTTCACAATAACAAGTCACCTAGTCCATGAACCTGGTATACTTTTCCATCTATTTAAGTCTTTAATTTCTCTCAATTGGAAAAATTTTAAGAACCATATAAAAGAGAGTTATTTTTTTAGATTCTTTATTCAGTTAGAGAGAGAGAGAGAGAGAGGCATTTCCGGTCTTTCCTTTTCAATGTTTGTTTATCCCCAACTCTAAATTTGGAAGAATCTCAAAGCACTCTACCTCAAGTGCTAAGGAGATAGAAATCTATGTTGGGGCAGGGAGAAATGGGCATCTTCAAAATTATAAAACTGTACCAGCAACCTCCACATTACAATCTTCCCTACCAGTCCAACAAGATAGAAGCTCTACTCCAGGAGGATGCAGCTAAGATGAATCTCCGTTTCCCTCAGCACTCAGTCCAAGACTGAGGTTTCTCCCAGGAGTGTCAGGCTACCAGCATTTCTAACCACCCTCCCAAGCTTGATGTTCCAGAATCTCTATCTAGACAAGAGCAGCAGAGAGATCTGGGGCATACTTTCTCCATCCAGCACCGCTCCTTGAAGGGCAGATGCTCTACTCCAGGTGTGACAGGCTGAGAATTCTGAGTCCTTATTGTAATCACCACAACTTGCTCATAGGCCATTGAGTTTCACACTGAGAAGGGTAAGTTCAGACCAGAGGCTACCACCCCCCATTCAGTGTCCCACTGCTAGAGCACGGATGTCACTCTGAGAGAAGCCAGGTGCTGTCCTCACTCTCGCTCTGGAGCAATTATTCAGAGGAACTGTCCAGGGGAAGAGGCAGGATATAAGAATAGAGAGTCCATGACTCTTCGTAAGGAAATTGTTTCTGTCTGGAATACAGTGAAGAAGTTCAAGTCCAAAACCACCATGTCAAAAGCAATGGAGACCTTGTTGGAAAGCAATTAAGAAGAGGATGGTAGGTTTACGAGACCAACACGGACAGTAGACTAGTTAGAAGTTTAGAAGTAAAAAATGCATGCATGGCATTTATTTAGATTTTTGTAGTTTCAATCTCCCTGCCCCTGCCAAGGATTAAAAGTCTATGGACCCGTAATTCTAAACTCCATTTGGTCTTTCAGTTGCCCTATCCACCACCCTTCCTCCAACACTTGTCAACACCGTCATTTTTGCATACATCTTGTGCTGTCTCCAGCTATTGTCTCCAAATGATGCATATTACTCATCAATTATTTTTACTTATATGCTAAAATAAGTTAAAAATTTAAAACTTTAAAGTTTAAAATTAAAGCACAGTCAAAACATTAAGAAGAATACTGTCTGTTTTTCAGCATGCATTCTCCAGTGATTTTGGTTCCCGTAATTAGAATTATGTCTTCCCTCCTACAATTCTTAACACCTAACTCAGTTACTTCCCAAATCAACTGTCGGACCACTTCTTTCCAAATATCAAAGTTGGCAAAGAGCCTTTAACTTTAGCTTGAGAAATATTTCATGTATGTAAATCCATGGTCTTTAATTAATAGCAGTAAGCTAAATGGAGTTTTTTCACAAATATGCTTTTCATTAACAAATAATTTGTGGAAGGCAATAGGGCTTTCTTATTTTTATGGATATTACATAGGAGATTACAATTATCCTGACACAGAAGTTTACTACAGTTAAATTTATTTAATAAATAAATATGTTTAAAAAATGCAAGCAGTAACTAAACAATTCGGCCAGAATAGAGAGAAAGCTGATTACTATACAAAAAAGGAGTATTATACAATTAAGTGATGGTTCATTCTTATTTGTTTACTGATCATCTTGGTATTCTAAATGTACCACTAGTTCGGTTACTTGTGACCTGCAGAGGATTCTGTACTAAAATAAGAAAGCAGTTTTATAAGAACAGCACACTAAATCTTGAATAAGATCTTTGAAAACACTTTTATATCTAAAATTCTACGAGTCTTTTTCTGCTGTTTCTGCCATTAGAAATATGATCTCTGGTTTAGAAGAAATGTACCTTTGTGAACTTCCCTGTAAATTTCCTGTAACAGAATTCTCTGTTCTTACTAGTAAAATAGAAGATTGTATTTTTGGAATAAAAATTCACTCTGGAGATTAGATAAAATTTGTATTTAAGTATGCAATAACCTACTGTCTGAATAGTTAATACTAAAATAACTGATAATATATAAATGCTCTAATCTGCAAACTATAAATAATTTTCCAAGTCTGAAGATCTTTTCCAGATTTTTTTTTGTCTTTAGAGGCCAGAATCATCTAAGAAAATACATCCTTCTGGTACCTTGTACCCAACACCCCCCCTTTTTCTTTTTAATCCTGAATATTTTTCTTAACTATTTTTGTAGGGAGATTCTAGCTTCCGCTTCCACAGTTAATGTTATGCCCGAAAATAGCATTTATAGGACTTAGAGCTGGAAAAGATAGTAGAATGTTGGTGTTTTATAGCTAGGGAAACTGAGTTCTAAAAATTATGAAGGATTTCTAAGGCACTCACTGAAGTAGCACTGGAATCTGCATTTCTTTAGTTTCACTAGAGTCTCCTCATAATTGCAAGAAGCTGAAGCCCTTGTATTACAGTTCTGGTTGGAGAATTTTTGAGGGAAAGTGAAACTTGATTTAGTTTTTATTATTGGCTCTTCTCTATTTTTCTCTTTTTCTAAACTTCATAATAAATCTTTCTTGTACATGTCTCCCATAAACAAGTTATCTATTTTCAGGAAAGCCACGTTTGATGTCAGGATTTCTGCAACAGGCAGTCACAAATGTCCTTTGTAGTAGTTGGTAATTTAATTCCCCGCTTTATCAGTCAAGTCCAACAGCTACTGTTTGACAGGCAAGGGTTACCAACCTGGGTAGCTTTTGACATAGATTGTTTACTAGCCAGAATTAAAGATCGATGACTCTGGAGCTGAATCCTGCTGCAGGTGTATATTTCTTTGGTTGCATAGAGTTTTTAAAAGTTGAATCTGAATGCCTTTATTGAGGCCGGACTCACCAGTGTGTCATAGTTCCTACCTGCCTCGTACTTTTGTGTGTAACACCTGATGTTCAGTTTATGTTATGATTGCGGAACTGAAACTAACATGAAAATTGCTTGGTGTTTGCTTCCTTTTGTTATTGGGAGAAGAGGGTGCACGGATGTTTTCTTCTCACAGAGATAACGTTTGGAGTGGATGACAACTGCAATCAGAGTAATACAGCTACTGATGCCTCAAAGACAAAAATCTTTGCCCTTAATGTTTTGGGAAACCTTGAAAACATTAAAAAGGTTACTGACTATGCATAATATTCAGATACATTTCACATCCCTCATTTGCTAAATACAAAGTTGCATAATGTCTAGAAATGTGATTAAATTGGTCAGTTTTTAAATATGGTCTTACTGCGGCTACCTCTCGATTTCTTTTTAAAACAGCTGATTCTAGAATTTTTTAACAAGGCATTTTAACATATATCTTTGAATAGTATGGTATTAATACTTTTGTAGTCATGATTTTAACTAGAAACACTGTAGTAATATTTTACTTAGTATTTCCTACTATGAATATTATAATACTATTAAAATTAAATATTTACATTAAAAATTTTGCATTGTCTTTTACCATAAATGCAATGGCAAGCAATAAATTGTAAAGGTTTTATAAGCTAATTAAATGTCATTAATGAAAGCTTTAAATATATATAAATTGTACTTCATTAAGTAAGTACCTTAGTAAGTTGGAAAATGATCGTATTTGACTAAAACGGTTAAAGAGCTAGATTTACAAATGCTAAAAATGAGTTTTTTCTATAAGAGATTTGTCATGAAAATTACACATGGCCTGCATGAAACAATAAGAAATATTGTGTTGTAAATTTTGTTTTAAGTATGCCTCCTCTGCAAATGTATTAAAAACTAAATTAAAACAAATTATATTTTTTTCTCTTCAACAAAATTAGCAAATAATGATCAATCTGAATCTGAATGAACACCTCAAAACATCAGAAAATAAAAGGGATTGGAACCGTGTTTGCAAACAACCAAAATTATGAAAATTAATGCTGCATGATCTAACTATCATTCTTCATTAAGAATATGTGACCTTTGTTTTGGGTATAAATAAAATATATTATAATTGTTCATACAGTTTTATGAAGAAGTATTTTCCATTTTAAAGTTATTCGATGTTTTTAGCAATAATATTGACAAATGATGTTATCACTTTTTCATTACAATATTCTCAATAATTCTCATAAGCATCTATTCAATTTCATTTAATTATTTTAATATTTGATATTTTGCTTTTCATTTCAAAATGTGGAATATATAAATATGCCATTTTATTTTTTCCAATGGAATAGAGCTTTAAAATTTTTATTTTTTTAAAAAAAACACTCACTTCTATTGTGTATTGGATCTAAACCAATGGTTTGATTAATATTAATACAGCCATGGATTTGTGTGTATGTGTGTGTGTGTGTGTGTGTGTGTATTTCAAAATTTGTATTCTACATCACAACACTAGGAAAAAAAAATCTGTCCCTCTGCCGGACTAGTGTTAGTTTGATGATTATACTAATATTAACTGCTTCACTTGAGTAAGCAAAGAAGAAGTAAAATACCAGTCAGACCAGCTGTTAATTCACAGAGTGTTGTACTATGCTTATTAAAAATACCCAAAAGATGTACCTTTGTGGTTCAGTCTTTTGAATTAGAATCAGAATATTAATCATGCCTCAGGCCTAAATTAAACATTGGAAGGCCCCTTAAGAATTTTCACCAAATTTTCTTGGATTTTTCTTTATTGGGTCTTCCTGGACTCTGTTTAGCTCTGTAATTGCTTTGCTCCTTTGTTGATAGGTTAAAGCACAATGTGATTTTCTCCATGTCATAATATTTAAGAGGACGGCTCAATGGTCTACTCCAAGTTGCAACGTGCAGCTGAGACACTGATTTATAACAGACGTAGTGTTTACAATGTCAAGTAAAGTGCGAAGTAAGAACAATTATGTATCTCAAAGTCCATAGTTATAAATAGATCTAAATCATTACTGTCTTCATATCATTTATATCTAAAGGGGTTATCCTAAGTGACCCTGCAAAATTTGGTTGACCTCATACATATGAGTATGCCAACGGAAGAAAAAAAATAAGGAACACCTATCATGTTCAAAATATATTATTGTCTGATTTTAGAAAAGTGTCATTGTTATGAATGAATTACCGATTACTTATATATGGAAATAGTTTCAAGAGTAGAAGTGTGTGATTAACACTATCATTTGTGCATTTAGCTCTCTAAGAACTGTGTCTAGAGTGTATTATTTATACTGGTGTGCTATTTGAACATGAAAAACAAATGGCTTGATCTTGAATTCTTTTTTAATGTTTAATACATCTCTACTATTTCACTCTCAAGGGAAAGATATGAAATGAAATGGTATATTAACTCAAGAGAGACTGCATTGTTTTTAAAAATAAATAAGGATAACAAATTGCCAATGTTATTCATATATCACAAAATTTCTCTTCCTATTTCTCAATTGAATTTTTGATAAATTACTAATATTTAAATAAGAACTCTGTTAATTATGAATACCCACAATTATTTGTGGAGAGAAAAAACACATCTGCTGAATTGATATTGCAATTTATTAACACATTTGATTGAAGCAACATGCTCTGATTTTTAAAGGTTTGCTTAATATTTTGGCAGGACTGATACTACATGGGCTTTATCTTGGTGGTATCTATATTATATAACACAACAGAATAATAAATGCAGCTGTAGGTGATAAAAAGAAGGAGAAAAAAGACTCCTTATCAATTTCCAGCATTGTTAAGACAAAAACAACAAAAAATATATGTATTTGGGTGTGAGGTGGCAACAGCTTACCCACCACTGTGTTCATTAGTTCCCATTAACAGAGGAAATATAAATTCATTTGACTTGATAGATATCTAACATAATAGGGCCATACACTATTACAAGTGCTCTTGGTAGTTATAAATAACCTGGAGAAAGAAAAACAATAACAAAAATAGCATGCATTTCAGAAGGAACTAGGAGCAGTGGCTGGTGGGTACCTAGGGAGTCTAACTTTGTGACTGTGGCACACGTAGTGCTTTGTTGTAAAACAGAATTTCACTGGTACTCCGGACTACACCTCACTCTCTTCCCTTTTCTGAAGTGTTTGTAGCTGCTTGGGTGACAGGCAAGTACATTACTAGTTATACACAGAAATGTATGGATTATGAAATAATTTGCTAGTTTTCAAAAAATCAAATACAGTTTTGTTAAATATTTCTATCTGAAATCAAAGTGTGACCAAGAAAAGCACAGGCAACTGAAAAAAATTTTTCCAAGGACTCTTCTTGATAACATTGTTCTGAAAATTAAAACCAATCCAATACAATGTCAAATATTTAGCAAATTGAAGACTGATGAGATTATGAGCTGAGCTCATGGACCTCTTATATTTTCCCTAAACTTTCATAATTTTTTTGAAGAGTAATTGTTATAATTATTCTTTATAACCCAACTCTAACCATTATAACTATTATGCCAATTTTGTTCTGCATACCCTTCATGTTTTGTTGGAATACTTTAAAGCACATCCTATATAAAAAACCATTTCAACCACAAATATTCCGGGCTGTATATTAATGAATAATGCTCTAATATTTTTGTTGTAGTATTTTAAAGCTAATTTAAAAAATTGTATTTCACCACAAATCCTTCACTATGTATGCCTAGTAATTACAGCTTATTTAAACCAAATAAAATTAAAAATATAATTTTTTAATATCGTCCAATTACGTGGCCCATTTTCAAATGTCTCTACTTTTTGAATGAGCTTTATTTTTTCAAAGAGTTTTTGAATAAGGATATAAATAAAGTTTATATGCTAGCTTGGTCAATTAAGCCTTTAATGTCATTTAGAGGCATCTGGGTGGCCTAGTCGGTTACGTGTTCTTCGACTTGGCCTCAGATCATGATCTCACGTTTGGGGATTCGAGCCCTATGTCGGGCTCTGTGTTAACTTCTCAGAACCTGGAACCTCCTTTGGATTCTGTATCTCCCTCTCTCTCTGCCCTTCCCCACCTCTCAAAAATAAATAAACATTTAAAAATTTCTTTAAAAGCCTCTAAAATCATTTAAAATATATAATGACTCATTTGTTTTTTGCCTTGACATTTATTTATTTTAATAAATAAATGTTTCCCCCTTGCTGTTTATTTATTTTAAATCCTAGAGATTTGCCTGGAGAATTTCCCACATTCTAGATGGTTAATTCTCCTGTATTTACTATAAATTTAGAGTCACATTTAGAAGTTTGACTAGATTCAAGTTCAACTGATACTCTGCACGTTGTATTTTTTCCCATAAGAACATGTATCTAACTGTTATAATTTTAATGATGTTAAAACATATCAGTAATAAGCTAATAGAAATATGAAAATATGTTTCACTATTTTTGACAACAAAAGATCAAAAAGAACACATGTCTATCACTGAGGGATTGGTTAAATAAACAAGAGATACTATGCGACTGAAAAAAGAAATATAACATGATCCCCAGGATATGATGTTCAATGAAAAAAAAAAAAAAACAAAAAAAAAAACAAATGTATTTGGGAGAACTACAGTACGGTGTATGTGTGATATATATGTACATGCTATAGTGTTGTATGTGTATAATATGCTATCATTTAAAAATAAAGAAATGTATGTATATATGCCTATGTTTTTTATATTTAGTTATATTAAAATAAGTGTATAAATCAAGAAATTTTACGAGTGTAGATGTTTTCTAGAGTGGGAGGGAAGGAATGGAATGGATAGGACAGTGATAGAGACTGGTTCTTACTGTTTCATTTTGCACTTTTCTGTTTTGGAGAGGGCTTCTTTCCTTAAGCCTCAAGAACCAACATCTTCCAGCTTCCAACTTTTCTTCTTCAGTTTCCTCACCTCTCTCATGCTTCAAGAATTGAAAAGAGTTGGGGCTTTGTTCTGGATGAGGCTTTGGCTTCAGGGAATATGGTGGCCAGTTTGATCTTCTATCCAAACCACTAAAAGTTTCTCAATTTCAGCAATAAGGGTATTTTGCTTCCTTATCATTCATGTGTTCACCAGAGTAGCACTGTTAATTTCCTTCAAGAACTTTTCCTCTGCATTCGAAGTTTGGTTACTGTTGGGGGCAAGTGGCGTAGCTTTCAGCCTATCTTGGCTTTCAACATGCCTTCTTCAAAATAGGCTTAATCATTTCTAGGTTCTCTCTGTGATTCTTTCTGTCACTTAAACATTTAGAGGACATTGTAGGGTTATTCAGTGGCTTAATTTCAATATTATTGTGTCTCGGGGAATTGGGAGATCCAAGGAAAGGGAGAGAGACAGGGGAACAGCCAATTGGTGGAGCAGTCAGAACACAGCCAACGTTTATCCATGGAGCTTGTGATTTGATATGAGTGTGGTTTGTGGTGCACAAAGCAGTTCTAAGACTAACACCAAAGATCACTGATTACAGATCACCATAAAGAAATAACAGTAATGTAAAAGTTTAAACTTTGGGAGAACTAGCAAAATATGACACAGACATGTGAAGTGAGCAAATACTGTTGGAAAATTGTTGGAGATAGACTTCCTTGATGCTGGGTTGCCTCAAACCTTCAGTGTGCAAAAAACTCAATATCCACAAAGTACAACAAAATGACGTGTCTACAGTCAAATACTCTTGGTTGAATGTTGTTTGAAAAAATTTTTCCCTGTGAACATTGTGCAACCAACTTATGTATAGTTAGATTTTCTTTTTTTTTGGTTTGTTTTCCAATTTTAGGAATAGTTTTCTACTTTTTTATTTTTAAAAATTATGTGAAATTTATCATAATTTTAATTTTATTTATTTTTATTTTCTTTAACATTTATTTATTACTGAGAGACAGAGAGACACAGAGTGTGAGCAGGGGAGGGGTAGAGAGAAGTAGAACCCAAAGCAGGCTCCAGGCTCTGAGCAATCAGCATAGAGCCCGACGCAGGGCTCGAACGCAGAAACTGCAAGATCATGACCTGAGCTGAAGTCGGTCACCCAACCAACTGAGCCACCCAGGCGCCCCTCATAATTTTAATTTTAAAACAAAATACTTTTAGAAAAGGTTAGCTTTTAGACCAATTTCCCATCCCTATCCCTCCCTCTTTTTCTCAGTAACCATGCTTACTTGTTTTCCATGCATAGGTATTAATAAAAAAATTGTATTTCAGTACAATTTGTGAAGCTGAAGTATACTGGCCAAGAATTCCTCTAGAGTAACTACATAAGAAAGGTTAATAATAAAGAATTAGAACTGGAGAACATCAATCCAAAAACTGTACCAGCAATAATACAAACTACATTTCCCAAGGTAGCAGGTAAATTAAAACAAACAATAAACAAGAATGTAACCCCAAGGCATATCTAGTATCCCAACAAGGCATAGAACAATACTGAATTTGAATCTGCGTAGAGACCAAGTAAAATAAAACAAAGAAGAGACCTGAAGATATTATAATGTTACAGATTTTAATAGTACCCTTAAAGTTTCAGAAAAACAATAATTCAGTATATTAAATATTAGTTGTTAATGTAAGAGAAGGAAAAAAAAACTTAATACTGAAGTACAAGATAGTTAAGACATTTTGTTGTCCAGAAATCTTTGGAAAATACTGTGTTTTAATCCATCAGGTAGCCAATTATCAAAAATGACAATTTAGTAAAGACTTGGCTGTTGTTTGCTATGCCAAATATTGCTGAATGTTAAAGGGAGAAAATCCTTCTTGATCCTATTCAGGGAGATAATTTCAGTATTATTGTTAAGAATGTTTAACAGGTCAAGAATTTTAAAGGAGAATTAAATAGATTACTATAGAAGAGTCCTCTAAGCTTTTGAATATTATAATTCTAGGTTTCCATTAATTGAACTGTTTAATTGGAAAACCTCTTGGTTTGAGACCAGTTCTTCACTAGTTAAATGAATTGGAGAATTAAGTCAACTATCTACTTACTTTAACAAACATATATGTTTCCTTGAAAAGTTTAAATATTTTAAAGTTTTTAATTTTTTTAAAAAAATTTTCAGATTATTTACACAATTACCTAAAATCTTCCATTCCTTTAATGGAAGAAATACAGTAATTTATCTTGTTTATGATATATCCCACAGGAGAGAAACACTTTTAATATTTTATATTTGGTGAAATATACAGAAAGACTTTGTAATTTGGGTCAATGAAAACACATCAACAAATGCAAGATTTGTATGAATAAGCACATATTCTGGTTAGGTTTTTCTATTTTTATTGCTGATCTGGGATCATGAAGGCAATACTTCTCCATATCTTTATGGCCATAGGGCAATTTGTTCCATTAACATTTCTTTCTCTATACCACAAAAGGGTTACACAGATTACTATTACGATTATTGTTGTTATTTCTTGTGCTTAGGCTCTCTAACTTTGAAATAAATGACTTTTAGCCAAAATAACTCTTTAAATTGTTTCTAAACTTTACTGAATGTTGGTTGTATACATTCCTTATATTTATTCTCCTTTTGGCCCTGCCCAGAGTACCCAGATTGTGATTCATGAGTATGGTAGGCTGAGTAGTGGTCCCCAAAGATATCCAGATATCTAATTAATTAGATATCTAATGCATGAAAACTGAAAGTATTACATGCTATGGCAAAAGGGACTTTATGAATGTGACTAAATTAAGGATTTTGACATGGGGATATTATCCATGTGGGTCTCAAATGTTGTCACAAGTGTCCTTACAGGAAGGAGGCAGAAGAAGACAAGAGTATTGGCAGAAGAAAGGAAGGCAACGAAGCAAGGTGGTCTGTGGATGGCTTTGAAAATGGAGGAAGGGACCAAGAGCCAATACAGGAAATGCAACTCTAGAAGTGGAAGGCAGGAGATCAAATTCTCCCAGAACCTCTGGAGGGAGCCCAGGTCTCCTAACGCCTTCATTTTGATGTAATGAAATTGATTTCAGCCTTCCAGCCTTCAGAATTGTTAGGAGGAATAAATGTGTGTTGTTTTATGTCACCAAATTACAAATCCTTTACAAGATTTGTCCTCCTCAAACTGGTATTATTCCTCCATTGGTTAAAACATATCAGAAACTCCTTCTTAAAATGGGCGTCATGCATTTTGTCTCGGGTTTATTGGCTTCAGTGGTGTAAAATTGTCTTGTCTTCATGACTCATTACAAGCTGAGGTATGGCTACAGGAAACATGGCGACAATTTAGGTCAGAATAGACTTTGTAATCTAAGTAATACATTTTACTCACCAAAGATTGCTGTGTTTCATGTTGCACGCTCAGTTTTCATGACACTCAAACTTCTGCATTTTGTGCTAACCCAAATAAAATCAATGTTAATTTGAAAATGAATCTAGAATCAACATGCTCAGAAGAGAAGTTGTCATAATTTTAGTCCATGTCATTCCTCTACCATCTTGATGGTAATTGACCCCTACACAGAATACTTTGATTACACTTCTTACGAGCTACCAATCCATAATATTTTAGGTTGTTGGCTCTTTCCCCCTTATGGTGCTCTTATGAGACTTATTCAGTTACTATTTCTATAAAGATATCAAAAACCTTGCAGTTAATATCCCCATCCTGAAACTTGAAGAAACAGAGCAAAGTAGCTCACATGTTTCTAATTAATATTTGGGAATCGAGTTTTAATGAAATAATCCATAATCCCTCCCAGGGTGTTTAGTTTTCAAGCCTAAACTATTCCTAACATTCAGAGCTTATATACTCTGAAAAACCAAACCAAAACAAACCAAAACAAACCAAAACACCAGAGCCACTCTGAGGATAAGCATACTTATCAAAGGAGAAACAAAGAATGTATGCCTGCTAGAAGTATTTTGCAAGTATCTATTTCAGTGCATCCTGGGACTTTGCACAGAATCACACAAACCTTAAGCAGCCAGGGTTCTTCAACTGGAGTCTTTAGAATAGACATTTGGAGGCCAGTGAAATCCTTGCAATTGTATACAAAGTTTTCAGGAAAAATATCCAATGTGCAGGGGCGCCTGGGTGGCTCAGTCTGTTGAGGGTCTGACTTCGGCTCCGGTCATGATCTCACTGTCCCTGAGTTCGAGGACTGCATCGGGCTCTGTGCTGACAGCGTGGAGCCTGTTCAGATCTGTCTCCCTGTCTCTCTGCCCTCCTCTGCTCACGCTCTCTCTCTCTCTCTCTGTCTCTCAAAAATAAATAAACGTAAAAAAAATGTTAAAAGTATACAATGTGCCTTTATCTGAAAAAATTTTTTTCTCAGATTTGTCAGATTTCCAAAGTAGTGTACAAAATACACTCCCCCAAAGATTAAGTAGCTTTGATAGATAAATATGATGTGTAATATATTCCTAAGTGGATAGTCTATGCTTTCAAAATTAGGGTTTTTGAAGGAGACATTGGAGCTTTCAAGTGGGATATTCATGAGTGGCAGGAGAGTACACTCTAGATGGCAGATACAGTTTGGACTTGGATCTGTTTGATCTGGCTAGAACACTGTAGCTATTAGTTCTTTTAAAGTATCTCTGGGGGCGCCTGGGTGGCTCAGTCGGTTAAGCGGCCGACTTCGGCTCAGGTCATGATCTCGCGGTCCGTGAGTTCGAGCCCCGCGTCAGGCTCTGTGCTGACAGCTCAGAGCCAGGAGCCTGTTTCGGATTCTGTGTCTCCCTCTCTCTGACCCTCCCCTGTTCATGCTCTGTCTCTCCCTGTCTCAAAAATAAATAAAATGTTAAAAAAAAAAAAAAAAAAGTATCTCTGGAAAGGCTAACACAGTAGGTGTGTTTATAGCCCTTCAAAAGAACCAGATTGAGAGACCTGGAGATTAATGGTCTTTGTTGTCGGAGGCCAGGTATAAACTCCGGGAACCTCATAGGCAGTTCTCCACATTACCAGGGGAGTGGATTTATGACCTGACCTAGAGAGGCAACTTCTGTTGAAGAAACACAGATCCTTCATGTCCATGGGCCACGTTTCTTTAAGAAATGAAATAAAATGTTTCATTGGAGAATAGAATTTTATTTTTTTATTTGAAAAACGTTTTTTTAACATTTATTTATTTTTGAGAGACAGATAGAGACAGAGCATGAGTGGTGGAGGGGTAGAGAGAGGGAGACACAGAATTGGAAGCAGGCTCCAGGTTCTGAGCTGTCAGGACAGAGCCCGATGTGGGGCTCGAACTCACGGACCCTGAGATCATGAACTGAGCCAAAATCGGCCCCTCAACCGCCTGAGCCACCCAGGTGCCCCAGTGTTTTATTTTTTAATGTGGCTATATTGCAAGTATTAAGCCGAGACGGAAGCAAAACAAAGCTGTTAGATAAACTGATGAAACTGAGTATCACTGGAGATGAAATCTACACATTTTTTAGTTAATAAGACTTACCAAGAGTCTGATTATTTGTGTCTGAATTTAATTTACATAGTTGTTAAGACAGAACTCACCTTTCTTGAGAAAATACGTGTTTATATTCTGGAAGAAGGTTTCAATCCTGTGGGAAACCATTTAAAACGCATTTTAATTCTGAGTAATATCCTTTGTGGTTAGAAATCAAAGCGTTCCAATGTGATCATCTGGACTTAAGTCATAGTTTTGCTTTTTTCTGCTAAAGAAATATTGGTATATTATATATCCTTGCTAATAAAGCTATTGTTTTTTATCCATGTCTCTCAAAATTTAGTATCTACAAGAATCACAAGTGAACCATGTTAAGATGCGAATTCTAATTCGGTGTTTCTTGAGGGGGTCTTGAAATTCTTCGTTTTTAACAGGCTCACAGGAGGAGCCAATATTGCTAGTCTCTGGACCACACATTGAGTACCAAAGCTCTATATGATATGCCTATTATGTTTCTTCAATATGCTATGCAATTAAAACATATCCAATTTCACATAAGAGGCTTATTTTTATAGAGACTGTGCACTCCTGAAACGACATTCAACTAAAAATAAATTTATGAAATAGCTCTATACTGAAAGAAATAGAAGTTTATAACTGAAGTAATACTAAAATACCACGCTCAGAGTAAGAGTTTTAGGTTAGAACCTTTCAAAAATTGATTTTACCTGATGATTCCAGAGCTGGATAAAGTATCTTTGCTTAGTACCATTGTCATAAATGTTTTACTTCCTTTTAGTGGATACTTTTACATGGTTTATGAGATTAGAAAACTGGAAAGTCTTACTGACAATTTCTCTCATTTATTTGAATGGTGAGATAGCTTCTGGCAATAGTTATTTTGGAGAGTGATTTAAAAACACACACACACACACACACACACACACACACTGCATTCAAAGTTCAATGTTCATATGTAACCCTGAGTAGGATGTACCCAGTTCAAATCTGCAATCAGCACCTATTTAACCTGCTGAGAACTGGCAGTGTGTTGGACCACTGTGTGGTTTGTTTCCTAATGTACAGGAAATTTCTTTTAAAATGGAGGTGCCGGTGTTTTTTGACTTTGGCAGAAAGGACAAAACAGGGGCATAATGAACTATAAATTTTACAGTATTTATGAGTATTTATAGCTCACCGTAAGGTTTTGCTTTCTGTGTTCTTCCTATTTCCTATGAACTTGGCTCCAGCAACAAGTTCAGTACGTTTGACCTTCTGACTGGAACAGCCACATCAGGTCCACATTAGCTGGCAAAATGTATTGTTTTGTGGAGACACTTGCAGCGTGAGGGAAGGTTAGAACAAGTCCTAATAAAACACACCAATGGCACTACCGTTAGGCAGAAGTTTGCATGTATTTTAATTTCAGTTGCATTTTTAAGATAGAATAATGATTGACATTATTAGTAATAATATACATTTTTTTAAAGAAACGCGGCTGTTATATAATCTTTCCAGTATGCATTATCACTTGTCCATAGGGGAGCTTTTGAATGTGAAAATCCTTTTGAATGTGAAGGGATAGGTAACTATGCGAGCCTTCCGCTTATTCTTGGGATCATTTACGAATCGCATAGATTGAAATCTCTGGACCTTATTGACTTGTATCAGCGCAGGGTGATGGCCCAAGTTAGCTGTGTTAGGCCTGCTACAAGAAGAGAATATGGTATTGATTGACAATGACGTCTCTGCCACTCGATTGTGGCCTAGTACTTCACATGAGATGTTTCTCTGCTATTCTAGCTTACTTTCCTGCACGCCAGCACAGCATGGCCACAGTGGGATAAGAGAGGGAAACCGTGTGTGTGGCCTCCCCAGCAGGAGCAAGTCCTGAAGGCCCACTGGTGGGCAGAGGCCTGCTGAGAAAGGTGTCAGAGAAAGGTCCACTCTGGGGACTGAGGCTGTCACTCAAAGAGCCCCTACTAGGTGGCAGTGCTCAGGGGGAGGAGTGTACATTGGAACAAAATACTCTTATTTTCATTCAATAGAATAAAAAAAAAAAAGATGTTTACAAGTGTGTTCATCCAGATTAAGTATTTAAAACCTCTTTTCCTCTTTTTGCCATTTTTTCCCTAATCATCTCATTAATTTCCAGTTTGGCTTAAAATATTCAGCAGGCTGGAACTCTACGGCTCATTTATTCTACTTTACTTTATTTACTTTTTCAAAGTAAAATGGATAAAATCAATTAATAAACCTAAGCCCATTTGCTATGATTTCAAGAGCTGCTAAATAATACATCTTCCTCTCTTCACACAAATGCTATCAAGTAATTCGTCTGTGAAAATAAGGTGTACCCTTTCTCAAGATTTGTAAGAAAATGGCAGATTGTTATCATTCTGTGGTTCAAGTTCTGTTGTGCCCAGACCCAAGATATGGGCTAACTAGCTTACAGAGATTCTAGCATATGCTATCAAAGAAACACTTCATCACTGGCCTGTATTGCTTTCTGCAAAACATAAATAATTAAAAAATCAATATTCTAATTCTCTTCCACGTGGGTGTAGTAGGAGCTCTCTAAAAATGATAGATTCCAATGATGTGTTTAGGTTTTCAGCTAAATGTGTAGAAAGAACGGCAAAACTGCCCTTCAGCCCCGATTTGGAAAGCATTAAGATTAACAATAGCACACCCACACACAATCTGAAATATTGTCGAGTAGGTTCAAATGAGTAAAGTTACGTCCAGTGGGAAGGTGGAGAAGATACAGATTGAAGCTGGAAAGGGCAAAGGAAAAATTTAATTTTGCCCAAGAAAGGGGGAAAAAAAAAGGAATTTGTAAGTGGTCTAGAGAAGATGTGCCCGGGACCAGGTAAACTTCTGACTATAATAATTTGCCAATTCAGGCACAGATTCTTTTCCTAATTATAAAAAGAAAAAAAAAAAAAAGAGTAAAACCACCAGAAAAGAGACTTTCAGGACCACAGTTCCATCGGTATGTGAGAGTAAAGAGAATGCACACAGGACTGTCAGGGATACTGAGTAGTATAAGTAAGGTCCTCGGACCGATTCCTAGGGCAAAGTCAGTGCTACATAAACATTAGAAGTGACTGAAATACACACACACACACACACACGCGTGCGCACAAACACATACACAACACACGCATACCATGGTGTGTGCGGGTGTGTGCGTGTGTGTGTACACACCATTTATGGAAGGAATGGAAAAATAAACAGAGGGCTATGAAATAAACGTGTACAACCTTCCTAAGGCTAGAAATATTTATTTTTTCATTTTTAGTTTTTAATTAAGTACTTCATGCTTACTGTAGAAGAGTAGATAGCTATTTTTGTCATGTGTAGCTGTGTTACAAGTCTACTTCGTAGTATGTGAACTGACAAGGTTGACATTTTTTAGATATATATCTATATCCTTAGACATATATCTTTATCTATATCTTCACTGAGAAATTTGACAGCATAAACACAGCTGCTATAACAAACATCCAGTGAAAGATATTTTAAAGTTTCTCTTAACAATCCGTGTTAATGACCTGATAACGTTTTGTTACGGCTTTCTGAAAATGTGTGAAGTGTTCTGACAGTATGTCAACAAAGCGTCAAATATGGTGCGAGAGAAGCTAGGAATTGGAATCATTGTGTCACCAAGTGTTAAAGCTGGAAGGGACCTTAGACCCCCTTCATGTTGGAAGTGATGGGGCTGCAGCCCAGGGGGATTAAGTGATTTGTTCAAGGTCAAACATGGAGCGAGTAAGTACCAAGAGGTAGAACCAGGGTCCCCTGGCTCCCAGTCCTGTTCCCAGTTAGGTCTGCAATTTTCCCCTAACTATATGAATTGTTTTGTTTTGTATAGAACAAAACACAGATTGCAGAAACGGAAGAGTCCGTGCTTTTTTTGGAATCTCAGTCATTTTAAAGGTCATCCCACCTCTCGTTAGCTCAAGTTTTCAGCTAGCTACCCCCAGTCATTTATTTGAGCATTTAGTCCACATGTAACTCTTGGATATATTAGCTTCCCTGATAATGAGAAACAATAGTTGTGGTTTGAATAAATATAGTCATCTTTCACTTTAAATTTACTTTTCATTGAGGGAGCATATTTTTTTCCTTCCTTTTTTTCCTTTCTTTCTTGCATTCTTGCTTTTTAATAGACATGCGTTTTCTCTTAGCCCCACTAGATCCTGACAGTCAAGTACGTAGAGATTATTATCACATGTAAGGCACACAAACATCATGCGTGGAACATTGGACAGATTACAGAGCACTCCCATACATGAATTCTTACCATAATTGCAAAATAGTTAGGTGAATGTTCTCAAAAATCCATTTTACAGATGGGAAAATGGAATTGAAGAGTTGTGATTTTCCAAAGTAAATGTTAAAGCCAGGTCTTTTATCTTTGAAATATGTTTCCTTTCAATATATATGTATACATAATAGGTCATAGATGTTTTAAATATTTATTTAAATATTAGAGAGAGAGAAAGTATGAGCTTGCATTGAGCGGGGGAGAGGCAGAAAGAGGGAGACAGAAAATCCCAAGCAGGCACAGTGCTGTGGTGCTGTCAGATGTCAACATGGAGCCCAAGGTGAGGCTCAAACTCAAGAATCATGAGATCATGACCTGAACTGAAATCAAGAGCTGCATGCTTAACCGACTGAGCCACCCAGGTGCCCCTGGATCATAGATCTTTAATGGATAATTAAGGCAAATGAAACTATTGCAGAGTACACTCTAACATTTTAGAGTAAATATAAAGGATTCAATAAACTTTTCTACATACTTCTCAGTGATAAGGGCCAGTATTGTTTAGAAAAGCTAAACTTACACTAGTTTTTTGGTGCTTTAAAATCTAATATTGTAAATTATGAACCTACATTGAAAGATAAAATATATTTTTAAATGTTTATTTATTTATTTTGAGAGAGGGGTTGTGTGTGAGTGGGGGAGGGACAGAGAGAGAGGGAGACAGACAGAATCCTAGGCGGGCTCTGAGATGTCAGGGTAGAGCCCCACTCAGGGCTCCGTCTCAAGAACCTTGAGATTGTGACCTGAACTGAAACAAAGAGTTGTATACTTAACCGATTGAGCCACCCAGGTGTCCCTAGATTTTTCATATTTTAAAATTGATTTCCTAGCTAAATATGTTCATATATTCAGAGAATGTATTTTACCTATAATCCTAAAGTTATCTATGTTTAATTTGGATGATCTACAGTTGGTTCCCATCACTTTCACTCGTTTTCCTATTTTACCTTTCTTTCTTTGGTTACGTAAAGAATTCACACTTTATACTGTAATCTTAAGACAATGGAAATAACCACTCTTGGGCCTTGTAAAGAGTCTTGGATCAAGAGTCACAAGACCTGCATTCTATTCCTGTCTTGTCCAACAGCTTGCAATGTGCCTTTAGTCAACTCACCTACATTTCTGGGTCTTAATCTTAGGAAGTTGTTCAATCAGATGATCAACAAGGCCTCTTGATTGTTTTAAAGGCCTATGATTTATAATGTATCTCTCCTGCATGTTGATTTTATTAAATTAAGATGTTATATTATTATTTGTGTTTCTTAAAGCAGACACATATGAGAAAAGCCTAAATATAAAAGCAGAACAATTCTATAATTATTCTACATAGGTACCTGCATGAAAACACAATCATAATTTCTGGGGCTCATTAACATGCCAGTGAAGTAACTACCACTTTCAGTGGAAAATAATCAAACAACTGATGCGTCTTTAGGATAAATTTGTGTTGAATTTACTGTCGTAAATTTATTTAGTTAAGGAGTTCAAGCAATTCTACTACATCAGTTCAAACGGTGCCCTCATTTGGTTGATATGTGGACACTAAAACTAAAAGATGATATATAAGACAAAACCTTGAGGGCATGAGCAATTTTTCAATCCTCAGAATATGTCAACCCATTTTTAGTTACATGTTTGAACATGTGTGGCATGTTCAATAATACCAAGATTAATCAGCAACTTCATATTTATGTATAGTCTTAAGTACATGTGTAATACTATGGACCCCCAAGAAATAACCATACTCCTCCTACATGTTTTAAGATCCTACGTAATATACACTTACTTTAATGTGATTTGAAATGTGTCACAAATTTGTTGTGTTTTCTTTGTGTGTGTGTGTGTGTGTGTGTGTGTGTGTGTGTGTTTTGAGAAAGAGAGAGAACATGAGAGCTGGGGAGAGGTGCAGAGGGAGAGAGAGAGAGAGAGAGAGAGAGAGAGAAAACCTTAAGCAGGTTCCATGCTCAGGGTGGAGCCCTATGTGGGGCTCCATCCTATGACCCTGGGATCATGACCTGAGCTGAAATCAAGAGTCGTACCTTTAACTGACAGAGCTACCCGAGTGCCCCACAAGTTTAAAAGATTAAGGTCAGTAGGGGTACCATGCTTCTGACATCAATAATAGGGAATGATTCCTGATATTTTTCTTTGCTTAAAAGTCTAAAAGTCTCTAGCATAGGGTAAACACGGAGATATATTTAGATTGCCATAAACATTCCTGGAGTAAAATGCCTAATAAGTCCAAATCAGAATGTTCAAAATGTCAGCAGCATTTTTATGTGTACACATCCTCCCAGAACCCGTTGGCATTGCAGAGAGCATGTCAGGAATTCAGGCGATCAGCACCAGCCGGGCAACATTTTATTCGCTTCTGCTTCCGAGGAAGCCTCCAGCCAGTAGGCGCTGAGAAAATCACATTTCCACTTTTGTTTAATATGCAGAAATTCACTGTAACTGCTGTAACAAGTGACAAATTGGGTGTCTAAAAACAATAACGAGTTGTTCTCTCACGGACCTGAGACCACATTAAGGCCCAAATCAAGGTGTTGTAAGGACACACACCCTCCTCAGTCTTAGTAGAAGATTCTGTTCCTGGACTCCTAGTTTTTGGTACCTGCTTCCTCCTCTTCTGCCCGTTATGTCCTTCTGTATGCCTTTTCTAAGGACATGTGTGATGGCATTTAGGATCCAACCAGATGATCCAAGAGTGTCGCCTTATCTCAAGATCCTTAACTTGATCTCATCTGCAAGAAGTTACCATATAAGGCAACAGTCAAAGGTCTCAGGAATTAGAAGAGAGATGTATTCTGGGGAGCTGTTATCAGCCTACCACATCTATCCTTCATTCACTCAACAATGTGTAGCTAGTGTTCAATGAATACTTAGTTCAATGAATACTTAATCTGTGCCCCGGATAAAAAGAATCCCTATCACTGATGAGCTCTGTACCTGTAATCCAAGTACAGAAAATTCACACAAAGGTGCAACATTTTAAGAATACTGGAAAGAAGATGAGAGACAAGAGGTGAGGCACAGTTACTATTTAAGACCAAGAAAATGCACTTAAACTAACTGAAATGTATTATTTAATATTTACATTTAATGCAAATATAGAGTGACAATTCAAGTAGATCAAGTTTTCAACATCCAAATTTTAAATTGATACATTTCTTTTATAATGCTCTGCGGTGGCTTTTGTACTTGATATCTTTTATGCTTAGAAATGCCTTTCTTTTGGGGTGCCTAGGTGGCTGAGTTGGTTGACTTCGGCTCAGATGGTGATCTCACAGTTCATGAGTTCGAGCCCCGCATCGGGTTCTGTGCTGACAGCTCAGAGCCTGGAGCCTGCTTTGGATTCTGTGTCTCCCTCTCTTTCTGTCCCTCCCCTACTTGTGTTCTGTCTCTGCCTCTCTTTCTCTCAAAAAATTAATAAACATTTAAAAAATTACAAATGCCTTTCGTTTTAGGTCTCTATTTTTTCTTGTCTTTTATGTCTCAGCTCAAATACAACAACAGCAAACAGGAGACTATATCACATAACCTTGATAAACTTTATCTTATTTTATTCATTTGAGATAAAGAGAGAGAGAGAGAGAGAGAGAGAGAGAGAGCATGATGGAGGGGGGGGGGAGAGAGAGAGAGAGGGAGAGAGAGAATCCCAAGGAGGCTCCATGCTGCCACAGCAGAGCCTCACGTGGAGCTTGATCACATGAACCATGAGCTGAAATCAAGAGTTGAACTGAGCCATCCAGGCGCCCCAACCTTGATAAAATTTAAATAGCCGTAATCACTTCTGGAGATCTTAATTATTTGTTACTTGTTTGACTATTTTGCCAGTCTCTTCACAGGTCTTCAGCTTTATAAAAGTTGAGATCTTTTCTATCAAATCTCAGCCCCCAGAACTGCATGTTCCTGGCATAACAGGTTTCAATGAGTATTGCTCAGTAAATTAGAGAACGCTTAAAGCTTTTGTTCAGATGTCAATCTCTCCAGAAAGCTGTCCCTGCTCAGAAGACATTCCCTCCTCCTCTGTGCTCACATTTTACAGATCTTGTGCATTAAATATTACATTCATCAAGCTGCATCATATTAATTTATTCATATATCTGTCTTCTAAGAATATTGTAAGTTCCATGAAGGCAAGGATTTTATCTTAGCCCTCTTCATATCTATAAATTAGAACCCATGCTAGTTTTGGTGCATAAAGTCACCCAGTGAATATTCTTCCAATGAATTACTCTTTGAAAACTCCCAAACTCTTGGGGCACCTGGGTGGCCCAGTTGGTTGAGTGACTTCATCTCAGGTCATGATCTCACAGTTTGTGGGTTTGAGCCCCACATGGGGCTCTGTGCTGACAGCTCAGAGCCTGGAGCCTGCCTTGGATTCTGTGTCTCCCTCTCTCTCTGCCCCTCCCCTGCTTGAGCTCTGTCTCTCAAAAATGAATAAATGTTAAAAACAAACAAACAAACAAACAAACAAACAAACAAAACTCTCATAAAAAACAGTTTGTTAAATCCACTTGTGATAGTTTTGGGTGTCAAGAGGACTAAGCTATAGAACCCTATTATTTAATCAAATACTAATCTCCATGTCGTTGTGAAGCAATCAGTTGACTTTCCAGAAAGAATATTGTCTTCTGTAATGTGGACAGCTCTCATCCTAATAGCTAGAAGTTTTGAAAGGAAAATCTGACATTACTCAGAGAAGAAATTCTGCTTTAGGTTTGCAGCATTAACTTCTGCCTGAGTTTTCAACCTGTTGGCTTTCCCACCAGGACCCCCACTTCCTGGGAACTCTAACTGAATATACTGTCCATCTTTCCATTTAGGCCTAATTTAGGGCAGTGGTGAGAATGTAACCATATCTCACCAAAGTAGCCTTAAAGCAACTTGGTAGGCTTTAGAAGCAATGGCAGCAGAAAATTAAAACAGTAAAATGTCCACAAAGGAAATGAAAATAAATTTACTCTGAAAAATTGAACAAAAAGCAGATAAAAACAGAGAGGGAGGCAAAACATAAGAGACTCTTAAATATAGAGAACAAACTGAGGGTTGCTGGAGGAGTGGTGAGTGGGAGGATGGGTTAAATGGGTGACGGGCATGAAAGAGGGCTCTTGTTGGGATGAGCACCGGGTGTCATAGGTAAGAGATGAATCACTGGGTTCTACTCCTGAAGCCAAGACTACACTGTATGTTAACTAACTTGAGTTTAAATTTAAAAAGATTGAACAAAGAGCTAAATAACAATACAGAACAGTGAGGTTCTGAAAAGATTATATACTAACAATAAAACGTTCAACTATGTTCAATAACATTTACTTTTGAGTTGAGGATAGTACAAATTAGGACTTTGGGGGAAGATTTATAGGGACTTGAAATAGGGACTTGAAAAATAATACCGACTTCTGTGTGGTATACCATGAGAAAAGAAGCATATCTTTATAGTTATTTGAAATACTTCCTAATAGTCTACAATTTTCTCAATGAGTAGAGTTAGAAAAACCTTCTTCCACCCCTTTTCTCCCCCATTTGGCCTGTCACTTTTGCCCTGGAAAGGAGGCAGAGTCCATTAGAAACAGCTCCTTTGAGATTTTCTCTACTATTGATTGAACAGTGAAACTCTGTGATGAGGCTGCATTTCAATTCCCAGCCATTGGCCTCCTCTTGAGGCTGGAAGTCAAGATGGCTTCCCTTTTCCCATCCCACTCCCTCCTAAAGGACCTCTTCCTAATCAAAAACAAATGCAATATTCTACTACACTGGATATAACTAGGTAAAAATATGGCTATGGTTACAGAATTTTAAAAAATATACAAAGAAGCACACTTCATGTGTTTTGGTATTGATATTGTAAAATGTATTTTCTTTATTTCCTGTGTTGTTTTCTATGTTTTGTGCAATAAAATAAGAGCACAAATAGCAAATTATGGCTACTGACATCTCTCCTGAGATTTTGATATACTAATTAAAATTGATTAGGGGCGCCTGAGTGGCTTGGTTGGTTAAGCATCTGACTCTTGATTTCAGCTCAGGTCATGATCTCGCAGTTCGTGAGATGGAGTCCTGAGTCAGGCTCTTCTGTGCTGATGGCATGGAGCCTGCTCAGGATTCTCTCTCTCTGCCTCTCCCCAGCTCACATTCTCCCCCCTCCCTCCCCTCTCAAAATAAATATGTAATTAAAAAAAAAATGATTCAAATGGGCTGGGTTTGATCAAAGTTGACTTTCTGGATGAAGACAAAAACTATCAAGAATCAGATGAACGTCTCCTGATTGTCAGGGAGTTAGACTCACAAAAGGGCCTTTCTTTTTTGGGAAGAACTTCAAGGTGGCCTGGGAAAACCTAGGTACAGTTGATGTCAGGAAATACAAGTAAAGAATGTAGGCTGCTGGCTTGGAGTCTGACTCGATCTTTTTAGTTTCCACATTTTCAAAACCTGTTATGTCCTTCTATCAATGACCCCACCCTGGCTTTCTAATTTCTATGAGGACCTCCACATCTCTCCAGCGTTATGTTCAAGCCATCTTTTACTTTACTTCTCAGTTGCTCCTTCCACCCCAAATTCTTTCTGTTCGCCATTTTTTTTCTAGTTTTGTTATGTATCATCTTTTTGGCATTTTTTTTATTCCATTACAATCAACCTAATTCATTTTCACACTCTTGCAATAGTCTTTTCACCAGACACCCTGACATGTAATCTCTCACTCCTCCAGCCTACGTGCATTCTCAGTAACCAGATTACTCTTTGTATAACACAACTATCAGGCTTCTCTTTCATTTGAACAATTCAGTGTGTCTGTGGATGGCAGGCCAGATAGTCAAGATTCTTTCATTAGGCATACAGGTTCTTCCAACAAGGGCCCTACCTGCCTTCTTTCATCCCTCTACTTTCCGTCGTAGCCAAATTAATCTCCTCTCTTCAAATATAACCCAGGGTATGTCTCAGCTATACCTTTGATTATAGCCAATGTGAATTCTACCTAAATGCTTTGCCTCCTTCAAAAGTACAGCCAGAGATATCTTGTTCAAGAAATTATGGTCAAATTCCAACATAAAGCCACCTCTTTCACCTCTTTACCTGGGATGCATCTTTCTGGAGATACCGCATAATGCAGTAAAAAGAATCTTCTAGATAAAGGTTAGATGCCCACTCTTCCATACACCATCTGTTGGAGTGTGGACAAATGACTTCACTCTGCTTCTGTTTTCTCATCCACAGAATGGGGACTAAAATGTTCATCTTAGTTATTTATTTCAATATGTTTATTGTTATTTACTCCTTCTCTTCCTGTGCTGTCATGTAAATGTAAGAAGATAGAAATATTGCCTATTTTGTTAGTTAATTTTTCCCGCCAATACCCAGCCTGATCTCGGGCACAGAGTAGGAAATCCACACTGTCGGTTAAAGGAATAGATGGTTAGCATCTATTAGGAGCTTCACAAGTTTTAATCACCCCGATCTTCCTGCTCATTGTGAGTCATAAAGCATCTTTTTAATACTGCCCGGCATTGCTATTTACTTTTACAAATGAAGTCAGGATTATATTATTTCTCCTTTATACATACTTACTAACTACTTGGTGATTGGTCCTGGTCAAAAATGTACCATAGCTAATACTATACTGGATTACATGAGGTTGATTAGGTGAGGAAATGAGAGTCTGAGAATAGAATCAAAGCTGATCCAGTGAACTGTTTTCCCTAGAGACAACACATTCACTTCTTATTGCAAGTAATCCAACCAGAGATTATCATCTGCCTCTAGGCTCTTCATGCCTCACATACTTACATTTTTAGCAGAATTTTTAATTATTTTCTATTCCCCTTCAAAGCCCATAAAATAATAATATGTCACATTTTAACAGAGCCTCAGAGAAAAATGACTTCTGAGTAACACATGAGACTTTTAAAAAGTCAAATTTGGAGGCACGTATGCATGTGAGAAAGAATGATGCTATTAGCAGGAGTCTACAGTGAGGTTCCAATTGTGCTATAAGAACATGAATTCTGAACAGCTAACTCCTCCTTCAACCCAACGCATCTCCGCAGGATAATTCAACCAACCCATCGGTCAGTCATACAAAAATATGTCTCTTGGGGGAATATGGTCTCATCGTCCTCAATCAGTTATACCATATCTTGAGAGAGTTTATTCTATTCAATCTTTCTTATGCAACATTTGGTAAAGAAGAAATCAGAGAAAGCATGGCCAGTGCTGCGTAGTGGAATTTGACCACTTCTGCATCAAGAAGTTCACCAGATATTTACCACCCCTTCTTACTCTCCTAGTTAAAACAGGGTACTAATTAACTCATCCCGAATGCACAGACTGAACTACTGAGGTTCAAAAAGGTTAACCAACTTTTCAAAGTCCGGCTTCATAACCTGGAGTTCTTTAAAATGCTTATGAAAAAGCAGAAACTTGAACAAGTAGAATCAATGATTGGTTTTAAATAATGTTTTTGTACATTTTCTTACCAATACTGTAAAATCATCTGTGTTGCTACGAATTAAAGTACGATCTTTCAGATTCCTCCACTGATTGTCCCTCTCCAAGTGCAGACATGCATACAGTAAAGGAAGAAGAAAAGAAAACAAATACTTGATTGGTAATCACGGTGATACCCTCCTACCTACATACTTACTTGATAATTTTGCCTGAATAAATTTTGAATAGTTCAGGGAAAAGAAAGATGTATTATATTAGCAGGAATTTTACATATAAATCTCCGGTAAGATAGTCTTGAATTCTGAATAATATCTGTTGTTCCTTTTGTACAAAAAGGAAAAATGAAAAGTATATTTTGTTTTTAAATCACAAAATTATGGTTTTGAAATTCAAGCACCTATAATTTTTATTTGCCCCCTCTATTATTTTTTGTAGTTCTTACATACATATAGATTCAGAATATTGTGATTGAAATTCCTGGAGGGGATTTTTGTGAAACTTAACAGCAAAATGTAGTTGACACTCGTTCTGTGTTGCCCTAGGGCTATAGTTTTGATCATTGTCTGAGTGGATTCATTCCTGTCAGCACAATAAATTTTATACTCTTGTCATAGGTAAATTTTATAATCCTTTGCCTTTTTCTTTTTTTTTTTTTTTGCCTTTTTCAAGAACAAATGAAGTAAGAATGAAGTTAGTTATAATATAACATTTCAACTAAGACTAAAGAAAATAGTAGTATCAGATATAACACATGGACCCAAATCAGTCCCCTTTCAATTCTGATTGCCTGATTAAATTTATTGTAAAGCTAATATAAATGTAAATGCACGCACATTTATACACTTAATCATTTTTAACATCAAACTCATCATGGTAAACAGAAAATAGGAACTAATGAGCTAGGCATTTATCAAGGCCTCTGCAAGAATGCAGCGGCTACTTTGTTACTAAATCATGTAAGCAGTGCAGTCCATTATATGTCATCCTTCAGTTTTAAAACATTTTTAAGTCTCTATTCCCTTTTGCACAGGTATTAGACACCAGTGACAGTTGCTTTGAATTTTTTAAAAAAGTACATTGTGATCATAGGTTCCCAAGAAGGTTAAATATAAATTAGTCATAAAGCCAATGAAACAGACAGGAAATGATTAGGCTGTATGATTATTTCTAAATTTATAGTGTTTTTAGCACTACGAGTGTTTAATTAAGGAGAAAAGGGAGCCGGTTTTATTTTACATGATTATTTAAGACCTCAAAAATTAATGTTCTCCTTACTCTGTGATGCTGCAGTTCTAAAGCAATGTTGAAGACAACAAAGTCCCATTTGATAGTCTAGCCTTTCAGCGAATAGCTCTTCTTCCTGCCTTTGATGTAGGAATGGTTTATTTAATCAATTATTAATCAAAGTTATGGCATTCTTCTTATATATTTAGGTAAAACTAAAAGATGACTTTCCTGAGCCTTATTGCTTAAATAAAAGTTTAAATAGACTGAAAACACTTGACTTTGACATGGCAACCATGGTAGTGATTTCAGTTTCAGAGACCCACTGGTCTCAACTGGGTGCTTAGATGAAAAGAGGTGTGTGTGTGTGTGTGTGTGTGTGTGTGTGTGTGTGTGTGTGTTCATTGCAATTTTCTAGAAAGAGATGATGAGCATGGGCCAAAGTATGCAGAACACTTCTGATAACCTTTCTTCTGATAACAAAAGCCGGTACAGATAATTTGATTAGTGTTTTCTTTGCACAGGTGTTAAAGTTGACAGGAAACAGCTGAAAGACACAGCATTGTGGTGCAAGCCGGGCAGCTGGACACTTTGTGCATGGAGAATCTTGAGCAGTTGGTAACATTTGGCAGCTTAACATAGAAAAAAAAAATGACTGCTAGCAAAGTCTCAACTGCTGCTAATTAGCAGCAATGAACTGTGGGTAGGACGGTGCATTTTAATGTGAGAAGATTTTTACAGTAACCACCACACTAAGGGGGGCGGGGAGGATAGAAAGAAATGCTCCCTAGCTGACCCTGGTGGCAATCCAAGCTGCATATTGCAATAATCCTGTAAATTACTATGCTTTCTTATACAGTAACTTGGAGTTAATTAGTAATTTAACATTCTTCTACACTATTAAATGTCTTTCTTGCATTATATTATGTTGTTTCATGGGCTTACCTTAACACTAATGGGGTTTTGTTATATTTTCTCAAAACAGTAACAGTAAAATAAAACTGAGCTAAAAAATTAATTAGTTATCTTTTACCTGTGATTTACCTGTTATTAACAATTAAGTGGTGGTACACACTTTTAAAGTAGTTTGGGAGGTTACGCGGAGATGAATATACTTCCAGAGTATATTACAGAGGAAAAGGGAATAAAAATGAGTAGTGTAAAAGCTTCAAGAGACTATGCTGTAGATGCAGAAAGCAATGCAAACATTTCTCATATTTCTATTCCAATAGGGAGGGGTGATGACTTGTGGCTGGAGGAAGGCAAGGAACGATAGAGGCAGACGAGAAAAGCTTATTGAGGTCTATTTGCTAATTTTTTAAGAGAATCTTTGAAGAGAAAAAATCCATACCATTCATGTGTTTATGTCATAAAATGTTAATGTGCTAGAGTAAAGCAGTGGAGTTTACCATATAGCCATACAGAAAAGAAAAAAAAAATGCACATTTTTGTAGTTCGTGGTTTGTAAATGCCAGAGGATTTTGTAGGATTCTGTATCTGGGGAAACTGATACTCAAAAATTTAAATAATATAAATTAACGCATGCAATGTTAACTTTCAAGCAGAAAACTCTGAGATGAGGAACTGCAGTGAATGAAATCATTCTGGTTACTGGAACAGAATAAAGAGATTTAACTTATTAGTAATTAAAAAATTCTTTAAGCAGCCACCTCTTTCTTCTGCAAAACTGACTTCCCTATTGAATGAAGCAGACAAATAAAATAGTATCACGCACGTGCACTTTAAAACTGTTTTATCCACTCGAAATTGAAACTCTACTGCCTTCTGGACATTAAAGATAAAGAAGTGTTTCTCCTTGGCATCTCAATGATCAGTGTGAATTGGAAGGGGGAACAATTTAGTAAAAGCAGGGCTTCAGAAGGAAAAAAAAAGCTACGGATGTGTACGTGGAAAGGAATGAATTCAGTACAAAACATTTCCAAAAGATTTCGTCTCTTGGGGCTCCCTCTAAAAGAGTGTCTGCTACCATTTAAAACCCCATCCTTTGCAGCTGGATTTGAACATTCCATAAAAAATTCATCCGCGCTTTAAGAGATTTCTGCTTTTCTGTCCTCTCTATTGTTAGACAAATTGAAGTGTGCACTCGGAAGGAGAGTGGCAGTGAACTGCGAATTTATTTACTCATTCGATTCTAATATTGAGAGAATCTACTCGCTCCGTTCAAAGGGTAGAGCAACAATGCAAGTGACATCAGGTCACCCAGCACTTCATAGCTACCTGTGAGATAGAATTGTTCTCCTAGCAGATAGGAAGTGACTGAAACCTCTTTTTCTCATCAATGTCTATTATGATTGATGGCTCTATGGTCACATTGAATATGCCCTTTTTAAATAATTCACAATGTCATCACCATAGTACTAGTTTATAACTAGCCTGTTATTTTTACCTTTGTTCATTCACTATCAGAAGGTTAGATAAATTAAGTACTGTGTGGATTTTGGTAGCATTATAACCAACCAAAGTACAGTGTTTATAGCCCAACAACAAAGCATCAGTTTTATTTTTTTTACGACACCCTGAATGTCTCCCTCTCAACAAATCCTAAAAGGAAATTCTAATAAAGCAGAAGCACTTGTAACATACTTTACCCTGAAACCACACTTCGGTATTAAGTCATCATAAGACTTTCAATATAAAAGGAGTCATGCTGCATTGACACAGATGAAATGTTACCTAAATTCTATACTCATAGATAAAATATTTATCTAATGACTCCATAATAATGAAATTTACAACTTACTTTCAAATACCTATCGCATGAATTGTTAAACCAGAATCTGTACAAGAGTAGCGAAAGCATATATTTTAAAATACAATGCTTAATACTGGGAGTGTGCTATGTGAGAAATAACATTTCGACCCTGATTAGAAATCAGTTTGATTAATTCTTGACATGTGGATGGTGATCTTCCAAAGTCCTTAATTTTAGAAGATACATTTAAAATTATTATTTAGCAGCTTTGATGGATGGGGCAACTCTAACAGTCACTAAAATGAATAATCATGTCTCTTTTGTAACTTAACTTTTAAAAATTGCTTTACACGCTAATCATCGATGTCTCAGTTGTGCAAATTCAAAATATCAGATTTTATATTGTGTTTAATAACCAGAGTTTCCTTATATTTTTAACATTGTGATCAATAGTAATTCAAAATTTTTTTTTTTTTTGCCAGTTTTCTCACAGAATACGACTGATTCAAACCTAAGGTAAGAACATTTATTTTCATAAAACTTGGGTTTCTTGTACATATTCAATGTGTAATAAAATGTGTAACTTTTAGAGAGATATTGATTGTGTGCTTAATAGGAGTGTATCTTTATAAAAATTAACTTTGAGGTTTTTATTTTCAGTATCTTAATTTTGAATTCTTACTATTCGTTGATTTTACTATTGAATTCTGTTTCTTAAGTTATTGATATAGGTGGAATGAAAGAATATAAAACTTGTCTGGACTTAAAGTATGTGATCAAAGTCTCAATATGCTGCCATAATTAAATGAAGCCAAATTGATAGCTAAGAATTGCCATGTGATCAAGCATGCTATAATTAAAAGTACAGAGCATCCATGCGTTTATTCACCTGATAAATATTTATTGGCCACCAGGAAATGGAGAGATCTGGCTCTTATTCGCACTAAGCTTACATTCTATCAGACAACGAACATGTTTCAAAAAATAAATAAATAAAGCATTCCCAGTGATAAATGCTTTGGAGAAAATAAAGTGAGATAATGTGCAAGAGAGAGTGACTGGGGAAAACAGATCTGATGGGCCTCGTTTAGACTAGATGGTCAAGGAAAACCTTTCTGTGTGAGTGATATGGTGTGGAGATATATAATGAGCAGGCACCAGTCATTCAAAGATAGGGGGCCGGATTATTCTAGATCATTAATTCCCAGTTCCTGCTATGGAAAGCAAAAACAAAAACAAAAACAAAACAGGGATTCCGAAACGATCAGAGTGATGAGGAGAAAGCAGAAATGAAGGCAGGGAGACAGGCAGCAGCTGGGCCAAATGCAGCATTTACCAAGATGTTTGGATGGTATGTAGCGGGAAGCATTGGAAGATGTGAAGCTGGAGAATGACATTTTTTGGTTATGTCTCACAAAAAATTCCGGGCTGTAGAGTTGGGGAAATATTTGAAGCCTTGCTATCATTTCCATCTCTATGCTACTTAAGTTCTAGAAGCCCGGTTGCTTTGTCTGTTTTTTTTTTTTTTTTTTTTTTTTTTTTTAAGTGTTTATTTATTTATTTTTGAGAGAGAGAGAAGCAGAGAGACAGAGAGAAGACACACAAGCACCGCAAGGGCAGAGAGAAGGAGAAACAGAATCCCAAGCAGGCTCCGCACCATTAGCACAGAGCCAGATGCGGGGCTCAAACTCACAGACTGAGAGATCATGACCTGAGCCAAGATCAAGAATTGGTTGCCTAGCCAACCAAGCCACCCAGGCTCCCCAAGCCTCAGTTGCTTTGACTCCAGTATAGAGATAGGTCCAATGACAAAGATCAGTAAGAAAGTGCCTAACACAGTGCTTGGCAACTTGTAAAGGCTCAATTAATGTGACATCTTTTCTTTACCCTTCCTTTAGAATGTAAAGTTTCAAAATCACTAAACTTATCATTATTGATGTTTATTAATTCTTATTTTTATGTTAATTCCATTTGTCTTTGTGAACAAAATGAAATTATAAAAATGATCAAAGAGAGCTAGTTGTTGCATAGGAGATGCCACTTAAGTAACTAGAGGTATTAGTAAAATAATTACACTTATTCAGACTTTAGAAGGTACCAGACACTATTCTAAGCTTTTCACATATATTAGATGATCTAATTTTATAACAGAGCTATTAATTAATACTGTTATTCTCCCATGTTACAGATGTAGAAAGAGAGGGCCAGAAAGATTGCAAGATTCCAGAATGATTTAATATGGTTAACATATACTATTCATATTTATATTATAATATAAATACTTATATTATTCATATATTATATTCATAAATATAATATTATTCATATTTATAGGTTGATACATACATAAAATTAAGATTCAATTGACTATTAGTATCATCATTTTATAAACTAAGTGGTGTAAGCCACTTGAAATATGTATTAAAGATACTAAAATAGAAGATTGTTTATTTGAAAAGAGAATATTTTTTGTCAGTTTTGGACTCAGACCTTCCCTTTGAAAAAGCAGTTTTATTTAAAAATGACTCAAAAAAGTTTAATAAATAACCTATAGATTTCTATTATCTATATCAGTTTCTTTGCTAACCTTGACCTAAATATAACCTCAAAGAACATGTGAAAAAAATATAAATTAAAAATGAAAAATATTTAATTAAGGAAAAATCTCCTTACACTGAAATGTGTATTTAGATTCATTTTAGGGTTACAAAATGAAAATTGGCGCTTTAAATATACTTCATAATCTATTATCACTATCAAACAAATAAACAAACAAAAAATCCTCTAGCCCCAGAATGGTAGTGGAAAAATTTCTAACATTAAGATTCAACTGTAATTTTTATTTCATGAAACTTTAAAGAAGAGCTTACTTACTTCACGTGTATGGCAATGTAATGAATGGAAAAGACATGGGGCAACTCAAGAGGAAGCTAAGAAATCAGATTTAACAAAGAAGGGATAAGCTTTGAGAACTGTAGAGGCTTAAAAATCACCTTTAGTTTTCACTTAAGATGGAAGAAAAAGTGCAAGGGAAAGACTTCAGTAATAACGGAGGCATGATTTCACTTAGCTAATAAATTATATTTTGTGAAAATAACTCTTTAAAAGGGGATTTTCTCAGGGTGCCCGGGTGGCTCAGTGGGTTAAGCGTCTGACTTCAGCTCAGGTCATGATCTCACGGTTTGTGAGTTTGAGTCTCGCATTGGGCTCTGTGCTGACAGCTCAAAGCCTGGAGCCTGCTTCGGATTCTGTGTCTCCCTTTCTTTCTGTCCCTCCCCGTTCATGTACTGTCTCTCTCAAAAATAAAATAAACATCAATAATAATAATAATAATAAATAAAAAGGGATTATCTACAGCTATCTTATTTACAATTTCAATGGCTTTCTATGCAAATAGCCACCCTTTATTAAGCCATTTTTTGCAGGTTTTGTCTCACTTTAAAACATTCATTCATTAAAGAATCATCATAATAACTTTATTGAATGTCAACTGTATTCAAGGTTATCTACTCGACAGCCTGAGACATAAAAGACAACAGTAAATAATGCCCAGTCACAAGGTGTTCATTTGGGAGATTTAGGTGAAATAATACAATTGGATCAGAATTTGTACCAATATGGACTGGGCTTGAGCATGTCGAGCTTGACAATTCACATGATGATGTCATTTCACTTCAGTGAGACTGAAGTTATATTTGCTATTTTTCAGGAAAGATGCAGAGATAATTTTTATGGAAACATTTAGTCTTCTCAATAACTTCTTCCATGAGTGAATATTGTGTCCTAAATCCATGAAGACTTCACATTCTAAGATGACTGATCAGTTAATCGCTGAGGAAGTATCATTAGTCTCTGCTCAGCAGTGAGTAAATAACACCAACCCCTTCTACCTTAGGAAAAAAGCTCTTCGATAGTTCCCATAGGGTCAAACTTGATAAATGATAAAAGAAAAAGAAAATACATCCAGGCAAACATACATGCAAACAATCCCAAGAAACAAACTATAAATATCCTAGTACATAGAAATTTAAATCAGGAAACTTAGGATAAATATACGGAGTAATGGCAATCTGACCAATGGCCATTGTAATTTGAAGGCATGAAGGTAGTAATAGTTGGCACAATGAAAACAGATTCTTCGAAGGCAAGTCTTATGAAGGTGAACAACAAAGTTCTAAGGATAGAGCTTGTAGAATGAGAAGTGTAATGAAGAATGAAACAAAAAAAAAAAGAAAGAAAAGGAGAAGAAGAGGTGGGAGAATAAGGAATATCAAGAGCCCTGGGAACATAATATCATTAAAAGGAAGGAGAAAATATTTTTCATTTCTCCCTATTTTCCTTTAAAAAAATAAGTATTCACATTTGCCAAGAATAGTTGGGAACAGCTTTAGAAGAATTATTTCTTGGGGCACCTGGGTGGCTCAGTTGGTTGAGCGATCGACTTCCGATCAGATCATGATCTCCCAGTTTGTGGGTTCGAGCCCTGAGTCAGGCTCTGTGCTGACAGCTCAGAGCCTGGAGCCTGCTTCAGATTCTGTGTCTCCCTCTCTCTCTGCCCCTCCCCCACTTGTGCTCTGTCTCTCTCTGACTCTCAAAAATAAATAAATGTAATAATTTTTTTTTAAAGAAGAAATATTTCTTTTGGAGAGGGACAGGGACACCAGGTTATGGAGAGATATGGGAAAATATGAAGTTGGTATCACTTATTTTAAAAGTCTGATAACTATTTTTTATGATCATGATGGCAAAAATGAAATCAAAGGCTTTTGTTAATTTTAAAGATATTAGAATTTATAAAATTAATAATTTGGTCATTCTACCTGATATTTTGAAATAAGCTTCTTACATGTGTTTATTAACACATTGTGTTGATCTTCCCTTACACGATTATACTCTATTAGATACTATAGAATTATCTGTTACCAAAACATTTCAGGAAAATGTGAGAGGAGTCGTCAGAAATGAATGTCACTAGTCTTGACATATGAAAATGTGTCACTTCTGAGAAGGTTCACAGCCAGTTCCAGCCAGTTACCAAATCAGGCCACAACTGTAGATTTGAACTCCAAAAATAGTATCAAAAAATTACTTGATATGTAAAATGACTATAATGTTGGCAATGTGAGTAATACCCTGCTATCTACGTTACAACAAAGCTATGTATAACCAGGGTTCTATTAGAGTAAAAAAAAAAATTAAGTTTATGGTTTGGAGCCCAGTCAGTCTGGGAACAAAATATCAAAGCCATGAGCTCACTGCAGTAAGCAAATTTTTTTTTCTAAAACAGAAGACAACTGTCATTTTGTCATTTCAAACACTCTCTTAAGTGTAGCATGCATAGCACAGCATAGTGTAGGGTACTATAATATCATATACGATCACATTTTATTGCGAGGACATTGGAGCTAACAAAGATTGAAGAAATCATCTTTCTAAATCCTCATTTATCACACATTTTTTTCTCAGAATATAATAAATAAAACAAATAAACTCCCTGCCCACATAAAGTTTATACTATGGTTTTCAAAGATGAAGAAGTCAAAGAGTTCAAGTGACTTTTCTAACCCTTTTAATATCTCAAGTTCTCTCAGCTAAAAATGAGAAATTAGAACAAGAATTTGAGTCACTGACTCTCAATTTACTAATATTTCTAGTACACTGGTCCTGGGAGTCAGAAGAATTATTCCAATTTACTATTTATTGACAAATACTTTAGAATTGACATTTGTATATGACACGTTCATTAGTTTACATCCTTAAAAAGTTGCTTAAAACAATATTATTTATGTGTTTTTTTTGTCCTTTAATAGGAATGCAGTTCTCAGGTACTAACAACACCTTTTTATTTTTCATATGAAGAAGGTAAGAGTCATGGACTTAGAAGATAACTTCTTAGTCTAATGATGCCCCTTAACCAATGAAACAAAGGTATTATTCCTGTTTTGAGGTTGTATGCAGAGTAATTGAACTAAGCTGGTCTGTGACAGCTTTTCATGTAAAACATCTAATTCAAATAAAAAAAATGCTCATTACTGTAATACAAATTCCACCAATCTCACCACCTTTGTGAGCAAGTGAGGTGGCATTAAAATTAGTATTCAAATTTTGTAAGTTATTTGTTCATATTATCTGAGGCTGGATCTTCAGCCGCCTATAAAATACTTCTGTCCAAAGCATTTCCAAGTTTCACCAATGTTTCTCTCATTTACCCTGCTACAGTTTCGCTATGACTAACTCAAGCCTACCCTGCTGTGCAGCATCTTTTCTGATGCCCAAGCATGTCAATTTCCTGCTGCTAGTTGCCTCCACTCTAGTAATCACCAATTAACCATCAATATAACCATCTTTATAAGACCTTGACTTTATCCAACCTTCCCGACTGAGTGCCACGTTCATTCCTACTGTTTCTCTAAGAATAGTCATTCACGTTTGGTGGCTATACAGTTCTTCCACAATGCCAAAAGTGATTTGGCGATGGTTGCCAAGAGGTATACTCTCTTACTTGTTAATATTCTTTGAGGGCTGTCTAAAGTGTACTTATCAGACTCCAATGTTACAGAGAAACACCTCTTAATATTCTTACAACACTCTATCATGTATCTGGTCATATCTTAATGAAGTAATATTTATACTATAGAATTGTTTCTTCCTCTTTATATCTAGATAAATAGGACAAACTTATACTTAGCTCCTTATCAATGGTCAATGGACTCAAAACTCAAATTAAGGTTTTAAAGAATCTTAGTAATTAATGTGAATAAAAGAATAATACTTTTAAAATAGAAAATGAAAGACTGGGCAATATTTATTTTTAAATTTTTCTTTAATGTTTATTTATTTTTAGATAGAGAGGCAGAGTGTGAGCAGGAGAGAGGCACAGAGTGAGGGATACAGAGAATCTGAAGCAGGCTCCAGGTTCTGAGCTGTCAACATAGAGCCCGATGCGGGGCTCAAACCCACCAACCGTGATATCATGACCTGAGCCAAAGTGGAATGCTTAACTGACTGAGCCACCCAGGCACCCCAAGACTGGGCATTATTGACCACTATTTAGGATGTCTTTTTAAATACCAAGGCGAAGAGCCAAGGTCAATACTTGGGTATTGGGTATCTATCTTATAATTTGTTAATCCTCCATAGTAACTTGTGCATAGTCAACACATTGATGAGATATTAGCTACTAAAAAACACTGATTTTGCCAAAAGTTCAGGTTTTCTAATGCAGAATCCTGTACTTACATGAATTACTTCTTAATCCCAAAGATGTAAGGAGAAGGAACACTCACTGCATCTTTCCCCTTTTTGTTTTTAATGGATAACACATGGATGTTTTGCATTCTATTTGCAATGGAAAACATCTGAGGCCAAAATGTTGTCTTGTCTTTATTATTATTAAAATAAACAGACAAAAAAAACCCCAAGAAGTATGACCAATTAAAAAGAAGACCAACTTTGTCATACCCGTTGGCTGATGACCTTGTCTGATCAAAATATAGCAATAAGCCCTGATCTGGGAACAAACTAGGATTACATAAGAGCTTTCTGGATGTGGATGGAATGTAAGAATTCCACATTGAATGTACATGTGCTTTAAAGGATTGATTTTCTACAAAAACAAAATAGAAATAAATTACCCTTATCCATATGAAACACATTATGAGCAAGATTGGTTTTCCAAAATCCATGTTAGATGGGATTGTAGTGTCTGAATGGAAGTCTACTTTATGAAAATTATAATTATTTTGATTTTTATCCACAATCAGCTTGAAATGTTGCAAAACTCTGCAGGTGCTCGCTGTTATAACAAAACCATGGGAACAGATGGTGCAAGGTACCAGGCCAGCTCAAGGGATTAAATATGAGGCTTTTGAAATTTAAAATTAAAGCTGGATGATCTTGGGAAAACGTGCCTGCCAAACATGGCAGCTTAAAAAAATAAAATAAAATAAAAAAGTTACCCAAATTCTCTTGACAAGCTTATTTACATTCAAATGACTGGGAAATATTAAGTAGTTATAAAGTACTCTTGGCAGGGTATGGCCTACCTGAGCAAATTAAAATATGAAATGTTCGCTTCCATTATGGTACTAAGACTTTGCATGCAGAGAACCCCCTATTAGGCTTAGTTACTAACAGCAGCCAAGATATTTGGGAAGGTGGTACATTTTAGGTAAAATAAAGATAACCTAAACACTATCTCCTTTGAATGGGCAGAGTGAAGGATCTTGGTTGAGTCACTAATGATGAGTTTAGGGATTTACATCATTTGCTGTTGGCAGAAGAAATGAGAAAAGTAAAATTTCAAAAGTTAAGATGGTCAATTAGATTTACTTAAGGACTAAATCCATGGTAAAACATACATTATTGAAAACATTTTTAAAATATGAAAGCCATTGTAATTATTTGGATATTTCCAGTATATTCTTTATAATAACATAATGAATAATGCCTTAGCACATTTGAGCAACTGCTATGTACCATGAAATGCATGTAGATTAACATTAATGCTCCTTTTTTTTTTTTTTTTTTGTTTGCAAAGCAAAAACCATTATCTGTATTTGCAAATGTAGAAACATTCTACTTGCAGTAAACTGAAAAACCAAGTATAAGACCGGGTGAATTTGTCTTCAAATATCATTTACTTTTACAGTTTGCCAAATACATTTGTAATTGTCATCTCATATGATCCAATCAACAATACTTTAAGTCAATGCATATATGATAATACCCATTTTAAAGATGAGAACAACAATTTTTGAGAGGAACTGGGAATTCTATATCCCAGGGTAATGACAGAGCCAGCTGTAATTAATGGGTTTCTCGTACTATAGTTTAGTATTATTCTCATTGATTGATTTGGTTAGATTCTAGAGTAGAGTGAAGCATTTGAGGATATGGGCATGTGTAGTTTAGTTTTTGTCTTTTCTTCAGGAAAATCTATCTTATAGCTCAGCATTTTCATGTTTCCTCTTGTCTGGGTTATGATGTGGTTCTTGATTATGGGTTAGAATTTTTCATATATTCTCTAAGAGATATTGAGGCTTCTGAGAAGTTGAATGACTCATACGTATATATGCAAGTTATTGGTCTAGGCATTTGAGACATAAGGGTAAACACAACCCAGACCCTGACATGAGGCTGGCCATAGTTGAGTTAAATTGCATTACATCTCAGATAATGTTGAAGACTTTACTTATTTGATCTCATCTAATCTCTGAAAAATATGTTGAGTTAGTATTGTTATTCCTATTTTAAATATGAAAAGAAAATAAGGCACTTAAAGATTAAGTCACTTGCCTGAAACCACAAAGCTAAAATATGGGGATGCTGGGATTTATAAGCAGGTCTGATCGACTATAGCCATAGAAAGGGAGAGAGAATATCCACAATTATAATAATAAGTAGGAAAGCAGGGTAAGGTGCTATAATTGGGATAGAAATAAAATAATAAATAAAAACATTCTGTGTAGGGAAAATTCTCCTAAGTGTAACATTTGGGTTGACTTCTTCTTGAAGAAAGATTTTGCATACTGGCCTAGAGAATGAATACATTTCAAGTGGGGGAATACTTGTCAATAAAGCCATGAAGTCATGAAAGTTCATATTGCATTGAGAGAAAAATAGGATATGAGTTTTCAGTCTTCACAATGGAAAGAAATAACCAATATTATACATATATAGGGGAAATTTAAGGAAGGAGAGGTTCAAATTCATCTATTTATCTTGGATTTTAGAAGGCTATTATGAAGAGATCAAAAGGGAAGCCACTGCATAAATTAAGCTCTTATCTTTGCACACATCTCTCCAAGTATCTAATAAAATATTTCTAAAGTTGTACCTTAGATTACACATGAAAACTTGGATATATCCAGGAAAATGCTTACCTTAGTTATGATAATATGTTATTCTTTCCTAAAGTTCTACAACATTTTTCTTTGCTAGTATCTTCTATGACTCATTAAGAATGAAAACTCCAGAGCTTGTGCTTGAAGGACATAATTTTAATTTCAAAGTTAAATGTCTTGTACAAAATACCTGTATTTTGATTGGACAGAGAATTGACTATAAATGAAATCAATTGTGTTTAATAGACCTTTGATGGAGGTCTATTCAGGTCAAAAATATGAACTTTATTCATTTAGCATTAGTGGGAGATTTTCCAGCATCCTAAATATCAGTGACAATTTTGTACCTACCAATGGTGTTAAAATGGCAACACAAAGGGGCGCCTGGGTGGCGCAGTCGGTTAAGCGTCCGACTTCAGCCAGGTCATGATCTCGCGGTCCGTGAGTTCGAGCCCCGCGTCAGGCTCTGGGCTGATGGCTCGGAGCCTGGAGCCTGTTTCCGATTCTGTGTCTCCCTCTCTCTCTGCCCCTCCCCCGTTCATGCTCTGTCTCTCTCTGTCCCAAAAATAAATTAAAAAATGTTGAAAAAAAAAAATGGCAACACATGTAGGGCAGAGTTGACATTCTTAACACACCCAGAAATGGAACACTTGCCCATTTTATGTCTCTTTACTCAGCCTCTACTTGCCTGTAAGAATATTTCAATATTTCTAAAAGTTGTGGCCATATTTGCTACGATACCAACTATAGCTTTACCAAATTTTGGTTATCATTCAGTTTAATGTGAGAATAGCAGCAGACAAAGCTATTACCAAAATCAAGAATACATATATAGAATAAAATTTGAAAATATAGAATGAAATTAATTGCTATGCATCCTGTTATTTTTACTCACCTTCTTATAGAAATATTTTTGCCCTTTACCAGATCACCCATAATATTTCCTGGTTATACATCAGCATTTTAGCAACCATAATTCCTCATGGACTTTATAAGGAGAAAAGCTTCTATTTCTCTTTATTCACTGAAACACTAAACAGCACTTAGAGGATAATAGACTCAATGTGAAGTGAGGCAAAAACTGTGTTCAGATCATGTTTCAAGAATTTCACTGGCATCTATTGTAACGATTGCTGTCATGCAGAAGTGTGAGACATACAGGTTTTCTGTATATTAGAAAAGACCAAAGCTAATTACAGTTTTTCAAGAACATTTAAGCACAAGGAGGAAAGTGAATACTTTTCACTCAGCCATAAACTTGGTGACCAGAGTTGTGCAAGGCTGAAGAAGTCACAACAATTTCTTCCAAATTAAAGCATCTTTCAAATCCACTCTTACTGGACGATATTTGCTTGTACCTTTGTTAATGTGCTAGATAACCTATTAACTATAACCTTATTATTCACATGAAAAATATGCCCAGAGGACAATTTAATCATTTATTAGGGAAGTTTGTGTACTTTGCCCTCACTTTCTTTCCCAAGAGTTTGTGTTCATTAACTAAATATGTTATAGTGGAAAGACTGGAACACTAAATTCATTGTACATTTCAATCTCATGACCTTGAAAAAGGAGTGTTCAGGCTCAAATAAACCAGAAGTTGATCTAATGGGTACGAGGTGCCAAAGTCCTGGGAGGACCTGACATTTTCAGAGAAGCATATTGATGTGGTTTTTGTGCCATTACAACCAATTTGGTAATAATAATCGACTGACTCTCTGATCTTCCTCCTTTCCTACATCTGACTTATCTTGTGGTAGTAAAGATCTTAAAGACTTTAATTAGGTACTAGAGCCATAGAGATGGAAAGGAACACAAGTCTGTGAGTATCAGACCGAACCTTTCTCATTTGCACACTGGATATTTGATTGGGATGTTTTATTTGGTGGGTACAGGCTGGCAAGCAGAACTAATTAAAATTAACTAGAAAAGGGGAAGAGGTATATTCAGGGAGCAATCTAAATTTAAAAAGAGAAAAGAATTCATAGCGAAGGCCTTTGTCTGTCTCCCTGTGCTGTGTCATTGGAGCACATATGGCTCTTTATATCAGCCTGCCCTATAACAAAGCCAGTGTTTATTCTGGCTGATACTTAGAAAAAAAATGTAAGCTGAAGAGTAAAAGCATCAGAGATCATGTTAAGACATTAATTATAAATGTACTGTTCTTCTAATGTTTTTCTTCAAAACTTTACTTTCTAGGAAGATTTTCTACTTATATACAAAAAAACCCCTTGCCATCCAAGATTCTTTTATTTTTCAAGAGAAAGACAATGTCTCCACTAAAATTGATACTGAGGCAAAAATCCCATCAATATTATAACCAGGTAAAATATTATTCAGTGTGGGAATACTACAGCACATCAGAATTATAGTTTCTAGCATTTTGATACATGGTAATGATTTTTGGTGTGAGAGAATATATTACTCTAAGAAAGAAAAAATATATTGCTTTGGTCGCATCCAAACTTTAGTGTTTCTTTTTTTAAATTATCCATCTTTTTTCAATTTAGAAAGAGTTTGGTTTAGTTGAGTCCTATTTTTGCAATATCTTAGGATTTTAAAATATCACTCTGTTTTGAAATGTAAATTAGCACACATTGGTAGGAGAGGAATGGATTATGAGTTATATATGGGCCAAAACTCTTAATATCCAACCATATGGTTCTAATCCAAATTGGAATATTTCTTTTTTAGTGGAAATAATTGGATTTACTCTGAGTCATTGAGACTTCAATTTAGAGTTTTCGGGGACCGTAGAAAGTATCTCAATCTAGATGAGGCAATAGAGAGTTAGGACATTTCCCTCCCATCAGGCAGCTAATGAAAATCATAGCTATAACAAAGTCTATATAACACCCTTTTCCTGCACATGCCCCCAAAATGCATGGTATACATGCCTCAACTCCAGAGGTGACCCATAGAATCAATAGTTAGAGGAGAATAAAAGTGGTGCATTAAAGATGAGTCATTTCCATCTGCAAATTTATTTGGAACAAATAAACATTAACCATTTATCATCATGGAACAGGAAGAATCTTTTGAGGATTCTCTTCAGTACACCATCCTAACAAACAATTCAGATAACTTTTCCTTTCAGCATCTAAATATTCACTGTGAAATAAATTAGGGTTTAAAAAAGTCAAAGGACATTGGCAAATACTTGTGTTTTGATATATATGATACATTGTAGAATTTATAGTCTTCATAATATGTTAAGTTTCAATTTCTACCTAAGTAGAATGGTCTTGAAAATTATTTAAGTTATATAATAACAATGAATACCTCACAATATTTAGGAGGGTCTAAATACCATATATTTTAATGTAAAAATTCTAGAGCTAAAAAAGCCACATCTATTTTATCTTGGTAATGACTGCCCACCTGGTAGATAAACTGTAGTCATTTTGATGCCAGGCCAGCCATGCAGTGCACTGTATTGGCCATTACTCTCTGGACATAAAATCTTAGAAAAAAATTTTAATAATAAAGTTAAAGATGTAAAAATCAAAGCAAAACCCAATAGTGCATTTCAAAATCAAATACTTAAAAAAAAAAAAAAGTGGGGAGGGGGCCCTGGGTGGCTCAGTTGGTTAAGGGTCCAACTCTTGGTTTTGGATCCCATCATGATCTCACGGTTAGTGAGTTTGAACCCCGTGTTGGGCTCTGTGCTGACAGTGCGGAGACTGCTTGGGGTCCTTTCTCCCTCTCTCTATGCCTCTACACCACTCTTTTAAAATAATAAATAGATATTTAAATTTTTTTCTTAAAGTTTATTTATTTTTGAGACAGAGAGAGACAGAGCATGAACGGGGGAGGAGCAGAGAGAGAGGGAGACACAGAATGGGAAGCAGGCTCCAGGCTCCGAGCCATCAGCCCAGAGCCCGATGCGGGGCTCGAACTCACAAGATCGTGACCTGAGCCGAAGTCGGACGCTTAACCGACTGAGCCACCCAGGAGCCCCAAACAATAAATAAATAAATACATACTTAAAAAATTTAAAAAAAATCAAATCGAGGTGACTCCCTCTTTTAAAAGAGAAGAAAAATAAAATCACCTTTCTTCTCAGAAATAACTTCAAAACAATGAATAAAACAGGAAACAAAAGCATGTATTCTTTCTTGACAAAACTAAGAGGTGACTATAACCTCAAACAATAACTTTCGAAGAAGCACAGCTAAAAAAAGGAAAATCAAACAGAGATGCATGAAGATGGTGGCAGAAGATACCTATGGCTGCAAATCTCAAAGTGGCAGAACAGAGTTGTCTAAAAAGAGAGGTTCACACTAAAGAGCCAACCAACTTGCAGCCTGGAATAATGGGATGGGTATGTGTGCTGGCAGTGGTAGTCAGCACCTATGCCAGCATTAAAAAGAAGCATGAATATCAAGAATGAATCCTATGAAGAACCGCATTTTCAAAAGCATTGCGACAGTGAGGCAAAGTAAGAAAGAGAAACCCTGTATTAGGAAGAAGTTTAAACTGTCAGCATAGCAGCTAAGAAAAAGTAAAAGGAAGAAGTGTGGGTCAAAAGGAAACTTCCTACTATCCTGGAACATGTCCAGAAGGATTCATTCAAATTAATAATAATAATAATGGAATGAATACAGGTTTATAGAATAATAATCAATTGGGAACTAGCACAATATCTGTAAAAAGATAATGGAAGGGAAAGTATGAGAAAGAACTAGAGACAATGGAAGATGAAAGATACAAGTTAGGAAAACATTGTCACAGAGCAGACAAAAATTAAAACAAAAACTTTGCCCTGAGTTAAATAAAAAAAAAAATCATAATGAACTATTTGTCTTTATAAACTAAGAGCCCAGAGCAGATGTACAAAAGCTTAGAAAAGATATGATTTAAAACTAAAGCTGACCATGAGCTGGTAGTAACTAGGAGAGTAGAGAAAGAAAACAAAAAGAAAGTGTGATGAAATGAAATCCAGAGAGAAAGTAGTTCAAAGAAAGTTTTCATTTAGAAAACAAAACAAAACAAAAACCTCCACCAAAAATAGGAAAGGCACAGTAGACAGGAGTTAAAAGAATTTTTAAATAAAATGCAAACGAACAGGGTCTTAAAAGATCAGAAAAAGTGTATCTATAGTCAGAAAAAAAATGGCTAACGTATTTGATGTTCATGAGGATGAGAAATAGAAACAGAAACAGAAAAAAGTAAAATATTATGAAAAATTCCAGAAAAATCTGAATCTATAAAATCGCATAAAATAGATTAAAATGGCATATCTTATCCTAAAAAATATGCAGACCAATCAATACCCAGCCAGACATAGCCTAGTAATATTAATTAGTCTAAGCAGCAGCAATATCAATCTCTAGCATGACACATGGAAATAAGAAAACATCTCCTAAACACCTTTTGAGACAATTAAGAAAGCAAACCAATAATTTTAAAACATCTAAAAATAGTGATAACATAAACTCACACATCAGGACTCTGTAGTCAATTGAAGCAACACTCAAAGGAAAATTTATGCTATAAGTATTTACATGTTAATATACAAGTAAGAACAAAAAGTAAAGTAAGGCTAAAATAAAGACGTTAAAAGAATGAAATAAAAATAAACCTTAAGAATCATAGGAATCAATAAAAAAGCAGAGATTATTATTATAATATAGATAAATAATTTAATAATGAATCTAATAGCTTTTCCTTTTCAAAAGAACCAATGATATATAAACATTTAGCTAACCTAATCAAAACTGACAAAAAAATACATTTACCTAAAATTAGAGATAACACCCAAGGAAAAAATATAGAGGAACTTAATATAAATAAGCAATATTTAAGTGGGAACTCAGAAAAAAAAAAAAAAGAAAATCTAAGTAGCAACCATATACAAAATAGAGATTACGGTCAAATATTACTCGCAAATGAGTACCAGGTCAAATTAGTTTCACAGAGAAATTATACCAAACCACAAAAAAGTCAAAACTCAAATGAGTCAGCTATTTGAGGATGTATAGAAAACATTCATATTCTCACATAACATTGATATACCTGGCATAAATAATACACAAAAGAGTTAATAAAACAATCACATAAGATAAACATTGATATTATAAAAATCCTGAATAGTGTTAGCAAATTAATTTTAATACTACAGTTAGATCACTACCTCAATATATACCACAAGATGGATTACATTTTCCAAACAAACAAAAATCTATAAAAAACTGTAAGAAGACATGCTAGTTTTTAAAATAATCTCGTAGTATTTTCTATTTATGAAAAAAAAAACTAGAAGGCATAAGAAATTGATAACTAGAAATATATGAACAAATAAAATATTTTGCACGGCAAGATACATAATAAATAAAAGCAAACAAAAACATGGTAACTTAAACACACACACACACATTTTCATTTTCTTAATTAAAAAGATGGTGTATCAGTAACAAAAAGATCAACAGCACAATAAAATATCTTGTACCTAGTTAATGAAAAAAAATGCAAATGATCACATATCAATTAGGTCAACTTACAATAAGGTAACTTACTTACAATAAGGTAAACCTGGAATAAATTTTCAAGAACCATTCTTCATCTGTAGTTTGACCAAACTCAAAAGGTCTGTTGTGAGAGGTTACATCTCTTTAAAGAGCACTACATTTAAAATTTCTTTTATTTTAATTTTATTTATTTTTTATTTATTTTTTAAATTTAAAAAAATGTTTTTATTTATTTTTGAGACGGAGAGAGACAGAGAATGATCAAGGGAGGGGTAGAGAGAGGGAGACACAGAATTCGAAGCAGGCTCCAGGCTCTGAGCTGTCAGCACAGAGCCTGACGTGGGGCTCGAACTCACAGACTGTGAGATCATGACCTGAGCTGAAGTCAGACGCTTAACCAACTGAGCCACCTAGGCACCCCTAATTTTATTTTTTTTAAGTTTATTTATTTATTTTGATAGAGACAGAGGCAGCTCAAGTGGGTGAGGACCAGAGAGAGAGGGAGAGAAAAATCCCAAGCAGGCTCTGCACTGCCAGTCCAGAACCTGATGCAGGGCTTGAACCCACGAAGTAGTGAGGTCATATCCTGAGCCAAAACCAAGAGTCAGACGCTTAACGGACTGAGCCACCTAGGCATCCCTACATTTAAAATTTTAAATGGACATACCCATTGACCTTATAATTCTACTAGTAGGAATATATCCTAATATTATAGTCACACATTTATGAAACTATCTTTCTCCTTTGAGATTCATGCAATACTGTTTGGATCAGCTCAGGAAAGATTAAAGAAACTTTTTCTTCTTTTCTTTTCATATCATTCCTAAACACTCACTAATAATGGTTGTTTCTGAAAGGAAAGTGTGATAACTGGGTATCTTTAATATCTTTAACTGAGTTGTCCTAGAAACAGACGCTGAGACAAGAAAGAGCAGAAAGTGTTCTTGGGTGTCAATATCGATAAGGGAGTGAAGAAACTGGAATTGGGCGAGGCAGAAATTGTAGTCTAGTCACAGAAATGGCGGAGGCTTTCCCTGATCCCACAGGAAACTCTGGAGCTGAGATAGCTCATCAGATTGCTTGATTCAAGGGGGAGGGGCTGGACTGGGCTGGACTAGTCATTAGATGCAAGCTGTCCTCAGGAGAAAGGGTGATGTTGAGCAAGGTGCTATTTTCAGCTGAGGGCAAGTCTGTGAGAGAAACACAGCTTTTCAAGTCCTTTCGTATCTTTTCAATTTTGTACTTGTATCACAATGTATTTGTAAACATAATACCTATTTGATACAATATACAATTGAAAACAGCAGCCACAAAATAAATGCAGCGAGTGACAGGGATACTTGAGAGATGATCACCAGCCAGAGATATATAAAGAATCACCTGCACATTTTTTAAATTAGGTTATTTGTCTTTTTGGTGTTGACTTGTTTACACTTTTTTTTATATATATTCTGCCTAATAAACCCGTATCAGATATATTATTTGTAAATATTTTCTACAATTTGGAGGGCTGTCTTTTTGTTTTATTGATGGTTTCCTTCTCTGTGCAAACATTTTTATCTTGGTATAATCCCAATAGTTTAATTTGCTTTTGTTTTCCTTGTCAAAACCACAAGAAACAACAGGATTTGCTGAAGATGTAGAGAAGTAGGAACTCTCGTGCACTGTTGGTGGGAAGGCAAAATGGTACAATCACAGTGGAAAAAGTATGAAGGTTCCTCAAAAAATTAAAAATAGAATTACCATATGATCCAGTCAGTCATTCTGCTACTGAGTATTTACTCAAAGAATACAAAAACATCAATTCAGAAAGATATATCCATCCCTATGTTTATTGCAGTATTGTTTCCAATAGCTAAATTATGGAAACAACGCAATTGTCCATTGATAGATGAATGGATAAAGAAGATGTGGGGCATATACAATGGAATATTACTCAACCATAAAAAAGAAAGAAATCTTGCCATTTGCAATAATATGAATAGATCTGGAGGGTATAATGTTAAGTGAAATAAGTCAGTCAGAGAAAGACAAGTACATATGCTTTCATTCATATGTGGAATTTATGAAGCAAAACAAATGAATAAAGAAAAAAAAAAAGAGACAAAACAAACTCTTAAATACAGAGAACAAACTGGTGGTTCCAGAGGGGAGGTGGGTGGGAGGATGGGTGAAACAGGTGAAGGGGATTAAAAGTACACTTATCATGATGAGCCCTGAGTAATGTATGGAATTGTTGAATCATTATATTGTAAACCTGAAATTAATATAGCACTGTATGTTAATTATTCTTGAATGAAGAAATAAATGAATTAAAAATTAAAAAAAATCATTTGAAAAATACCACTTCCTCCAAGCTCTTCCACAATTCTCTGGTCTATGCAAAACCACGTTGGGGAAAAAGATGGGAAATTCTATTTAACAACAAGCAGAACGTCATCTGAATAAAGTACTATTTTAATGCTGAACTGTCTGCTTACTTCATCAACTGACAGTTGCTTAGCTTCAGCCTACAAAAGGCCATAATCACAAGGACAATCAATTTAATCATGCCTTATAGCCCTGGCTTCTGTGGCCACTAGCCAAAATGCTGCCCCCCCCCCCCCCATTAGTAATAATCTTTCACATACGTATTTGTGTTGCTTCTTCCTGACTTTTCCACCCACTGCCTACATTTCTCCTGTGAGGAAATAGGTTCTACTTACATAAGTGGGTTAGAAAAAAGCTTAGAGTGGAAAGCCACCACCATGGGGCAAAAGCACCTGAGGTTAGATAGTGAGAAATTGTATTGGGATCATAAGCAACTTGTTAAATCCCCTGCAGGAAATTACTTTCCATCTGATGCCAATATCACAAACTCCACTTGCCCCCCACCCCCAACCCTTTGCTTCTTCCACACACAAGTTAATGACTACTGTCTGATTTTTTTTTCTCCATGTTTACATGTGTAAGATCTTGTTTTCTTCACGTTCATCACGTGGGTAATATCCTGAGCACTTAAAAAGCATGGAGATGAAACCTCTGTTTGGGCCTCTTGCCTCCTCCCAGAAATTAGTCTCTCTCGTATTCAATTCTGCATTCGCTCTCTTGCTGGACAAGAGAGAACTCTAGACTTAGAGTCTGCGACATTCTCCCAAATCTTTCATCTCCAACTCCTCAATCTCTTGTTTTAGTCTATCTATACAAAAATCCCTCTCATTCTCAATCTTCTCAAGAAACATGCCTTCTACCTCCTTAAACTTGATAAGAATGCTTCACATTTTAAGCACTACACTGCCCTAACAGTCTATATGTGTAGATGCAGCTTTTTTTTTTTTTTTTTTTTGGATATGTAACACATGGAGGTGAATACAGTTGTACAGCCAGGTAGCCATTTAAAGCAAAATAAATATGTCATTCTCCTCATTGTCCCTTTTGGGGAGGGAATCATCTAGATTGTTGACTTTTCACCTGTGTAAAATCCTCCCTCCTATTTTGAGCTTCAAGTCATCTAGCTTTACCATCTCTTTTCCCACCTATACTCCTCCGATATCTTAGATGATCTGAACGTTAATACGTTGGGTTTTATGTACACTAAGACAAAACCACCCATCTCCAGAGAAAGAGAGAAAGCAGAGAGGGCAGTCTCCATCCTTGATTTTATAGTTCTTCAGTTGAATTCCTTGAGATGTCCAGCTATCTTCACAGCCCTTAGATTCTGTTTAAAAAAATATATATATTGTATTTCTTCCAGTTAATTATTTTTAGTTCTTGGAGGGGAAATACTTGTCATAGTGAAAAACACATTGGCTGCTTGGGATTCAAAATAACTGATTTTGTTCAACTTTTTACTTGAATCATTTTGAGGAAATGTCTCTGTGTCTTTAGGTCTCAGTTTTTCATCAAGAGCCCCTTTAAGGGCAGTTTGGTGCTGTGGATAGAATCCTGAATTTATTGTCAATAACCAGGTTCTTTCCCCTTGCTCTGTTACCTAATTACCCATTTCATTTTAAGAAAGTCATTTAACCTCCAAATGCCTTAATTTCCTCCTATTGGCAATGACTCAAAGGGTGTCATCAAAGCAAGTAGTCAAAGGGATTCAATGATTACAGACAAACAACAACTGATACACAATCAGATCTTTGGGATGTGATATGGAAAATTATGTAGCCTTGTTATATCTTATGTATTGGATACTCTGTTTTCATACTTCTTTTCACAAAGCAGGGAAGCCCTTTAAATGAAACTTGGCATGGGTCTCCTTTTCTAAACCTAACATTTGTCACTATAGGATAGTGTCATAACCCTTAAGTGTTATTAAATGATGTCAGAAATTATGTCAACCTGTTGTATATGTTAACAGATTAGCAATGGCAACTACTATTCCACAAGGCCATATAGTTCAAATAGTAAAATAGCATGGTTATTCCAATTTTTTTGAGAAGTAAATTCCACTAGGCATAAATTGAAATCTCCTCTGTAATGAAGCTATAGCATATTAATAAATTATGATTTATTGAAGAAGACTTCCTATGAAATAAAGTTTGTTCATTATTTTTTAGTTAAAATATTCCATTCTTCTGACTTACTGAAATAAATGAAATACATAAATGCACATATTTTCTAATCTCTGAAGTGATATTAAATGCATAGATATATAAATATAGATATTTGCTACTGTTACAAACACGAAAAAGTTCATTTCTGTCTTTTTTTCTGGAACCATGCATAATTTTTTTCTCATGTCCTTTCAGGCTCTATTCAAAAATCTGTGTTTGTTGTATAAATATGTATTTTAAAATATTAGCTGCCTCTATATCTTACTTGAATCTGTTGGAATTATTAATTGATCCACCAAAGCTCATTATTCACCCCAAACATAGAGTTAACATTTAAGTCTTTTAACAGTAGTTTCTAGGTGGCTTGTAGATATTTTATTCAATAATAAGGATTATATTGTGTTTAATCCTCTGAAAAGATACTATAATTAATTGGCAAGTTGCTATGCCATTGGTAAGTATTTTAAACCTAATTACTTCTTCCTTTTGCTTTCTGCTTCAGATCGTCAGTTAGGAAAAGTCTGGCACACACACTTAAATAAAGAATTGAAAGAGCATCTAGTCAAAGAACCAAAATGTTAATACTGAAGTTTCTTTATGTTACAGATATTCAAGCTCTAAATTGTGTGGTTCTTTCTAGAGTTCTAAATTAATGGCCAGGACAAAGAGAGGCTTAATTTGTGGGAAAGAAATCTCAGATGCAAAGAACTTCCTTATTCTTTTAGTCTCTGAAGAAATGCAGTGCATTTATCAGCTTTGAGTGGATATCATTGTGTTTATAACAGAGTGGAGGCACCATGCAATTTTGCTCCTGAAATTGGTTTATATAGATGACTGGTTGCTGTGAAGTGTGTGTCAGAGCTCCATGCAGCTGTTATGAAGTAGTACAATTGTCATCGCTTCTTACATGGTTGTTGAGAAGAGCTTGAGAGCCCAGCTCAGTCAGCTGTTGAATAGATAACCCAACACAGTTAACGTGGCATACATTGTAAAGAATTACATGCCTGCTACAATGAGCTTTGGGCCTTTGGTCTAGATAATAATCCTGGTGGGTGTACCACGTGTAGTGGCTGTCTGATCACTCAGATATAACTGACGAAACATAAAGAAAAATGTCAGTCGACTGAAAGAAGAATGCCCCTGCAAGTTTGTTTAAGGTTCACGTAAACGGCTGTGTGTATTTTTTAACCCCAAGTCTGCCAAGAACTTGACTGCCATGTTCAATGTCTCACACTGAAATGCAAGATCTGGGGATGATGACCTATTGAAGGCTGTGTTTGAATATGTTGGTGTGCGTGAAAGCCCTGTCTATCACTTTGGGTTACACAGATGAGTATTTCTGTTTCAGAGAAAATAAAGCCTTTTTGAAAAACAACTTACATGTACAATGTATAAATTAAACAATACTAGAAAAGATAATCATTGACAACTTTTGAGTAATGACGGCATTTCATTTTATTTTCCCAAAACAATCAGAATGACAATGTAGATCTTTCGAGTGATTATTAATTATAATGAAACTAAAAAGTGGGAAGAAATACCACCGTTTGCCATTTAAGCATAGACACAAACACTGGGATAATTAACATGTTAAAATAATGTTTTTGAAACCCAGAGGGGATGAAAACAACTGACGTTATAAGATTTCCAACTTAAAGCTTCTATGTTTTTTTTTTTTTTTTCCATTCCCTAACTTGTGTTTCTGGACTTAGTTGTCGCAGTCCATATGGCATGTCCCAAACATGGCTGGAATTAGGTCTGCTTTGATTCCTATGCTCATTGGGAGGATTTATGGATATAACATCTGCTTAAACTTGGAGAATTTTTTTCATATCTGATAATTCATATCTTCAAAATTCATCATTTTGTCTCTTTAATATCCATAAATAATAACTCGTTTATCAGCAGATAATCACAAATAAAAAAATAAACAAAATCAAGTGGCTCTTTTCTATAAGTGACCCACATAAATAGGAAACTAAGTTTTACAACTTGAGCTAATTTCAGGTTCTTATTATTTGTAACTAGATTTTACAAATGTGTATTTATACTTTACCTAAAAGAAGCACTTAGGGGTATTTAAATATTAGTAGTATATTCTGAAAACAAGAAAATTCATTTAGTCAGAATTTTTTCTTTCAGCTCAACCTCTTACAAGAAATCTGAATCACATTTAAATTTGTATGACTGACTTTTTATAATGACCGTTAATAGATTTGTATGAAAAATATTTTCAATAACATACCACATACCATTCAAAATGTGTTTGTCTTAACTTCTATTTTTATTACTTACATTTCTTGGGGGTGTCTTCTGATGAGCACATTATTTAAATCATGTTTCTCAAAAAAACTGTCCAGGCACTAAGTGTATCAGTCTCTTGATACAAAATTGCAAAGTTTTAGGCTTAATAACCTGTATCATCTTTCAAGATCCTTCACATACACATTAAAATCAGAGGATTTTTGAAATATAATCATAAAGCATAGTATTAACTTGTAAGGAATACTCATAAAGTCATTGAAATCCAGTTTTCTGTGATGAACACTTTTACAAAATTATATTTTGTCACTGAGGCCACCCAAAAATTATCAACTCACACCCAATTAATTATAAACCTTGTAATTTTGATTTTCTCCCATATATTCAGCTCTCAATAAATAAACTCTTTAAACACTATCTTTATTTATTCCTGAACGACCTTAAAGTACAAAAGTGCCTGAATGAAAAGGAAATAATATTATTCTCTGTCCTACTTTCTGTGGTGTGGATTTAAAATTTCCAAAATAAAAATTTTTAAACACTTTATATTGAAAGAATGGAAATGCGGGGCTCCTGGGTGGCTCAGTCGGTTAAGCATCCGACTTCGACTCAGGTCATGATCTCATGGTCTGTGAGTTCGAGTCCCGCGTCGGGCTCTGTGCTGACAGCTCAGAGCCTGGAGCCTGTTTCAGATTCTGTGTCTCCCTCTCTCTGACCCTCCCCCATTCATGCTCTGTCTCTCTCTGTCTCAAAAATAAAAATAAACGTTAAAAAAAAAGAAAGAATGGAAATGAGGAAGATCTAACATGGCCACAATTGTTTTCCATTCCTCCCATTGAAGTGAATCTATTTCCCAAGCCCTTAAATCTAGGCTGGTCTTTGAAACAGCCTTGATCAAGGAATGAGGCAGAAATGCTTTTATGTTACTTTTGAGCATAAGCCTCTAAAGGTCTTAAAGTTTCCATATTTGTGCTGTTGGAACACCACTGCCATTTAATATGAAACCTAGGTTATTCTGCCAGAGCGGCTACATGGTGAGGATTCTAGGCATTGTAACTGACAGACCAAGTTACCACTAGAAACGTGAGTGAGGCCATCTTGGAATATCTATCTCTGGTCAAACCTCCAGGTGACTGCTTCTACATGAGTAACACCAAGCAAGGACAGAAAAATCACCCAGAAGATTTACCCCAAACTTCAGTCATGATAAGTAAATGATTATTATTTTTAAGTCATTAAGGTTCGGTGTGATTTGTTATATGATAACTAAAACAGATGTGATTATTCTGATGATTTCTTTCTCTGAGAAATATTTTTGAAAAAAGGCAGCATGATAATAATAATAATAATGATAGCAATTTCAATCTCAAGAAATTAAGCCTTAGTTCAACAAGTCTCATTCTCAATGCAAGAACTTAAACACAGTGTATACTCTTTGTGGTTGAAGAAACAGAATTACAAATATTTGTCTCTGTTATCAAATAAACCATCTGAATAATGAAAATTTTATCCCATTGACTGTGCTGAAAAATACTTGTTTTTGCTTTGTCTAAATGAAAACAAATGCGATTTTTCCCTGTATCTGAATTGGTTAACTTTTAATATATTGACTATGTTTGGTTACTTGGATGAAGAAAATTTATCCTCCCCTTGATATAATGGGGTTGCTCACTGTCTCGACTTAATGATAGTTCCTACAGAGACATACTTCTTGGATATATTACAGCAAGGAAGAGATGGCATTTTAAATATTTATTCTTATTTAAAAAATATATTAAAATGGTATGATTTGGCTGACCCTAAAGCTAGTTAACAAATTGTTTGTGAAAATATGCTACTTGGTGGTAAATAGAGATTGACAGTGATTTTTATAGAGATATTTCAGCAATTCAAGCCTGGCTGCATTTCTGAGCAGTAGGTCTAAAAATATAATATTTTCTGTCCTTCCTTTGAGACAGATATATTGGACATTTATGAGTTTGAATTACTTGTTTCTTTTCCTCACCCATCACTTTCTTTGAAAACTGAAACAAATTAATGGGAAGGTCTCTCTTAGAGACACTCACTGCCAAAATTTTATTTCAATGGGAAATGCCAGCAACATCCTGTTCAAGATCTACACGTTCCTATGTGAGAGATCATGTTCATATTTTGAAGCCCGTAGTTTGATGGACATTACTTGATGTAAACTCATTTCTCACAGAATAAGCAAGCAAGAAACCAAATTTGGAAAACAAATAGGCAAACAATGACAAAAAGCAACAAAAAATTATCTTGAAAACCTGTGGCTATTTTCAGATGATTTTAAAAAGCAAATAAAACAGGTTCTGGAAAAATAGCCATTGTAGAGAATTAAGTAGCCATTTTTCAATAGACCAGATTTGTCTAAGATTATACTTGCAGCATGCATACCTTATCTGGGTTTATTGACATAACTGGGGAATTTAGAAACTATGTACCTTTAAACTTAGTAAATTCTGAAATACAAAACTTTCCACAGGGCTTGTATGGTTAACATACAAAATGTATCAATTTCTAATTTTTTTAAGTTTACTTATTTCAAGAGAGAGTGAGAGAGAGAGCATGAGTTGGGTAGGGGCAGAGAGAGAGAGAGGATTCTAAGCAGCTTCCCCACTGTCAGCGCAGAGCCCGACATGGGGCTTGAACTCACAGAGCATGAGACCATGACCTGAGCCCAGATCGAGAGTTGGATGCTTAACTGAGACACCCAGATGCCCCCAAAATGTACCAATTTCTGAGGGAGAAAACTAGAAGGTCTTCAGTTGCCAGGCCTAGCAGTACATAACTGCAGAAGTCATCTGTGTTTCAGAGAGTATATGTTAAAAATTTTTAATTAGAATAAATCACAAATTAGATATAGAAGATTACCTATTAGATCAATTTCCAAACGCTAATTAATTTCAAAGCACTCATTCTCGTTGGTGTGAGATTCTCAGCCCCCTCACTCTCAAAGAGAGCACTTGCTGTATTCCCAGCAGGAAGTCCAAGTTTAGCAGTACATTTCAGATCAAGCTCTCAAGCCCAGGAGTGGCTAGAAATTATTTAAATGTGAAATAATTATGCTCAAAAAGTTTTTTTTAAAATATATGTGTATGTTGCCTGTAATTTAACTTCTCATAGAATGTTATCATATATAACCCTGAGAGGTCTTCCCATACCCAGATTTGCTGGAACCAATTTTAACTAAATTTTTAACTAAATTTTTTTTAAAATTCTTTTTAACATTTATTTATTTTTGAGAGACAGGGAGAGGCAGAGCATGAGCAGGGGAGGGGGAGAGAGAGAGGGAGACACAGAATCTGAAACAGGTTTCCAGGCTCTAAGCTGTTTGTTAGCACAGAGCCTGACACGGGGCTTGAACTCACAAACTGCAAGACCATGACCTGAGCTGAAGTCGGTTGCTCAACCGACTGAGCCACCCAGGCGCCCTTTAACTAAAATTTTATCCTTGGATACATTCAGAGTAGATCCTGTGACTACTTCTTGATAACTCATATATTTTGATTAATTTGCAATATCATCTGGTCAATATTAAAGCACAGATACATTCACTCATTCGCTAGTTCAACAAGTTTATGAGCAACTGCTGCGTGTCAGATACTCTTCTAAGTGGAGGAGACAGTAGGGAACAAAGAAGATAATGTCCCTGCTGTCATGAAGCTGGTATTCAAGTGGATAAAATAGTCAATAATAAATACATAAATAAGTAAGTGTGGGTGTATATACATACCCACACACATCTAAAATTAGGTTCTAATGAATAGTAAAGCATAGTAGAAAAAAAAAAACAACAAGAGGAAAGAGGTGTTATTTTAGGTAACATACAGAAAATGTCTTGCAGGGTATGTTATTTTGCCACAGACCTGACTTAAATGAGGACGTGAACCGGCAAATAGCAGCAGAAGTAGCATTCCAGAGAAAACTTGAAGGGAGAACTAGGAAGTTTCCAGAAATAAGGAGGAGGGCAGACAGGCAAAGCCAATATAGCTGCATGTGTGTTGGATTTTCCTGGTTGCTTTAAAGCAAGTTTCTATTTGTGTTTTAATTAAATATGATGGAATTTTTCTGCTTCAGCTCCGTTTTGGTGGGTCCTACTCTATGTAGCACTGTCCTCTCAATCACTCCTACATCCTCCACATGTGTCTGTAGTAGTGAACTTCAAAGCAAACACGCACTGCCAATAGTCACCCCTCCTTGAATAAGGACAGTCAAGCTGTTTCATCTAGATGTCTAATTACTACTTTTCACAACGTGCTTCAGACATAGTCACCCATCATGGCCCTGAGGTCTCATTCTGCCAATCTGAAGTTTTCTATCTCAATTTAGGCGTTGTCGTCAGTTCCCTTTAGACATGTTATTGTGGAAATACCCTTATTGATCTCTGATTGGTCCTTTCTATTTGCTGTGCCTCCTATTGGTAAATGATAGGGATTCCACCCTGTTCTTAAAGACTCTGGGCCCTTGTTCTGAAAACTGTTGTCATTGTCATAATCTTTATTTTGTTGTATAAACTGTTGAAAATGTTAATTCTGCTGGATCCTACATTAGTGCTTGTTCTTCCCCAGAGTTGTGGGTGATTCAATGAAATTTCTTCATTGACTTAGACAACCCTGAAATCAAGAGTCACATGCTCTACTGACTGAGCCACACAGATGCCCTGACAGAAGTGACTTTTTTTTGTTTACTTATTTTGAGAAAAAGAGAGAGAGCACATGCAGGAGGGGCTGAAGGAGGGCGACAGAGGATCTGAAGCAGGCTCTGCACTGACAACAGAGAGTCCGCTTGATGTGGGGGTTGAACTCACAAATCACAAGATCGTGACCTGAATCAAAGTCAGACGCTTAAGGGACTGAACCACCTAGACGCCCAGAAGATATTTTTGAAAGCAAATAGTTAAGCACTGGAATTGAGAACATTTGAATTTTGTTCAATATTAAGGAAACTATGGTGATTAATAGGATAATGCAGTTATCAGAGTACAATTTCTACAACTATAAGTACAATATTAATATCTGCTTTTTTTTTGGCTCCTGATATCTTGCAGTGGGGCAATGTGTACAGTCATTTCAAAAGACTTAGTGATTTTTGTTGAGTACATAGTTATTTACGTTATTTTTCCATTATACTACTTATTTCCATTTACTCCTGTTCATTGGGTAATCTCATAAAAGTACATGACTTCTACTATTACACCTGTAAACTAATCTTACTCTAATACAAATTGTAAACCTCCTTCATTTTCTCCAGATCTGTAGACCCAATGACATATAAACCCGAATATCCCAGGCTTCCTCATCATGTCCCAACAAACACATCAACTTCTTTTTCTGGACCTCGTAAACTTTTAGGATTCTTCTTCCTCTAGAACTCAGCCTTCCATATTTTCTGCCTCAGACACTTAAGATAAATAGCCAAAAGTCATCCTTGACATTTTTCTTTCTTCCCACTTTTTATTTAATAGGTAAGAATTCCAGCCAATTTTATCTCTTAAAGTATCTCATATCTGTTTGCTGCTCTCTATCTCTACCACTATTGCTTCAAGACTTCCTCATCAATATATAATGTATATATGGATGACTCTAGCTTCACCTACTTTAAATTGTATTTCATCTAATAATAATTTGATCTTTTAAAATGAAACCTGGTCGTGCATCCTCATTCTTAAACTTTTTCATTATCACTCCACAGTTGAGTGACAATCCAAAATTCTATGATGTGTTTTAGTTCTCTAAATCTAGCCTCCACCTCCAACTACCTCCTACATAAAGAAACTAACTTCTTGTCTCTCTGTAAGCCATATATATAGCCATGGCCTTATATATGCTACACATTGTGCTTGATATATATTGCCCTTTTCTTGGTCTGTCTGGTGATCTACTCATCTTCCTCACTAACTAACCTAGAGATAGTTCATCATTCTCTGATCATTGTATCAGTAACCCCTGGTCATAATAATAGCCATAAAAGACAAACACAATGCCTCAGAGGCAGTGACAGTGAAGCAAGGCATCTAGATGGCTCTGCTGATCTTGGCTGGATTTACTTGCATATCTGAATGTCAGCTGATAGCTAATGTAGGCTGGCATCAGATGAAAGATAAATACAATTTAGTTATGCAGGTGTTACTTATCCAGTAGACTACAAGCCTGGGCATGTTTTCATGACTACAGTAGAGATACAAGTACAGGCTAGTGAAAACATCCCAACATCTTGAGATTTAGGTTCAAAAATGGCGCCCTGCCACTTTAACTCATCCAATTGGCCAAGTAAGTTGCATGAGATAAGAAAGTTAAGGCACATTCATCAGGAGAAATCTCAAGTCCTGTAGATTCAGAGAAGGGTGAAGAATTGAAACTATTCATGTAATCATCCTATCATACTTCTTTAGAGCATTTTCGTATTTTATTAAAATTATTTTTATATGCTTCTTGTTGCATGTTTTTTAACATAAAATCCATGTCTAATTTAGCTCTCTACTTCAGAGATATAAACCCAATAATGGTAATTATTGAGTAACAGGTCACCAAAATTTAATGAAAGTCTAATGCGTAACGTATTTAATGAAAAACATATATATAACTTCTTAAATAGGTGAATGTTTTTCTATTTGCTAAAATAAATTTATTTTAAATATTAAAAATCATTCAGTATTTGAAGAGTGTTAAAAAGAATTTTTATAGAGAAATCATAAAAATAAATATTAAATGTATAGCACTGTAGCAACTAAGTAACTCATGTGACAACAGCTCATATGGCCCAGAGAGATGACTATAATTTTTTGTTTGTTTTAGTAGGAAACTACAGCTATAAATTTGTGTTCCCAAACTTAATACTATAAAAAACAATTTGTTCAATATTTTCCTTGCATTTATATTAGTTGTAATCATTTATTATAATTAATTAGTACACATGACACTTTTTGCTTTCAGTGATCATTAATTAATTCACTGTATACATGAAAAATGTAAGTCAATGTTAACATCCCCATTTTACAGAAATCAAATGTTCTTTTTGATGATAGAACATAAACTGTTCTTATCATTTTTTCCCTCAATGATCAGAAAGGATAATAGTGACTAATGAGGTATATTCTGGAACATCTTCTTAGCTTTGCTATATTCTGACACAATAGCCACTTGGATAGTATAAATAAGAAATATAAATTTCAAAATTCTTTTCAATATATTAGTGAATTTCCTTAGAATAAAATAAGGCATAGCTAAAAGAGCTTAAATTACTTATGTTGCATGTAGTTTGGCTCATTAGAAGAGCATATGACAGATATTAGAATACCTAGAATTTTTGCCCTGATGTCTTCTCGTCTCACTAGTCACCCTATCCAGAAGGTTTAGTAGATGAGTGCTTTTGTCTTCTCTTTAGAGTTAGACAAATGTAGATACTTCAGAAATTTGCTCATTATTTCCAAGTCAGAGATTGCATTGGCTATAAAATTCAATATGATTATTTGATCTTTCTTCCTTTCCTTACTTCCTCCTCCCTCCCTCCCTGCCTTTCTTTTCCTTCTTTCTTTCTTTTTATCTTTCTTTCTTTCTTTCTTTCTTTCTTTCTTTCTTTCTTTCATATATATAGAGAGAACATGAGCAGGAGAGATGGGCAGATTGAGAGAGAAAGAATCTTAAGCAGGCTCCATACTCAGAGCAGAGCTCAACATGGAGCTTGACCCTAGAACCCTGGGATCATGACCTGAGCCTAAATTAAGTCAGATGTGCAACAAACTGAGCCATTCAGGTGCCCCAGGATTGTTGGATACTTCATTATATATATTTAGATCAATTAATAAAAGTTGCCTTGACCACTATTTCAGAGCCAGTCTTTGGAAGTGTGTACACAGTTGGGAACTTTCCATAGTACCGGAATATGAATTGTTAAGCTTTTAGAAAACTAATGTGATTTTCACAGCAGAAAATGCCCATTTTTTTAAAATCTCCTTTAGGACATTTCTTCTACAGAAAATAAAGTTTAGTTTTCCTTTGTTTTCAGTTGCTCAAACTCAATCATCATGTAATAAAGTCAAGTTATAGCCATTAATATTTACTTTTCTTTTTTTTTTTTGGCTTCTGTATTGATTAGCTTCTCTCATTGCTTGTAAATATCTTTTTACTTAAAAATAAAAATAATAAAATAGTGCATTTTGTTACAAGATCTCATAATAATTGACTAGAGAGTTGAAACTATAGAAGAATTGTGATGTAGAATATTATAGTTTCTGATTTATTAGATCTAATCCTGATTAAAAATGTCAACTTCTAAGAGCTTATTACTTGGTTTCCTCATTATACACATTATACTTTATTGTTCTTTTTGTTGTATGTTATAACCTTAAATCATTTTCTAATATTGTGATTTGGGGTCTTATATTTTAAATTAAAACACTTTTATGAAATAAATACATTGTTTACTAAAATTTCAATAGCATGCTAGTTGCTATGATCTGTTGTACATTTTCAAAGCATGGATAGGATTCCAAGCTTGGCCCAGAAGATTTTAGGTAACCTTTGTGGACAGATATATTATTACTGATATCACATCCTGGGGCTTTAAAATGTTCCTTTTGAGCCCAATGTTTTTCAATTCTAAACCCCTCTAAATTCTCTTTCTGATAGTTTATTATTAGTGTATAGAAACTCAACAGATTTTTGCACACTGATTTTGTATCCTGCAACTTTACTGAATTCTTTTATTAGCTCTAAGAGTTTTTGATGAAGTTGTTAGACTTTTCTATTTACGTATCATGTCATCTACAAATAGTGACTAGTGCCAGTTTTGCTTCTTTTCCAATTTGCATGCTTTTTCTTTTCCTTGCCTAATCACTCTTGCTAAGATTTCCAATACTATGTTGAATAAAAGTAGCAAGTCTTGTTCCTGAACTTAGAGCTTTTCACCATTGAGTAAGAAGTTAGCTGTAGGTTTGTCATATAACGCCTTTATTATCTTAAGGTATGTTCCCTTTAGGCCCATTTTGTTGAGAGTCCTTACCATAAATGGATATTGAGTTTGTCAAATGTGTTTTCCGCATCTTTTGAGATGATCATATGCTTTTTATCCTTCATTTTGTTAGTGTGGTGTATCAGAAGTTGAACCAGCCTTGTATTTCTGGAATAAATCCAGTTTGATCATGGTGTATGATCCATTTAATGTATTGTTGAATTCACTTTGCTGACATTTTGTTGAGAATTTTCATATCTATTTTTATCAGAGATATTGACTGTAATTTTCTTTTCTTGTGGCATCTGTGTCTGGTTTTGGTAGCAGGGTAATCTGGCCTTGTAAAATGCATTGGAAGTGCTCCCTCCTCTTGTATTTTTTAAAAGACTTTGAGAAGGATAGTTTTTAAATCTTCTTCGAATATTTGATAGAATTTACTAGTGAAGCATGTGTTCCTGGATTTTGCTTGTTGGGATGTCTTTGACTACTGACTCAACCTCCTTACTAGTAATAAGTCTGTTCAGATTTTTCTATTTCATCATGATTCAGTATTGGTATGTTGTATATTTCCAGAAATGTATATGTTTCTTCTAGGTTGTCCAATTTGTTGCCATGTAATTGTTCACAATAATGTCTTATGATCCTTTGTATTTATATGGTATTAGCTGTAACTTCTCTTTCATTCCTGATTTTATTTGAGTCTTTTCTTTTTTTTTTTCCCCCTTGGTTAGTCTAGATAAAGATTTGTCAATTATTTATTTTTTCAAAGAACAAGCTCTCAGTTTCATTGAAATTTTCTATTGTCTTTTATTTTCTATTTCATTTATTTTTGTTTTAATCTTTGTAATTTCCTTCTACTAACTTTGCATTTTGTTTGTTCTTTTTCTAATTCCTTGAGATGTAAAGACAAATTTATTTGAGACTTTTAACATTTCTTGAGGTAGAGATTTATTGCTATGAACTTCCCTCTTAGAACTGCTTTTACTGCATCCCATAAATTTTGATATGTTTTGCTTCCTTTTTCATTTGTTTCAAGATTTTTTTTTTCTGATTCCTCTTTTGATTTTCTCTTTGATCAATTGGAAACTTCCCGTTTCCTTTCATAATTAATATGTAGTTTCAGGGGCACCTGGTTGGCTCAGTTTGTTAAGTATTCTACTCTTGATATTGGCTCAGATCCTGATCTCACAGTTGTGAGATCAAGCCCTGGGTCAGAGTCTGTGTTGACAGCATTGAGACTGGTTAGTATTCTCTCTCTTTCTCTCACTCTCTCCCCCTCCCCTGCTCCCTCTCTCCCTCAAAACTAAATAAATAAACATTTTTAAAAATGTGGTTGCATACCATTGTGGTTGGAAAGGAAAAGATGTTTGATATGATTCCAGTCATCTTAAATTTGTTAAAACTTCTTTTATGGCCTAAAATATGGTCCATATTGGAAAATGTTACATGTGCACTTGAAAAGAATGTGTATTTTGTTGCTTTTCGTTGGAATTTCTGTAAATATTAGTGAAGTCCATTATCTCAAATTCTCCAAATTTGAAGATATGCAGAGGAAAGATTTGTTAAATACCAAATATATCTCCCAAAAGCATTTGGAGGAAAAAATGTTATATTTAGAGGAAATAGATGAGAATGCGCATTCTGAAGCCCAGCCGTGTATAGCTAACCCTCTAAACAACAATAAGAAAAACAACTGAACCCATTTAATCTCTTTGGCCTTTCTGCAGCTTCTCTGACTCTACTCTTGAACTGAGAGATCCCTTAAGGTACATGTCATGAAAAGATAAAACAAAAGTTGACGCAAGAGACAGAAATAGAGAGTAATAGAAAGGGAGAGACAACAAATAAGGCTTGAGAATAAATATGGAAGAGGTTACAGAATGACTAGGGCAGAGCTTTGTGAACTGTGTGGAGCTTTGCCTTGGAATATTTATAACTCATCGCTGAGATCGAGGTTGGAGAAGGACCCAAGTGATAAGCTGGGGTTTGTTGTTGTTGTTGTTGTTGTTGTTGTTGTTGTTTTTAAAGCTGTTTTTTTTTAACTTTAATCCATCTGATTTAAGAGTGTTAATAAATAATAGCCTAATACTTTTTTCACCAAAAAGCCCCAGTGAAATTAGTTACTATGTTTGAAAGTTTTCTGTGCGCTAAAGACTTTGTACCCATTCACTCATTTACTTTTCAAATTAACCTTATGAACAATGCACTGTTATCATTATCATCCCTGTTTTACCTAGGAGAACACAGATAATTAACTTGTCCACTGTTACTCAAATAACCTATGATAGGGCTGAAATTTGAATCCAGAAAAAGCTAGCTTCGAAGCCCTTCTTCTCTTGGAAATACTTTCTCTTTCCTCCTCCATAAATTATTCGTTAAACTGTTATTAACATTTAGGATTGATGACTATGTCTTTTTCACCACCCAGATCCCTTTTCTCTCAGTGCAGCAGATACTAGCTGGGAGGTTAGGAGGAAGCATCCTAATAAAACTTATTCATATTAATGTAGGGAGTGTTAGTCACTAAACCTTCCCCAGGGGGTTTTCATTTTTAAAGAGGATGGTTATTAAAACAAATTTATCTATCATTGGTGAAACACTTAGTTGTATAAAACTAGAAAATAAAATAATTTAGGGATGTGAGATGAAAATAGTTTTGAATAGAGAGGCCACGCATTAAACAAATTGACTCGTACTTCCCCTAAATTACTCCTGTATGTTCCAACCCAAATTTTTATATTTTGACTTGTTCCTTTTTCACTGCTATCTCAATTGCAGCAAGAATGGGGATTCTTGAAAAAAAAATGGAAAAAGTTGGGGAAATGGGAGAATGCAAAGAAAATAAAGTGATGGAAAGATAAATAGCCTATTTGAGGAAACTGCGTGTATAGCCTGAGGAGGACTATGGAGAAAAATACATATCAGTTTATCTATTAGAATTTATTAATATCGGTAATCCTTAGCTATCTTACAAGAACACAGATTATTTTAGCACCTGCAATGATAACTCAGTATAACATTCCTAAAATCATAAACATGTATATCTCTTTGAAATTCTCATGAAAGTAATGAAAGACAATATGCAAACTCACTAATTTCAATGAACCACTAAGGTATATATTAAGTTAAGCCAATCAATACCACTACAAGATAAAACAACACTTTAATCCTGAAATATTTCAGAGTCCAGCCTGTTTTCAAGTGAGTGCTTCTGCCTTGTATTTCCTTCCACATGTTTAAATAATCACTGAAATGTACTTCACTTACTTGTAATAAGCTTAGGGAAAAAAGAAAGTTAAAATACCCATCTCAATAGAGATTTTAGAGAGTCATCTTCTAACAAAACTGTAGTTAAAAAATTATATGAAAAACAATGATACATTCTTTCCTTGTCTTCAAAAATTCCAGGCAAGAACTTTCTAATCAATGGAAAGCTTTTAGTAGCATCAACTTTATTGACATTTGCCAAATATAAAAGATAAGATATAAGACTCAGATTAATGGAGAACAGATAGATATCTGTGCCGAATTCTACTAAATAATAGATCATCTTTTCATCTTTTTTGCATCTTTGTAGAGCAGTCCTATCCTGAGAATGTCCTTCAGAGTGTGAAATTGCCCCATGGTGTTGTGGAACAAGGCAAGAATATTTTATGAATGTGGTCATCTATCCTGACTGTTCACTTGCTCTGATAGACTCTGTTCAGTCAAGAAAAAAAAATCACCATGATTGCATAGGAGACTGTATTTAACCTACTGGATTTAAAAATATATGTCACTCTCCTTTTTGTTTTCAGCAAAAAATGAAATTTGAAAGTTTACGTTGGACTGAACAGATAGAAATTTAATTCTAAGCAAAGCAATAATTTTGTTTTTCACATGAGCATTGTACCAGAACTTTGCTGTTCGGAGAAGGCCAGCTTCACTGCTACATCCCTTGTAGGAAACCCACAAGTCTCTCTTCTAAATTATTCTTTTGTTTCTGTTTCTAAAATTCCAAACACTTGCATCGTTGATTTAAGTGTCCCCTGAAATGTGTAATTGCAAAACATTCTGAAAATTAAAATGCTTATATTCTTTTACCCATCCATTACTACTGAGGTGTTAAAATAATTTATTCCATTATATTAACGATTGCTTGATGCATCAAAAGATAATTTGCCATGTAATTTTGTTAAACCTGAAACTGTAGCATATTTTCTTGATAATACCATTAATATATCAAGAGTAAATAAAATGTTTAGTGGTAGGCACATTAATTATCGCCTTCATCTATCGGTGTTTAAAACTTAGAAATAATTAAATGTGCTTTAATAAGATATGGTTCTGAGAAAGCCGGATCATTTATGAATCACTAGAGGTGCGTGGAGCTGCGTTTCCCTTGAGAGACAGAATTTATGCCTAACACCCCGCTGATTGTTCAGGAGGTAAAGAACCAATAGCGGCATGTACAGAGGTTTAATTTAAAGTGTGTTTCTCACTAGGCTGCTCACAACACTTAATTAAACTCTGCTGTTTTGGCAATGACAAATGCTGTCGTGCAAAAGGAACCCGAGTCGCGGTGACTGAGAAGCTTTTGTAATTTCTTTCATGTGCACGGGCAGCCAGATCCAGGGCAGAAAGGAAAGTGAGAATAAAAGAAGACATATTTAAGGTGTTCAGACAAAGTTGCCACTTTTAAGCATGTATTTTAGGTACCCAAAAGTACGCATTATTTAAAGGATTTAATCATGTGGTGCTTGGGGGAAATATGGCAGGTGACCAGAGAAAACCATTTGAAGCCCATTTCTAAGCTTCTTTTTCATTAGCGACCATAAAACCTGAAAGAATAATTGACTCAAATTTAGATAAATATGTAACATTTTTATTTCTAGGGAATGTTTCATGTTACATTTTATATGTACTTTGCACGGTATGTGTAAGTTCATTTCTGGGTATATTTTCAAAATTAAGGCAGTCTATCATATGGATCAAAGAAAACAACAGTAATGGTTATATTTTATAAAATTAATTACAAAGGGAAGCATAGACAACCAACTTTTAAAATTCTTCGTGTTGAAAGGCTTACTTTGAAAAATAGCCTAAAAGTCCCTTTATGTGAAACTCTCCTCTCATCTGCCCAGGTTCATTTCTACAGAGCGGTGCTTTTAATGAGGCATAGACCCAAGACTCCATTTTTATTCCCAAATAAGATAAAAGGTACAAAGAATAAAATGTTGGAGACGATAGCATAAATATCTAAGATTTGTTGAATAATTATTGTGTCAAAAACCACGTAGGCATTTTCACATGTGCACACTCACACAGTCGGCACAACAGTCTATGCATTCAGTATAACCATCGTCTCTACTGATCACAAGAGTGCGATGCAGAGAAGTTAAAACATTTATACAAGATCACATTGAGTGATCATTTAGTGAAAGTGCAAAAATTCAAACCCAGAGGATCTGTCTCCCCAACCAGTATCCCTAGCCAGTACGCCATAGTGACAAATTGAGACACTATGAAACCTAAACAGAAATCACATCAAATCAAAGTGAAAATAACACAAATACAGTAGTTATTTCCTTGCTTATTATTATTAAAGGACTCTCAACTCTTCCTCTGAGAATCACATTGCTGGAATAAATTTAGGTATCTTCCAACTCCTATCTAGGCACAGAAAGTGAGGTCTAGAGAGGTTAAGGAAATGTACAGTATTGCGGAAGTAATCAGTGGGTGTGGCTGAAAACGAAGTTTCCTGCTGCCACCCTTGCTTTCCAGCACACCACACTTCTTTGCTCTTGACTACTGGCATACCTTATCTCAAAAGTAAATACTTGTACTGTTTATTACAAATAAGTAAAGGCGAGACATGTTTAGTTAATTATTGTATTCTTTGTTAATTAAAATGTAGCCATATTATTAAAACAATTACATCACATTTTTCATTTGATTGACTTTTGTGGACAAGAATTTGTATCAACCTGGTGTTCAAAGTAGTTTAAAAATACTTCGTTGAATGATTCATTGTTCTCTTCAACTTTTGTCATCGCTTCAAACCGACCCATTTTATGTCATGAAATTATAGAAAGAATTTCAGAGCATGAAGACTATACCTTTTATTCCCTGATAGATGAGCATTCATTTTTTACATGAAAAAATCCATGGTGTAAAATTTCAACTTTGCAACACAATCTGTAGTATTTGTAATACTACAACAAACACTTTTTCTGATTTATTTCAGAATAAATAAATTGGAATTTATTGGAATCTATTGGAATTTGCTTCATTGATTAGACAGTGTCTAAGGCTCAGTGTTGTGTGGTATGAAATTTTCTGTAAATTTAAAACAAATACAATTTACTTAAAAACAAATAGCATGAAAATGTTATGGAAAGTAGGTAATGCAATTAATTAGCTTAGCTCATTTCTGCTTTAGATTTGGGGCAATTACAGAACATGCTTTGTTAAAACTTTATCAAAGAAGTTTCTATAATTAAATTCTATCAAATATTAGGTTATTCATGTATGTTAGAAAATTGTTGAGCTCTAGTATAATGAACTCAATAAGAATTTTATGTTCTCGGTTTTAAACAATTCAGGAACAAGTATCCTTGCAAAAGAATAAGGCATAATTCTCTCTTCTACTGGAATACATTGCATATTCAACTTGACAGCTTCTAAGACAGGATACACCAAAAGTACCATGTTTGAAAGACTGTACTGGGACAGATGAAGTAGTATGTGAAGGAGAAAAGTACCATAGAAAGCTTATACAGCTTTTGATTGTGGGTCTTTCTTTTCCTTCTTCCTTCCTTCCTTCCTTCCTTCCTGCCTGCCTGCCTGTCTTTCTTTCTTCCTTCCTTCCTGTCTTTCTTTCTTTCTTTCTTTCTTTCTTTCTTTCTTTCTTTCTTTCTTTCTCCCTCTTTCTTTTTAATCCAAGGCAGAATACTTTTTTATTTGCAATGGTATTAAATTACTAATGTATCTCTAGGTCTGAATAATATAGAAAGAGTGAGTAACAGGCAAAAGAATTCTACCAGTGGTATGGAGAGTATTAGGTTTGTAGAAGAGACACCTCATAAGATTTTCCTATTTGTCTTTGAAAAAAACAAAACAAAACAACCTGTCTATAACCTCAGAAAGGTATAGCTCTCCAGATGTTTTCAAATTGGTTGTGTATTAAAAATGTAAGCTACTGTTTTGGTCTTTGAGATTGAGAATAAAATAACTTCTAATTGTTTCTGAAGCCATAATGGGATCTACCTATTTTTCTCATAATCAGATTCAGTGGCAGTGGACACTTAGTTTCTTAGAGGGCTAAGGCGGGGGTGGGGGCGGGGAGAGTGCACAACAGACACTGATTCATGTTCTCCACTTTTTCACATTTAGGCAATTTCACGTTTAACAGAACACACATCTTTATAATGTCCCAGTAGAACATTTTGATCAAATGATTTCTGCCTCCGGGGCACCTGGGTGGCTCAGTTGGTTAAGCATCCAATTCTTGATTATGGCTCAGCTCATGATCTTACTGTTCTGTGAGTTCAAGCCCTGCTCAGAGGCTCAAGCAGGGACTACTTGAGATTCTTTCTGTCTCTCTCTCTCTCTCTCTCTCTCTCTCTCTGTGCCCCTCCCTTTCCTCGCATGCACACACACTCTCTTTCTCAAAATAAATTTTTTAAAAAATGATTTTTGTTTCCACAATAGCCTTCTCATAACTTTGTATCTTATCTAAATTGACAATTTATTTTCTTCATTGTAAAGACTATGTTTATTAAGTAAATATCTTAAAGGCCACCTTCTCACAGATTCTCACAGATACCTTCTTTGATTATCCTATCAAAAGTATACTCTTTACTTTTTTTAAAAAAAATTTGTATTGCTAAACTCAGTTTCCTTCATCGCATTTGTCAAATTTGTAATTTCTTAATTTACATATTTACCTATCAATTTATTAATTTATATTTCTATCTCCTTTTCTAAAAAGATCTTCCAAAAGATCATAGACAAAATCTTATTCTTGATCAAACCCTCAACATCAATACAGTTTTTGGCAGTTAAGTTGTTCAGTAAATTTTTACTGAAAGAATTAATAAATAAATGAATAAATGTATGAAAAAGTTGTCCCTGTCCATATAGTCACTATTGTTTCTTTCTATATATTCTTTATTTTATATTTGTTGCCACTCTGGAAGAGCCTTTGTCTGGCTCTTTTTACTCAGGAGATTTGTCTTGCTAGCCAACAAAAGTTCATTGTTCTACTCAGAAGAGAGAAAAACATTTGGAGGCTCTCACATTCTAAAATCTGAGATTGTGAACCACAAGTTTTCTGAAGCTTGATAGGTATTCATCTATAAGGAGAAGGACACAGTCAAAGAAAGAGAATATCACATATGAGAGCAGTGGGTGTGACAGAGTATCAGTGCTTTTGTGTTCAGTTTGCTTTCTGACTAGCTGTGTGATATTGGGCATATCATTCTAGCCCCTCTGAGATTTGTACTATTATATGTACTATGTGGAGTTAATAAAATTTGACAGAATTGCAAAGAATCAATGGAGGTAATAGATTTGAGAAAGCTATGATGAGCTAAATTATACGATTCAAGTTCTGGTACTAATAATGAATAGCATATTGAAGATATATGATATTCAACAGTTCTTTTTTACAAGCAGCCCTTTCTTTGGATTTTTTGCTAACCTTCAGTGACAGTAAAATTTTTTGCTCAAACATTTCAAGCAATGGTTCTATTGCCTCTACGACGTATTTGAGCAAATACAGGAACACACGATAGTGAAGTGTAGTATAGTTACAGGTTATTATTCTAAGCATCTGTTAAATAGACCTTTCTCTTTGGCTTTCCACATTTTTACTCCCTTAGATCTTCCTAAATGCTGAATGGCTTCTGAGAAATCAAAGCAGCTCCCTCTCTTGTATTCTCACTATGTCCTTTGCAATGTTTTAAATGAACTTAAGCTGTAAAGGGGCTTAGTATATTTTGCCTCTCTAGATACTCAACTCTCTGCTCACATCCCATCACCTAACATGTAGTGGTTACAGAATGTACTTGAGTGGTTAAGGCTGAACTTCACGTCCCCAACATTTAGAGAAGCAATTCAAAGCAGATAGTGAGCAATTCAGCCGGGGCCTATTTACCCTAGTCATTTATTTTAAAACCCTAACACTAAAACCAGACCATTTTAAATGGTAGATAAAAGGCAGTGAAATTGATGAATGCCTTTTGGCAAGTACAGTTGAGTTTCCATGGGGTTTTATACATTATTGACACTGTCAGTGATTTCGGTGATTGTGGCTACAGCTGGGATGTTATTATTACCATGTTGCCGTACTTCTGTTGGGAGGCTATTCCGTGGTCACAGCTGGAAGTGTTAGTGGCATTTGATGTTCATGACCTGCAGTAATTGTACCATTTTATAAGAGGAGTTCACGAAATCCACAGTCAAGAATTAAGCTGTGCCCGACCAAGTGACTTACGCTAGTAGGCAAGAGAATGAACAGGAGTGGCCTCAGTCAGAATTCAATAGTTGCCACGAGAGACTGAGCAGGTCGTTGTGAGGGTAATGTTACCGTACAATGGCGCCAATCTACAAAGAAGTCTGGGGGTTGCTGTGTTGGCACTGATACATTTCCTTCAAGGCTGTCTTTGGGGTGGGGATTTTTTTATGCCTTTAAGGCCAAGTGAATTCTATTCCACAAATGTATTGTGCGATGAATAGCCCTTTTGCTTTCTCTAAATTTATTTTTTCAGATTGTACAAGCAATACATGTTTATTAGGGATAATTTGAACAATATAAAAAGAATAAAGAATAAATTTGAAATCACGTTTAATCTTAGCACTCACAGGCAGCCAGTTTTAATATTTTGGGGGCATCTTTCCAATTATACATGTGTAGATAATTTTAGCAGAAATTGAATTAATGCTGTATGTGCTTTTTTTTTAATTCTGCCTTTCCACACTAACATTAGGACGTAAATGATGAACTGATTCACATAAAAATAGGAACCAATAAAATTCTCTTAAATTTCTGAGATAAAGAAGTTGATTTATTACAAAAACGGTAATCAGGCTCTTAACAAAACAGTCTGTAAAACATGTATTTTTTTGTTGTGTAGTTTAGTGTCAACCTTACAATGGCAAGAATCACACCCAGGTAAGTCGAGCAGTGGCTTACCCTACATAGTACAATGGGTATTGAGAGACGACTCTGATATTCTTTTCCCCCCAAATACTTTCCTTTGTTGACAAATTCCAGTTATCTAAGTTCAGTCCTGAGGGATCCGGCTTTGGGAGCATGACAACTGTGAAAGCAGACACCCTGTGTTGAAAAGTAACCATTCTTAGTGGAGTAAGGCAAGTATATTATTAGCTACTGACATGGGCTACTTTGCCAATGTCTTCTGAGGTTTTGGAAAGCAGAGAACAGAAAACTGAGGAAAAAGAACTCAGACATGCAGTTTGCAATGAGGGAAATGAGGGGTGTAATTGATGTATAACACTGCAATATGTATGCACACACACACACACACACACACACACACACACATACACACACAGATTTGTTACCAAAGTCGTAGGATAGTCAAGGTCATGTTTAAGTGCTGAATTTCATGTCTATGTATATACCACTAGCACAACAAACTTAATATGGCCCAGATTAAATATTCTGTCCCATCACAAGCCAGAAGGTAAGTGTGCTGATTTGCCTGCCACTATTTGGATAATAGTTTTCTTCTCACAGGAATTTAAGCATTATAGCTGAATCTTCCCTCCCTCTCACACATTCTATTTAAAATACACTGCCATGAAAAAAATTAATTAAAAAAAGGGGTGCCTGGGTGGCTTAGTCGGTTGAGCGGCTGACTCATGATTTTGGCCCAGGTCATGATCTCAGGGTCGTGGGATTGAACCCCGCGTTGGGCTCCGTGCTGAGCATGAAGCCTACATAAGATTCTCTTTCTCTCTCCTTCTGCCCCTATCCCCTGCTCATGCTACCTCACTCTAAAAAAATATTAGTAAAGAAAAAAAAAATATATATATATATACTGCTATGATTTATTAATTTTATCTCACTAATATCCATCCTTACTAACTACTAGGGCTTTTTAATGCACTTATTATCTTCTACCTGGCTTATTAGAAAAGGCTCCTCATTAGTCTCCCTCCTTTCCACATTTCCTTATCAAATATTTCTACACATAATAATTCATAACTATTTACAAATTGCTTAATCTAGTCTGCTGATCAAAGCTGTCAGTAGCACTTGATTGCTAATAACAATAATAATACTTAAAAAACAATAGTAGTAATATAATACTAAACATCTTAACTTCAGCACTAAGATCCTCTAGAATATAGCCCAAATCTCTCTTCCTGGTTGTAATCCCTCTAACTTTACAGCATCTGGTATCTCAGTTTACTTGGTCTAAGTTCCATTCTTTACAAACCTTACTCGTACTTTCTCTCCTCTGTGACTTGGCACACATTAACCCTTCTTTCTTTAATCTCCTTTTCCATGATCATTCGTTAAAGTCGTTTCCATCAGTAAAAGTGCAATTGAAATGATTTGTTTTCCAGAGTAGAGATTCATTCAGATTTCTTCTGGATTTCACACCGGGTCTTCAAGTTCAGACAGTGATATCAGCAAATGATTGAATAAATATGTTGAAATGAATTTACATCCTTGGGTGCCTGCGTGGCTCAGTCAGTTAAGCATCAGACTTTGGCTCAGGTCATGATCTTGTGGGTTGTAGGTTTGAGCCCCTTGTTGGGCTCTGTGCTGACAGCTCAGAGCCTGGAGCCTGTTGTGTATCCCTCTCTCTTTGTCCCTTCCCCACTATTGCTGTGTCTCCCTCTCAAAAACAAATAAACATTAAAAAAATTTTAACAAATAAATGGATTTATATTCTTGAAAGATATGACTGTTTCAAGGCAAAGGTGGAAATTAGAAGATATGATGGTTCATTTTATGTGTCAAGTTGACTGGAGCAAGGACTACCAAGCTGTTTAGTTGATCTTTATTTGGGGTATGTCTGTGAGGGTATTTTGGGATGAGATGAACATGCGATTCCATAGACTGAATAAAGCAGATTGCCCTGTGTAATATGAGTGGCCCTCATCCAAACAGTTGAAAGCCTGTATAAAATAAAAAGGCTGACCCCCCTAAGAGTAAGAGGGAGCTCCTTCTGTTTGACTGATTGAGCTGGACATTGATCTCTACATGCCTCGGGACCCTAACAGAAACAGCAGCTCTTCTTGGATCTGGAGCCTGACGGCTTTAGGACTAGAAATACACTATTGGCTATTCTGGGTCTCTAGCTTTGTGATTGCAGATTTTGGGACTTCTTAGAGTCCATGATCATGTGAGCCAGTGTCTTATAATACATCTCTCTTTATATACATATACATATACATACACATTCTGTTGTTTCTATTTTTCTGGAGAATCCTGACTAATATAGGATACTTTGCCTGAGCGAAGAATAGTGAACTAAAGCCTGAAAACAGAAAATAAATGTGATCTCTTTGAAGGGAATGAACAAGAAAGGAAATGCAAAGACATACTTCCTCATTGAAACTTTTCTTTTAAAGTAATTGTATGGATTTTCACATTGTTCACTTAGTCTATTGCACTGGCCCTGGTCCAAATTTGCAATGTAGCACTTGAGTCCTGAGGAACAGAGGCTCCATTGCAGTACATGCTGATTTAAAAGGTAAATAAGACATATTCATGGGGTGCCTGGGTGGCTCAGTTGGTTAAACGACCGACTCGATTTTAGTTCAGGTCATGATCTCACGGTTTGTGAGATCGAGCCCCACATCTGGCTCTGTGCTGACAGTAGAAAGCCCGCTTCCCTCCCCCACTTGCACACATTCTCTCTCAAAATGAATAAACATTAAAAAAATAAAAATAGGTAAGCAAAATACATGTTCAGTGTTACTTAAGTCTACCCAACCCCTAACCTGACTCTTTTGTAATAATGGAAAAGCACTAATAGAAATAAAGGCAAAGAAAATTATCACTTAAAATGATATTAACTTCTTGGGGCACTTGGGTGGCTCAGTCAGTTAAGTATCTGATTCTTGATTTTGTTTCAGATCATGATCTCACAATTGGGAGACTGAGCCTTTCATGGGGCTCTCCGTTTGGCGTGAAGCCTGGTTAAGATTTTTTCTCTCTCCCTTTCCCACTCAAGCTCTCTCTGTCTCAAAAAAAAAAAAAAAAAAGATATTGACTTCTTGATAGAAAACATTCTAACCTTTCATCTGAGTTTATTTTATTTTTTATTTGTTTTTGTTGGTCAAATTATCCAGTTATTCATAAAAATATAAATTTTAATTTAACAATCTTTTACATGCTACTTCTTTAGTATTAACAGGAATTATACTATTTATAAATTATCATTGTATAAAATAAGCTTTTTGGTATATTAGTCATATTTACATACCTGAATTTTATGTGTATAAATTAATAAATCATGGAGGCTTTGACTGCCATGGTTATTAAATATTTTCCTGTCAGTTTTACTTCTACTGAATTTTTAACTTGAGCTAATTTTTATAAAAATTAAAATATAATAATAAAGGAAAATGCAAATCATTTAGGATCTAATAACAACTGCATATATTTTTATATTTATCTTTCAGACTTTTTCTTTGTATATATGAATTCTTACATGCATACATACATTTTTTATGAAGATGGAATCCCACCACACAAATGAATGCTTCTTTCTTCCTATTTATATACACATACACACAATTATTTTTATACCCATATGCATATACATTAAAGTATGTGCAGACACATGACTAGCTATAAATGTAGACTATGGTTATAGAATATACCCTGGGGAAGAGACATGTAGTTAGATAAACAGTTTTAATGATTTCATATTAATCCATTAAACAATTCTGCCATAATTTATATAATTATGTCCTCATTGTTGACTAAGGTAGCTAACACTATAATTTCTATCCTTGGTTATATATTTTTCCCACATGTCCTAAATCTGAATTGCCAGGATACAAAAGGATAAAACGTCTTTTGTCTTTTCTTAAGTTTATTTATTTATTTTGAGAGAGACAGAGAGAGTGAAGGAGAGGCAGAGAGAGAGGGAGAGAGAGAATCCAAAACAGGCTTTGAGCTGTCAATGCGGAGCTGGACGTGGGACTCGATCCCATGAACTGTGAAATCATGACCTGAGCTGAAATTAAGTCATACATTCAACCAACTGAGCTACCTATGTGCCCCAAAAGGATAAAACATCTTTAGAATATTAATATTCATTTCTGTATTGCCTTCCAGAAAGTCTGCATCAATTTTTGCACCATGGATATCTATTTCTCTATTACTCTAGTCCACAATAGATAAAATATCTTTGGAAAATAATATCTTATTGTTTTATTAATTTGCAATTCTTCAATTCCTAATAGCATTAAACGATTTTCTTAAAAGTATTAAGAATTCACATTTATTACTTGTTAACTGTCCATCATTTATTTATTTAATAAATACTCACCGAGTGTCTAACACTTGTCAAGTAATACAATAGATCCTGTATATAGAGAACGAAAAAAAATCATTGATAAGCTCAAAATACCAATAGTTAAGACCGGAGAGAAATAAACTTTAAAAAAGTAGTGTAAGGGGACATAGATGGCAGAACAGTTTGGAAGTTCTTGGCTTCTTTCATCCCCGAAATGCAGATAGATCGACACCAAACCATTTTTGCACACCTAGCAAATTGATTTGAGGATTAACACAACAATCTGCATAACTTGAGCCACAGAATTTGGCAGGTACGTGGTGCACAGAGGTGAACTGAGGGACAGAGAAGCCATGGAGGGTAGGAAGCTATTTTTGCAGAGAGTATAGAGGAAGGGGGTGGGAGATTGCAGCACATTGGGAGAGCACAGGAAAACCACTCCCCCTGAAAGTAGCTGGAGAGAAAGAGAAAGTGGAAACACTCACAAGGAACTGAACAAGAAATCTGTTCCCCAACATCATTGATGGGGAGAAGGGAGAGGGTTTCAACACCATTTGGATTTTATAAACAGGGGACAGCAAAGTTGGCAATTCTGGAGTTCAATACCTGGTGGTGCTCTGGTAGGAAGGAAGAGCGAATCCCCAGGAGCAGACAGTGAGGTCCAAGGGATCTGTGGGCCACACACAGAGAAGTGGATCCCCTGCTTGGAGGGCATTTGGCCTCCCCACATGCAAAGATCCCAGCAGACCTCAAAAACACTCCACATTTGCTGGTATTGGAACAAAAATGCCAGAGTGTGGTGAAACCTGGCACTATGTGTTGTGATTTGCCATAATCTCTGAACATCTGCTGCAGCATGATCACATGAACGTTCTTTGGGGCAAGCCAGCACCGGGCCATTACTCAGTGAGAACCTCCCCCAGAGTAGCATAGCAGGTCCAAGCCGCAGAGGTCTCATAAGTGAGGGATGTGGAAACACAGCCCCATCTGAGATAAAATTTAGGAGGAATATGCTGCTGGCAAGCTGACAGCTTAGACATGCACAATGTAGAAGCGGGGAATGGACTGAAGACTGAGACAAAAGAGTGTGCTTGATTGAGGGTCAATGAGAGCGCAGAGTTCCTGTGCCAGAAACCAGGAAGCTGGATGATGCCATTTTCACCTTTCTCACATATGAATACGTACACACCCATGGGAAACCATTCCACTTGAGTAAGTGAAGCAGCATCATCTAGTGGAGAATGGAGCCGTTATACCAAGCCCCACCCAGCTGCACCCTCCAAGCGCATGCCCTAGAGGACTACAACAAGTCTCTCTGCCTGCTCAGTGTATAGAATTCCTCATAGTTTGAGTTCTAGGGGAAACTGGATGTAACTTCATTTGGGTTTCATTCTGTTTGCTGGTTCATCTATTCAGTTTTTGTTTGTTTGTTTTTTCTCCTTTTCTCCTTTCTTTTCTTTTTCTTTCATACAGAAAGAGAAAAATTTATTTTTATTTTCCTTTAAATTTTTAAAAAATATTTTACTATTTTTTTATTTTTTGTAAATTTTTATTCTATTTATCTTTCTTCATTTCATTTTATTCTATTTTATTGTATACATTTAAAAAAATTTTTAACTTTTTCACACTTTTTTTCTTTTTACTTTTCTTTCCCTTTTTTTTCTTTATTCTAGCAAACTTCTTCCAACAACCAGACCAAAACACACCTAGGATCTAGCTTCTTTTATTTTATTTTTAGTGTTGTTTTTAATTTTTTAATTTTAACTTTTAATTTTATTTTATTGATTATTTTTCTTTCTCCAAAACGACAAGAAGAAGCTATTATCACCAAAAGAGAGAACAGGAAGAAATGACAGCCAGGGGCTTAATCAACACTGATATAAGCAAGATGTCTGAATTAGAATTTAGAATCACAATAATAAGAATACTAGCTGGGGTTGAAAAAAGCATAGAATCCCTTTCTGTGGAGATAAAAGAAGCAAAATCTAGTCAGGAAGAAATTAAAAATGATATAACGGAGATGCAATCTCTAATGGATGCCAGAGAGGGAATGATGGATGAATCAGAGCAGCAAATCAGCGATATAGAAGACAAAATTATGGAGATTAATGAAACAGAAAAAAAGAAGGAAACTAAGGCAAAAGAGCACAATTCAAGAATTAGAGAACTTAGTGACTTGTTAAAAAGGAATAACATCTGAAGGATAGGAGTCCCAGAAAGAGAAGAGAGAGAAAAAAAGCAAGAATGTTTACGTAAGCCAATTATAGTGGAAAAATTTCCTAATCTGGAGAAAGACACAGACATCAAAGTCCTAGAAGCAAAGAGAACTCCATTAGATTCAATAAAAACTGACCACCCACAAGGCATATCATAGTCAAATTCACAAAATACACAGACAAGGAATGAATCATGAAATCAGCAAGGGAAAAAAAGTCCTTAACCTATAAGGGAAGACAGATCAAGTTCATGGCAGACCAATCCAAAGAAATTTGGCAGGCTAGAAAGGAGTTACAGGATATATTCAATCTTCTGAATTGGAAAAATATGCAGTCAAGAATTCTTTTTTTTTTTTTTTTTTAATTTTTTTTTTCAACATTTTTTATTTATTTTTGGGACAGAGAGAGACAGAGCATGAACAGGGGAGGGGCAGAGAGAGAGGGAGACACAGAATCGGAAACAGGCTCCAGGCTCCGAGCCATCAGCCCAGAGCCTGACGCGGGGCTCGAACTCACGGACCGCGAGATCGTGACCTGGCTGAAGTCGGACGCTTAACCGACTGCGCCACCCAGGCGCCCCAAGAATTCTTTATCCAGCAAGGCTTTCATTCAAAATAGAAGGAGAGATTAAGAGTTTCCTAGACAAACAAAAACTAAAGGAGCTCGTGATCATTAAACCAGCCCTGAAAAAAATTTTAAGGAATTTTCTGTGAGGGGAGAAAAGACAAAAAAAGGGGGGGTCACCTAGGAGACTCAGTTGGTTAAGCGTCTGACTTTGGCTCAGGTCATGATCTCATGGTTCATGGGTTCAAGCCCCACATCAGGCTCTGTGCTGACAGCTCAAAGCCTGGAACCTGCTTTGGATTCTATGTCTCCCTCTCTCTCTGCCCCTCCCCCACTTATGCTCTGTCTCTCTCTCTTGCTTTGTCAAAAATAAATAACCATTAAAAATTTTTTTAAAAATCAGTGATTTATATCTGATATATATATTTATCAGATCAATGAACAGATCAATGAAACCAGGAGTTGGTTTTTTGAAAGAATTAATAAAATTGCTAACCCCCTACCCAGACTGCTAAAAAAGAAAAAGGAAAGAACCCAAATAAATAAAATCAAGAATGAAAGAGGAGAGATCATTGCGAACACTTCAGAAATACAAACAATAATAAGAGACTATCATGAGCAATTACATGTCAATAAATTGGGCAATCTGGAAGAAATGGACAAATTCCTAGAAACATATAAAACTACCAAAAGTGAAGAAGGAAGAAATAGAAAATTTGGAACAGACCTATAACTAGTATAGAAATTGAATTAGTAATCAAAAATCTCCCAAAAAACAAGAGTCCAAGACAGATGGCTTTCCAGGGCAATTCCACCAAGCATTTAAAGAAGAATTAACACCATTCCTTTTGAAGATTTAAAAAAAAAAAAAAAAAATAGAAATGGAAGGAAAGCATCCAAACTCATTCTACTAGGCCAGCATTACCTTGATTCCAAAACCAGACAAAGACCCCACTAAAAAGGAGAACTATAGACCAATTTCCCCGACGAACATGATGCAAAAATTCTCAACAAGATACTAACCAACCGGATCCAACATTTAAAGAATTATTCACCATAATCAAGTGGGATTTAAACCTGGGATGCAGTGTTGTTTCAACATCTGCAAATCAATCAATGTGATACATCACATTAATAAAAGAAAGAATAAGAACCAAACCATCCTCTCAACAGATGCAGAAAAAGCACTTGACAAAACACAGCACCCTTTCTTGATAAAAACCCTCAAGAAAGTAGGGATAGAAGGATCGCACAAGCCATGTAGCAAAGACACACCACTAATATCATCCTCAAAAGGTAAAAACTGAGAACTTTCCATTAAGGTCAGGACCACAACAAGAATGTCCACTCTCACCACTGCTATTCAACATAGTGTTGGAAGTCTTAGCCTTAGCAATCAGACAACACAGAGAAATGAAAGGCATCCAAATCAGCAAGGAGGAAGTCAAACACTCACTCTTCACAGATGACATGATACTCTACGTGGAAAACCCAAAAAATTCCACCAAAAAACTGCGAGAACTGATTCATGAATTAAGCAAGGTCGCAGGATATAAAATCAATGCTCAGAAATTGGTTGCATTTCTATACACCAGTAATGAATCAGCAAAAAGAGAAATCAAGGAATCAATCCCATTTGCAATTGCACCAAAACCCATAAAATACCTAGGAACAAACCTAACCAAAGAGGTGAAAAATCTATACAGTGAAAACTATAGGAAGCTTATGAAATTGAAGAAGACACAAAAGAAATGGAAAAAAAATATCCCATGCTCATGGATTGGAAGAACAAATACAGTTAAAATGTTGATACTACCCAAAACAATCAACATGTTCAATGCAATTCCTATCAAAATAACACCAGCATTCTTCACAGAACTAGAGCAATCCTAAAATTTGTATGGAACCAGAAAAGACCCCGAATAGCCAAAGCAATCCTTGAAAAGAAACCCAAGCCTGGATGTAACACAATTCTGGACTTTAAGATGTATTACAAAGCTGAAATCATCAAGGCAGTATGGTACTGGCACAAAAACAAACACTCAGATCAATGGAAGAGAATGGAGAACCCAGAAATGTATGGCCAACTGATCTTTGACAAAGTAGGAAAGAATATCCAATGGAATAAATACAATATCTTTAGCAAATGGTGTTGGGAAAACTGGACAGCAACATGCAGAAGAGTGAATTTGGACCATTTTTTTATGCCACACACAAAAATAAACTCAAAATGGATGAAAGATCTAAATGTAAGACAGGAAGCCATCAAAATCCTCAAGGAGAAAGGAGGCAAACACCTCTTTGACGTCGGCCACAGCAACTTCTTATTCAACATGTCTCCAGAGGCAAGAGAAACAAAAGCAAAAATGAACTATTGGGACCCCATCAAGATAAGCTTCTGCACAGCGAAGGAAACAATCAGCAAAACTAAAAGGCAACTGACAGAATGGGAGAAGATATTTGCAAATGACATATCAGCTAATAGGTTAGCATCCAAAATCTATAAAGAACTAATCAAACTCAACACCCAAAAAACAAATAATCCAGTGAAGAAATGGGCAAAAGACATGAATAGACCCTTTTCCAAAGAAGACATCCAGATGACTAACAGACACATGAAAAGATGCTGAACATCACTCAGCATCCATAAAATACAAATCAAGACCACAATGAGATACCATCTACAGTCTGTCAGACTGGCTAACATTGACAACTCAGGCAGTGACAGATGTTGGCGAGGATGTGAAGAAATAGGATCTCTTTTGCATTGTTGGTGGGAAGGCAAACTGGTGCAGCCACTCTGGAAAATAGTATGGAGGTTCCTCAAAAAACTAAAAATAGAACTACCCTACCACCCAGCAATTGCACTACTAGATATTTATCCAAGGGATACAGATATGCTGTTTCGAAGGGGCACATGCACCCCAACATTTATAGCAGCGCTATCGACAATAGCCATGGTATTGAAAGAGCCTAAATGTCTATTGACTAATGAATGGATAAAGAAGATGTGGTGTATACACACACACACACACACACACACACACACACACACACACACAATGGCATATTACTCGACAATCAAAAAGAATGAAATCTTGCCATTTGCAACAATGCAGATGGAATTATGCTAAGCAAAATTAGTTAGTTAGAGAAAGACAAATATCATATGACTTCATTCATATGTGGAATTCAAAATACAAAACAGATGAATATAAGGGAAGGGAAACAAAAATAATAAAACAGGGAGGGAGACAAAACATAAGAGCTTCTTAAATATAGAGAACAAACTGAGGGTTGCTGGAGGGGTTATGGTGGGGGAATGAGCTAAATGGGCAAGAGGCATTAAGAAAGACACTTGGGATGACCAGTGGACATTATATGAAGCATATGAATCACTGGATTCTACTTCTGAAATCATTATTGCACTATATGCTAACTAACTTGGATGTAAATTAAAAAAAAAAAGAAAATAATATAACTTAAAAAAAAAAACAACAGCAAACTTGTGTGAGGATGGCTATTGGTGCATGATGCTGACTGGAAGCAAAAACCTAACTACATGTTTTAGGAAGTTTTACTGACAAAAAAACTTCTAGATAGCATTAAATGAGTCCAAGACTTTTGAGACATAAGATAAACTTTGAGTCCCCAAGTTTCTATAGGCATAAAACACAGTGAAAAATTGCTTAACTCCCACAAGAAAATATTTACTAAAAGCTAACACAGATGTGGCTAAGTAATACAAAAATAGACCCTCCAAAACCCTAAGCCAAATGCAATGAAGCATGGTAGACTATGGAAAAAATGTCTGCAACGGAAATCCAGGGATTTAATCAAGGAATATTTCCACCTCTTCAGAAGAGCAGTTCTTTCCTTTCTCCATCCCATGGGAGTTCAGTATGTTGGTCCCAAACTTTTTAGTCATCCTTCCCTCTCCCAATGGGACTTTTGAAGTTATCCTGTGCTGTTCCAGTAGCATATGTCATATATGTTGGAGTAAAACACTTATTCTTTATTTCATAGGTTTCTCCATCAAGAAAAAACATATTAAGACCTGAAGCAGAGTTGATCTTGAAATTTTGAGTCTGGTGTTGTGATTTGATGAGAATCTTTAAGTGTTCCTTGGCACACCTGAAAATCGATCCTTTGTTAGCAAGCAAATATACTTTGTGCAAAGAAAGAAGAGACATAAATATTTGTAATCAAGCATGTGGAACACAGTAGACTGAGTTAGTTTTCACAATTATAACCCTATAAGAAGAGTGTATATCCTTGTTCATGATATGGACTTATTTGTGTAAAAGAGTGTACTTTCTATGAATGTACTTTCTATGATGACGCTATGATCATGCTTGGTCATATAACTCACTTTCGCTAATGGAATAAGTGTGGAAATGACTGCATGCCAATTCACAGCACAATATTTAAGAGCCTTCTTGTGGTTTCAATAGCTCATTTTCTCTTTTCTTTTCCTCTGTGTGAACAGCATGTCTCAGATTGGGCTGTTACTTCATAACAAAGAAAGTACGTGAATGAGAGACCCAAGCAGAGCAGATCCAAGCCAACCACCAACTCCTGTGAAACAAGAAATAAACTTTTGCAATTGGAAGCCACTGAAATTTGGAAGTTGTTTCCACAGCAAAGCTGGGCAATATAAAGCCCATTTCACTCTTAATCCAGGTTTTAATGAGAATGTCTCCAGTGCAGTAGTTAAGCATATGTGTGTGTGTGTGTGTGTGTGTGTGTGTGTGTGTGTGTGTGTATGTATATATATATATATATACACTGTGAGTATATGTGACCAAAAAACTTCTATAGATCTCACCCATACAGTATTGGGTGCCATATTCTCAGCCACTCTCATAACCCTAGGATGGGAATTTCTTTCTCACCAATAAGGTGAATAGGATGTAGTCAAAACAATAAAGCAGATCTTGAACTGAGATGTGGCTGATTCCTAAGTCTATTTTCTAACATAGGAAGACACCAATATGTGAAAATGTTAACAAATAGAGGACATCAGCATAGACACCAACATGACTGTTACACGTGAACAGTTTTTAAGTAAAATTTCATCTGGTGGTAGGGGCACTTGGGAGGCTCAGTCAGTTAAGCATCTGTCTCTTGATTTCAGCTCAGGTCATGATCTTGCGGTCTTGAGATTAAGCCCCATGTCAGATTCCATGCTGAGCGTGGAGCCTGCTTAAGATTCTCTCTCTCCCTTTCTCTCTGCCACTTCCCTGCTCATGATCGCTGTCTCTCTTTCTCTCTCTCTCTCTCTAAAAAAAAGAAAGTCATCTGGTGGAAAGTTTTTATTCTCAAATCTTGATTTTGAAAGTGAGATAAAAATAAAGAAGATGTTAAAAATAAAGAACACTTGACCAAACACAAAAAAACCCACTAATTTCAGTAGAACATCTGAAACTAATATAACATTGTGTATCAACCATACTCAAATAAATAAATAATAATCATAATCATAATCATAATTGAACAGGAGCTGTGTACAGCAGCATGAATCAATCTCCCAAACATAGTGTTTGGGGAAGAGTATAGAATGATGGCATTTATACAAACTTTAAAAATATGAGAAACCAAATATTTATTTCAGACCTCATTGTTTGTGTTTAATAAAGGATGTATCAGAAAAGTGGTATGTTGAATCCAATAATACTAAAGGAAATCAGAGGTAAAATTTTATATTAACTTGTTTCAATTGGGGGTAATTTGTATCAGACACTGCAGGAAAAGAGGGCACTATAGTTAAACTGCACAATACTAAAGACTCTTTTTTGTTATGTAGTACAGAGGCCAGAAATAAGGAATACCAAGAAGCATGTCCTAAAATTCTAGCAATTATTCCAAACAGTGTCCATTTTATAAAGGATATATTGCCAGGGATGATTAATACACCACAACATCGTAATTATCCATTACCTGAGCTACAGCTTTCTAAAGTTTCAAGAGTTACTGTGTAGCTCAGAGTCAGTATTTGGTATATTAAAGCAAAGAAAATGAATATGCATGAAGGTAAGAGAACTGTTTGCCAAACTGAAAGAGAAAGCACATATTAATATTTTTTCCTACCAATAATCATAAATGTTACATAATTAAACTAAATTATATGGGAAATGATAAAAGTTTTACCTTGCCTTAAGGTAAGGGAACCATTAGTGGAATTTAACTTAAAAGGCCTATTATAGATTTTTTTTTGAGATATAATTTTTATACTACAAAAATAACTTAAAAATTTTTTTAATGTTTATTTACTTTTGACAGGGAGAGAGAGAGACAGAGCAAGAGCAAGAGCAGAGGAGAGCAGAAAGAGAGGGAGGCACAGAATCTGAAGCAGACTCCAGGTTCTGAGCTGCCAGCACAGAGCCCGATGTGGGGCTCGAGACCACAAACCATGAGATCATGACCTGAACCGAAGTCGGACACTCAACCGACTGAGCCACCCAGGTGCCCCCAACAATCACCTTTTGAAGTATATAATTCAATATGTCCTCAAATGTGCAAAAATCACCACTATCTAATTCTAAAACATTTCCATCACCCCAAAAAGAAACCTCATACCCATCAGCATCATGTTCAATTCCTCCCTATCTCTATTCTCTGGCAACCAGTAATCTCCTTTCTGTTTCTATAGAGTTGTCTATTCTGAATTTTAGATAAATGAAATCGTGTTATATGTGTCTTTTTTTTTATCTTTCACTTTACAGATTTTCAAGGTTCTTGCAAATTATAGCATATAATAGTAATTCATTCCTTGTTTTGCTGCATGATATCCATTGTATGAATATGCCATATTTTGATATTCATTAATTAATAGATGGACATTTGGGCTATTTCCATTTTGTGGTTATTACTAATCACATTGTCTTGAACATTGGTGTACAAGTATTTGTGTGGACATATATTTAAATATCTTAGGTATATACCAAGGAGTAAAATTGCTGAGATATATGGTAACTGAATGTTTAACTTCTTGATGAACTGCTACACTATTTTCTAAAGTGGCTATAACATTTTACATTCCTAACAACAGTGTGTAAGGGTTTCAGTTTCTCCACATCCTGGCTACACTTGCTAATGTCCATCTTTTTTATTTTAGCTAGCCCAGTGGGTGTGGAACAGAATCTCATTGTGGCTTTGCATTTTTAATTTCCCTAATGACTAATAATATTGAGCATCTCTTCATGTGCCTACTGACTGTATGTATATCTTCGTTGGAGAAGTATCCATTTATATCCTTTGCTCATTTTTTATTTGGGTTATTTTTCTTTTATTGTTAAGATGTAAGCATTTATATATTCAGAATGCAAGTCCCAAATATATAATGTAAATACGTCAATTCCACTTATCTATTTCTTGTTATGACTTGTACTTTCAGTGAGACATCTAACAAATCATTGCCTAATCGAAGATCACTAAGATTTACGTCTAATTTTTCTTCTAAAAATTTTATAGATTAGCTGTTACATTTAGGTGCTTGACCCTTTTTAAGTTAATTTTGTATATAACAAAATTAAATATGAAATATTTGTCTGACTTCATTCTTTCTTATATGGATATCAAGGTGTCTTAGCATCATTTGTTGGGAAGATGATTCTCTATTCATTGAATTGTCTTGTTACCCTGTTGAAAGTAAATTGACCATTATCATGGGTTTCTTTCTGGACTCTCAATTCAGTTTCATTGATCTATATATTGATCTTTATGCTAGTACAACACTGTATTGATTGCTATAGCTTTGCATTCTAACCTGAATCATACAAACAGAGAATCACAGCCTCTCAGTCAATTCCTAGATTTGAGCCAGTTTACAGATCCAGAACCCTCTGAACGAAGGGGAGCCTGGGTCTCCTTAACGAAGGACTACTGTATACTGTTCAAAATTTACATGGTTAGTCTTTCTCCCAGCCTTCCTCAAAGGGCACTACTGCCTTTTACCAGGGTAACTATACTATGGGGAAAAAATAATCAGACTTTTCAGAGATGATTGGACACTGGCTCTGAACTAACACTAATTCCAGGAGGACCAAAATGTCCCTGTGGCCCTCCAGTCAGAATTGGGAGGGAGGTGGGGGAACTTATGGAGGTCAAGTCTGTCTCACAATGGGTTCAACCTGTGGTTATTTTTCCAATTCCAGAATGTTTAATTGGAGCAGACATACTTAGCAGCTGGCAGAATCCCCACCTTGGTTTCCTGACCTATGGAATAAGGGATATTATGGTGTGAAAGGCCATGTGGAAGCTGTTAGAAACATCTCTACCCAGGAAAGTAGTGAACCAAAGGCAGTATCAATATCCACAGTGATTGTAGAGATTAGTTCCACCATCAAGGACTTAAAAGATTCAAGGCTCGTAATTCCTGCTACAACCCCATTCAACTTGTCTATTTTGCCTGTGCAGAAGACAGATGGGACCTGGAGAACGACAGTGGCTTATCATAAACTTAACTGGGTGCTGCCTTCAACTGCAGCTACTCTCCCAGATGACGTTTCATTGCCCGAGCAAATCAGCACATTCCCTGATATCTGGTATGCAGCCATTGGGTCAGCAAAAACCTTTTCCTCCATACCTGTCCACAAGGTTCCTGGAAATGGGCCCTGGATTTTTGCAAGTCTGATTAATTTCCAGAGGTCTGCAAAAGCTCGTTTTTGCCAAGCGTTCTCATGGTTTTTATGGAAGAGAGGATTTTTAGAGGTCCTTATCATGGTATCCGTTCTGATACTTGGGGCGTACCGTTTCTAATATTGAAAAAAATATATCAATTTCATACATAATAGGCAAAATTAATTAATTTGTAAAGAATGAGGAATTGGAAGCAGAGGAAGACAATGGAAACTATAGACACAAGGGAGAAATAGCAAACGTGTGTGAAAGCATTAGCTTGTTATGAACACTTGAAATAGTGGAGTTGGTGAGATAGATTTCAACAAAGATTTTATATTATATTAAATGAATGCAGGTAATGGTTAAGTCTTCCTGTTTCTGACTGTGAAATATAACATAGTACTAGCCTTAGAATTACACTTTATGTTATGGCACAATGCTGTGTTGTTGATTCTATTAAAAAAGTGGAGAGGTAAAAGTCATTTGAAACTAAAATGTATGCCTTTGCAAGTTATGTAGAAAACTGAGATATGGGTGACTAAATATGAGCAAACTTTATATAAAAGTTGCCTATTTAAGCATTCATAGAGAAATTTTTGATATGAATATGTAAAGTTTATAGTAAAAATATTTGCCTCATAGAATATTTCTGAGTAAACCAATTGTCAGCATATAATCCTGATGAAGATCTTAATGGAAAATGTAATTCTATGACAAAAACCATAAATATCCATAGCAATATAACTCAAAATCAGTTAAATAAGTTTTCTAATTTTCATAGGTAGATATAAATTAAATATTTTATGTAATATAATTTAATAATTTCCTTTTAAAATTATTTTGGAGAAATAATTTGATTTAGAAGACTTGTGAGTGCACACATTCTTTCTCAATCTCTCCCTTTCTCTTCTTTTCTCACTGTTATCTAAAACATTATATTTAGTACATAATTTGAATACAGTGATATTGAACCAGTAATTACATAAGGGATAGCTACCTAGAAAAATATGTCTTAATGAATTCTGAGATTACTCTATTCAGGATTTGCTCCCTACTTTAATTTTTTTGTGTTAATAATGCAGGAATATATCTCTCAGATAGCCCGTTGTGTCTTCTAAGGTTTTAGGAGGTAAATAATCTCACAAAGAATTCTGTAGGAGATGTGACACCTAATGAGAAGGTAAGCAATAGCATGTTTTGAGTGCCTACTAGATGGGAATACTGCACCTTTCCTGGTTGTCAATACTAAAGCCAAATCGAGGGCCTTAATCACGCACTTTTTTTGTATCCTCTCAGAACTGAATCTCCTCTTTTCACTCATTTCCTTTCACCTCTGTCTGTATTATTCAGAGATATGCCATCTAACTATTTTAGCCAGTACTGTCAATCTGGTACATTGCTTCAGCTGATAAATTTTTTTTTTATACAGTTATGTATTTTTTTTTCACATAGTTATTTGAGACAAGTATGACATCTACTCTGGTGACTGTATTTTCTCCTCCTTTTCTATTCTTCCTTCACGAGACTGATTTCTGTCTCCTCGCTCTCTTGCGCTCTCTCACTCTCTCTCTCTCTCTTCTGTCCTTCCTTCCTTCTTTCCCACTTTTTCCCCTTCCTTTCCTCCTTCATTCCTTTTGTTCCCTCCTCCTGTGTTCTGTGTGTGTGTGTGTGTGTGTGTGTGTGTGTGTGTTTGAGTGTGTATACATTAATATTTTCTTTAATTTTCACCTTCCTATGCCCTTAGAGCATCCAGCAAGGTATCTGAGAAATGTTATTTTTTTTTCTGCGCTATCATCAGAAAATGCTAAGACAGGGAGCAAATCAAGAAGGCCACCAGAACTTCAGAAGCTCGTTTTTAAAGAATTTCTCTCTAGGAGTTCTAGAAATGAGTGAATGAAAACAGATTAGTTTCTTTCTCTTTTCTTTCCACTTTATCTCGATCAACCTTAAATACACATAGAGCTTAAGTTTAGAAGCCCAGTGTCTCCATCCAATTAGTATTTTTGTGAGAGAGCTTTGTCAGATGTCTCAAAGTCCCTTTATGATGATCTTAGGGTCATCTAAAAATCCGAAAGATTCTGATGTTGTGGTGTTTTAGGAAGTAATGAAAGGTGTCTTTGTGCTGATTGGAATGTGTGCACAGAAAGGAGAGAGGGTTAAGCACTTTGGGGCAGAACAAACGATGAGATTACCTGAACTCTGCTTCTCTTGAGTGGCTACGGGGGCGGTTGTTCTCAACAGAGCTCACAAAATAGATTACAGAATAAGAACATAGCTTTAAAAATTATTGCAAAGGTCCTTCCAAATCCCATAGTGAACTGTGTGTCTGAATGATTTCCATTTAGATCTTTAGCTCAAAAGATGCTGCTAATCTTTCAGTGAGAATTAAAACTTAGTTAGATAATATAAATGTGTAAAATACATCATGACCTGTGACCAACATTAACAGCTGATTAGTTTGCCATTATTGTTTTGTATTTTAAAATTATAAAAGTCTTTTATTTTGAACATTCGCTTAAATTTGGAGAAGGCAACCAAAACATTTACCCAATCTAATAAGACCAATATTTTGCTATACTTGCTTTCCACATTACATCTTACACATTTATATTTAACTTTTTCTTTATTGGCTTTATCATAGTAAATGAATAACCAATAATAAATGAAATTATTTACTTCAGGGTAAGATATATAAGACAAAATTACCATCTTCTTCTCCCTAACTCCCCTGCATTTCTCCGGTCCCACAACCAAGAGGAATCAATATAAAAATTTGCATCTTGAGTATTCTTCAACCCCCTTCTTTATACAAATATATATTGTGTTTTTTTCACCCATACAGAATCACACAATACACATCACTTTGAAATCTTCTATTTTCACTTAATATAATATAAACAATTTTACAAGTCAGTGTACATAATTCTTTCTCATGTTATATTTGCTATATACATATGTGCACATATAGATATATATTTAAATAAACAAGGGGATATATCATACCTCTTTGTTTTTGAAAAACTATTTTTCTTTTTTTAAATTTTTAACCTTTATTTATTTTTGAGAGAGACAGAGTGCAAGCGGGGGAAGAATGGAGAGAGAAGGAGACGCAGAATCTGAAGCAGTCTCAGGGCTGTCAGTACAGAGCCTGCCGCAGGGATCGAACGCACAAACTGTGAGATCGTGACCTGAGCTGAAGTGGGACGCTTAACCAACTGAACCACCCAGGTGCCTTGAGAAAAACCTATTTTTCTTTTGCATTTCACTCTTTCTTATCTCTTCTGCATTTCTACCATCATTGCCCAGCTCACAGATAAAGAGAAGTAAAATGGTGATAACCCTTGCCTGGGGAAGTATCCAAATAACCCATGCTTGATTGGAATGTACAGCAGGCTTTAAGTGAGGCATTTAGTAACGTGGTTGTTGGTATACTGGTATACCAGTGGTATAATACACTGGTACATACTGGTATAATATACCAGTATACTGAATACTGAATAATATACTGGTATATACTGGTATAATATACTGGTATATACTGGTATAATAGGTTAATATACTGGTATAACAGGTTAAAGGATACAGTGGCCATGATATCAAGGATAGAGACTATGTACGAGCTCTTTCTCAAAAAGGGTTAGCTAGTTACTCTCACTGCCAATAATAGGCAGTGATGCTGAGCTCTCAATATGCCAATATACCTCAACAGAAACTATCAAACTATTGTGTGGACATTGATTATATTTAATCTTTTCCACCTAGAAGAGGCAATAATGTGTCCTGACCAGGACTGACTGACACCTGTATACAAAGTATTAGGGTTCTTCCACCATTACTATAGCACTTCTCACAGAACCATGATCCAAAAACTCTCATATTGTCTCATTTCCCAGAAACACCCAGCCTGATAAAATAGTAAAATCACCTGTTAAAATCTCAACTAAAGGGTCAACTTGGTGCCAACACTGCTGAGATTAGGTACTTTGTTCCAGGAGGTGACATATGCATTAAGCCAAGAGCTTACATACTTTGTTGTATTCCTAATAGTTAGAATAGAGAAGCCCAGGACACAAAGGATAGGGGTAAGTTTGGTCTCTCTCACCATCACTTCTAGTGATTCATTTAACTAGTCTAGAATTTATATATATATATATATATATATATATATATATATATATATCATATATCACATATGATATATGATATATATATATATCATATATCTCATATATATCTCATATATATATGGTATATATATATATATATATATATATGGTATACCATATATATATATATATATATATCATATATCACATATGATATATGATATATATATATCTCATATATCTCATATATATCTCATATATATATGGTATATATATACCATATATATATGAGATATATATGAGATATATGAGATATATATATACACACACACACACACACACACACACACACACACACACACACCCCATTATATAATGGAAACAAACAAACATGACTTGAGAAAGACAGGGCAAGAGAAGATTCAAAATTTGCTGGATAAAATCTGTATTAGATCCAACAATCAGTCAAGAAAACTGCCTAAATCCTGGCTGAAGCTGAAAAAAATCTAGAATGGGTCAGAGAAAGTGGATCCTACATGCATATTATGACCTTAGTAAAGGCTACAATAGCAAGAACTGCAATTTATCTTACAAACTATTTTTCCTTAAATTATTTTAAGATATTGCAGTAGACCACCACTTTGGGGACAGTGATAGATTGGACTTCATGGAGTTCCTAAGTGGACTGTACCAGACACCCTTTATGTATCACTCCAGATGATCTCAACCTCGATTCCTTCTTATTCCAGTGACCTGTGTAAAAACCAGCTTGGTTTTTAGAGGAAGTCAACCAACCAATTTCATACAGAAGCTACTTATCAGCTTCTTAGCTCAGGCTTGGACCATGTGGTTTCCATTTTCTGTCCTATGGAAGGGTATATCTTGACAACTCACTTGTTGCTCACACATGTGCAACTATTAAGTAGAGGGAATTCACACCTTGTGTAGTAAGCCTTTGACCTATCAGGACAGGATTTCCCCAGAAAGATGTTCTGAAATGCATTTCCTGGCTTCCTTAGATCATATTGTATGATCAAGCCACCATTTATCTGCAGCAATAAGTAATTCAATAAAATGTCTTTGTATTGACTTTACTTCCTTCTACACTTTAATCCCCATCCTTTTCTCCTAATCCTAGCTCAAATACCCAACTCAATATTTGCAAAACACTAGGGCACACAGGCTATCATATCCCAGAGTGAGGTAGAAAGAGAAGAAAAAAATGGTTGAATTTTGGATATATTCTCAATGTAGGATGATAAAGACTGAAATTTGCTCTATCAATGTAGTACTGATGGGGTGATGGTGAAATGCCATATTGGGCTGGGTTCATTAGAGAATGGGACAAACAGAATGGGGACCCTCATTGTGTGGGGCTCCATCCAGCAAAACTTGTGTGGCCAGTTGTCTCAAGACTTTTTGTGACTCAGAAGCCTGACTTCTGTCCATCCTAAAGATTTAGGCCCAGCTGGTTCAGCCCCCTGGTTTTTGAGTGGTGCTGCTCTTTTTTTGGTGGATTTAATGTCAACTTACTGAAACAAACAACTGCTGCATCTCAGAGCTAAAGGGGAGTCCTAGGCCTGTGCTGTTACCCAGCTCAGGATTTGGTGCCTGCAGGCTCCTGTCTGGGGACTTGCGGGGCAGGAAAGGAGTGCTGCTTCTCTTGGATCCACCTTTACAAAAGGAAAAAGGAAAGGAAAGGAGTTGCTGGGGGGGGGGGGGCGGAGAGGAAGGAGGATCCATTTTGTCTATACAGCTCCAGGAGTTTCTCCACCCTTCTCCCTCTGCTCACTGCTACTAAGGAGATGCTGATCAGGGTCCACCCTAGTGGCCCAGGAGAGGGCAGAGGAGACATACCAGAGATGCACATCACAGCCTCTTCCCTTCTTATGCTCTGCAGGGGCAGGGTGAGCCTGCTGGCTGAGTCCGCTCTACCAGCACTCTCATTTTTCCTTTGAAGCTCTGGTGGAAACGGTGTTCTCCTCTGCCAGGCTTAGCACATGATGTGAAGAATAAATACGTGCCTAGTTCTTACTGTTTAGGTTTCATGTGAAATCACAACTGCAGTGATATATATTTTTTATCAGTGCTTGGTTGGTTTTAAATCACATGCATGCTATTTTGTTATCTTTCTCAGTACAAAATATAGCTACTCAAAACCAAAATGAAACAAAACAAAACAAACAAACAAACAAAAGTCTAGAAACATTTCTCTAAAGTCCTTGGGATTGTCTTTGAAGACTGCTTTGAAAGATTTTTGTTCTCTTTCTATTTTTCTTCTTATAGAGTCACTGTTGATCATTGTTTATCCTCACTAATACACATAGTGTACTCTAGTTTTTCAAGCCAAGTCTCTGTATATGTATATCTTTGATCTTTAATTTATGCCATGTTGTAGAATACTTATAGTAGTCAATTATGTTTCAATTTTTTTAAACTCTCAGACAAAAGAAAAAAATGCCAAAATGTCATTTTTTTTACTACTTTATCTTTATGCACTTTTGACATGTATCTACTTTGATGATATTCAAAACTGTCTTTGCTATTATTAAGTCAGATCAAATACAGTTTCTCCCCAGACTCCATTTTTCTCCTAGATCATCTATGATTTTTATTGTCTTGTTTTTCAGTTTTGGATGTAAAGTAATGGTCCATATTTATTTTCTGCCAGTTGGATAGCCTTTTATACTGGCATCACTTACTGATCAAACCATCTTTTTTCTCCTTCTCATTGAGTACACACTTATTTTTATTTTTAGGTCCCAGATGTTGTTATGGACTGGATATTTGTGTCCCTCAAAATTCATAGTTAGAAGCTCTAACTCCCAGTTTGATGTTACTTGGAAAGGGGCCTTTGGGGGGTAACTAGGTTCATATTAAGTCATGAAGGTAGGATGCACATTATAGGATTAAGGCCCTTATAAGAGGAAGAAGAGAGAAATCTCTCATTCTCTCCACCTACACCCATGGAAGAAAGGTCATCTGAGCACACAATGAGAAGGTGGTTGTCTACAAGCTAGGAAGCAAGTTCTCATCAAGAAATACAGCTCCTGGCACCTTGATCATGTATTTCCCAACCTTCATAATTATGAGAAATACACTTCTGTTAGTCTATAGAATTTTGTTATAGAAGCCTGAGCTGAGACAGTAATATATTTCTGGAAACTCTGGGTTCTTCTGACTGATCGATTTGTCTGGTTATGGTAAACCTAGGCTGCTGAAACAATACACCCCAAAAAATTGTAGCAAAAAAAAAAGAAGTTTGTCTTCATTTAACATAAACATTTCCATATGAAGAGCTTGCTTTGACAACACATATACTAACAATTTCCACATGAATAATCTGGTTCAGTATGGGAGATGGTTCTGGTTACTCAGGATCACATCATTCCTTTGTCCGCATATAAACTAGATTGCTGCCCTGTCCAAGGGTGAAAACAAGAATTCTGAATATGGGAAAGCATGCTTGGCTATATTATGTACCTTACGGAGAGATGGAGCACTGAATTTTGCTAATGTTTCATTGGTGAGAACTTATAGCCACATAGTTACATTGATTTGCAAGGGAGGCTGTGAAATGTAACTTGGCTCGGAAGCCATGTGTTCACCTATATAAATTTATTACCACAGGAGGAAGGAAGAAAGGATCTTTGTGGACAACTAGAACTCTCCACCATATATGCTTATGCCAATGCAATACATTTTTGTTAATACCCATTCTATTATCCTGTCAAGCAAGTACCTGTCCCCATTCCTCCTTTTTTATTTTTAATTTTTTACATTTTAAAAACAATATACACAATGGAATACTATGTGGCAATGAGAAAGAATGGAATATGGCCTTTTGTAGCAACGTGGATGGAACTGGAGAGTGTTATGCTAAGTGAAATAAGCCATACAGAGAAAGACAGATACCGTATGTTTTCACTCTTATGTGGATGCTGAGAAACTTAACAGATGACCATGGAGGAGGGGAAGGAAAAAAAAAATAGTTAGAGAGGGAGGGGGCCAAACCATAATTGACTCTTAAAAACTGAGAACAAACTGAGGGTTGATGGGGAGTGGGAGGGAAGGGAGGGTGGGTGATGGGTATTGAGGAGGGCACCTGTTGGGATGAGCACTGGGTATTGTATGGAAACCAATTTGACAATAAATTTCGTATTAAAAATAAATAAATAAATAAATAAACAAACCAAGTCTCATTGTAGTCTATTTAAAATGTCTGTTGGTAATCTAATTATATTTGCATAAAATATATTTCTTTAAATTTATAAATGCTGATATTTTCACATTAACTTTCTTATAAGAACATTGTCATTGGAACAGCTTATAAGATGTTTATATTATTCAGTGTGATTTATAGTTTTATTTGTATGTAGCTGTCTTTTTATTAAATTTATTATTCACTATTTATAAATTCTGTCATGAATATTAGCGTTATATTAGTTTCTATTTTCATTTCTATTAGTTAATCTTTCATGCCAGTTTTATTTTATTTTTTAAAGTTTATTTATTTATTTTGAGAAAGAGACAGAGAGTGTGAGTTGAGGGAGGGGCAGAGTGAGAGGGAGAGAGAGAATCCCAAGCAGGCTCTGTGCTCATGAAGCATGAGATCATGATCTAAGCCAAAATCAAGAGTCAAACACTTAACTGACGGAGCCACCCAGGACTCCCTATGCCAGTTTTTTAAATGTGCTCCCTGCCTTCTGTTTAACCAGAGCTATTTAATTTCTACTGTGCATTGCCCTTCTTTTTTAAACAAGGAACTTCTAAAATGGAATTGTGATCAAGCCACTACTCTGTAATAATAATCCAAATTACTTACTGTGGAATGGAAAGCCTTCAAGATATGTCCTGACAATATTTCCAGCCTTCTGTCTTCATCATATTCACTCAGAAACCTTTTGTTATAGCCTTACCAAACTACATGGATTCTCCAGAACCACACTAAATCTCATTCCTTTGACTATGGTATTACTTTTGCCGGGAAAACCCTGACTATCCTAGATCATTTTGCAAATGCTCGTTAGTTTTGAATTTCATAGTACATTTCTTAGATTCTGAATGTATATAAACATATCATCTACAAACAGTAATCTTTTCGTGTGTTAATTTCTAGTGGGTTCACCTTCATTTCAATTTCAATTTTTCATGCATGGAGACAAAAACGGTGTTAAATTTTAATAACCTTGATTTTTTTTCTAATTTTTATAGGGAATACATCTAGAAATTTGCATTATATGTCTTCATTATGTGTGAAGAAGTAAAAGGAGGAGGATGATGAGGGGAGGAGGAGGAGGAGAACAATAGTAGTTCAAATTTGAATTACAACGGAATTTAAAATAATGCAGTCTTGTCATGTCAAGTATTAGAAGAAATGCTGATAAGGCTAATAATGAATTGTCTAGAAGACATCCTTTTAATGGGTCGGTAAAATATGTCATGTTTATTGTAAATATTTTTTTTTTCTCTTGGGTTTGAATAACATATGTTCTTCCTGCAGTTTAAATATTCTTTTGGGGAACCTGGGTGGCTCAGTCGGTTAAGCATCCGACTTCGACTCAGATCGTGGTCTCACAGTTCATGGGATTGACCCCCACATCAGGCTCTGTCCTAACAGCTTGGAGCCTGGAGCCTGCTTCAGATTCTGTGTTTCCCTCTCTCTCTTTCTCTCTCTCTCTCTCTGCCCCTCTGCAGCTTGTTCTCTGTCTCTCTTTCAAAATATAAAGAAAAAAACAAAACAAAACAAAATTCTTTCAACTTTACATCTGCTCTGTGAGAGGACAGACTTTAATCTATACATTGCCCAAATTATCAGCAAACTTCAATGATTCTCTCAATCAATGAGCATGCAATTCTTTAAAAACATCCGGAATTAGTAAAAAAAAAAAAAAAAAAAAAAAAAAAAAAAAGTCTGCGCTAAGACAAAACAGTTTTACAAAATGTTAAATCCTAACTTAACCTCAGACCATATATTATTTATAGCCAGATTTTCACATGCTATTTATTATGATTGTTACATTGAATATATAGAAGTACACGAGATGAAGAGTCAGCATAATATGCTAAAACTACAGGATTTACCTTTGCTATCTCATGTTATATAGTAAGTTTTATTATCATATTTTCGATATCAAGAATATAATCTTTGTCAGATTTCTTCATCTCTCTCTGTCTCCATGCCCAATTTTGCAAAACATGATGAGCATAGTACATAGCTTAGATATTAGGCAGTGGTGTACCAAGTGGGGATGTGTTATGTTTGTGTCCCCCCAAGTTCATATGTTAAAACCCTATCTCCAAATGTGATAGTAGTAGGAGATGAAGCCTTTTGGAGACAATTAGGTTTAGATGAGGACCTGAGGGTGGAGCCCCCATGATAGGGTTAGTATCCTCAGAAGAGGCAGAGATGCCAGAGTTTCCTTTCTCTGCCACGTGGGAATACAGCGAGAAGGCAGATGTCTGCAAGCCGGGAAGAGGGTTCTTACCAAGAACCCAACAATACTGGCACTCTGATCTTGGACTTCCCAGTCTCCATAACTGTGAGAAATAAATTTCTATTGTTTAAGCCACTAGACTGAGGTCTTTAATATGGTCACCTAAGGTAAGACAGGGTAGTAGGAGAGGACAACTCTGTATAAAGGGGTCATTAATGGGGTTCATTGTGGTAAGAATTTAAAAGTGATATAACTGACAATGTTAGTCTGCTTTTTATCTGCACCATATGCTGGGATTTCTAAAAAATGGCAATGAGAATACTTAAAAAAAATCATCACTGTCTGAATGAGCAACTATGTCCACCTCTCTTCCTCACCGCATCACTGATTTCAAAGAAAATTAAATTAATTTTTTTAATGTTTATTCATTTTTGAGAGAGAGAGAATGACTGTGGGGAGGGGCAGAGAGAGAGGGAGACACAGAATCTGAAGCAGGCTCCAGACTCCATGCCGACAGAGCAGAGCCCCACGCAGGGCTCAAACCCATGAACCAGGAGATCAAGACCTTTCCCGAAGTCGGACATCCAACCCACTGAGCCACCCAGGGGCCCATGAAAGAATACTAAATTAAATTTTCAGAATATTGCTTGGTGTTTGTGTATAATATATATACATATATATTATATACGTGTATATATATATATATATATATATATAATAAAGGCACAATTATATATATATTATAATTATATATAATAATATATAATATTATATTATATATAATATATATAATAATACATAAATATATAAATTTATAAATATGCATTATAATATATAATATAATATATAATAATATATAAATATATAAATAATATATAATAATATATAATATAATATATAATATATATTATATAATATATATATACATAATTGTGCCTGTATTGTTTATCATAGCATCTTTATTTATATATAAAAAAAGTATAAAAATCCAAAGGCCTTCTTGCAGGCATAAAGAAATACAATGCTTTTCAGATTGGAGAGTATGAAGAAGTTATTTTTGTACAGTTTTGGCAGGGAATTGGATTCATGAACGTCACCAAGAAGTAGACAATCAGAATTACAGAGCTTTTTACCAAGCCTGTAAGTTGCAGCTGTGAATGCTGGTGGTCCTGAACTGTCCTGTCATAGTGCCTCAGGCCTGTCACTGCTCTTATATATCATCTCTGAGACAAGCAATGAACAGAAAACCAGTTAGGGTGAGGGATTCAGGATTGCATTGTTTCAACCCAACCATTGCTTTTATATTGCTAGAACCACAAACTAGCAGGGCCCTGGGCCAGCGAATACATAAAGGAAACAACAATGTTATTTTTGCCAGATTTTTTTTTGACCACTTAAGGACAGTCAAACAGCTTTTGAATGAATAGTCTGAATATCAAGAATGCTTTATTTTAATGACCCATGAAGGTAGAGCAGATTAATGAAAAATGATGATTATTATCTCAGCTCATGCTGGGACAATAAGATCCTACCACTGAGTTCTGCAAGCATCTGCATTGAATACATAGTAAGACTCCAAAGAGAAAGTTGCTGCCATCTTTGAGACTGAACAAAAAATAATCAGTCCCTAAAAGCAACTAGATTTGCATATAAGATCTGCATAAGAACTAAGAATAGATCCAAGGGAGGGGAAGCAAAAATAATATAAAAACAGGAGGGGAACAAAAAATAAGAGACTCTTAAATATAAAGAACAAACAGAGGGTTACTGGAGGGGTTGTGGGAGGGGGGGATGGGCTAAATGGGTAAGGGGCACTAAGGACTCTACTCCTGAAACCATTGCTGCACTATATGCTAACTAACTTGGATGTAAATTAAAAAAAAATAATCAACTAAAAAAAACAAAAACAAAAACAAAAAAACAAGAATAGGTCCAGGACAGAGAAAAAGTAGCACATTTTATTTTCTGTAGCTGATCCATAATCTTCCTACTGGTGTGACTGATTTCCTTCATTCTGATCCTTTATTGTTTCTTTACAGAACTAAGAATACTCCCAATTTTAGCTTAACCAGGGTTATTCTCAAAGAAAAGGAAAGCAGAAAAAAACAAGTTTGACTTGATGTGTGAAAATAAGAAGAAAGTAAAAAAGTCTTATGTTTTCTACCTTGAAACAAAGCTAGGAATATTTCAGTCTTCATTAATTTGAGAATCCCAAATACACTCCTGGCTAAGCACAACTATTTAATCAAGAAAGAAAAAGAAAAGAAAAGAAAAGAAAAGAGAAAGAAAGAAAGCAGGAGGGAGAGAGAAAGAAAGAAAGAAAGAAAGAAAGAAAGAAAGAAAGAAAAGAAAGAAAGAAAGAAAGAAAGGAAAGAAGGAAGGAAGGAAGGAGGAAAGGAGGAAATAAAAGGGGGGAGGGGAAAGATTAGAAAAGAAAAACAAGATCTTATTTTTATCATTTAGACCTAAGTTTTCAAGCCATAAAAACACATATTATGTAACACTGGCACATTACCCTGGGCTCAGCCTGTGTTAAGACAGGGAAGAAGCAACACAAAATTTGATGGCTCAGGAATGGATACAAATGGCTTTCTTAGGTATAAGGAATATTTGAGTCTATGTTCATGTTGACATGGACTTCTCCAGGGTCATCTCATATAGAGAGAGATACTAATTAGTCTAGAATGTGTTGTTTTTGGGTTTGTTTTTTTTTCATGTTCTTACTTGGGGTTGGAGCAGTGGAGTATTGGTCTCACATTTTCTTTTTTTTTTTTTAATTTTTGGAAGTGCTAATGTAATTGTTTGCATTCAGTGCTCAATTTTTTAGTTGAGATGCAAAGAACTCAAAAATATGCATGCTGTTAATATTTCCTATACCTTTAACATTTTATCCATTCTCTCGGACAATTTACTTTATAAAAACATTGAGCAAATGTTTGAAGAAATGTGTGTTGTATTTTTGACTCCTTTATTTGTAGGTATGAGCTTGCTGAATAATTTAAAGGTAAAATAAAAACAAATCATCGTAAATGATAAAAATACATCAAATTGGGCTTGGTTTCACTTTGAATACAGAAATGAATTGTGGCCCAAAATAGACAAAAGACAAAATTCAACAACAGTATATTTGAAAAAGATTCTGCATTAGGCATGGCTAAGTAGATTAATATAAGTGATAATGAATTTTAATATTTTTCCACTTAGAAATATTTTATAGGAAACCCAAAGACATTACCAAAAAAAAAAATCCCAGCCTAATATCCTTGATTAACATTGATGCCAAATCATCAACAAAACATTAGGAAACCAGATTCAACAATACATTAAAAAGATCATAACCAAGTGGGATTTATTCCAAGAATGCGAAGATGTTTCAACACCCACAAATCAATCAAGGTGATATACCACATTAATAAAAAGCAAGATAAAAATCATATGGCTATTTCAATAGATACAGAAAAAATACTTGATAAAATTCAATGTCCATTTATTATTAAAAAAACTCTCAAGAAAGTGGTTATAGAGGAAACATATCTCAACATAATAAATTCAATATAGGACAAACTCACAGCTAACATCATATTCAATCTCCATTTTTAATCTTTAAACCAATCCTATTGCTTATAATTCCATGCCTTGATTCATTTCTATAACTATGTCTGTTTCCTTAAAGTTAGAATTCTTACCTGTATTTTTCAATAAATATTGATGTGATTTATTTCCCTTCTCTAGTAAGTCTTCATTATAATCAATACCATGTATTTCTGACAAATTTATGTTATTAAAACAAAAATCTGTTAATATCACTATTATTTTTAACATGAATAGTAAAGTTTGCTAGTTTATTTAATTTTATCATTTATAAAATGACTTCAATTTATGCAACCCTTGTATAAGTCCACAATTCCTATTAACAGAAATGCTAATAGTTAAAAAATATCCTCGGAGAGAAAAAATTCCAAACTTCTATTTACATAATCTAAGTGTTGATAACCAAGTCTTCGTAAATTTGGATTTACTGACACAGCAAAATCAATAGCTAATTTTGATTAATAACTCTGGCTAATATGAGGTTTACATTCTCTTTGAAAGATTAATGCAATAAATTTCTTCTTTTGATGTTCTTTGACATTTTGTAAATTAAATGGAGCCTTAAATATGACCCTCTTCAGTACAGAAGTGGACAGAATCCTTTGTGACTACTTTATTAACTTCTATCCGTGCACTGAAATCATGATCCCAGAAGGCAACCATTCATTTGCCAGATGATTATTGTTATTATATTTAAGATCCATAGCTCTTTGAACTTTGTTTCATGGCTTGGCAAATAAGCACACATAGATAAAGCCTCAGAGATTTTAAATGGTGGAGTAATTAAGCTTACGATGATGACACCCTTTCATTTAAAAATGAGTGGCCATTACTTTAGCCCATCTAGAGGTGTACTTTACAAATCATTCTATGATTCTGACCCCACCAATAATAATAATGGTAATATAATAGTTGAAAGAATAACAAATATTCACAATAACGCAGTGTTTACTAAGTCCTGGATACTCTTCTGAGTGACTTACATGCATTAAGTAATTGGAGCTTTACCAAAACCCTATGAATTAGGTACTATTCTAGCTCCAATTGCAAATTGAGAAGAAACATCTTTAAGTAATATTTACCAAGATCACAGAACCAGTAAACGGTACAACCATGTTTTGAAACCAAACAATTTAGCTGTAGACACTATTGTCCTAGACAGTGTGATGTACCGTCTTTAACTCAAATTTTATGAACATACTCTACAGAAGAAATTATCCAAGACAACTGAGGGTTTTAAGAATCCTGCCACACTGGATGCCTGAGTGGCTCAGTGGGTTGAGCACCAACTCTTGACTTTGGCTCAGGTCATGGTCCCAAGGTCATTGGATCAAGTCCCACATTAGGCTCAGTGTGGAGCCTGCATCGGATTCTCTCTCTCTCTCTCTCTCTCTCTCTCTCTCTCTTTCTCTCTCCCCCCCATCCCCAGCTCATACTCCCTCTTTCTCCCTTTTTCTCTCAAATAAATAAAATGAAAACAAAAATTACAATGAAATTCCCTTAAAAAAAGAAAAAAGAATCCTGCAACATGCCACCTTAGTTTTAAACACGGAAATCTAATTTTCAAGGGTCCAGAATATCTGGTCACATAAAGGAGATTAAAATGTAAACTCTCTCTTCATTCATGCTGCTCTATGTCTGTACAGAAATCTGTACGTTCTGTATTCTATAGAATATAGATACATAGATATAGATCCTATATTCTGTAGAATATAGAGGTATAAGAATATATCCTATATTCTTAGTATGCTTCTTTGCTGTAAGAATACTTCATATATAATGGCCAGTGTATAAAGACATTTTTTTTTTACTCCCATTGCAGAACTCGCTCCTTTTTTTGTGATCCCATGGGATTTGGTAATTATACTCCTGTTTAGGACTTTGGGTCCACCAGGTGCCAGGAACTATGATAAAAGTCTCCACCAATGAGGACTAGAGGTAACAATAGTAAGCAGCAGCAGAAGCAGCAGCACAAGTAGTGGTAATAACAATAGAGAAGTACATGCAATATCATATATGTTGATCTGGCAGTTAGTGATGGCAAATTGAACACATTTATTAGCTTCCGTTTCACCAAAATCCTTACAAAAATGAGAAAAATATTTCCCAAAAAAGTGGTGGTGGTGGTGATGGTGGTGGTGATGGATAAATCCTCAAAATTAAAATGAGTATAAAAAAGGAGCTATAATAATTTTTGAACCTTGAACATAGATAGGTAAGTGGTCAATGTCTTAGAAGACTTCAGAAAGAAAATCCTAGGGTCTGGTGAGAAAAGCTAAAACTCCTAGGTACATCGCTAGGGTTTCATTAGCTGAACTTTGAATTCCCTTTCCTTTTAACATTCAATGTATGTTATTGTATTTATTCTTGAAATTCTGACTATTCCAGCCACTTTAGCTTAATTTTCTAATTCTAAGCTTAAATGGCAAATTGTTAAGAGTTAACAAAACTCAGGTCCCCAAAAACTTGAAAATACACTAATGAGAACTTTAGGTAAACACTTACTGTGAATAATGCCCCTCTTTTTTAAAAAGGATTTTTGTTGGGGTGCCTGGGTGGCTCAGGCAGTTAAGTGTCCAACTTCGGCTCAGGTCATGATCTCACGGGTCTGTGGGTTCGAGCCCTGTGACTGGCTCTGTGCTGACAGCTCAGAGCCTGGAGCCTGCTTCAGATTCTGTGTCTCCCTCTCTCTCTGCCCCTCCCATGCTCATGCTATGTCTCTGTCTCTCAATAATAAATAAAAATTAATTTTTTTTAAAAAAAAAGGATTTTTGTTACTTCAAATACTGTATTATTTTTTTAGACAGGTCACTGATATCTTTCAAACTTCTTAATGCCATTACATTACATTGTTATTAGGTGTAAGTATGTAATAACACCTACAAACAACAATAGCAACCTTGACAATAGTAATAATAATAATTATAACAATATAGTTAGGTCAGTAACACATAATAGCAATGTTCTCAAATACATATATCAACACATTGGCAAATATAAAAGAAAAGCTAGAAAAATCCACAGTTACAGTTGGAGACTTTAACATCAATCTCCAAGTAATTGACTGAATAAGTAGATTAAAAAATAATAATAATAAATTGAACATCTTCATTAAGTTGACCTTACTGATGTTTATACAATAAAGCAGCCAATAACAGCAGAATACTATGTTTTTCTCAAATATGAATATAATACTGACTAATATAGACCATATGCTGGGCCATAAAACAATATTAAACGTATTTCGAAAGATCAAAGTCATGCAGAACATGCTTAACCGCCACGACGGTATTTAGTTAGAAATCAATATAATATTTGGAACTTAAAAATCACACTGTTTACTGAGTAACCAAAGGGTCAAAGACGAAATGACAAAGAAGGTAGAATATAAGTGATTAAATGGTATTAAAAACACCACGTATCAAAATTCACAGGCAGCAACCAAAGCAATCTTTAGAGGTCACTTTCGATATCAAAATGTTCTCACAGTCTTCCCAGGGCTTTGACAACTCTTTCGTGTTCTCCTCTGCTGGCACCACCCTCTCTTCCATATTCTTCAGATATCTTGGTATGTTTCAAGCCTCTATCCTGATCTCTCTTTTTTCTTATGCTATTCAACTTCTAGATCCTATACATCTTGAGTTACTAATGATTATTCTTACCTTATTTACAACACAACTGTCTAAGTTCTAAACCCAACAGACATTTATATGCCTTAACTATGATTGCTCATGGCTCCCCAAACTCAATTTATAACTAAACTTGATTTCACCATATCCATATTATTTCTCTTCTTCTGTTATTTTTATCCATTGAAGTCCTTTTCATAACACTGAGAGTCAATTTTAATTGTTTTCCCTTATATCTATTTATTCTCCTCATAATATAATCTCCAGATTAAAATCAGGGTGATGATCGTAAAAATGGAAATCTTATCATAATTCTTCCCTACTTCGATTATCATCATAGTGCAACAAAAATAATTGATCATTTTCAGACAAGCCTTGAGAATTTTTTTTTAAGTTTGTGTGTTTATTTATTTATTTATTTATTTATTTATTTATTTATTTTTGAGAAAGTATGAGTGTGAGCAGGGAATAGGCAAGAGCCAGGGAGAGAGAGAGTCCACTGAGAATGCAGAGCCTGAGGTGGGCTTGATCCCATGACCCACAAGATCATGACCTGAGCGGAAATCAAGAGTCAGTTGTTCAACCAACTTAGACACCCAGGCACCCCAGGTCTTGAGACTTTTTAAATTTAAAGACAAGTAAAGACTTAAAGTGTTTAAGCAGAAATAAGGACACCTATGCAATATTAAATGACAGAAGGCAGCAAAGAAAAATTTATTTTGAAAGGAATATTATTCATGTGTGAATATTACAAAATACTTAATGGAGTAATAGCCCAGAAGACATACCCTATGCCTTTTCAAATTTATTTTCACGATTTAAAACAGTCAACTGATAGATAAATTAAGATTGAAAAATTATAAAATCCTGCTATTAAAAAATAACTTTAAATAAGTATATAAAGAATTGGCAGAGTAAATGTGTACTCTCTTTCTATACACATGCACACACATATATACATATATATATATATATATATATATGTATATATATATATATTTTTTTTTTTTTTTTTTTGCATATAGCTAGACCACTAAGGAAGGGTGTCCTGCTATGAGATCATTTTAATTTTATTTAGCAGAGGAATATGTATACTGTAGTGGTATTTACAGTTCATTTCTTCAATCAGCACATGTTCTATAGACTCAGCTGTCTTTGTTTATCAGAAAGAAAGTGATAGACGGACCTATCTCGCTCTAGAAGAGGTTTCTAACTATACACCAGCTTAGAGTTCTCAACCCTTTGGGTGCTGGAGTCTACCTTAGACACTGGGCCTCTTGGTAGCTAAACTCAGTAGTATCTTAACAATTCTGAAAAACACCTAACTTTGATGGTCTTGTACTTCTAATTCACATATGATGTTATTAATGTGCTCTGCGTAAAGCACAGAGCCCACTGAGGCTTATATATATCTATGTATATATGTTATTTATAATACTATATATAAAATCCCAAGATCATTTAGATGAAAAATAAGATGTAAATAAAAATGCATATAAAGTGTTTTAATAAAATATTCCAAGTTGATATTAAAGGAAAAATGTGTTGTGCACACTGAGCTAGCTGCAGGTCCCACGTCCCTTTGGAAGGACTTGTAGCCTCTTCCCACAGACAGCCTCTAGCTGTCAGCTCCTTCAGGATCTACCTCAGCTGCAGAGAGCAGCATTCCCTAAAGGCACACATCTTAGAGTGACTCATATCCCACAGCTGATGCAGGAGATGATGTCAGGGTAGCCATTTTGACACAACACAGAACAACACAGAACTGACATGGGTCACATAGGCACATGAAGTTGCCTAAGATGTTTCAAGTTTGTGTGGCAGTTCAATGTCTCTCAGTGCTGCCCCCTACCTTCCTTCCTTCCCATAGGTGTTGAGCCCTAAAAAGCATCCTATGTACTCAAGTCTGTATTAACAACCAATTGCAGAGAACCCAACCTACAAAGAAAGATGACTCATGGTTACAAGGAGATGACGCACTTTCATTTTTCTATACACTACTGATTCCATTTTACAAGGAGCATGGTTTCTGCTTTTCTTTTTCACATGCAACCTTATAAAGTTATTACATCACTCACATTCTTTTATAATTATACAAAAGTTTGGAAATTATAAACCAGGCTTTTCACAACAAAGAAAAAACTAATCAGTTAATTAAAATGACCAATTCCACTTAAAACTTTGAACAGAAAGAAATCAAAATTGCAACTAAGACGTAATTGGAAAATAACTATAATGAGCATGTTTCTACAAAAAGTTATGACCATTCTTCCAAAGGTGTACCTCATAGCAGATTCATGAACAAAATGCTTTTATTTTTAAAAAGCACAGCTTGAAAATAATTGATAAAACATCCAATTCATAGAGCTAGGTTAAAAATAACTCTTAAAAATTAGGAAGGAGAAATCAGTTATGAAAAAATGAAGCTATCAATTTAGATTAAAAAAAAAACAAAAAATAATTAAAAACATAAATGTACCCAACATGTAGATACGGTACCTGGATAAATAACATTAAGAAAAAAAAATAACAAGAATATTCACAAGCATGTGACTTAGGCATGTAAAAAAAGATTATAACTATATTTGAAAGTGATTTTAAACAATTATCTTATATCCACATGCTAATAAATGTTGCAAGCTCTAAGGAATTAATAAAGCTGAGAAAATATAAATGATCAAAACTAATATGAGAGAATGAGTACTTGAATTGCTTTAGAAGAAATTGAAAAATATATGAATTTGCAAATAATTATGTTCAGAAATTATACCAATTTTAGACGTTTTCATGAGGTGATTTATGACTGAATCTTAAGGAATACATATTCTGTATGTCATTTAAATCAAACATATTCCTTAGCCAAGTTAAAACACTATGGAATATAAATTAATTAAGATGCTTTCATGGCCTTGATATAAAAAACCTGGTCAGAAAAAAAAGAGAAAGACAGGACTGACAAGTAACACTTCTAACTATATGTTTATTGAACATTCTAACTTTTATGAGAAACACTTTACATACATTATGCCATTTAACACTCTCAACCATGTGAAAGAGTAGGGTTACTTTATTATCTCCACATTACACAAAAAGCACTAAGGCTGAGCCGGTTTGGACTAATTGCCTAAGCTTACAAGCTAAACTAAGATGGCAATGGGGTATGAATTCAGAGTTTTCTAAGACTTAAACTATGAACTTGCAGTGTGATTCAAAATATCATAATATCAGGAAAAAGTCATCAAATAGTGTCAGAAAATGGTAAAATCACCACGTGTTCTATTTTTTAAAAATGTAAAAACAACACAACATTCTGGTAACTATATGATTTTGCAAATCAGTAGTTCAAAAGGGAAAAAAAATACTAACTCCTCAACATATGCTAAGAAAATGATCAGGAATATTTGAAAAGCTTTTCTAATTATACAAAAATGATATTCTATAAAGCTATGACTAGTTAGATTTAAGGTCTGGGTACTTGATTTTTTAGCCATGGATTTTCCAGCACGATAGCTCGGTATTATTATTTGCTTATATCAGACAACATTTCCTACAATGGCAAAACGTAAATGAAATGCCTGTTAAATTCATAATCGTTATATTCGCATATTTGTTTAATATATCTAACCAATGCATCAAAGGAAAAGAAAAGAGCTAGAATATGGGAAAGGAGCTTTATTATTTATTATAATACAATTCTTATTGTAGCAAAGCAAAGTAAATCAACTTAACAAATTTTACACTGATTAAGAGAGTCCGATAAGATGACAGGTAAGAAAATAAATAGTCAAAAACCAGGAGTTTCTTATTGAAAACAATAACCATATAGGAATATAATGAAAATTTTTCTTTCACAGTGAAAAGAAAATCTGAATATTCAAAATCATAAACATGTGCATGTTCTAGAGAAAGAAAACTGCTAAATTTTAATGAGAAAAATATATATATATAGAGAGAGAAGTGATACTAATCAATGAATGAGATATTGATGCTGATTGCTATAGACAGGGAGTCAATGGGTGGGAAATGGATTTATGAAAATATACATTTTTATATACATAGTAGAACTCAACAGATACCACCCACAAGTGAAAGAAATATATTACTACCTATACTGTCAAGACCATGTAAAAAAAAATTCTTCCTCAAGCTGGAAAAATAAATGAGTATATTGAATATGACCTTTGCATTAGAAAATGCTCAGGCCGATATGAGGAAGAAAGAGAAACTGTTTGTTATTGCATTTGTATTGTTGACAACGTTAAAAAGACACCAGTGACCTAATCTATCCATTGAAGCCTTGGTACATGTTAATTCTCCCAGAATAAAATATGAATTCAAATGGCCCTTCTATATGACAGTGCCTCATTTGATATCTGAAATCTTGTTTTTAGAAAATTCAGCTGCACGAGTTGTTCATTTTCTAAAGTAATTTTGAGGTAAATTTTCTTAAAAAAAAAAAGACAAATCATTCCATGAGGAAAAAAAAACAACTTTTATTTTAGTTTTCCTTTTTAGTTTAGAACTTTCTTTAACATCTTTTTTTCCCCCTCTTAAACAAGACTTTCATAACAAAGTGCTAAATTCAGATCATACTCTATATAAGGCACTGTGCTAGAAGCAGGGCAATACTCTTAATCTTTTCTCCTAATTGCAAGAAAAAGCACAGGAACTCACATATGCTCAGAGTTTAATAAGCATTTCTAAAGTAGATGTGTTTAGAAGAAAGAAAATAATTTGTCGGATTATGTTGTGAAGAAAAGTAAGTGAAGGGAAAGGATGAAAGAAAGCTGCATGGGGGGTGGGGGGGAGTTGTTATTTATAGAGCACAGTCACAGAAGGACCCAGAGGTCAATGGCATCCAAGCAGACACGGAGGACCTGTGAGTGTAAGCCATGTATTTCTCAGGGACCATCATACAGACGATGCTGAGGCTGAGAGAAAAGCATACACAGAGGCCTGAGGCAAGATGCATTTGGGACTGAAAGCTAGCAGGATCCCTACGGGAGATGAAGTGGGGGCTAGGTGGGGATCACTCATGCAGGACCTTGTGACCCATTGAAAGTCTTGTGGTTTTACTCTGAGAGACTTGAGAAGTCACTGGATGGCTTTAAGCACAGTGATACTATCTCATTTAACATTTTGTAAGGATCACTGGTTTTTTTTTTTTTTTTTTTTTTAATTTTTTTTTTTTTTTTTTTTATTTATTTTTGGGACAGAGAGAGACAGAGCATGAACGGGGGAGGGACAGAGAAAGAGGGAGACACAGAATCGGAAACAGGCTCCAGGCTCTGAGCCATCAGCCCAGAGCCCGACGCGGGGCTCGAACTCACGGACCGTGAGATCGTGACCTGGCTGAAGTCGGCCGCTCAACCGACTGCGCCACCCAGGCGCCCCAAGGATCACTGGTTTTTGTGTTGTGAATCCACCTTACAGGAACAAAGGTACAGGTAAAGAAATTAGTTGGGAGGCTCTTTTCAAGAATTTAGGCAAAGGGCCATATTTCATTCTTTCTCATTGCCACGTAGTACTCCATTGTGTATATAAGCCACAATTTCTTTATCCATTCATCAGTTGATGGACATTTAGGCTCTTTCCATAATTTGGCTATTGTTGAGAGTGCTGCTATAAACATTGGGGTACAAGTGCCCCTATGCATCAGCACTCCTGTATCCCTTGTAGCAGCGTGGATGGAACTGGAGAGTGTTATGCTAAGTGAAATAAGCCATACAGAGAAAGACAGATACCATATGGTTTCACTCTTATGTGGATCCTGAGAAACTTAACAGAAACCCATGGGGGAGGGGAAGAAAAAAAAAAAGAGGTTAGAGTGGGAGAGAGCCAAAGCATAAGAGACGAACAAACTGAGGGTTGATGGGGGGTGGGAGGGAGGGGAGGGTGGGTGATGGGTATTGAGGAGGGCACCTTTTGGGATGACCACTGGGTGTTTTATGGAAACCAATTTGACAATAAATTTCATATATTGAAAAAAAAAGAATTTAGGCAAGGTTTCATGATGGCCTTGGACAAGAATGTCAGCAGTGGAGGTGCTTGGAATTTGTTGCATGTATTTTGAAGAGCTCACAGTGTACCGTGCTAATGCTCAAAACCTGAATTGGCTTCTCATCATACCATGGTCTGCAAGTTCCTTCTGGGTCAGCCCCTGCCTACTTTCCCATCCTAACTTCTGTTGCTTTCTTCATGAATGTCCTCTTGTGCATGAAATCTATTCACAAATGTGATGTCCTCAGGGAAGTCTTCTCAGAATACTTATCTTAAATATATCTGCATTAGTTTACTCTCTTCTTGCCCTGACTTTCTTCTCTTCATAGCCCTTAGGAATGTCCATCATTATATTGTTTATTGATTGATTCTGTCTCTCCATTTTAAAAACATAAACATAAAAGAAATATCATATTTTGAAATAGATACAGAAAAATTCATACCAGCTTGACATGAAAATTGCTCTTACTCCATAGATGTCAATTATGCTACATTGCTGAAAAACAATCTAAAATCTTAGAAATACTAATTGAATTCTATAGTTGTTTATAATTTGTGTTCTGTATCTTATTCACTATGCTGTTTTTCACTGATTAGGTAATTACATTTTAATCATAAATGTAAGGAAAATTACTAAATCTACATGCTGTATCTTTCCTCACATTTATGATTTCATCACATTAAAAATAAAAGAAATTTCTATAAAAAAGGGGTACATAATCATGAGATTCACTAGATTAGTGACTTAATATTATAAATGCCTTCTTAACACTGAATATGTTCCTGCATTCCTAAATTAACTCAAGAAGTTTCCTGAAGACTTTATATGCACAAAGTGATAGAATTCAGTTAGACATTACCCTTGCCTTCAAAAAGCTTTTAGTCTATTAGAGAGTAGCATATTGCTATCAATTTCAGAATCAACAACATAACAATATTGAGGGTTTTTTTATTTATAACCATGATGTTTCTCCATTTATTTAATGTTCTTTAATTTAATTAGTGTTTTAGCCTACAGATCTTGCACATACATTTTAGATTTACATCTAAGTGTTTCATGTTTTTGGTGCTATTTTAAATGGTACTTTTTCTTTCTTTTTTTTTTTAAACATTTTATTTATTTTTGAGACAGGGAGAGACAGAGCATGAACAGGGGAGGGTCAGAGAGGGAGACACAGAATCTGAAACAGGCTCCAGGCTCTGGGCTGTCAGCACAGAGCCTGACGCGGGGCTTGAACTCACGGACTGTGAGATCATGACCTGAGCCGAAGTCAGCTGCTTAACCGACTGAGCCACCCGGGAGCCCCAAATGGTACTTTTTCCAATTTTACTTGAATTTTCTATTTTTTACTATTTGTAGATTGCAATGCAATTGATTTCTGCATATTGTCACTGTATCCTGTGACCTTGCTTAACTCACTTAATTACTTTTTTTGTTTTTTGTAGATTCTCTGGAATTTTCTACAAAGACAATCCTATCAATCTAAAGATTAAGACAGTTTTATTTCTTGCTCTTCAATCTATATGAATTTCATTCATTTTTCTAATGTATTGCACTGTGGGAATCCCCAGTATGATGTTCAATAGGAGTGGTAAGAAATGACATTCTTTATTTATTTCATGGCTTAGGGAAAAAAGACACAGTATTTTCACCATCAAATATAATGTTATCTGTAGTTGTTTTGTAGATGCACTTTGTATAGGTAAAGATGTTCCCTTATATGCTATGGATATTGCAACTTACAATTGATTGTTTTATTGATGTTAAACAGTTTTGGATTCAGGATAAATCCCACTTATCATGATGTATTTTTCTTTTTATATATTACTAGATTCATTTACTCATAGATTGTCAAGGGACTTTGTATGTATGTTCTTAGGAAATACTGGTCAGCAATTTTTTTTTCTTCTTATCTTTGCCTTGGTTTTGATAGCAAAATTATGATGGCCTCATAAAATAAGTAGAAAATATTCACTTCTTTTCTATTTTTCAAGAGATCGGTATTATTTCTTCCTTAAATGTTTGGTAGACATGAACAGTGAAGCCATGCTGTCCTGACTTTTCCTTTGTTGGAAGACTTTTCACTACAAATTCAAATCCACAAATAACAGAACAGTGCAGGTTATGGATTTCTTCTAGGGTAAGATTTGATTATTTGAGATTTTTAGGATTTTATCCATTCCCTCAAAATTGTTGAATTTATAAGCTTAAAGTTGTTCATAAGGTGCCCTTAATATCTTTTTATTGTCTGTTAGACTTGTAAGGATGTCCTAGATAATTTACCAGTCCCAGTTAATTTGACAACTCTTCTATTTGTCTCTCTCTCTTGCTTTCTGTCAATGCCTCTGTGCTAAGTCAATGTTGTTTAGTTTGTCAATTTTGTTCATCTATTCAAAGAACCAGCTTTTGATTTGATATTTTATGTTGCATTTTTCTTTTCAATTTTATTCATGTATAATCGTATCTTAATTATTTCCTTCTGCTTTGCTTTGTGTTTAGTATTTGTTTCTAGTTTCTTAAGGTGGAATGTTAGATTGCCGATTGAAATTTTTTATAATTCATAGTATGACTTTCAGTTATACTAATTATATAATTTTGTTTTGTATATGATTATAGTATAATAATTATTATACAATAAATTATAATACATTCTATTATATAATACAGAACATAAGTTATATATATTATAGTTATTATGTTCAATTTAATGAATTTTCATTCTAAGCACTGCTTCAGCAGCCCCCTTAAATTTTGAAATTTGTTCTAATTTTCATTCAATTAAAAATATTTCTACTTTCTCTGGTGACTGCTCTCTGGACCATGTTGTTGTTGTTTTTAATTACAGAAATATGTTGCTTGATTTCCAAATAGTATAGGATTTCCCAATATCTTTCTGTTATTGACTTCTACTTTAATTCTATTTTCATTAAAAAATAGACTTGATATTTCAATTTATATTGATTTCTTTGAAGTTTATTTTATTGCTTAGCATATCGCTACCGTGGTGAATATTGCACATGCTCCTGAAAAGAACATGTATCCTGCTGTTTCTCTATAATCAACAATTACGCCAATTTGATTTATACTGTTTTCTGGGGGTCTTCTATATCCTTTCTGATTTTCTGTCTACTTTTCTATTTATTATTGAGAAAGAAGTATTGGTATCTTCAATCATAATTTTGGAATTTTCTGTCAATTTCACCCTTCCTTTCTATCAGTTTTCGCTTGTATGTTTTGATTCTTTGTCAGTCAGTATATTCACACTTAGGATTGTTATGCCTTCTTGCTGAATTGACCCCTTTTATCATCGTGGAATATCTCTCTTTATCCCAGATAATAAATCTTATTTTGAAGCATGCTTTATCTGTTCTTAAAATAATCACTCCAAGTTGTGTTTAATAAATTGTTTATGTAATAAATCTTTTTTATCCTTTCATTGTTAATCTCTCTATATTTCTGTATTCAAAGTGTCCTTCTTCAACACAGCATATTTTTTATATCTTGACCTCCCTTTCATCTAATAATCTAACAATCTCTTTCTTTTCATCTGTTTTTTATATTATTTACATCTAATTTAATATTATGGTCAGATTTATCAACCTCTTATTTTTTTCTGTTTAATTATTTTCTCCATTCTTTTTAGACCCACTTTTAAAGTGATTGAGTACTTTTTACAGTTCTGTATAAAATAAAATACATTGCTAATATATTTACAATAGACCATCTCTTTTGTTTTAGATAAATAAGCAATAAGGTAAAATACCTCAGTTTTCCCAATTATCAGGAAATCTTTCATTTTTTGGTGTAGATCCATGTTTCTTCTGTATGGCATTGTAGTCATGGTGTCTAAAAAACTTTCTTAAAATCTTTTTGTAATTCAGTATAATGCAGTATAAATGTCATCATTTGTGGGGCAAATCTGCAATATGAAGAAATTTACATAAATAAGGGGGTCTGTACTGGGAAGAGAGCTACTAGTAGAGATAACTTTTACTTAAGAAATCATTCGCATCGCAGAGCAACCCTTGTTTCCAAATATTTCCTTCTCTCAGCTTCTAGTGAATGGAACGTCACAACCACAGAAGGCCCAATCCCCTTTTTCCTTAGTTCAGAATGTAACAGAAGTATGAATAGCGTGGGTGCCTTTCGAGTCTCATATTTTTGTGAAACTCCCATATGTACATAATTAAAATAGGTTGTTTTCTCCTGTGTATCTGTCTTTTGTCAATTTAAATTCCTAGACCAGCCACAGAACCTCTTCCTCTTTCTCTGGTATAATCATGTGTTTATTAGAGTGTGGATTGTTTGCTGGAAGTTTTTTCGCAGTATTGCTGCTCTATTCTTGGTCGGAACTCTGAGATCTTCTCTCTGTAACTTGAATCTCAGAGAGGGTCTCTCTTCATGGTCCTACCCCTTTAACAGGAGACAAATGCAGCTTGTAAAATCAGTGCTACCCAACCTCCTGTTTGGGAGTCGGACAAGGGTCTCTGCCGGCCTGATTCGGTACCAGTCCTAGGTAGACCTGTGCCACACAGAGACAGAAGACATCTAATAGTTGACACTCAGGACAATTTCATTCTGTTTTTCCAAGAAAGAGATTTTTTCATTTTATTTTTCCTGCGGCCACCATAGGTCTTCAACTCAGCCGTGCAACTGACCAGGTTTGCAGCTAGTTCCTCACCAGCTTAATGGCTTTGTCTCCTAGAGGAAAGAATACTGAGAAGGACTTTATGCTTTTCCCTGAAGGATCAGCCTCTCCCTTCCTACAGACCTGAAAGTCTTAAGGTAGTTTTTTTCCCGTCTGCTGCTCTGTCCTCATCTTTCTCTTGTGCACCCTGGAAGGTCTTTGGAGAAGAGCCCACCAGTGAATGTGGACTCCACTTGTGTCCGCAGCAGCCAGGGATTCTATAACTATAATCTCACGCTCTCCCACATTCATCCTTTGTCCATTCATTAGAAATTTTAGGTGAATTCTTTTTCCCACTTAAAGCAAAGCCTCATGTGATTCTTGCACCCACAGGTGAGCCACTGTTCTTGTCCAATCTCTTTGTGAAGGTATCTCTTTTTCGTTGGATTTCAGATAATGTGATGGCCTTGAGATCTCAGTATTCTAGAAGTTCAACAAAAGTTGTGATTTTGAAGGTTAACTGGCTTTTTCTTTTCATTAAGTGAGAGTGACACTCTTACTCAGTTTTCTCTACCCTAAATAGAAAACAGAATTAATTTGTATGAAATGTCATACTTTTTATATTAACCAATTTGTTGACTTCTTTCTTCTTTATTGTGTTTTGAATATGATTTTTTCCTTTAGTTTCAATTTCCTTCTGTCTGAAGTATATCTTAGTATCTTCATTTTTCATCAATTATATGTAACTGATAAAATCTTTCAGTATTCATTTGCATGACATTGTCACTTGACTGTTTAGGTATAGAGATCTAAGTTAAGAGTTGTTTTCACTGATGATTTTAATGATACGGTTTCACTGACCCTTGGTATTTGTTGCTGCTAGGAGCATTTCATTATGATCCAAATTTATATTTACTTTTAGGTAGTTTATCTTTTCTTCCTTTTTTTAAGTTCATCTTTTTTAAGATTCATCCTTTTGCTTGTTTACAGATTGGAAAATTTGCAACCATTATTTTTTTCAATATCTTCTTCCTAATTTCCCACTGTCTCTTTATAAATCTTAAGAATTATATAGTGGATTTTCTCATTCTAGTCTTCATGCTCTCAATCACTCATATTTTCTAGCATTTTTCTCTGAATGCTGTTTCATTTCCTTAACTCTGTTACACAATTCACTTATTTTCTCTGAATCTGCATCTATTTTAATAAGAAACTGGACCTATTTTAATCAATCTATTGGGTTCTTCACTTTGATGAGTACACTGTAGTGTTTATTCTAAGAGGCATATTTTTCACATTTAAATTCTCTGAAATTGTGATATATTTCACACCTAATTACATATCAACATTTTTATCACTAAGTGCGTGTTATTGTTAAGTGGTCATTGTCTCCGCATGTATAATTAAAAGCATAGTCTCAAAACTTGCAGAATGTTTGTTAGTCCCTTTATTAAAAAGATTTTCATGCAGATTTTGGTTTTAAAATGGAAATATATTGCTCTCAGCTAATGTCAAATTATTGGCCACGCCTCATATCTACCTCTTATCTTTCTCATATCTATATATGTTACCTTTAAATGGTAATTTGGAGGGCCAAACAGATCATATTTTACTTTTGTTAAAATACTCAGGTTTCTAATAGAAGCTAAAATAAAATAATTTTCTGTCATGTATCATTTAGTTAAAATTAGTAAAAATAACCAGTATTTATTGAGAAGCTACTATGTGTGTGTCACCATGTATACATGATAATAGCTAAGAAAACCAAATAGCATTTGATTCAGACACACCTGTCTTCAAATTTAGGCTCTACCATTTAACAGCTGCGAGATCAGGAAATAAGTCGGTAAATCTCTCTCTGCCAGAGAATGCCAGCTGACAATCAAGTCTATTTTTTCCAGTCTTCCTAATGATGCAAACCCAAATTTGAGATTAACAAATTGCTACCAAGATTAAAGTCTATGTTGCCCAGCTTATATTATAGTCAGATAAGGCCATATGGAAAGGTTCTGGCATATATGATTTAAAAAAAAATTTTTTTAATGTTTATTTATTTTTGAGAGAGAAAGAGAGACAGAGCATGAGCAGGGGAGGAACAGAGAGAGGGAAAACAGATCCAAAGCAGGCTTCAGGCTCTGAGCTGTCAGCACAGAGCCCGACACGGGGCTCAAACTCATGAACTGCGAGGTGATCTGAAGTCGGACGCTTAACGGACTGAGCCACCCAGGCACCCCCTGGCACATGTGATTGAAGGAGAAAAGTTGTTTAATACTTATTGGAAGGCTCATTAAGGAGATGAGGCAAATCCCTTTTTCTTTCCTCACTTTTCCTACTGATTGAAATATAAATGTAATGGCTGGAACTCCCACCGTCCCAAAATGTCTTTGATCCCACCCTAATCTGCTGAATAAGGCAAAAGGGAGAAAAGAGAATCCTGACTTCCTGATGACACTTCAGAGTCACCATGGCAGCCCTGATCTTTTTTTATATGAGAAATGCATGTGTAATTTTGTTAAGGCACTGATATGTTATTTTTTCTGTTATACGTGGATGAACTAATCTTAGCTGAATCATCTTGTAACTTCTCATCTTCTCATGTGTAACATTTGGATAATTATAGTAACTATTTCATTAGGTTGTTTGTTGTAAAGAATACATAAGGTAATGTATTAAATTGTGAAGCCCAGTTCATGGCATATAGAAATTGTTTTAAAAATGTTAGCTACTTTTATGCATTGTAAAATAATTGGTAAGGTGGTTTCTTCCTTTGAGAACCTCATACATCATGAGGCCCATTTTTCCTCTTTTTATTTTCTATGATTCATGCAGCCAATAATCATGCGATTTGCAAATAATTTGAATATGTAAAATTTATCAAACTAGCTAAAGAATATGTTCTTTTTCCAGGCATTTTATTAAAATATGTTATTTTGTTCAAAAGAAAATTATTATTTTTTGTGTATGATGCATATGTCATTTATGGTTGTAGTACAAAATCAATCCTTCCATGTATAAATAAAGTCCACTCAGATATTTGCATAGGAAACTAATAGAATTTTATTTGGCTTTTTTTTTAAGGTTGGCATTATGATTTAGGCAAAGATTTTAATACATACGTCCAAAACTTTGGAATAAAGTATGGTTCTTAAATACCTCTTATAATATTGTTCCATTTACAGCAGATATGTCCATTAATTTTCCACAAAATATTCCTGGATAGTTTTTTTTTATATTGAGTGAAAAATATATAAACATGGGGGGTTTTATTTTAGCCTACTGGAAGACAATCATTGAAATTTCACATCTCTACTCGGTGTTTGTAGTTTACAGGGATCCAAACTTCTGGGCAACCCTGAAATTACATTGCTTATGAGATCACATATCTTTTGGGCCAATAGGAAATATCTGGCTTTCAAGCATGAGTTGCATTGTTGTGACTGTGTGTCCTCATGTATTGGAAGGCAAGGTGAAAGGTAAAGAGAATTCAGAATTCTTTTCTTTGAATCCCTATCACAGATCAGATGTCTTCTGAATTAGTCTGATTCTCAGTGGGTGCTGAATCACAGATGCTTGTGCAGCCGACACATAAAGACACAGAATTTTGTTGAGGATAGAGTCCCCATGTTTTGTCAGGGGGGCTGTCTTATCACAGTCCTTATGTATGTAGAGTGCAATTTTACAATGCCTTTGGTAAGTACTATTTGCTATTTTATTGAAAAATGGTAAATAGTGACTGACATAAAGCCCATCTAATTTGCCGGCTTATAATTTCAGGCCTCACACAAACCATTCTTTCTTTTGTCTTGCCCCCCACCCTTGCAGGACCATCCCAATGTCAAGTTACTATACCGTGAGAGCATATTTTACACTTTGGCCCCCCAAAATAATAACTGTCAAACCTGCTTTATTGTTTCTGTACCTTAGATTTGATCTTTAACCTATTTTTTCTATACCCTATTGTTAATGAGAGAGTTAATACACACACACACATACACACACACACACACACATATATATATATACACACACACATATATATTTCAGAACTCTCCTTACTATATATAGTAAAATGCATGTTTTGGTCAATAAGATGTATGTTTTTAAAACAAGTAAGAGTATATTGAAAATAATGTTTTGCTCACTTGGAAAGTGAAAGTGTTAATTATCTTGTGTTGGAACAGCACTTACCTTAATACTGATGTACAGGCAGATACCATATTTATCTTAAACTACCCCAGAGCAAAGAACCTGTGAAGAAGACAGTTACCTTCGGAACCATATTTATCATGTAAATAGCTCAGGAAAGGATACTGCCAGTTACATCTTTAAAATACAAAAATGCATGCATTTCACTATTTTGTAAATGCCAGAGAGATGCAGCATCCGTTAGAGTTAACGGTGCGGCACTTTTGTGTTCAGTAGCATGAATCATTAATCATGAGACAGGCCATATTCTTGTACTGCTTCTGCTTTCATTACTTGGCCTAATTAAACAGTTCTCTGAACTGGAATCTCAGATTCCTCTGTTACAGATTATCATTAATTATGGTGAAAGTGCTCAGAGATGTTGGACTCAATTATATTCTACTCAACTCTGGCATCGTGTGATTCATTGCGCAGCCTGCTCTGCAGATGTACTTTTCTTATCTCGCACTCCCACTTTTGTAAATTGGGCTCTGGCAGCCAACAAACTAAGAGTTATGTGCTGCGTTTTCATTAAAAACATGTTGGAGAAGCAGAGACCAATTAAGGATTCTGTATTTTATAAGGAGTGATGAGATGAACGGTGGATTCTGGGAGAATTAGCTCAGCGAAGAAGCAATCTCAATCCCATTGTATTGCTAAATTTGGGACCTATTTTCTGTTTGGGGTTCAACTGATTAAGTCGCTGGCGTGAAACTTTTTTTTTTGATATAATTTAAAATATATCAATTTATTGCTAGGCAATAGGACGAAACTCAAAATTTTGTTTGGTATTATGTGAGCTACTGGAAAACATTCCCAGGGACATGTGCCAAGCACATTATATCTCAAAAGACACTAATTGCATCACTTTTGACAATGATTCTCCATGCTATATAATGAAATTTGTTCTATAGCACTACGTCCAGAGAGACTAGGGTAATATATGGCATAGACAAAGCTAGAATTTCAGGATTTGCAAGCTTTTGGTAATATTTGAGGTGTGCATTTGGAGGAAGAGGAGTGTATGATTTGACATATGGCACATGGAAATCAAATTATCCCAAAGTAGTTCCATTGCATTTAGAATATATTTAAGGATTCTCTCTCTCTCTCTCTCTCTCTCTCTCTCTCTCTCTCTCTCTCTCTCTCTTCCTGCTATCCTTTCCTCCTTTCTTCTTTTAGGAAAATGAAAAGATTTCCTTTTTTTTGAATATTATGGAAATTGTATGCACTTGAAATATGTGTCTTAGCAATTAAGAAAAAAGGAAAGCTTCTAATAGCATAATCTCTCCAGTTTTCCCATTGATTAAAAAACTACACAAAAAAGCCAAATGTTTAAAATCAATGTCATTAAAATACTACATGGAAAGACAGTGTGTTTATCTAATTTAAATTTGTAAACTACAAAAAAAAAAGACTTTTTATTTGTAGTTCATCCATTAATAAGTTGGGTGGGTCTGGGGGAACCTCTGTGGCTCAATTTGTGGAGCGTCCGATTTGAGCTCAGGTCATGATCTCAGGTTTGTGAGTCTGAGCCCCGCATCCGGCTCTGGGCTGACAGCTCAGAGCCTGAAGCCTGCTTTGGATTCAGTGTCTCCCTCTCTTTCTGCCCTTCCCTTGCTCGCGTTCTGTCTCTTTCTGTCTCTCAAAAAATAAAATAAAATGCTAAAAAACACTAAAAAGAAAAAGAAGTTGGATGGGTTTTGATACCTTGTGGATCATAATTTGGAGATTTGTAGAAATTAAACTGCAGTGATAAAGTACGCAAACAAACTCGGGAAGAGTTTAAGATGGATATCCAGTTTTCTTTTCTTTTCCTAGTCTGAATTTTAAATTATAATAGAAGAGATCTGCTTTTGGAACAGCTATTCTTAAGGTGAAATCCATTGTCATTCAATTAACTTCTGCTGTGATTTTTTTTTAAAAGCATAGCAAATTATTGAGGTTTTTAACTGAAAATATTTATTTAATAAAAAACGAGTATTGACCCTAATTTGTACAACATGGAAAGTTTGTGTTATTATCGATAAGAAGAGATAATATAGTTCAATAGGAGTTTTGTTTTGTTTTGTTTTCAAAAATGTGTCATGGCAGGATATGATTTCACAGTATCATCTGTAGGGAAAAAAGACAGCTTTCAGAGCTCTCTTTACAAACCAATCATTTATTTAATTGCAACAAATGGATTAAAGCCAACCCTTCATACTTGGTAAACATATTACTCTTACTAAATGTGAGAAAAATCTATAAACATGATTTGTTCAAAGTAAATATGAGGTGAAGGATACTCTTTTCCTCCATCTGATTCCACTTGAAAAGTATGATACCAAATTAAATAGTTACAACTGCTGTGTCAGTCTCCCTCTGTTTCCCTTTTGAGCGGTTATCAAAAATAACACACCAGTAACTCTTAATCAGAAAGCTACTTTCAAGGGTGAAATACGGACAGCAGTGTCCTGGTTCAAGTGAACTCAAGAGTCACGTGTCTTATCACTATTGCCAGTTTTATATTTTTACAAACATCACCTTTTTCTATTCGACATTAAAAATTGGTCTCATTCTCATCTTAAAGCCACTTTCCTACATTTTAAAACAGGTACTGGATCTATTCACCCACAAGGGCATCTCCAAAAACAAAGGAAGGGTACATCCTTTCTCTTGTTTTCTTTTTTTCGAAAAGTTTCTATTTCGGTATTTTCTAAATGAAATTTAATTTTTATGGTTTCCATTGGCTGTATGTCCATTTCTCCTGAATGCAGGTCAGGAATAAAATAGAATTAAAACAATGAGCGGGAAAAAAAAAAAGTTCTAGATGTAAGCCTTTGGCTTAACAGTTTGTAGGTTTTCATATCCTCCAGTACTTTCAGGTTTTAATATATATGAAAATCAGTGGTCTTGTATCTATGCATATGTGTCATCTATAATATAATTTTGACAGATGGTGAGCTGGATAAATCTAGTCCCCGACTATAGAAAACCTTGGCTTGACTTGCACTCCACCAAAACTTGTTTAAAAAGGCATTCACATATATTTATTTTTTAAATAAAGATGCATTTTTTTGGCCTGCCCTTATTTCTCATTGAGATGCTGCCATCTCCATCGTTGACGGTCCCCTATACACATTTTACCTGAGCTGTTGTGACTTTTTTTGTTTTTTACAGGATTATTCCATGCATAATGCTGATGACTATACTATTCTACATCTCCTCCTTATTAAAAATAAATATGTTACCTTGCCCCTGTTCGTACCATCTAAAATTCTGACAACAATATCTTAGTTAGAAAAATACAAACCTAGAAACCAGGAAGCGGTTTCTCCCACTGGCAGCCCCAGACAGACTGCTCATTGAAAATGTAATACACTGCTGTCGTGTCACAGGTCAGCTGGCAAATGGCAATCTGAATTTTAAAAGGAATATGAATAAAATTCTGTTTTATTTTGAAAATGAACTTTCTGCCCTCCATCATGAATCCAATATATGTCTTAATCTTCTATGCTCTTGAAGCCTGCGGCTCCTGGCTGAGTCCTTTGACTTCTGAACCTAATAAGGAAATAGGTTGTTTTCCCATCCCCGTCTCATTTTTAGAAGGGCTGAAACAAACAGTCCCCTATTTCAAATGTAATTGACAAAGCATAAAAACATGTATGTTATATAATTTTAGGTTTGCAACCAAGCTCAACGCTGGGATGTTTTATTTTTAAATTTGATTAAGATGTGATACCTTTGGAAATGTGCTGTCAAGATTCAAAATCAAAATTTCCAAGTGTACAATTCCATGTTTACCTTAGAACTGTACATGTGACGCTGATAAAGGGTGAAATAGATAACGGTACACTTCAATTGGGAACATTTTCATTTAACCTGAACATTATTTGTAGCCAGACAGAGAGATGGAGAGACAGAATTTGAAACATAGATTTATGGCTGTTGCTGTTTAAAAAGCAACTGGGTATATGCTGTGTCTGTAGCTACGTTTGTTGTTGTTGGGGTTTTTTTTTCCTAAATAGAAGTTAGTTCATCATTATGCTCGTATCTTTCTAAATGGAATGTTTCCACATTCATTTAAATTCATGACTTCTAATTAGAAAATAAAATGCCCTTCTTTTCAGAAAAATAATATTTTGAGTTTTGAGCGTGTTTGTCCTCTTACTTAAAAATCTTAAGAATGATATATTGCCAGGCCTTAATTACCGCTGTTCTTCTTTTTTTTAAATAAAATAATTATGGGAGCTCCTTTTTAAAAAGAGAAATGGTAGAATGAGAAAACACTTAAAATAAGTGGAGTTAGGCACGCTATGCTGCTATTGTATCTCATAATTATATTTGTGTAGCATCATCACAATCTAACTAATCACTCTAAGGAAATAAATGCTGACATTTCATTGTGTGTGCAGGTTGTGTGAGAGGGAGACAGAGAGAGGCGCACACAAGCACAGTTGAGCAGAGAGTTATTTTGATAGTTGATTATTTTTAAACATAAAACTGTCCATTACTGTTTCTCAGAATATAGCTATATTTTAGATTTCTTGGGATAGTATATGGTCATTCTAAGCTTGTAGCAATTGGCATATTTATAGTGACATCCTAATTATTTAATGTTATAAAGACAGAGAACTTTTTAAAGTTTAATTTAAACGGCTATAGTTAGTCCCCACTGCCTTTCCTGATATTCCAATAGTCTAAGGGCTAAAATAAAATGTAAGCTAAGGTAGGCTCCATAGAGTCACTTACAGTTCAACAAATAATGATTGAATATCCAATATAATGCAAATATTGAATTAAGAACTAAATATAGAAAGATGAACAAGACATGGTCTAGAAACAAAAAGATGGGCCTTTTGGTTGGGCAATCAGACAAATAATAGATAATTGCCATCAGGTGAGACAAATAAAAGGCAAGAAGGGAGTAAAGTTGAGTTAGAAGCACATAGGAGGGCAGATAACCTGGCATATGGAGAAAGAAGAGCCCAGGGAAAGCGTTGTGGGAAAAATGATGCCTGAGGGTATCCTTGAAGGAAGATGTGGAATAGGTTACGTGAAAGGAAGGTTAGATTATCTTCCTACAGAGTGAGTTTCTAATCTGTAAGCACAACATTTTTAAAGTTGTAAGGGAAAGGATTTACGTGTGTGATGGGTAACTGAAAATAAGGAAGATAGATTCCATGTTGTGCATGACTTCTCAACATCAACTTTACTGCTTCCCCAATGTAGAGCAGCCATGTAGTTTGGAAGAAATTAGTTCCAGGTCCAGAGATACATGTTGGTTAGAGTAAGCCAATTAAGAGAGTTGCACTTCCATAAACAGTTATTTTCCCAGGAACTTAGGTTTATGTAAATCATCTTATAATGATGCATTTTTAAACATCTTACCTTATTTCAGGTGTGAGTATATGACCTGGTCGATGCAATCATACTATAGGATAGTGATTTAATTTCATGGCCATGATAATAGTAAAGTCTTCTATTACTGTGAAGGCATTAAGGATGATAGAGCTGTCGACATCATGTCCACATTCCAGACAAGAAGAAGGGCAAAGCAAAAGGGTACACATGCCAGCTGAGTCAGCCTCTAACAAAGAACCTTTCTGGAAACCAAACCCAGTGAATTGTGTTTTTATCCCAGTGGTCAGAACTGTGTCCAATGTCTACTTCTAGTTGCAAAGTAAGAATTGTACTTTTAGCTGGCACACATCCACTCCAAAATAAATTCAAATTCTGTTAGTAGGGAAGAAGGGGAGAATCGATATCATTTAGAATACTAACAGTTTCTAATATATAGTTACTGACTCCAAAGTGTTCATAGTTTATTATGGGAAATAGATAGATAAAAATACAACCCACTTAAAATTCTACTGTAATAAACGTATCAACAATATATTGCTAAGGAGAAAATTACCCTTACATGGTGGGCTTTTACTTGTAAGAAGTTAATAGATTACATTTTCTTTTATAGAAATTCAAGAAACTTCTACCTCCAATATACAACAAACTCCAATATTATAGAAAAATGAGTGAATAAACTAATAATTTCTGAATATCAAGAAGCAGCATTATTTCTGGACTGATTCTCTGATGCACTGTTACAGAATAATCAGCAAAAGCCAAGCCAAAGTAGAAAGCCACGGCCGTGGTCATAATTTGAGGCTCTTCTTAGAAGCAATTTTGACTGCTTCACTGGGAAAATGGTGAAGAATGTTGGCTGGTGCCCTTGGAGCTAAGTGTTTTAGGGGTTAAAATGCTCTGTAATTTTCTTTTGTTTATTTATTTATTTTTGAGAGAGAGCCAGTGTGTATGTGAGCAGAAGAGGGCAGAGAGAGGGAGAGAGAATCCCAGGGAGGATCCATGCTCAGCACAGAAACTGATGCGGGGCTCAGTCTCAGGACAGTGATTACGACCTGCGCCCACATCAAGAGTTGGTCGCTTAACCAACTGAGCTACCCAAGTGTCCCATAAATGCAGCGTATTAAAAAAATTCTGGGTCCACCTTATGCGAAACAATGAAAAGTGCCTCAGCTACCTAGAGAAGGCAATCAGTCCCTACTGCCATAGAGGGTCCCAAAACAACATCTTCTGCAGTGTTTATACAGTTCCCATCAGGCATAAAATTTCTATGTGCCAGAAATATCACCACACATCCAATCTTGGATAACACCCTGGTATTAAATGAAAGTAGTAGTCAAGGAAACACAAACAATAAAGAAATCTGAAAATAGATGATGTTTATTTAATAGTTAAAGAGCATACACATGGAATAAGAACAGATGATTATGAAAAAACTGAGAAATTTTGGAAATAAAACAAAATGCCTATTGCAATAACAATTTTACCATGATTTGGGGTTTAGATAGCAGAATGCATATCAATAAGGAGCTAAGAAAATCTGCTCACACTGGGGTGGCTGGGTGGCTCAGTCAGTTAAGCATCCATATTTGGCTCGGGTCATGATCGCATGGTTCTTGAATTCAAGCCTCACTTGGGGCTCTGTGCTGACAGCTCAGAGCCTGGAGCCTGTTTCAGATTCTGTGTCTCACTCTCTCTCTGCCCCTCCCCCACTTGTGCTTTGTCTCTCTCTGTCTCTCAAAAATACATAAATGTTAAAAAAAAGAAAATCTGCCTGAACAACATAGAAATATGTAAAGATATATAAAATATGAAATCTAAGCGAAGAAATAGTGGAGGATATATTGAAAAGTTCCAATATACATCTAACAGTACATCCAAAATGAAACAATAGGATTAATAAAAGAGAGAAAAAGAGAGAATAAGATGGCCCAGGATTTTTTCCCCCAAAACTAATGCAATAAAATATTTCACTAGGAAACATCAGATTGTTTTTTTTTTTTTTTTCAGACCACAATGTTCTCACAGTTCATGCTGAAAAGAATGAGAATAAGTTTGGCTTTAAATGTCTCAATGAAAGGGGATATTACTTTAAATCCATAATGCTTTTTCTAGCTTCATGACCATACAAAAGCTAAGACAAAATAGAGAGGTTTAGTCATACAACAACTAAGAGAGTCAACCTATTATACACATTAGTAGAAAATGCTCTTCAGGGGAAAGGAAAGAAAAGAAGAGAGAAGAAAGAAAAAAACAAGAAAAAAGAATCTAGGATGAAAAAGTCTGTTTCACAAAACACCAATGAGCAACCTCAATTAAATGAGGCTAAATATAAATAAATATTGATAGTAGTATTTACTTTAATAACAGTCTAAAATTATTATTCCAGATTATAGCAAGATGAGTATTGGTCAGTGATGTATGAGGACAAAAGTCAGGCAAAATAAAACTGTATTAATACTCTTATCTTCAGTGGAATGTGTGGGATGGTGGAGAATATTTTCACAAGCAAAAGGATACTTAAAGATTTCTTTGACACTAAAAGTAGACAACAGAATATGAAAAATTGTTTTTTTCAAGGTTAATAGCAGTTGTTCTTTAAAAGACAATGTGAAAATCAAAAGGCAGTTTGACAGAAAATACCTGCAATGAAAATGCTGAAGCACTATCTAGAATATGTAAAAGAAAACCTTACAACTCAACAATACAAAACAAACCAATAATTTGAAGATGATAGACACTTAGTAGACATTACACACACACGCAAACACACCCACCCACCCACCCACACACACACACACACACACACACACATATTGAATGGCCAAAAATCAAATGAAAAGATTCTCAGCATTAATATTCTCCAGAAAAATTCAAACTGAAAATATGATGAGATGCCACCATACATCTATAATAGAGGCTATAATTTAAAAGACTGACAATGCCAAATATTGACAAAGATGTGAAATTGATACATTGCTTGTTGCAATGCACAATAGTACAGTTCGGAAACTATTTGGCTAAAATTAAAAATAAAAACAAAAACACTGTCCTTTAGTTTAAAGGAACTAAAACAGGCAGAAATTCTATAAGTTTTGATGGGAATGTAAATGGCATAACTACTTTGAAAACTGTTTAGCAGTTTTTTAATAAATTTAAATGCATGCAAGTTTAGTCAACAATTGTATTCTGAAGTATGTCTTCATCAAAATAAAAATATATCACTAAATTGTCTCTGGGTAGCTCAGTCAGTTGAGCATCTGACTTGATTTTGGCTCAGGTCATGATCCTAAGAGTCATGGAATCGAGTCCCACATTGGTCTCTGTGCTGAGTGTGGAGCCTGCTTGAGATTCTCTTTTTCTCTCCCTCTGCCTCTCTCCCCTCCTCATGCTCTCTGTCTCTCTAAAATAATAAGAATAAGAATAAGAATAAGAATAAGAATAATATATCACTAAAGACCCAGCAGATATTCAAATAATAAAGAAATATTATGAACAACTCTATGACCATAAGCTCAAAACTTAGATAAAATAGAAAAATTCCTTGAAAAGCACAAACTACCAAACTCAACCAAGATAAAATAGGTCCCCTAAATAGTCCTACATTATCAAAGAAATGGAATTAAATGTTCAGTTAGAAAACATTCCAAAAAAGAAATTTTCAGACCCACATGTTTCACTGACGAATTCTAACAAACATTTAAAGAACAAATAAATCAAATTGTATATAATATCTTCCAGAAAATAAAAGAGGGGAAAACAATCCTCATCCAATTTTATGAGGCCAGTATTACCCTGAATTAAAAATCAGATGAAGACATTACAAAGAAAACTACGTACAAATATTCCTCATGAAGATAGACAAAAGTTCCTCAATAGAGTATTACCAAATCAAATCCAACAATTAAAATGGCAACACATCATGGCTTAATGGAGTTTGTCCCAGGTATGCAATATTCAATATTTAAAAATTAATCAATTTAATTATAATCCACACAATTATATCAATCGGTGCAGAAAAAGCATTTGACAAAATTCAATACCAATTTATGATAAAACCCTTAGCAAAAAATAGAAGAAAACTTCCTCAATATGATAAAAATCTAGGAAAAAAAACAAACCTAGAGCTAACATCATAATTAACAGTGAAAAACTAGATGTGTTTCTTTCAAGATAGAGAGCAGGGCAAGGATATCCACTCACATAGCTCCTATTCAGCATTTTATTAGATCTAGTCAATAATATGGCAAGAAGAAGAAATAAAATACCTACAAACTGGAAAGGAAGAAATAAAACTCTCCCATCTGTATGGGCATGATTGTCTACATGGAAAATCTCAAGGAATCTACAAAAAAAAATTATAGAACTAATGAAAGAGTCCATCAAAGTCACAAAGTACAAGGTTAACAATAATAGAAAAAGCAGTTATATTTCTATATACTAATAATGAATACTTGGAAACAGTTTTTTAAAAAATAATATGTACTATAGCCCCGTAATCATGACACACATACCTACAAATCTAACAAAACACTTATAGGATCTGTATGGTAAGTCTACAAAACACTCATAAACTAAATCAAAGAAGATCTAAATAAATGGAGAGACATGATGTATTCATGAAGTAAAAAAACTTAACTAAGTAAAACTTTGGATGATCCGAATATTCACATAAAAGTTTAATGCAATTCTTATCAAAATCCCAGCAAGATATTTCACAGATATAAACAAGATTACTCTAACATATATATGGCCATTGTCTTCAGAATTTCACATCTGTGTGGATTTCCCCACATGTACACCCATTAATTTTTTTCTTGTTAAAAAATAATGAATAAATAAATAACTCCTATATGGAAAAGGAATTAAAATGGCTAAAAGAATTTTGAAACAGAGGAATTAAGAGACAGAAATCACTCCACCAGATTTCAAAACCTACTATATAGTTATAGTAAACAATACTGTGTGGTATTGGCAGAAGGATCAACACACAAATCAGTGGGACAGAATTAAGAATAAAGAGCCTAGAAATAATGCCACACAGATATAGGCAACTGACATTTGACAAAGATGTAGAATCAACTCAATAGAAGAAAGTCTTTTCAATAGTTCCAGAGAGATTCAATACCCATAGGCAAAAAAAAAAAAAAAAAAAACAAAAACAAAACAAACAAACAAAAAAATCAACCTTGAAGTTAAATCTCACATCTTATACAAAAAATTAACTCAAAATGAATCTCAAATTTAAATGTAAATGTAAAACTAACTTTTAGAAGACATTATAATAAAATATTTTGAGAACATGGTTTGCTAAAGAGTTCCTAGACATGCCACTGACGCTGAAAGAATGATCTCTAAAAGAAAAACAAAAAACAATGTTTTTTTTCAGAAGCCACATATATGACAAAGGACTGATATTCAGAATATGTAATAAACTCTAAAACAGTAACAAAATAAACAACCAACTTTAAAAAATGGACAAATGACTAAAATAGACACTTCACCAACGAAGATTTACAGATGGCAGGAAAGCACATGAAAAGTTTCCAACATCATTTGCCACCTGGAAAATGCGAATTAAAACCAAGAGGAGTTAGCACTACACACCTAGGTTGATGGCTAAAATATTCTTTAAAAAAATACTGCAAAAAGCAAATGTTGGTAATGATACGAACCCTCATTCATTGCTGGTGGAAATACCAAATGTACACTTGGAAAACAGTTTAACTCTTACAGAGGTAAATCTACTCTAACCTTATGACCCAACCATCCTACTACTGGATATTTACCCTAGAGAAAGGAAAACTTCTCACCAAAACCTTTACACAAATATTTATAGTAACACTACGTATAATCTCTGAAGCCATAAACAACCTTAAAGTCTTTCAACAGGTGAATGGCTAAACAAACTGTGCTGTATCCATACAATGCAAGGCTATTTAGCAATAAAGAAGAATAGATTAGTCAGGTGATCAAGATTACCATCAACAGTAAAAAGTCATGTTGATAGTATGCATCTGTGATATTATGTAATGAGTATGGCATATTATTCTTGTGATCTTCTCGCCAAAGACCCATAACCTTTTACTAATCATGAGAAAAACCTCAGAAAAATCCCAATTGAGAGACATGCTACAAACTGTCTGACCAGTGTCTTCAACACTGTCAAGACCCTCAAAAATAAGGGGAATATAAGAAACTGTCACAGCCAAGAGGAGGTTAAGTTGACATCAGTAAAATATGTAGTATCATGACCCAAGAGGAGGTTAAGTAGACATCAGTAGTATCATGCATTGACGTTAGGTAAAATGAAGAAAATATGAATAATGTAAGGCCTTTAAATTAGTAATAATATATAAGTATTGGTTCCTTAATAGTGGTAAATATATCATACTAATACAAGATATTACAATAGGGAAAAGTGAGTATGGGTTTTATGAGAATGCTGAGTACTTCTTTTATTTTTTTTTAATCAAAAAGCTCATCTTACAATGCAAAGTTCACTAAAATATACTTTTTAAATGTTTATTTTGAGAGAGAAAGAGCAAGCATGTTAATGGGGGAGGGGGAGAGAGAGAGAGGGAGAAAGAGAGAATCCCAAGCAGGTCCTGGGCTCTCAGTGTGGAGCCTGCTGCAGGGTTTGATTTCACAAACCATGAGATCTCTACCTGAGCCAAAATCAAGAGTCAGACATTTAACTGACTTGAGCCACCAAGGCGCCCCTAAAATGTTTTCAAGTACATGGAAAGAAACCTTACAATTAAAGTCAAAAGTGAAAGAAAATATTACAAACAACTTACGAAGCTAACTATTGATATGTACAACTAGCTCTTGATATATAACTATGAATCTCAAATACATTACTCTGAGTAACAGAAGGCAATCTCAAAAAGTATGGTATGTGGTTCCTGTATGTTCTCAAAAAGACCATTGTGATGGAGAAAGCCTCAGTGATTTTCAGGGGTTAGGAGTTGGTGAAGGATTCGATTACAAAGTGATAGCACTAGGAGATTTTATAAACAAGTGAGCTATTTTATGTTCTTTCTGTGATTATGGTTACACAAATCACATGTTAAAATTGAATTATTAAAATTAAAATAACTGTACATCAAAAAACAACTTTGTGTTGACTGAAAAAAATAAAATAAATAAAAAATAAAGAAGCAAATTACAGAAATATATGTATAATATGCTGCCTTTGGCGGGAAAGGAGAAGGATAAAAAAGACATATAGTTCTACTGGCTTCTGTATGCATAACAATTATCTGGGACAATAAAGAACTCACTAACGTGGTTACATGTTGGGTTGAGCTGGAGGGAGGCTTTTCATTGTTTACCTATTAATATTTTTGGGTCATTATTTCAAACTTAAATTAAAAGAAAAAATATGTCTACATAAATATTTACAGGAATGGGCATAGCAATTTTGTTAATAGTCAGAATCTAGAAATAACCCAAATGTATATGAACAGAGAAAAGAATATCCAAGGTATGGCATAGCCACATAATGAAAATTTACTTGGCCTAAAAAGTTATATATATTTATCTCAAAAGAATTATGCTAAATGACTAAAGTCAATCACAAAGGATACACACAATATGGTTCTGTATGCATATAAAAGTCTAGAAAAGGCAAATCTACTCAAGTAAAAGAGAATAGATCAGGGGCCTTCTGGAGTGGAAGATGGAGGAGGTTCTGGGGAGCAGTTGATTGCCTAGAGTCTTGAGGAAACTTTTGGGGTTATTAAAATGTTCTATATCTTGATACACAAGAGAATATATTTGTCAAAATTTACTAAACTTTATACTTAAAATGAGTGTATTTTATTGTATGTAAATTTTCTTTCAAGGTTGATTTTTTTTTAAAGAAAAGAATGTACCTTATTAAAATGTAATCTTTAGATAAACTGGGGCTATTTGAAAAGGAATGGGGAATCGTTTGGAGAAATTGATGGTCATTTTATTTATTTCCGTTTATTTTCATATACCCTGTAAATGAGCTCCTTCAATTGGTAAATGCCTGATTGATCAATTAAATCATTAAAAAAAATTTTTCATTTTTATTTATTTTAGAGAGAGAGACCAAGTGGGGGACAGGGACTGAGGGAAAGAGAATTTAAAGCAGCCTCCATGCCGTCAGCACAGAGCCCAATATGGGGTTCCATCCGAAGACCGTAAGATCATGCCCGGAGCTGAAATTGAGTCTGACGCTCAAGCAACGGAGCCACCCAGGTGCCTCTGATCAATTAACTCTTGAATGTAAATAATAGCTATTAGCTTCAGAAATTATTATAGAATCATGAATTTAAACCCACACTGTCATTGTCATCTGTTATTTTTTAGCATGAGAACAGTTTGTCATATTGTTCCAACAGAACAGGGACCAGGTATCTGTGAAGCAACTAGAAAGAGAACCCTCATTCATGTGACAAAGAACAAAAGAGATTGGAAGCCAAGTGCTGTGGAAGGGGATTAGGGTCTATAGAGAGAGTGTCCCACAAAACCTCTTGGTGACAGAAAGGCTGCCACTCACCACTTCCAATAGTATTTTTTTTTCTATTTTTTTCTTTTCTTAAAAATTATATGAGAGAAATCATTTCTCCCTCTCTTTCCTAATTCTTTTAAGTGTTGCTAACCTAATTGGTCTGAAATAATAGCTAATTGTCTTTTAATGAATGTTTTCTTGATTAATAGCCAAATTAAATGTCTTATATGTTAACTGGCCATTTTTGGTTTTCAACTTATGTGAACTTCCTACTCAAAGTTTACCACTTATTTTCAAAAGGTCTTTCTCTCTCTTATTGTATGCATGGAGTCTTTATAACACTAATCCTTTGAATGTTGCATATGTTACACATATTTCTACTTGTGGCTTGTATTTTTCTCTTATTTATTGGTTTTTCATGTTTGCGTTTGTAAATATGTTCTATATCTTAAATGGTTAGTCCATCTAATTTATCTTTGTGAATGTTTTAAGGTAAGAATAGTTTTTCTTTCCTTTTTTGGGGATTATTTGGGAGATTATTAAGCTATTATTCACTGTGAATAATAATTATTTGAAAGTTTCTGGTAAATAACCTTTCAAGGAAAATATTTTTTACATTTCTAGTGTTATATAGTCCATTTTACTATTGGCTTTTTTAATTGAAATTTTTTAACTCTTCTTTTTCTACTTTATCTTTTAATGTAATAGCTAACTGGATAGGTTTTTGTGTTAAATCAACCTTGAACATACTAGTTTGGTGATTTTTTAAAAATGATATATTCATCACTATTCATGAATAGGATTGGTTTTAATTATAGGTTCTCCTATATATCTTGCATTGTTTGATAGAGAATTTATATCACCCTTATAAAATGGTTTGGAAAGCACTACTTTTCTCTAGAAGAATTTTTAAAATATTGGTCTTTACGTTGCTTAAATGTAATATACAACATACCTACAAAATCAACCAAAAAGTGTTTATTTTTTGAGGGAAGGGCAAGGTTTAGATTTGTAGACATAGACATAAAGAGGCATTGTTTTATCTTCAGTTGGTTTGGTAAGTTTTAATTTTTAGGAATGCTCTGGGTTTTCACTTTTTTCTTATATGAATATAAAACACTCTAGATTTTTCTTTAGGTATCACTTCAGTAACATTCCATACATTTAATATATTCAGTACTGTATAATTGTAAATATTTCTAGTTTTTATTGGAATTTCTCATATGACCCACCAATTATTTAGAAATAACTTATTAACTAGGCTTTGGGGGTTGATTATTTACCTTTACCTTGGTTCTTTCCAGGTTAGAGAGCACATTCTATGCAATGATACTCCCCAGAACTTTGCTGTTGTTGTCATTAAGATTTCTTTTGGGGCCTCATACCTGTAACTGTTCAGTTCTCATAAGTGTATAATGCGTGCCTGAAAAAAATTCTAATTCTATAAATGATAGGGGTAGGTATTATATATATCCATAAAAACATATATTTGGTCAAGTAATTTATATTCTTACTAATATTATTCTCTGCTTAACTTATCAATAACTCAGATATGTATGCTAAAATGGTGGAATTGTCCATTTATCCTATTATGCCAATTAGTGTCTGTATATATTTGAGGCTATGTTAAATAAAACAAAAGTTCAAAGGTGTGATACTTTGGGGCATGTTCTTCCTTTTTTTATTTTTGAATATCCATTTTAGATCTACATACAGCTTTACAACTATATTTATTTTATATTATATTGGGGGTATATCCAGCTCACTTAGATTAAGTTGGGTTATTGTTTAAAAACAACTTAATCTTTTAAGTACAGTGTTCAGTTCATTTATATTTGTTATATTTACTGATTTTTCCTTCTGCATTTTTTTCTACTTACCTTCATTTACTTTCTTATCCCCTATATAATCATGATTTTTATTTCCATAAATTCCATAAATTGACCGAGTTTTCTATATTCAATTCTTCTTGTGCTGCTATGGAAATTAACCACTTTATTTCTCTCCTTTGGCTATAAATCACTAAACTTCTAGTCTACATATACAGCAAAGTCAAACGATAGTAATTATTTTTCTCATTCTCACACACACACAAAAACAAAACAAAAACAAAAAACAAAAAAGCCACTATTGTTGCAATAATATTATTATTATTGTAAATATAATTGTAAGACAACTATTTATTTTGTACACTCAGATACTATTCAGATTTGCCCCCACACATCAATTTTTATTGTTCACTTTTGCCTTATATATCTCATTCCTTTAATTCCCATTTAAAAAAATAGTAATGTTTATTTTTGAGAGAGAGAGAGAGAGAGAGAGAGACAGAGCATGAGCAAGGGAGGGGCAGAGAGAGAGGGAGACACAGAATCCGAAGCAGGCTCCAGGCTCTGAGCTGTCAGCACAGAGCCCAATGCAGGGCTTGAACTCATGAAACCCGAGATCATGACCTGGTCAGACGCTTAACTAACTGAGCCGCCCACAAGATCATGACCTGAGCTGAAGTTGGACCCTTGACTGACTGAGCCACTCAGGAGCCCCTCTTTAATTCTCTTAATTTCTTTTTTCTGATCATTCAGCCTTCCTTCCATTTCATTAAAAAAAAAGTCTCTTTTCCTTTATCTCTCTAAATAATAGACTAGGTATATATAAAACTGAGGCTTAGCAAATATTTTCTCTCCACTCTTATATCTCCCCCTACCACATGAATTTATGGGTTCTATGCTTTTCTTGAAAAATTACCTGTAATCCTAAGTGTCATTCTTTTACAGGAAATCTTATTTATAATCTCTGGTGGCATTTAAGATAGTCCTCTCCCTTTTTTAGTGAACTGTGCTATACTATTTTTAATTATCTTGCTAAATTTTGTGTATCCACTTTTTTTTTTTAAGATTTTATTTTTAAGTAATCTCGACACCCAACGTGGGGCTCGAAGTTACAATTCTAAGATCAAGAGTCACGTGGTCAACCCACTGAGCCAGCCAGACATCCCAATGTATCCCACTTCTGAGAAGTCATGGGTTAATAATGCTGGGAAATATTCAGCCATTATCTCTTTGACTATTGTTCTATTCTTTCCTGTTCAGAGCACTGCACAGTTACATAGAGGCTGTTCATTATGTCTAGCCTTTATCTTTTTTGTTTGTTTGGTTTGCTTTAGCCTTTACCTTAACCTCCTTTTCATCTCTTTTACTCTCCTTGCTATATTTAACATTTTTTTTCAAATTCTTTTATTTTGCTAATTCTCTGTTCAACTACGTCTAATCTGATTGTTAACTTTTCCCCTAAGATTTTATTTAATTTTGTTTTCATTTCTTACAGTTAAATTTAATTCCTGTTCACTCAACTTACCCTTTATTTGATACTGTCATGTTCTATTTTTTGATTTTCTATTCTGCTGTTTTTCAACTTACTCACTTCAACATATAAATTATGTTATCTGAAATGTAATCTTGCTATTTTTATTTGTATAATCTCCTAATTATAATGTCTTTTTTATCTCCTCATGTGTCTTGTTACTTTGCATTTCCCTATAGATTTTATCTATTGAATTACTTGCTATCTGGCATTGGTCACATTTGCCCCTCAAAGGATCAGTAGTGAAAAACCACTTTTGTCTTTCAAATCATCATAGATTTATACTTCTACAAATAAAATAAAAAGTAATTGTTAGAGGGGCACCTGGGTGGCTCAGTGGGTTAGGTTCAGGTCATGCAGGGTTTGTGAGTTCAAGCCCTGCATCGGGCTCTGCGCTGACAGTGCAGGGCTTGCTTGGGGTTCTCTCTCTCTCTGCCCCTCCTGTGCACTCTCTCAAAATAAATAAATAAACTTTAAAAAGTAATTATTAGAATAAATTAAATTAACACAGACATAAAAATATAAATGCCAGGTTTTTAAAAATATTAGATCAAATTACATTAATTATTCTGTCAAATTGCTATACCCGTTTCTAACACTCTCAGTTTCTGTATTTATCTTGTCACTGAGAAGTGGCAATCAGTTCATGAAGGAGGATCAATCCACAGATCACATTCAAATTAGCATTAGAGTATTCTAGAATGCCTTTGTATTTGCTCTGTCTCGCACAACAGATTTGTCATTGGTGTGAGAGAAAAATTTACCTTTAATTGTTGGTTGAAAGATTCTCAGATTAGGTGGATAAAGTACATTTGAATGTGAAACATACTTAAAGTACATGCCAATGTTTACAAATTCTCAGGAGATATATTTATTCTCAACAACAGGCCAGGTAATGAAAGATAAGCTTGTTTCCCATCTCTTACATTGAGGGATGAATATTTTTCTTGTTTATCCTTTTTCTCAAGGTATAGTATTTTGAAGCTTACTGTTTTTTTTGTTTTGTTTTGTTTTTTTTTTTTTTTTTTTTGTGGAAGTTCCTGTGCTAATAGTCCAGCAGTGTGGGCACAGATTCACGATCCTATTCCTGAGATAGACCATAGTTTTCTATCCAACTGATCTAATTTCATTCTTGGTCATACAAGAATGAAATGAAAGCTTGATTTCTTTAATTTTAAATCATGTCTTCATTTATCATCTTTGCATTGAAAAGCATAATAATTTTTATCTTTATCCAATATGCTTTATCCTATTATTCAGTCCAAATTATCCTTGAACTTGATACATCCTAGCAACTAGAACCTGGATGGAACACTCATATCTATTCTTAAATTTGAAGGTCTTTCTTAACTTTTTGTAATTTATAGGGCTTAAATTTGTATGAAAGTCATTCACTACACAGATGAATGATCTCTTGTATGCCAGCACCCAATTCAAAACTATTACAAATAGGTAACTTTTAGAAATTACTAGATGTAAATCTAAAGAAAACAAGACAATTCACATTAAAAAAAAGGCAGAAAATAAATAGCTAGGAACTTATACCCTTTTCTAATTCCAAAAAGGTTGGAACTGTAGCCAACTATGTGCTATGTATAGGAGACATCTAAAAAAAAATGATACCATGGTATAAAGTACAGGGAGGGGAAAAAAACTAAATATATATAAAACTATATATATATATATATATATATATATATATATATATATACTAAATATATATAAAACTATATATATATATATACATATATATACATATATATATATATATATATATATATATATATATATATATTAGGGTTTTTTTTCCACATTTATTCATTTTTTGAGAGACAGAAAGAGAGCACAAGCAGGGGAGGGGCAGAGAGAGGGGGAGACACAGAAGGTGAAGCAGGCTCCAGGCTCTGAGTTGTCAGCACAGAGCCCAATGCAGGGCTTGAACTCATGAAACCCGAGATCATGACCTTGTCAGATGCTTAACCGACTGAGCCACCCAGGTGCCCCAGGGAGGGAAAAATATATTATTCAAATTCAAAAAAAAAAGATAAAGTGAGAGTTACAATATTAATAACAAGTTATATCAAATTTACTAAATGAAACAAAGAAAGTGTACAACTTGTTAATTCAATTATGGATAGTTTTCTAGGCACTTGGGTCACAAAAGTTAATAATATATAGTGGATGCATATTAACAGAAGAAAATACAGGCCAAAAATAAATAGATAAAATATATTTTTGATTGTGGTAAGTTACAAAAAGTAGGTAATAAACATAACCTATATTAAGGTTGAGGACTCACAATGTAGAGTTGTACATTACTGATTCCAGTTGCGCATTGGAATCAACTGAAGAACTTTTGAAAAATATTCAACTGTTCCCACTTCCCATTTTCAAAATCCTAACTTTATTGATCTGGGTTAGAGCACAGGTAAATTATATATTAAATCCCCCCAAGGCGGTTGAAATGTACATCTGTGATTGAAAATTACTGACCTTGGGAGGTGAGTAGTCAACTTTTCTACACCTTAAAAGCATCTGGAAGGTTTAAAAATTGCAATGCCTAGGCGGCATACACATCAATTAAATCAGAATCTCTGACGGTGGGTCTCAGGTATCAGTATTCTTTCATGACACTCCAGTTGATTTCAATGTACCGCTAAGGGTTAGAACTTTTGTTGTAGAGCAAGAATGTCCTAGACTAAAAAAAAAAGCAAATTCAAAGACCTCAGGCAGGGACAAGATGTTTTCAAAGCTAGAAAGAAAGTCAGTACTGATGGAAAGAATAAAAATGTTTGCGGGGTGCCTGGGTGGCTCAGTCGGTGAAGTGTCCGACTTTGGCTCAGGTCATGATCTTGAGGTTCGTGAATTCAAGCCCTGCATCGGGCTCTGTGCTAACAGCTCAGAGTTCGGAATCTGCTTCAGATTGTGTCTCTGTCTCTTTCTCTGCCTCTCCCCTGCTCATTCTGTCTCTCTGTCTCTCTCTGTCTCCCCCACATCAAAAATAAATAAACATTTAAAAAAATTATTTTAAAGAATAAAAGTGTTTGCAAGGTGATATTTGGCAATGATTAATCAGGAGATTGATTTACTATAATTTCTATTTTAAATGTATCTATATCCATGCCGCTGCATGGACATTAGGCAATATGTTCATAAATGTCAAAACAGAGATCTATTTAAGTAGTCCAAGCAAATGATAAAATTTAAAATGAATATGAGGAAATTAATAAATACAGGAACAAAAATAAACAGAATTGTAAGGGAATATTTTGCAAAATGCTATTCAAATAAACTTGAAAATCTAAGTGAAATTTGTTTTTAGTAAAATATACATAAACTCTTAATAGGTCAATAAACAAAGATGATATTGAAATACTATCAAAGAGCTACCTAAAAAAAATAAACAAGTCTGCATTGTTTTACTGGTAAACTCTTTCAAATAAAAAGTGAGTAAAGAAATGCAAATACCATTTCAGCTTATCCAAAACATACCTTTCAGAAAAAAAAAACAACTTTTTTAAAATCTATCAATCACTAAAAGTAAAATTTGACAAAGATACCAAAGCCAGACAGCCAAAATAACTATAGACAAATTTCACTTACTAAAATGATACCAAATCCCAAAAGACAATATCAAATCAAATTAAGTATATGTATAAAATAACATTTTGTGGGCAGATAGGTTTCATCTTAGACATATAAAGGTCATTTCCTTTCATAAAATATGCTAAATTATATTAATTATCACAAAATCAAAAGCATTTAGAAATATTGAATTTGTATCTACAAAAAAACAAATATTTAGTCACCCGCTCCTCGCTTACATTAGTTCTCCTCGTCTTACATTATTACCATATGGCTGGACTCTACATAGTGTTCTGCTAGGCTATATTGAGCTGGGTTGGGCTGACAGGGTTCTCTAACAACCCAGCCTGTTATGGAAGGAGTAACCCATCTAGAGCATGCTAGTCTAATGATATAGATAAAGAGGTAGGGTTGGGAAAAACAATAGGAACCCATTTAAAACTTCTGCATTTATGTATCACTAGTCAAACCAAGTCACGTGACCCATTTCAAAGTCAATAGAGTGGGAAATGTGTACAAAGAGTGAAGAGACACAGTCACTATACAATCTGTCCCCTAAAATAAACATGCATAAGTGATCAAATAAAAACCTTTACTATCCTAGAAATAGATGGGTTACTTTTTGACATAATAATATAGAGATAGAGCTATTAAAAACTAAAGCTAACATACATTTTAACAGCTTACCACTGAACACATTTTATTTAAGTGATAGAAATGAAACACATGCTTAGTTTATCAGTATTATTGAACAATATTCTGGAAAGTCTAGCCAGTGCAATTAGAGAAGAGAAGGAAATAAGTGGCATACAAATTTGCAAGGAGAATGACAATTTAACACTTTATGCAGATGGTATGACTATACAAGCAAGAAAACTCAAAGAGAATAAACTATAATCAACAAGCAGTAAAAGAATATAGCAAAGTGAATAGCTAGCCAATGAATACAGAAAGCAACTTTCTTACATATAAACAATGGCAGATTAAAATATAAAGAAATAAAGTATCACTTATATTCGCATTAATAATATTAATCATCATCTTTGAGTATACCTAATCAGAAATGTACTGAATCTATAGGAAAAATATAATAAATCTATGATCTATTATATGCCAGACATCATACAAATGATAAATAGCAATATTCCTGAAGGTGTAGTGGGAAAAACAATGTTCTTTGATAAGAAGCTATATTATTATAATTCTCCCAAAATAAATTCATAAATTCTATTCAATACCAATTAAAATTCCATCAGACTTTTCACTTGGGGGCACTTGACAAAATGACACTAGGGTTCATAGGGGGGAATAAATATATGACAATATCCAAGAAATTTCAGAAAAAAAGATCAGTAATGAGACCCTTATCAGATATTTAAAAGGTCACTAATGAGGGGTTTTTTTTAAATAAAATTTAGTTTTTATATAATAATTAATATGAAGTTATTAAAAAGAGATGTGCATTTTATGCAGACTTCCAAAATATATTATTTTAAATATATAAACATAAAGAAAAATTAAATTTAAAAATGCACACATGAGAGACTTCTGAACAAATAAAAGAAACTATTAAGTGGTTACATATTCAGAGAGGCATTAGAGGTTTTTCTACTAAAGGAAAAATCATGCACATTTCATTGTTTGATTGCCTTTTTGTTAAAAGTATGTACTGTTTCTATTTTTGTTCTTAATTTATTTCTCAAAAAGCTTCGCAATGCTGATGGGCTTATGATATATCTGGGAATCACAATGAAATTTGTATCCTTAACAAATATTACATTAAAACTTATTAGAGAACAAAATAAAGTCATATCAACCTATGAAACCCTTTAATGATTTATATCCTTAAAGTGTGGACTGTACTATCAATTTTAAGGTATGCATTTGCCTCTGCAGACATGTATTCGACATACATTTCTCTGATTACAAGTGCAATATTAATGCTAAAGTACAAAGGACTCTTATTTGACAATAGCTGAAAATTATTTGAGATTCACATTAATTATGATGAGTTTCCACTCTTTTTAACTCACCATGTGGATGTATTACTTTCCAAAGGAGCCAGTCAAAAATATCTGGGGTATTCTGATTTAGTAAAGAGTGCAATGACATCGCTTTGAGACACTGGAAGATTACAAACTTTAAGTAAAGAATATCATGACAGAGTGTGCAATAAATCTTCCTGGTTTGCTCGAGGGGCCAGATAACTGTAGCTTCTTCTCATGAAAAAACAAGTATTATTTAAACCTCATTCTTCACTGGTGTTTCAAAACTCTTAACTAAAATATCCAAGCCATTGTGACTCTCAAATATGAATTTTTCAAACGTCCAGGCCATCGTGACTTTAAATATGAATTTTTCAGGCATTGAGTGAATGCCAGAGATAACTTCCCAAAAGAGATGGAAAAAGTTAGTGACACTTACCACGTACCTTACTTGCAGCAACATCACTAAAACATTTTTGCCCAGGAATCTGGCCCTAAGGAAACATATTTGATGTTGAAACAAGGTCTCTTTGCTAGTTATTTCATTGCATGTCCATCTGCTGTGTTGCCAGTGTGCCAGCTCACAAACTGGTCTGCTATTTTCAGGAAGCATGTGCCAAAGCAGCACATGGTTTAGACTGGCGGATTACATAAGGCTGCGAGTATCCACTATAATAAAAATTTAGTCTTTTGCCCAGTGTGTTTGATCCTTAAATTGCTCACTGTGCATTCATTAACTCTCAAAAATTCCCTTGAAAGAGGTGACATATCATCAGTTTACTTTATAGTTAGGGAAACTTGACAGGAGATGAAGTTACTTAACCAGAGGCGCAGGTGAATCTCAGTGGAATGCCTGGGTTTGTTTACTCGGAACTACAGTTTCTCACCTAAGTTACACTTACATCAGGGCGGGGGGAAAAGTCCTGTAATTCAGTATGGTATGGATAGTGCTCAACATGGCAAATATGGATATTTCCTAAAAGTAAGAATGATACTCTTGAAATAAGACAAAAACACATATTTGCTACTATTCATTCTGATGTATTATAATTCTAGAAACTCTTGCTTTCAAATCAGTAATGGAACTATTACTATATTTTCCTCTTACAAGTCTATTTTGGTGCTTAGGCCTTATTGGACTGGTAGACTCTGTCTCAGAAAGGCCATACAGAAGAAGCTTTAAGAATATTGTCTACTGCACAGAATTCATTAGAAACCCCTGAACATAACTTCTTTGGAGAAAGACGCAGATAATGCATCAAATTTTGTCAACTTTTACAATCGTTTTAAAGTTTAAAATTGTGGAGGGGCAGAAATTGTGAAAATGTACAAACTTGCTATTTCTAAATATCTGATTATGGTATTATAGCAAAGTTACACTGGACTCATAGTTAAAAATAGGAGCTTTGAAATTTTGTGGGATGTTAGGTGAATTGTCTTCTTGATCAAAATAAATTTCTAGGCTTATAGAGAATTCAATTTAAAATTTTGCTAGACTATTTTATTACAGACTTTGATGAGCGCTGAGATAGTATACCAACTGTATTTGTGGATTGCATAAATTTGAAGGAGATGCAGAAAATGTTCACCTACTGTCAATATCTAACAAAATCTTGATAGGTAAAAAATAAATAGATAAACCAATCTAGTTACAATGTGGTACTGATTAATGTAAGGTCACCTCGTTCTAGAGATTTAAAAAGTCCAACTTTATAGGAACACAATAAGGAAGTCTTGCCTAGGAAAAAACCTATGTAAAAAACTCACACTTGAGTTTTAGTTTAACTTCATTAATCAGTTTGGGGCATTATAGTTTGAGAGGAATTTTAGTAAATAGGAGGAGAGAACCCAAAGTAGGATCATCAAGGACCCAAAAAAATGATACAATGCTTAGTTTAAGAAGTGAGATTATTTAACCTAGAGAATTTAGATGAGACACAATAAATATTTTAAAATATTTGAAAACTGCATGTGAAAACTTATTTAGCCTTGATTTACATGATTCCAGAGGCGAGAATAAAATCCAACAATTGAATGTTACCAAGGGACAGATTTCAATTCAAGTTAAGGAAAAATTTTCTTTAAATAGAACTATTTAAAAACAAAATGGGGTTTTTAAGAGCAAAATGCTTGAAGGGCTTTATGCTGAAGCCAGACAACTATTTGTAAGTTGTGTATAAAAAGGAATTCAACCATCCTATCAGGAGATGAGAGGAAAAGTGAGGGATTTGGAACATTTTACTTCAGTGGTCCTTTTAAATTCATACCCGCTTTAAATGAAAATTCTCTAGAAGCTAAGACCAATTGGTTGAGCTAATACTCAGCACATACATATACACATATATATGTCATGTATATTTTATCCTCATTAATGTTTGGATACAAGTGGGTCTGGGAAATTGGAAGTTTGTTATGTTGTAAGAAGTTAACGTCTTAGTATTTACTAGCTTCATTAGAATGGAGAAATTTGGATTCCATTCTTTTTAATCCTAGGTTGTCTTTGAAATCACTTGACTTTCTCTTAACTGTTATAATGATTCTATTCTGTTTACATGGTTAAAATGGACTAGAGATAAAAGTGACAGCTAGGGCAGTGCGTACAAGGACAGAAAGGCGAGATAGGGGCGGGTTCCTTGAAGATGACAGGAGGAAGCCTGGATTTGCTGTAGGAGGCAAGAGGCCATGAGTAAACGGATTCAGAAAGGAATGGTTTGGTCTGAACAACAAGAAACAGGGAAATGTTAAGCTCTCAAAAGCTTTCCAAAATAAAAGGGACATGGAGAATACAAGATTTGATATGTCCTAACCCTGCTATCTAACTGAGAGACACACAAAAGAAATGGGCAGATAAAACTGGCATTTATCAGGAATGGAGTAGATACACCCTTAACCTGGTGACTCCATGGGCCGACTACAAGCAGGAGGCTTACTTGTTCTGGGAGGCGAGTTCAACACCCACACTGAGGGATAAGACCTGAACAAAGAAAGGCAGAAGTAAGTCTAAGGACATAGGTGGAAGCCTAATGGGATTGGGCAGCGATTCCCATTTCCAAGAGCAAAAGTGACTTTTACAGTCAGCCTCAGCAAGTGACTGTGTTTTCCACGTCCCTGTGCTAGTAGATGGTTAGTTGCGTCGCCGCCTGATATAGAACGTTGTGGATTTGCAGACTTCTATTAGGAGCTGCAGTTCATTCTCTTTTCTGGGGGCATATATTTCCTTGGAAACAATGCAGAAACAAAAAAGGGATTCTAATATATATACCTTTGGGTATATTATACCCACTCGGTATATGATTTTGAAGGGCTTCAATTCAATTTTTTCCCATACATATATTTGTTAAATACATTCATTATACGTGTGTGTATAATGAGTTTTATATTTATTTCTAGTTTTCATTAATAATGAGTTTTATCAGATGTATCAATTCAAGAAGTAAGTAGGCTGTTACTCATTGTTATTATTTAAAATATTGCTGTTTATGGGGCACCTGGGTGGCTCAGTTGGCTAAGTCTCCCATTCCTGATTTTGGCTCAGGTCAGGTCATGATCTCAAGGTTGGTGCGTTGGGGCCCAGCCTGGAGTTTTGAGTTGCTGGTGCGGAGCCTGCTTAGGATTCTCTCTCCCTCTCTCTCCACCCTTGCTCCCCATTAAAATAAATAAATAAATAATTTTTAAAAATATCGCTGTTTACTAAGTTAGCAGCAATGATTTAATTAAATTAACTTTCAGATTCTAAATCCTCTTGCATACTTACAAAGCGGAGGTCTATCTACAGGAGCCAAAGTTGATGCTAATAAAACTCACCCGGTGGGGCTAGCTAGCTCCATGAAAGAAAGTAGTCCTTTGGCCATCCTTTCATCTTCAGCTCCCAGTATGTGTTCACTGTTTATAAATAACTGTTTTGAGGAAATGATTTGAGGCACAATAAATAATAATTAGGGTGTTTGTTTACCTCCCAGAATAGGACACTCAGAGACAAATCACATTAGAACACAGGAAAGAGAGTAGGCTATGAAATAGGCCATCAGGCTGTATTATATGATGTAGGTATGGGAATATAGACTATGTTCAAGTCCTAACTTTACTATAAAGAAGAGAAGAGAGCAAATGAAGATCTCCAGATTGGAGAACAATTTGCAGACTGGTGCTGGGTCTCGTAAAAATGGCTTGATTGTGGGAAAAAAATAAGCAACTCTAAAAATTATGAAGAAATAGAGATAATCCTACTACAAACTGTTATTAAACCCTTTTTAATCTCTGTGTCGTTACTCTTATTTCTCTCTCTATGTCTTCCACAGAGCGAGTGACTATGTTGTCAGATATGACAAGCAGATGCCAGATGACTGAATCTCAATATGGAATTGTACGAAGAAAAATGCCCTAATGGAAGGTGAAAGGGAGAATCTGATCAAACACCCCTGGGTGCTCAAAGCAGTCAGCTCATTCCCTAGGTCTGAAATTCAGGGAATTTCAAATCTATCTTCTAAGCACCAGAAAATTCTCAATATCCATCTGTGGGCTGATGAACTACACCTTTTGAATGTTTCATGCGAACAGATTGAAAGGCATTTTCATACTTTTTCTAACTAAAGCTTTCATACTTCATTTTTTTTCCGTTTTAAAAACAGAACCTAAATATACATTTGAAAATAATAATGCAGCCTAAGTACTAATTAATTAATAAGACATTCACTGAAAGAGAATAAAAATACATGAAACTGGCATTGCTTTTTCTTTACATACAGCATTTATTTAACCACAATATGAGTGTTATACTTACGATCTTTAATTTTCAAAACACTCCTATGGCATTATATCAAGTCAACTGAATCATCAGGCTTATTCTATACCTAAAATACAGATATGTGGTCAAATTCTAATTTGAAATAATTTTTTTAATGAGTTTATGATAAAAATTTTGAATAAAAGACCATTTGTAAATGTATGTGTGAAACATTCTTTGACATTCCTTTCTATTCATCTTGACAGTAAAAAGTTTCAAACATGGAAATGGACAAAAAAGTACAACGAGCGAGTCTAACTTAAATAATCACTTAAACTTAAGTCATGCAAGGAACGTTTATTATAATAGAAGTACTTGAAATTACATGGGAAAAAGCTACGACAATTGGCAGATTATGATTCAAGTACCTGTAAATTTTTATGACACTGTAATGTTTTAAAAAACGCAAGAGTAGGGAATCCATATGCTATTCAGTTTAGGATAAATTAATACAATTCTGCATATTATTATCTACCTTAGTGATATTTTTGTGGTGTCTTCAGTTAAATTCAAACTACTGTAAATCAATTCAGTAATAGTTACTGAAATAAAGAGAAAGAAGATAAAACCTTGAATAAATGTACCAAGAAAAAAACATTATAGTCTTGGCATGTTTATAGTTCAACAGGACATTAAGTTAGCAATTCAGCAAAAAATGAACCTTCCAAAATATTTAAAAGTACTGATTTATTCTTTCATACAACCAGGCTAGTGATTTCTTTAAAGATCTTGTCTCTACGTAGACATTTATTTCTCATTGAAGCCACAGATAGTTTATTGCATTTTAACTAGCAACCCAGGAGCTATGTTTTTTTAAAGAGAGGAGAACCAGTTTTTCTATGGATCGAACATATGGTTTTGGTGGTTTTGCTATATGCAATAGGGCAAGGCTACTTTTGAGAGTCTGCTATTTATCTCTTAAAAAAAAAAAACCCACTAAAGTTTGACTGACACTAATTTCCTGAACAAGATACCCTAGAAACTCCAGTTTATCTCATAAAATCATAACAGACAGGGTTTGTGATGTCCCCTCTGCAAGATTCTTTATTCTGTCAGTTTCTAGCATTTGAAATGACGGAAAGAGATGTGTTCCTTTCATATGCCATCCAGGAGAACAGAACCTGTCACCAACACTGTAATGTGCTGTGTATTATCACTCTGAGTGATCCAGAGGCCCAGAGACTGTCATCTTTTTAGACTGTACAAGTCAACACAAATAAAACTGAGGAGGCAAATGATAATGTCTGAGATAGAGCCAGGCTCATTCTGGCCATTACTTTTTATTCAAACCTTAGAGATGACATGATGTGAAAAATGAGCCTATGTCTAGTTCAGTGCCCATTAGTGTGTGAGCACATTATCTTCCACTTTTCACATTGAATCTCTCTGTACTCACTCTGCCAGTTAGAGCTCAGCAGCCTGTCAGCTTAAGGGGTTTTAGGCTCCTTCCCCCCCTCCCAACTTAATGTAATTATAAATAGAAGGTAATATTATCTCTCCGTTGATAAATTACAAACAATTTAAGTTACTTGTTCAAAAAATTAGTCCCAGTATTTGCCAAAGTTTCTGAGAGATTATTCTTTTGTAGCTAAATCACTAGCCTCTTATTTTGAATGTAAATAGTCACGGAGAATAATTTTTAAAAACAAGTAGAATTTTCGCTGAAACAAATAAGCCGAGCATCTTAATCTGCACTGAGTAAGACAGTGTTGCGTCCTCATTTCCTATCTGTGATAAATTTTATAGTTTTCCATATCTAAATACCTCAGATAATCCTCATTCAAAAATGGAATAAATAGCATAATTTTTTTGCCATGTGAAAGGCTCAGGAATATTTGTTTTCTGTAGTAATATTGCTGGAAAAAACCCTGATGCATAGTTTTACAATCCTGTCAGTTGCCAGAACCTCACTTTGCATCCATACACATAACAGAGACCATCTTTGTGCCTGGTGATGTGGAGCAATCAATTAATTTATCACATCACTCTTTAAGTGTCACATTATTTTGGCCAGGGGTAGCAAATTGAACTATGAAAATGCACTTTTCAACAACTCTATTGGGTAGAAAACCTGACAGCCCTCAACGTGTAGATCCGCCCTCTTCAAAAATAGCTGAAAGTGCATGTGTGCACCCATACACACATACACAAACTTCCAATAAAAATCCAATTTTTGAAGAGTTTTAACATGTTCACGAACATTGTGAATGGGTAGACACAACTCTTGTGTTTTCCATTTGTAATCTTTAATGATCCCCAATGTTCTTAAGGTATTTCATACTACCCCATAGGTAGAATGAGGCACATTTAAAAAGGATTCCTAAGGATATAAATACTAAACATGAGATAGTTATGATTCAGGTATTTCAATTACAAAGCCCTTTATTAAAAGAGAATAAGAAGTCATCAGTATTGAATGTGACTTGAAAGAGGTGATTGGTGATTTTTTGGCCACTTACTGCATATTTAGTTTTGCCCTTATACCATCACTTATAATTGCCTTCATGTTGGATTCTAGTCCATATTATGGCCACAGAAAGAGCCTCACCAAATCTGAGAATCTTAGAAAAAGAAGCTAAATTTCTTGTTAGTGAATTTTCACATGCATCCTGTAACAGAAGGGTAAGAGCAGTTTTATGATGAGCTTTGTTTTATGTCACAGTCATCAGCCTTCCCCTCTTAAGACTAAAGCATTGTTTGGGTACCATAATTCCTTACATCATAAAATGGTATACAATGTTTTCAGTTCTTTTCTGAAATGTCAATGATAGACATTAGTGTCTGTGCAGAAGTTAAATGGTACCACATTGGAACAATGGTAGATGAAGAGTATTTATTTTAACTTTGTCTTCCATTTTCTTCTGCATGGATTATTATCCTGTGTTATTTATGACAAGAATGATGGCCTGAATGTACAAGATTGTGTGTACTGTCTGAGAGAGATATTAGAACTACCATGATGCCTTTCTATGGTGACTATTTTGTCCAGAAGTCACAGCAATGTTGGTGACATTAGCTGAGGTGTATTTTAAACTTCCAATTCAAGTAACAAATGGATTAGTACTTCAATGAATGACCACCTTTGAGAGAAACCACAAACTTACCTTATGGGAAGGTGTGAGATATGAAACAGTGCATGATAAAAAAAATATTTTACCTTTTTGGTTTATGCAAGATTTCAGAGTTTTGTATCAACTATGTAACTATTTTATTGTATCTAAAAATCAAAGCATTCAAAGGAACTAAAACAGAAGCCTTTTTATTATATTTTAAAATTATTCTCTGCTGTCACTTTTTAAAAAGAATTATGGAGATTGAAATAGCAGCAGGTTTTTCAGCTGTTAAAATTGTGTTTCCTAAAAAGAAATACCCTTTAAAATTCTGAGAACCTACGGAGGCCCCAATTAAGTGAATAGAAGTGGGTGATTTTTTTCCCACTCTTTATGATGAAGCCCACTGCTTTTTACTTTCTTAATATGATGTTGTCCTTGACACATATATTCCCGAGAGTAGCTACTAATACTAAAGTAAAATTCTATATTCATTGCCAATGGAAAGCTGGCATTGAACGTAATCCAATTATTGGCAAGAAAAATTTGTTACCAAAGACATCCAGATAACAAATAATCTCTAGTAATCTGAATTTTATTCCCAATCTTTTTGTTTATTCAGAATGAATTTAGTATATGTGTATTACTGTCGTATAAAATTCACTGATTTAGGGCCCCCAAGGGGCTCAGTCTATTAAGGCTCTGGCTCTTGAATTTGGCTCAGGTCACAATCTCATGGTTAGTGACTTTGAGCCCCACATTGGACTCCAGGCTGATAGCGTAGACCCTGCTTGGGATTCTCTTTCCCTCTCTCTCTCTCTGCCCTTCCCCCTGCCTCTTGCTCTCAAAATAAAATAAATAAGCTTTAAGAAAAAACCTCACTGAATAAATAATACATTCCTATATTTCCAATTTCTGTGGGTTTTTTTCACTCTCTTTATTTTCCTTGTTCATAAGAATAATATCAATACCTTACTTAATCCAGTTGTTATATTTATATTTTCCAAGGAAATATCTGCCTGGTGATCTTTCTAACCTTGAATGACCCCATTTTCAGACTTGGTGTCATCCAATCCTTCTGCCCTTTCCTTTCAAAAAACCTTTTTTTTTTTTAATGAAGGTCAAACATTTCCCTAAGTTTACATAATATCTTTGTTCTTTATTTGGTTATCGAAATACTTGCAAATTCATTTTTACCAAAGACAGTATATTTAAAAATTGATTAATTCTATAGACAAAAATCCTATTGCAATAGAATTTTTTGTTTACACTTTTTAAAAGATTTTTAAATACCAAGGAGAAGGGGAAGAGATTAACTGTTAAAGACACCAAAATTAGAGGAAAACAGGAATGGGAGAAGGGGTCACTTGTTCTAAAGGCTTAGTTGCTTAAGAAACTCTTCATATTAGAAGCTCTTATGATACTAAAGAAACAATCCCTTAATGATATGGTCTTTAAAAATGCTACTAACTCTTACTCAAAAGGTTTTATTTCATTAACACTAGGTTTCATAGGTTTTTCCAATTTCGAATAAGCTCTCTACTTTGAATAATTTTATACTACTAAAGTAAGTCACCTTGCCAAGGGATTAATGGATGTTAGAAGGGGAGGACTGGTTTTGTGCATCTCAAGATGATTGTATTATTCAAGGCAGAAAATCTGTAATGAATCTTAAGTAGATTTATGCAAATAGTTCAAAATCCACTGGAAATGTAACTATGTATCTGGTAAATTAACCTTTTTTTTTTTTTTTCCTTCCAGTGTCCACTTGGGAAAGAGTGTTAATGAAAGATGAAATGAAAAAAAAAAAAGAGAGAAAGAAAGATAAAACTAAATAACCAATTGATGCACATTTTAAATGTCAGAGTTGTCTCAATTTATTCTATGGTTGATTATACAGTGATGGTGGAAGTTCTATGCTCCACAAAAGTAGAGAAACCATCAAAAAGATAGCCATTAGAAGCATATATTTATAACACCTGGGAATTTTGAGTCAGGACAAGATGAATTTAGTAGCATTTAAAAAATCTACACAAATCCACTAACGAAAGAGACAAAAAAAGAAGAAAAAGATTTTAAAAGGGGACAATATGATAAGATATACTTAGAAACTACAAAATATAAATGGGTGGGGCCCAATCACCATCAAGTCAGAGCCCATACAAGTTTTGCTTCTCAAAGTTATTGGAATAAGGTAAATAGAAGTTAAAGAATCTAAGAATCCTGGAATACAGGTATAATCAATAAATAGCTACCTCCAAAACGAGACTATCCCGTCAGAATTCTTAGCAAACAAATCTGAGAAAAAGAACACTAAAGGTAGACACAAGCTCTAATTTGCATGGCAATGAAGAAGACTTAAAGGACTCTCTAAAGAGCTGTGAGGCTGTTAGAGTCCAATAGATATCAAATTAACTAGATTCCTGCTCTAGTACTGGAGTAAAATAGACAGTAAGGTTGATGACTAACCTCGATTTGCTCTTAAATGACGGGTTTTCCTGGATGTAGGACTTTCATTGATAAAATAGTCCCAAGACTATTGCACTACATAAAGGACCTTAAACATATTCCAAAACTTATTTTTTAGAAGGACAGAGACCTAAGACTTTGACAGAGAAAATCTTGGAGTTGAGAAAGAGAGAGCATATCAGGAACACTGAGTGTATAGAGAAAAAGCTCGCACAAAAGGTTAAGCAGAAAGTTTTGTAAGAAACAGATTCTCAGAAGTCTGAAAGTGGCCATAAAAGGAGCTTAAAAATATAGTCATATTAATAGAAGATGTAGTTCTTCATTAGTGATAGCATAGTAATGAAAGAGAGAATACAAAGAAATAAAAAACAAGTAAATAGATAAATATTTGACAAAAAGAGAGAAAATGAAGAAACATTTTAGAAATTAAGACTAATTATAAAAAGCACAAAGAGCAAGAGCTATAATGGAAATAGAAAATAAAAGGTAGCTAAAAGCCAGGGAAATAAATATTTGAGAAAAAATATAGATTGAAAGAAAAAAGGACAAAAGAAGACATGCAAAAATCCAGTGTGTGTGTGTGTGTGTGAGTGTGTAATTGAGGTCCTTGAAGAAGAAAACTCAAACAATGGAACAGAAACTATTCTAAAAATTGTAATTCAACAAAATTTTCCGGAATTAAAAAATATCGAATGTGTATGTTGAAAGGACTTAACCGTGTACCATAGAAAATACACAGAGGGCAGTGAAGGCTAAGACCCATAATAGTAAATCTAATGGACTTTAAAGATAGAGAAAAATAGTTTTTTAAGCAACCAGATGAAAAGATTAAGTCACTTATAAGTTCAAGCCAATGTTATGTACCTTTGTGAATTCAGATAGCATTGTTTTGACAAGCATTTCCTGGAGAATCTTCTATAGGATAGGAATTTCCATAGGATAACTTGCAAACAATAAAATCATAGAGGCAGTTTTGGCATAAGGGTTGGTGGTGAGTACTGAATATATTTAATAAATACGTAACAGTAAGTGATGTAGATCAAAATGATAGAATACCATGCAAATGTCATATCCAATGGAAAAATAGGTATAACACAACTAACAAAATGGTAAGGATAGAAGGTAAGAGTATGTAAAATGTAGACTCACCTTTATGGGAGTTACTTATAGACACTAACTAGAAGTAAACTAGATGTTGGTGAGAAGGAAGGATAGGAAAAGAAGAGGTTATTAGTAAATCTAATTATTACTCCTAGTAGAAAATAAAGAAGAATTTTATGGAGTTGATAATAATATAGTAAATTACATATAATAATCATTGTAAGAATTAACTTTATATTATTCCCTCTAGTTCTACTTAGAATATAGAATTGAATTCATAGAAAATATATTTTAATAGATAGAAACAGAGTATTATATAAGGTTTCCACTAGAAAAACTGCAAATCTAGGGATGTCTGAGTGGCCCAGTAGGTTAAGCATCTGACTCTTGATCTCAGCTCAGGTCTTGATCTCTTGGTCATGGGATTGAGCCCTGGGTCATATCAGTCCCCACACTGAGTATGGAGCCTGCCTGGGATTCTCTCTTTCCCTCTCACTGCCCCTCCTCCTCTCATGCCTTCTCTCTCAAAATAAATAAGTAAGCATTAAAAAAAGTAAAACTTCAAATCTTCTGAAATATTAAAATAAATATAAAAATAAACTTTTTTACAGTACATTATGTATTATGTTATATATTTAAAACTTTTACTTCCTATACATGAATATAGCAAATGAAGATGAATTATATGAGTCATTTCAGTAATTAAGTGACCTACATCCACAATTAACATAAAAATGATGTTCAGATAGGCTAAAAAAGGAAACCAAAATTGGCTGATTATGAAAGATGTATATTAAAAAAGAAGACTCAGAATTATTAAAAATAAAAAGATGAGCGAAGATATACTAGGGAAACACAAATGAAAGCAAGGGGTCACAATCTTGATGATAAACAATGTAGAATTCACACTTCAATGACAAAGGAGTGAAGGAAGTAAGGAAGGAATTGAAGAAAAAAGAGAAATGAGAGGAACAGAGGAAGAGAGAGAGAGAGACAGGAAGGGAAAAGAAGGAAGGAGGAAAGGAAGGAAGGGAGGAAGGGCGGGAGGAAGGGAGGAAGGATGGGAGGAAGGGAGGAAGGAAGGAAGGGAAGGAAGGAGAGAATAAAAAAAATTAAATAAGCAAAGGAAGTCACTATAAAATATTAAGTGTAAAAATCAAAAGACAGGATCTACTAGTAATATTTGTATTAATAGAAGAGCAACAACTTTGATAGAAAGATTGGAGAATTTAACAGGTAAATGAAAAGAAAAACAACAATAATGAGTTTAACACATCTCTCCAAAGTGTTAGGAAAAAATAAATATAAGAAGAACACAAACCTATATAATCCACAATGTAGATTTCATTGGTCTTGATAAAGAGATGAATGTGTTTGAACACTGACATTTAGCAATCATCTCTTCTTTTATATGAATTGCAGGTTTATAAAGTATAAATAATACAAAAAAGTTTCCAATGCTAATGCAAATAAACAAAGCAAATTAGAAAATAATAAAATGAATAAAGAATGTTTTCTTACTAAGTTAAGATCATTAGTTTCTCATCAAAGGACAATGAAAGTCAGTAGCATTTTGAGAAAGTAAATATAATGAAAACAACACACAGGAATACCTCAGAGATTTTGTGGGTTTGATTCCAGACCACCACAATAAAAAGAATATTGCAATAAAGCAGGTCAAAGAAATGTTTTGGTTTCCTGGCACATGTAAAAATTATGTTTACACTACAGTCTCATCTCAGTGTGCAATAGCATTATGTCTAAAACATGTACACACGTTAATTAAGAAAATACTTTATTGCAAAAAATTATTAACCATTATCTGAGCTTTCATTCAGTGAGTTGTAATCACAGACGCAGATCACGATAACATATATAATAATAATGAAAAAAGCTAGAAATATTGTGAGAATTATAAAGATGTGACACAGACACACAAAGTAAACAAATGCTACTGGATAAAAGTAGCATGGATCCATGCTGATGGATGTGCTCAACACAGGGTTGCCACAAATCTTCAATTTGTGAAAAAGGCAGTATCTGCAAAGCGCAATAAGGCAAAGCACAATAAAGCGAGGTATGTCTGTAACAGTATTTGTGAAACACAGCCAATGCGGTGCTCCAAGAAGTGTTCACGTCAACACTCATACCAAATATATTAAAAATGAGTAAATAATTAAAACATGCAATTCAGAAGAGGTAGAAAATGACAAAAAGGTAAATGCAAAGAGCAGTAAATCAAGCCTAATTAATGAAAATAAATAAATCTTGTCAAGAAAACAAACTAATGAAATGTAATGTTACATGGAGAGTAGAGGAAAACTATATAAAAGCTGTCTTTTAGAGATTGAAATATGATATATAACTAAAAGCATAATTGTAAGAAAAAATTACGAGAAAATGTAAATTGTCAATATCAAGAAACAAATGGGGCTATTGCTAAATATTTAATGATAATTAAAAATATTATAATAAGATGCTCTAAACAATTTTATCCCGGTAAATTTGACATTTGTATCAAATTGGCACATTCCTTGAAAGCATAATTCGCTAAAATTAACAGAAGAAATAGAAACACTTAGTACTCTAGTATCTGTTAAGGCAATTGAATCACCTATTTAAAAAAAAAAAAAAACCTTTGCATAAAAAAGTAAACCATGTTCAAATGGTTTAACACTTGAATTTTTTCCAACATTTAAGAACAAAGGAAAAAAAAATCAAACTTGCACAAACTTTTCTTGCAAACAAGAAAGACATAAAATTGGAGGAATAACTCTTCTCAATTCATTTTAGGCCAGCATAGCCTTGATTTCAAAACATGATACGGACACTAATAAAAATATTCTCTAGATTAATATTGCTTATAAAACAGATGTAAAAACTTTAAACCATTGTTAAAAGGTTGAATATAGCAGTATAAAAAGGAAAACATTGTCACCAAATGAGATTTATTCCAGGAAGACAAATATTCTTCAACTTTTGAAAATCAGTAAATCTAATTTACCGTATTAAATTAAAATGAGAGAAAAACAAATCATCCTTTAAATAGATACAAGAAATATCATTTGGCAAAGTTAACATCCATTCATGAAAAAAACTTTTAGCAAAGTTTGAACCTAAGGGAACTTTCTCAATCTGATAAATATCACATTTAATAATGAGATATTGAAAACGTTCCCCCTGAGAAGTGGAATAAAATGATGACATAGGAATTAGAACGAAATAAAACTAGACTGTCATTATTTTCAGAATATTTCCCTTGTTCTTTTTTTTTTTTTTTTTTTAAGAGAGAGCCCATGGCTCATGAATGCACTTGCATGAGTGGGAAGGGGAAAGGAGAGAGACCGGGGCGGGGGGGGGGGGGGGGGGGGTTGGGGGGGGGAGAGAGAGAGAGAGAGAGAGAGAGAGAGAGAGAGAGAGAGAGAAAGACTCAAGCAGGCTCCACACCTTTTGGGGAGCTCAGCTCATGACCTGAACCAAAATCAACAGTAAGATGCTTAACAGACTGACCTACCCAGGCACCCCATCCCTTGTCATATTTATTTTCTCTTTAGTAGTATATCCCATTTACTGAAATTTATTATTTATTCTGCTTTTGTCTTGGTTATTTTTATTCTTTCTCTGAAACCTATGAGTAGTAAGTTTAATTTATGTGTTTGAACTATTTTATATTATCAAGTTAAGTAATTCTAGCTAAGAATTCTTCTTAGAGTACTGTTTTAGACATGTCCCATAAATTTTAGTATATTTTACTGATTTTTTCTAATAATAATTTACTAATAATACTAATAACTATTTTCTAATAATTATTCCTGATTTTTTCTAATAATTATTAATGTCTGTTTAGGCAGAAGAATAATTTTTTAAATTACTTTATAATGATCAGATGGAAACAACTTGTATAGGATTTATTATCAATTGCTTGTTTATTTGCAGTGTTACCAAAGAATAATGCCAGTATTTTTGCATTTAACAAAATACAATGAGAGTGTACTTATGACCAAATATATCTTCAACGTTTGTATATTTTCAATGAGTTCATTGAAAGAAGACCTGCTCTCTATCATCAAGGTGTACAATCATATTGCTTAATCATATAGGTATTATTTTTAGAGGTATTATCAACCAACTCACTGATAGCCCATTATTACTAGTCTGTATTCCCTCTAATTTCCACAATAACAAAGTAGCATCTAGGTTTTGGTTTTGTAAAATATATATTCGTAAGTGCTATGCCTTCATTTTTAACTATAGCCTTTAATAAAATAATGTGCATTTATTTCCTGAATTCTACCGTATTATTATTTTTTATTTGGGTACAGTTGACATGCAATGTTACATTAGTTTTAGGTGTATAACATAGTGATTCAACATCTTTATATGTTATATATACTGTGTTCACCGTATATACACCGTAAGTGTAGCTACCAATTGTCACCATACAATGCTATTAAAATATCATTGACTATATTCACTATGCTATGTCTTTTATTCCCATGACTTAGTCATTCCATAATGGAAGCCTGTACCTCCCACTTCCCTTCACCCATTTTGCTCATCCTTCCACCCCTCTCCTCTCTGGCAACCATCAGTCTGCTCTCTGTATTTATAGAACAGATTCTGCTTCTCATTTGTGTATTCACTTTTCTTTTTAGATTCCACATATAAGTGATATCATATTTGTATTTCTCAGTCTGACTAACTGAAGTCTACTTTAACTGATAATACAAATAATAATTATATTATAATATATTTTTATTATTGTTTTTATTAGAATTTTGTTCTTCTGATCATGTTCATACTTCTATATTACATAATACATTGTTGGCCTCTTCTGTTAGACAATCTGTATTGGTTCTTAGACTATATGCATTGGTTCACTGTCATGCAACAGTAAAATTAACTTGAAACTTCTTCCCAACACTCACTGTGTTTTTCAATTTTTTATTTCTATTTTTTTTCTTTTTAGAGAGAGAGCATGAGTGAAGGAGAGGGACAGAGGGAGAGAAAGAGAGAGAGAGAGAGAGAGAGAGAGAGAGAATCTTAAGCAGTCTCCATGCTCAGTCAGCATGGAACCCAACATGGGGCTCGATCGCATAATCCTGGGATCATGACCTGAGCTGAAATCAGGAGTTGACGCTTAACTGACTGAGCCACCCGGGCATCCCAACTCTCACTTTTCAATTGTATTATCTTCCCTTGCATTCGTATCTGAATTTGTAAACATGCTTTTTACTTATAACAGTTCATTTGCCATCTTTATCCTTTGACAAATCTGTAAATTCATTCTAGTTCCTAATATTTTCTCTTCTCCTCCCAACCTATAGAGTAATTATAGAAATCCAAGATTAGTCTCCTTTGGAATTTCTTCTCTTGTTCCCAAATGTGGTTTACAACAACATTTAAGACAAAGAGAAACGGGGACAGTTCATCTGTCACTTCCTGATACCCACAATCTAAAGCGCCGTGTTCAATAGTGCTCTCTAATGAACATGAAACAAAACTGACTTTTCAATTTAAAATCCCTAGCCTCAGTGCCAGATGATGTGATTGAGAAAGCCAATAAGATCAGTAAAAATACACCCTAATGTCTAAAAAGCACGCCTATCAACTTTCTTTTTTGTATGAATGAATCTTTGACTCAGCTGTTTGTAATTGCTAAGGACTCGGCAATCCAGTCCCCTGTTTGCTAAGGCTGTCAAGTTCTACTATCCATGTGCTAGGACTGTAATTCAAGCACTTGTGAGTCCTAAGGTCAATGCCTGCAGTTTTAACTTAAAATAAAAATACTGTGTACAAAGCCTCTTAAGCTCCAGTTGATCAGGCAAGGTCAAAGTCTCAGGCAACAAGCCCTTACCAAATTCTAAACTTTAAAGCTCTTCTTAATATGCTATAGCCCCAAGTATTTTATTTCCCAAATGATCTTCTGGGTCAAGTTATTGAAGTTCCTAATCTTTGCACCAGAAGTTGATAATATGCCCTTTGTAAATAATCAATTTGAAACCAATTAGAAGATGAAGTCTGACAGATGGAAACAAAAATATCATATATAGTACTGATAATGCTAAGATGGAAAATATAGCTTATTGTGTAAGCTACATAGGCTTCCTAGCTCTTTTTCAAGTTGAATTTCCCCACCAGTCAGAGACAGTGCTAGAAAACTACAAACTTCTCTCATAGATGCCCCCACTGCTTGTATCATGGGATAGCAGCACAGGCTACAAGTATTTTGTAGGCAGGCAGAGTCCTAAAGGAAAGAAAGATCCAACATAGTTACCAATCAAAAGTCACTGATCATGTAGATTCGTCCTTTACTAACTGATGGAACTAAGAAGATGGCACAGAGACCAAGAACATAGTACGTATCTGTCAACATGGGAAAATAAGGCATGAAAAGGAGCATTCTTGAACAATATTTGCCAGTTGTCCTCATCCACCGTGCTTCTTACTTCCTGTTTCTTTCTTCTTGATTCATTTCTTCCTGAAATATATCCTTCAGAAGTTCATTAGGGTGCCTGGGTGGCTCAGTCAGTTAAGCATCTGACTTCGACTCAGGTCATGATCTTGCTGTTTGCGAGTTTGAGCCCCACACCAGGGTCTCTGCTGTCAGCAAAGACCCTGCTTGGGATCTTCTGTCTCCCCCTCTCTGCCCCTCCCTAGCGCTAACTCTCTCTCTCTCAAAAATAAATAGATATTTAAAAAATATATATATGTGTATATATATATATATATATATATGTGTGTGTGTGTGTGTGTGTGTGTGTATATTTAGGGGCTATGTTAACAAAAATACAATTTTGTTTTCATTTGATGTTATATTTGAAATTATATAAGTCAAAATTATATAAGTCAAATGTGAGAAAAATACAGATTCACTGTAATTAGTAAACTTATTTTCTTATAAAAAGTATTGATTCACACCACCAATGAAGCTGACTACATGATACTTCTTTGTTGAAATATTTGAAAACTTATTGAAACTATTCCCAAGTAAAAGGCAATTAGATAATGTCCAATCTCTTCCTATTAAACCAACTTATTATATCTTTGTAAGCAAATATGTTTGCAAATTCTTATAATGGGATATTAAACGGTCCTTTAAATTATGTTTATAAAAATTTTTGTAACATGTAAAAAGGGCATATTATGAAAATTATATACATGGTTTGAATTAGATTGTGTGAAGAGAATACTTTTTTATCTTCTGAAGAGAATAAATGTTAAAAATAACTGTGGTAGTCTATTAGGGTTAAATTTTCAGTGTTTTTTATGAATCTCTACTGTAGTGTGTTCATTCTGATATTCTGTAATTACTCTGAGATTATTTGATCAAAAAAATTTTTTTTAATTTATTTATTGTGAGAGAGAGACAGCACGTGAGCAGGTGGGAGGAGAGAAAGAGGGAGAGAGAGAATCCCAAGCCGACTCCACGTTGTCAGCACAGAATCTGATGTGTGGCTTGATCTCAGAAACTATGAGATCATGACCTGAGGTGAGATCAAGAGTCCAATGTTTAACTAAACTGAGCCACCCAGGTGCCCCTTGAACAAATCTTTTTAAAGTTAAGTTAACAATGCTAATATTTGTGCATACAAGTGTCTGAATTTTATCATGGCATCGATTTATAAAAATAAATCAACTTATTAGAGGCATAAATCTTTTAAAGAAAACTTACATATTCAGTACAATTTGTTTATCTCAGTGTTTAGAATCTAACATCTGATTTAAGTTTCTAGAGCTTGGCTGTCTCTACAACAGTGAAAGGATCCAATGATAAAAGAGAAATGGAAACCAAGAGTCTATTTTACAAATACTACTTATTAGAGACTGTTTGCCAATAAAGAAAAAACTAGTGGACCACGTCAGGGAAGAAGGCTGGGTCCAGAGAAGCTTATGTTGGTGTTTCCTTTCTCCTGTGTTGTTTTTGCATTTTATTAGCTAAAGAAATTATTTTTATTTGAAAGAAGTCACTCTATAAGGAATGATACAATATTATTAAAAAGCAAAAACACTTTTTAAATATCTGAAGAAATTATTTTTAAAAAGGTAGAGACTGCATGTTCAAAATTATTTTTAATGTCAGGGCCTTGGTGGAAAAAGCTGTTTCCAATGGTTGCATTAAACAGTTTAACTTTCGTCTACTATGTCTAGCCCCTTAAAAAAAGAAAAACATCAATTTTAGATCATTCACTACTTTTAATTTTTAAAATTAACTCCATATTTTAGATGTCACCTCGTTAGATTGTGACTTTCTTAGAGGTATTTTCACAAATGCAGTAAACGTTATTCATTAACGTATTAGTAGGTCATATTCTCTATTAATGTTAATATATTTTAAGAAACTGTTGCAGGTACGTAATATCCTATGAAAGATGAATGAAAATTGCAGTCAAAGAATTTAGATTATTCATCTTTGGTTTTATAGAGCAAATTTGGCGCCTTTATTTCATTTGGATCCTTACAAGCATAATAGGCAACTTGCAAAGATTTTGCACATCTGTTAAAATGCAACTGGTCTGTGCCGTCCACCACAGTGAAGTGCAAAGGATTCCACCACAGACTATTTTCCCAGACTGTTAATTCCCTTCCCATATGGTACTGCAGAAGGCAGCGTGAAGTGTACGACTTTTTTAGCCAATTCAAGAAAAATTCTATTCTCAGAAGAAAATCTCTATTCTAAGCAGTAACATGGAATCTAGAGATCTGAGGCTGAATTCTTTCTTGTCACTACATCACGGTCATCGGCATATTCTTTCTCATGGAAAGAAAGGTGGGAGAAACCCCTCGCATTCATCAGCAATGTGGCATTCATGGAAAGAATAAAGTATATTTGTAAACCAATCAATTTCTTATCCCATTTTAGTTTCCCATCGTTTTAGTCTCTTTCCAAATACGTAAAATGTAATAATAAAAGTCTTATGGATACTAATATGCAAATACAATTGATACAGATTTATATTAAATTTGTTCTAGTCTTTTTATGTATTGATATTTGTTACAGAGAAAAGAAAGAGACATTTTTAAATGGAGGGGCAGTTGGGAATCCAGAAGATTGTAAAAGAAAATAATTTGATGTTTTGCTAGAGTTAAAGGAAAATAAAAATTATACGTCTTAATGTGTATTATTTTCCATTCTGTTAAAGCTTAGCTTGAGAATCAGCTCTTTGCCAGTCTCAAATAAATAGAAAATTAGAAAACATTTGCTTAAGTATATATTTTTGTGAACTTTGGTGCAACATTAAAATAATATACTATAAAATTTAAATGTACATTTGTAGGTTTTAGGTTAAAATACCTAAAGAAATATTGAGCTATAAAGTTGCCTTTATTTCCATAATCTCACACCCAAGTCACAGATGCAGCGAACCTAGGGAGGAAACTAGAAAATACGGATCTCACCCACTTGCCCAATCTTCTGATGTCAACCATTGGTCAAAAACAAGGATGACAAGAGGGCAAAGTTGTCCACTGATGCAAGTCAGTTTCTCTGAAGAACATGAGGTAAGAAGGGTAGTTAATCAATCAGAAGAGGCACAAAGAAGTAGAGTGAAAATTTGGATGACATTTTTTGGCAATGAAAATCAATGAATGTTTCTAGTTGTTCTAGGTTTGTTTTGTATGCTTTTGTTCAAAGTAAAAACTGATTTCATATGAGACTAGCTAGGTGCTTTACCAAACTTTGGGATCATCTGACTTGTCAGTTCTAGAATATAAGAAATAGAAAACAAAAAGTAGCATTAGTTTGAATTAAAGAGGAAGGTCTTGAATGTAAAGTTAGCTCTGTGATCTGAAGGGAAGGAATTTATATGGAGCATGGCATTATCCTCTAAATCAAACATCAGCCATCTTTTTTGGTAGAGTCAGATAGTAATTATTTAAGGCATTGTGCATTACATGGTCTCTGTCAAAGCTATTCATTTTTGCCACTGTAGCTCAAAAGCAGTGATAGACAATAAGTAAGCAAACAGACATGATTACATGCCAATAAACCTTTTCTCATAAACACTAAAATTTTCATTTCATATACTTTTCATGTGTCACAAAATCATATTTTTCTTTTGATTATTTTACGACCATTTTAAAATGTAACAGCATTGTCGGCTCATGAAATGTACAGAAATCAAATGGAGGGACAGATTTGGCATTCAATCAGCAGTTTGCTGACCTGTGGTCTAAGTTTATAGTCTCCAAAGTCAGAAAAGGAAGCACGCTGTTGGGGTGGAAAGGGACATAACCGAAAGACAATCCACTGGAGAGCAAAGAGCCAGGCATAGTTTTCTGCTCCTTTCCATATTTCATTTTTGTATGTTTTATAATAGAAATTTATGTTCAATCTAACATGGATGATAAATAAGCTTATAAAGTATAATCCAAAATTCATTTTAGCTGGTAGGGAGTACAATCCAAAAATTTGGTGACTATTGCCCTCATAATATAGCTCTCAACTGTTGGCATAAGTAATCAACTATGGACTCTTGACCTACAGGAAAATTGCAAGGGTGACAAATGATCTTGAATCTTCTTTGTGTATAGCATATTCTCCATCTCTAACTATTTGACACTTCGGTTTGTCATTTGGTGTTTTTCTCGTTACCCAAATCCAGAAGTGTTTTAATGTGTCTTACCCTACCAACTCTACTTTCCAGATATCATCCAGTGTGTTTCTCCCTTATTTATTCTCAAGGTCCAGGCTGAGTGGAAGAACATACAGCCCGAACAAATGAAAAACGTTTACCTACTTGCAGTAAATGGCTTAGAAGAGTTAAGTTGACGGGTTTCTTTTCTGTTTGCTTCAGTGTTACTACTGTAATATATCATCTGCAGATGTGGATGGGGGAGGAGAATTGGAAGTTTGAGTAGAGAGGAGACTTTATTGTGGGACATAGAATCCACCATAGTACCTTTCTTAAATATGAGTAATTCACCATGGAGCTTTAGCAAGATCTACAGTGGGCTTTGAACCTACAGATTCAATTCCTTTTACCATTTCACTACTGGTGCAAGTGAACATATCTCATTTTTTTTATTATGCTGCGTAAACTTAGTTTACTTAGACCTGTTTAATTTTTCATGGAATAAAATATAAAATATAAAAAATATCATTTATCCCATTTCAGCAAATGGATTTTAACTATGCATTATGTCATAAATCACATTTTTTTATTTTCAAAGAAAGACATGTTCTTTATTAGATATTCACAGATTTTATCTTCCTTCTTTCCCTGTGTATATTCTCTAAAGCTGTGAGACAATCAACTTCCTACATTAACTCAATCCCTTTACACCTACCTCCTTGTTTTTTCAATTCAATTATATCATCCTCATCAGACTGAAAAAATTTTTTTGCACACACACAGAGAGCAGTTCCATTTATTTCTGCATATTAAAAGTGCTTTTTGCCACTCATTTTTTTGAGAAAGAAACTAATTCAATTTGCAAAGAAAGACCAAATTTACCAAGCTTTTTTGTGTTTTAGTATTGACGATAATACATTTGCTGAAATTATTCTCTTCTTTAGCATAAATCATGATCAAAAGTCCTATGCTATAAAGAGTACTCTTTGATTTTGTTTTTGTGATAAACCCAATATTGTTTTTTTATTGTGTTTTTAAGTAAAATAATAAACATCATTTATTATTTTGCTCTTCTATGAATTGGCTCTAACCCATCTGTGCCTGAGATTTTTAGTGGTTTTCCTTCTATTGGCATAGTTTAAATAACCCAATATAAAATTTCTCCTGCACATATTCTTTTATTTGAAAGGGAGAAAAGAGGGTAGGTAGATAGGAAGTTAGATGGAAGGAAGGAAGGAAGGAAGGAAGGGAGGAAGGGAGGGAGGGAGGAAGGGAGGAAGGAAGGAAGGAAGGGGTCCAAAGTTGAAGCTGCTTTAACCAACTATCTATAGAAAGTTACCTTTTTTCCCAGGTCTGAGATCTAGCCAAGCCCATACACCATGACTATTCATCAAGGCTATTTAAACTCATGAAAGTTGAAAGCAATGACTGGTAATTCGAATTCACCTGCTGAGCTCATCTAGTCATTATTTGGAACTTTGCAATGTCCCACATTACACATGCATCCGCTGCACCGTCATTTACAGATGCAATGAGAGAAAACCTGTTAAGACGAGTCTTTGGGAGAAGAAAAGGCATATAACAAATACAAAAATTAAAACACTCAGGAATAAGGTAAATACTGAGAGTAAGAACTGGGAATGAGACAAATATTGGATTAAGACAAATACTGCTGCAGATTCCAATGTCAATTCTGACAGTGCTGGTAAAGATTGGATTGTGTTGACCGTTGAAGATGAGCGGCTAAAGCAGAAAGCAAGAAAAAATCTTCTAGGCTAGAATTTTATGTCATTGAAGTTTTTTATTGCAGGTGACTTAAATGATAAGATTATTAAATTTAAGCATAGGCTATACTCTTAAAGGTAATCAAAACTAAAAAATTAATATAACCTAGTAAATTTAAATTGACAGCATGTGAACATCATATAAATCTCTAAGGGCTTTTATTTAGTTTTTATACTTGCAGCTAACTTAGCCACAAATATCTCATACCTATGAAGAATATTAATTGTAAAATACAGGTATTAACACAAAGAACTTTTTGCTCATTTACAATTAGTACTGAGCCTGTAAGCTCACATTACTCATTTTATTATTCTAATGTATTTTAATATATTCAGGCATAGTACCATGATTATTGATGTTCATCTGAGAATCTTTTCTATTAGATTAGGAGGCAGTTTGGTGTAGCCGTTAAGGGCTAGGCTCTGAAAGCAGACTGTCTGAACTGAAATGTAAATCCCGCCCACTCTCGGATATGGCTCCTTGGACGACTTGAGTACCCTCAAAAAGAGGGTGAACCTGGGCTTTCTTATCAGCCTCTCCCAATGTGGGGTAAAGGGGAAGACTAGGGCTTGAAAGCTGTCAGGTATCAAATATCAAAAGTGGAGTTAGACTCTTTCTTGCACTGGGGTATTTTGAGAATTAAATGCTTTTTTTGTTTTTTAATGTTTATTTTTGAGAGAAAGAGAGGGAGAGAGAGAACATGCACATGAGTGGAAGGGGACAAAGAGAGAGGGAGGCACAGAATCAATCCAAAGGAGGCCTCAGACTCTGAGCTGTCAGCCCAGAGCCCAATACGGGGCTTGAACCCACAAACCGGGCGATCATGACCTGAGTGTAAGTGGGACGCTTAACCGACTGAGCCACCCAGGGCACCCCTCCCCCCCTTTTTTAATGCTCATGACAATTGTTCACACTCAGAGAATGTTCAGGAAAAAAAAGCTCAGTAAATCTTAGCTGCTGTATTTTATCAAAAATGTTGAACTAGAATGTGTCTAACATGTATGGCAATGAGGGAAATGAGACATAGTCATGAGCTTTGAGGTTAAGTGTGCTTGACAAGAATGATTGGAATGAGCAAAAAACACTGAAAGGCGCACAGTGGAACTAGAGGGCATATGGATACCTTTATTCCTCATATCATAGCCTCTTAGGAAATAAATTAATTCTATCCTGTATACTTCCTCTGTGTTGCAATCAAGTTAATGTGGTCACAGTTCAGAAATAACCTTTTAAGTGAATTATGCTCCTTCCAGAACAGATCTGTGGACAGTACTTCAAAAGGAGAGTTGTTATAGATGGAAAATTAACAGTGAAAAATTCCAACCCCAAAATAGCACATAGCTTTCTTTGTGAATCCAGAGGAGGATAGCTAAATTATATGATGTGCCCTCATATTGTCACATACACATCAGTAGAAAACAGTTCTCCATTCATCTTTGTTTAGCAGAACTGAAACACAAAATTATTTCTGGTGCTTGTAAGCCATTTAAGGCATGCGTTTACTATGGTTATCTAAGAAAATAGAACACAGTCTTCGAATGGTCTTGGTCTAAAAGGCTGCAGATATCTTTGTCATTTCTAAGCCTTTCTTAGCCATTGGAATCCTTCTATCTCCTGAAATCCCCTAGGCCACAGAAGCTGTGAAATCAAGGTGATATTAAACTGGAGCTTCTAACAGATATTACCTCTAGAGCTGTGTGTACGCAGAACGTGACTGTCTAGATGAGTCTTGTGCGCTGCACCCACTCTTTACCCCAGATTTCACCTCCGGCTGCATTGGCACACCAAAAAATATCTACATATATGCACTTAAAAGGAATAGGCTTGCAAGGATTTATCTTTAACTTAAATGCCCTAAATACTGAGTGAGTGTTCTGGGCATTCACCTGGCATGTGAACTAACGTAAACATTTTTTAGATCGCTGTAAAAGAAATACATATTGTGTCATACAGCTGCAAGTGACATTGAGAGGGATTTCCTAGTGGTCCAGCAACAAGCTGCGTCCATATTAATCACCATAGACAGTTGAGATTTTCTATTTATTAAATAACTATAGCATTTGTGTGAATATTTAGCCCACTTTCACATCCTTATTTCTATTAATAGCATCAATACTCTCCCATCATTCAAGTTTAAAATTTTGAATACACCTTTGTTTTGATCCTAAGCGTTATTCACCATAAAAACCTCAGTTGAAATTGAGAGATTAAATTGAGCATGGAATACTCCAACTCCATGGGAATTCTCTAGACTCTCATGAGTTTTGTTGTTGTTCCTTAGCTACTTTCCCTCTCTGCCACACATAAAATATTCAAACATCTTTTTTCCTTCTTGTATTTATATCTAGGGCCATTTACTACTTGTGTTCTCTTTTCATGCCTCAACCACTCTTTTTATGTTATATCTATGGCCCACATTTTATTCTCAAACATCCTTAATTGTGCCATTATTCTAAGGCAGTGTCTTTGTTCTTTACATATATTCTTTGATAATTCATCCACTTTTATAGTTTGAACAAAGGTACTACTCACAACCTCAAATTCGGCCCCAAAATCCAATTACATACTATTCAGTGACCAACTGGTCAACTATTAATACGTCAAAGTCAATGAGTATAATTACAGATGACTGGCTACATTCTGACTCCTCTTTGGATTTCTTTATTTTATTTCATCGAACTTACTTCTACTCAACCAACTTGAAATATTAGTGGGATTTGATTCTCCTTCTACCTAGCAAACATGTCTATTTGCACTTCAAGTTGTGTGTCTTTTACATCTATTCCCCTTTTATGATTTCTATTACCGCCATTCTACATCCTTCTACCACAATTGCTCATCAAAAAGATCGCTGAAGTAGCCTTCTTAATAGTTCCACCCACTGAGAGTCCCTTTTCTGGATTAATATCACACATTGTATCAAGCTAAATATTTCTAGGGAGCAACCCCTCTGCTGCAAAACACTCACTGTCAAAATCATTTTCTCGATGAACTTCAAAACTCCAGATTGCCTTTTCAACCTGTGTCCAACAGCTCATTTACATACACTAAATGCTTCAACCAAACAACACTACTCATCCTTCCCTGAACACTCCCTGTGCTTCCCAAATCCACGGCATGTTTCTTCTTTTTCATTCTTTGTAATTTCTCATCAGTTAGGATATTCCAGGCTGCCAAATTTTAACGATCTCTGAGGACCCAGGTTAAATACCATTTTCCCAATAATGCATTCTTTCGATCCCCTCTTCCAAGCTGAAGTTATCTCTTACCATCCATTGTATTTTGCTTTCACATTTTTGCGTGGAAATTGCAGGAGTTTCTATTGCAGTTATTTATTTCCTTACCAGAATATTAGCTCCTTAAAACAAAGCTGGTGATTTAGTTACTGCTTTTGTTTCTTTCATGGCCAAGCACAAGGCTTTCATGAAATAAGCACCCTTTAGGTGTTTTTGCGAATGGGTGAATACCTTAGTGTTGTATATTATGATTTAAGAAGAGATAACCCTGTTGTGTAATGTTGACAGAGTAATCGAACAAGGTCATACAGCTTGTCACTGATAGGGCTGAGCCAGAATCGCAATACACAGAAGAAAAATAAGGAACAGAGGAACACAGATGTTTTCTAGACCTTATTTTTAGTTCTGTATTAGTCAGGATTTTGCTCAGTTGCAAATGAATGAAAATACAACCACATGATAATGCGAAAGCAATGTGTGAATATTTAGAAAGTAGTCATAGATTAGAGATGCTGATCAAATATTTAAACCCATCTGATTAGTACTTTTATTATTGAAAACAAAATTTGAACTGATATAAATAAAGTATTTTCATTCTCCTGGAAATCTCAGTTGCATTGCTACTGAAGAGATCAGCAATTATCTAGGGACCAATTAGTCTGTTTGTGGATTATATACACCCTGTGGATTCCTCCTCTTCGTGTTCCTCCTTAACCCTGCCTTTTCTGACCACTTCACAGTTGTTAGCCAGAAGAAGAAATTAAAGGAGTGCTAAAAAGTAGAAAACCACAATAAGTGAAATTAAGACTCTGTAAGTTATTGCACATTAAACAGAATTGTGCTATTAGTTGGCTGAATCTTTGAATGAAATGCCAGACAATTGAACTGAAGAGTAATTAACTTATTTTTGAGATTTTTCAAATTTGTTTATCTTAATAATTCAAATGTTTTTTTCTTGAAAATTCAAGCTTATTGCATAAGCTGATAGCAATAATGATTAAAACCACATTGGGAGATTATTCAATGTTTTACTATTTATGCTAGTCTACATATGCACAGTTTGCTAAGAGCTTGTCCAAAGAACTTTACTAAGGCTTTATATGCTCTTTTAACATCAATCTAGATTATTCCTGTACAGTTTATTAGCTGACAGTTCCCCATGAAATGCTTCTATTCATAGAGAAGTTTCCCAATACAATGGGAAAAATCCACCTTCCACTACTACCATGCACTTTTCTATTTATGTACAGTTGGAAGGGGTCCTAAAAATCAATTTGCAGCATTGCTCACTGGGGAATATATTCTTCATACTTGAATTTCATTTTGGCAGAGGGGAATTTACCTGAGCACATTTTAAACATTTTTTTATCCACATTCCATGTGTCCTCTGTCATTTTGGGCCAACTCAATGTTGGCAATCTCTGTGGAGTTTTCTCTTTTCCCCCAAGGCCTCTGCTCAGGCTTTCATGAACACAATGCAGAATTTCCCCTCTCAGCTGTCCTGGGACTATTCTTTTGTCTCTATGAATAAAATTCGATTCCTGACACATAGTGATTTTCCTCTATGCTTAACTGTAGACCCAACTTGAGTTCCTGCCTCTTAAATCTTCTATTACATATCTGATTTGCACTGAATAAGCCCAAATTATGAGATATAGAATTATTTAAAGTATTGTTTTAGCCTGTAATGTTATCAAAAACCTTACCTTTCTCAGTTTTAATTTCTTACATATATATATATATATATATATATATATATATATATATACACACATACATATATATACACACACATATATACATACAAATATATGTATATGTATTTTATACCTACTGTCTCTGGACATTTGTGCCCAAATACAAAAAGGGAATTTTTGAATTAAATGCAAATGTATTCTAATATATTCTGTGCACTCGATTGTATCTCAAAGTCATCCTAGGAAAAGAAAACACTAGATGTTCATGCAGAACCAGGAAACAAGAGAATGTTTCTATCTAGGAACCATGAAATTTTGATAGTACATGTGATTGCAATTTCTTCTGCACTATTTTATGAATTGGGTGAAATTTTACTTACTCTGTTTTGCTTAACCTATTCAACAGTATTCATACAACACTATTATGTATTTCCCTTACTCTTAGAAAATTTACCAATACAATTTTTTTAATTTTTATTTTTGATCTATAGAATTCTGTCAAGCGAAATAGCAAAGATGAAGTGAGAGCAGGTAGGATTTCTTAATTCTTCATTCTATAGACTTCAATTGAGAATATAAATCAGTCTTCGGGAAATAAAATCAAAATAATGATTCTTTATATGTATCGTCTGGTTCATAGCTTACAACGCACCACCAAATTTATTGTATCACCTCCAAACTCATAACAATCTTGTGAAGAACAATCCTGTAGTGTGATTATTAACAGTATCTCCCATTTTAGCGATTGGGAAACTGAGGCAGAAAAGAGTTAACGTGTTCAGGCGTCACACTTCAGGGGCCAATTTGGTAGAGTTGATTCTTACATGTTTCACTAAATTAAACTGCCTTTTGAAAATAAATAAAACAATAACTTTATTTGGATAGTGCTTTGCTATTTATATAGAACTTTCTTATGTAGTCCCCTTTCTTATTGCGGCAGATTGTGGAGAAGAGAAACAATTTCTTCCTATCAGCAAGACTCTTAACAGCTGTCAGTCTTTGACTAGAGATTGATTTGTCATATGAAATAAGAAGGAACATAAAATCGGATATATATCTCAGAGGAGAAATAGTTTAAGAGAACAAATGGATTTTTTTTTCTGTCATACTTTAATTTTCCCTTTCAAAGTAATGCTCAAATATGTATAGGAGAAGAAAATTACAGAGAATTCCTTGTGTTTCTTGTTAAATATATTGATTTTCAGTTGGTGCTGCCACGTAGCAGTGAATGCTTTCATTGTTATTAACTAAGTTTATTAACTGTAGTAATTAACTATATTTTTGAGAGAGAGAGAGATGCATGTAAAATCAGAAAAGACTTGAAAACCGTAAGAAATTCTGCTTTTGGTAATATGGTTTTAAAATGTGCATGACGAAACATCAGAGTTACAAAAAATTTCATGTCACATTACAGAAAAATCAAATTTAAAATGTGTTATTTTTTTGTTAAACTGTAATCATCTTAATAATATACTCAACAATAACTGAAGATGTATTTTTCAGGGTAAGTTTTAGCAGGATGCTGCATCTGACATCGTGATTATTGATAGTGATGGTAAAGTTCAAAACATCAAAAAGTTAAAATACCCTGCCGAAATACCGAAAATGGTGGAGACGAAGTGGAAAATTATGTGAAATGTTAGGGATGTTTCATTCCAGTACCTTGGCCTCATTATATTATCAGCTAAATATAAAATACATAGACCAGATAAATGTCTCATTAAGTACTTCACAGTTCTTCCTGGGAACTTGGTAGTTGTCTTGAAAATGAAAAATAGAGGAGTATTTTATGTGAAAATTATGGTACAAAGAAGTGTTTTAGTGAAAGTTTTTATTAACTCACTGAGTGTGGTAAGGCATGATAGTCATTATTTTATTAATTGCTTTTACTTAAAGAACACAAAGATCTAGTCTATATTAAATTTTTAAGACAAAATATCTAGCTTATTTCAGATTTAGGTAAATTACCAACTTTTCCAAGTGTGGTACAAATTAAGAACTCCCCACGTCCATTTTTGAGAGGGCTTTCTTCAACTAACAGCATTTTTTAGCTTAATTTGACATTTATTTCCACTTATATACGCTGCCTACACTCACATATTTACGCGTAGAAAGCAAGAATGAATTTCATGTTGAGGTTTACCTATTTCTATTTGCCATGTAAAAGGTTTATGTGAACACAACACAAGAGGGTTATGGATAGGAAAAACAAATTACTCTTCAAGATAAAAAGAAACTTCCTCTGACAATCAATTAATCCATGCAGTGTTAATTCTTCTATGTAATTATTATATCCAGTGTCTTCCTGGATATAAATAATAAAATTGAAAAAAAAATTCTACGCAATGAACTACTGCTGTATTTCTTATTCTGACGAAGTTCTCAGTGCTTTCAGATACACTTAAAGATGACAAGGTGAATAGGACGGCACCACTTTTCTTTCAAAAATGTAGTCATGCTGAAAATATCTACGTAGAAGACAAGTCACAAAGCATAGAAAACATCATAAAGGATGCTTGTTAACAATAAAAAAAATGAATGGAGAAGAGATAGAAGCACGTGAGATGAGAAGTGTTCATAATACCTGCAAGATATGAACACCAGTCTTCAGTTTCCGAGACAAGTGGGTCTCAGATTGACAGATGGTGGATGGTTGCTTCTGGTGGAGCGAGTGATGGTTAGTTTGCAAGTAAAAGCAGATAAAGGAGCACATGAATAACAGTGAAATCTTTGGTATGTGGGCAAGGCTTAAATTATAAATGGCTTAAATTATAAATGGTTCATGATTGACTGGCCACAAGAAACTTATTAAGAACGCACATATGGTGAAGGAGGTAGTGCTCTAACGGATGAGTGCAGCTGATCATAAAAAAATCCGATGTTATTTGGAGAGGAGTATTGGAGAGACAATAAGTTTGAAGGAGACCTTAGGACGGAGGAATTAAGCAGGCGCCTGTGATTCAAAAAGCAATAAAAATATGTGTGGAGTGTGCGCCTATTAGAGTTAAACACTGGTTGATTCAAGCATTGGGCGTCAGTTCTAAATGCAGTGGGTAAGAATCAAAGATAAAACAACGTAAAAGTGCTAAATTAGACAAACGAAACAACCCACTTCAGGCCTCTGCTTGTGATGAGAGACCCACGTACCCTCCACAGAGAACATGGCTGTCATCCACAATAAGTCTGACTCAAATATTAAGGAAATACCCGTGAGAAGAGGGAATGTTTTCCCTCAGGATGACGTGGTTCACGTATGTGTGTGAGAGCCGTGCAACAAGTAAGATTATCCCATCTCGTGAAGGAACTGTGTGCATTGAACCTTGTACCATCTTGAATGCAAACCAGACAGCTGGTTCCTAATCCATTTCTTATTTTGAAGCCATTGTGTATGTGTGTTGTGCTATTGTTGTTGTTTCAGACAGAATTGACAAGGCTATAAAAATAGTTTGGATGATTAGAAATCATAAAATATTCGTTCTGAAATTCCTTCTAGAAGTCATTTGCTCTAAACTCCCCTTTCATTTTTTTTTTTTTTTTTATTTTTCTTAGATTAAGAAAGTGAGGTTCAAACTGTGTAGCTGAATTCCTCAAGGTACAGCAAATTAATTAGCTGCTTGGCTAAGGCTAGAAATCAGGAATCTTAATTCCCCTGCGGTGTCAAAGGATTACTAATAATGACTTGACCAATGACAGTTTTTCAAGGAAAAAAAAAAAACTTCCCCCTTTCTCTGAAGGAATAATGTCATTCTAAGAAAACTAAGATTTTTAAATGTAGGAAAATTGCATTCTGCTTGGAACAGAAGCTTGATTTCCAGTTATTTTCTCCCCTCTGACCATTTAATATGGATTATGAATTGGGGGAAATCTTTGGCCTTACTTGAATTTCTAAATTCCACACAAAACCACTTTTCAATATCCAAGCTTATCATTTAATTCAAATGCTGACAGACATTACTATATATGATTACACTTTTGAATAATACCTTGAATGTGTATGACATATTTTAACACCTAATTTAGTTTACAGAGTCTTTCTCATTTTCTCTCTGTGTTAGAAAAGCATGCACGGATAATTAATCTTAATCTGATTCCTATCGAGAAACAGAGAGGTTAAGGGAATGGCTCCAGGTCACACAGCAAGTCAGCAGCAATTTTTTAAATGTCTTATTTGAATATAAAAACATTTAGATAATAGAATAATTATTTAGGGTCGTCAATAGTGGTAACACTTGCCATGTTGAGATAAGAAAACCATATTTTAAATCTCACAAGACATTTCCAGATGGTAAGAACTAGCATAGTGAAGACTTCCCTAAACTTCGTGTTTGTATTATTTAACCTTGCTTATGATTAAAAAAAAAAAGGAGAAATTCTTTTCTATTTAGTAAAAACATTGAATGCTCAGTATAATTTTTATGACAGTGTGTATATTCATTCGGATAAAATAAAATCAATCGTTTTCCTTTTTAATTTTGAGGAAATAATGAAGTCAAAATATCAAAGTATTTTATTGATATTGAAATGACATCTCTTAGTGTATAATATAAATTTGTAATATTCCCAAATTCCTGCATTTGGGTGATGAAAAACACGGGAAATGTGTTAAATATTTTTGCTTTGATTGTAAAATCCAGCAGCATATGGACAAAAAGAAACCACTTTTCTTAATTTTTTAAACCCCACCAGAGTTTATTACAGAAAGGAGGGCTTGAGCACTGCACTTGCTTGAGAGACTAATGATTAGAGTTTAAGAAATAGAGCTTTATTATGAAACATCCTCTATGAGATAGATATTTTTACCAGTGAAATTATACGTCAAATAAGTCACAAGGCAAACGATACTCCTTTTAAGTATGTACTGTTAACACATTAAACCAAATTATTTATAGTATTTATCAAATATTCCTACAACTTTTGAAAACATTTTGAACCCTAGGGTGCCTGGGTGGTTCAGTTGGTTAAGCATCTGACTTCAGCTCAAGTCATGATCTCATGGTTTGTGAGTTCAAGTCTGTGTTGGGTGAGCTCGAGCCCTGCTTCAAGGGAGCTCTAGCCTGCTTCAGGTGAGTCCTGCTTCCCTCTCTCTCTCTCTCTCTCTCTCTCTGTTCCTTGTGAGACTCTCTCTCTCTCTTCCCCTAGTTCACTTGCACCCTCTCTCTAAAAACAAACAAACAATTCTGAACTCTATAAAAATGCATTTCAAAAAAGTGGATAATAACTTGAAAATTCAGGCAACTTTTTATTTTTGTTACTGATTATATTAACTAAATGTGTTATTCCAATGATATTGATTAAACTTCATTTGCTCCCTGATACTTAAATGCTAAGTAATTATGTTTACCTCGCCTAGAGGGATGACCTTGGTATATATTCCATCAAGATGGGCTTTATGCTTTCTAACACGCCACAGAAAACTATTTTCATCATATCCAGCTATGATACTTCCTAAGAAATTATAATAAAATCAAAAAATGCACCTGTAGAAATGACAGAGAATATAACCAGTTTTTCAGCTCCCATTGCACCAGTGTGGAATATAGGCCCCAAACTTCACAAGAAGAGAGGATCTATTTATTAGCAAGAGACCTTGTCAGTGTACTGAGAACTGCTTAGATGCGTAGTGTTCTTTCACTTTCTATATGAGAAAAGAGAAAAAATAGAGTTGAATTCAGCATAAGAATTAAGCAAAATCCACCAACAAGGACACTGAATTGCATAGAATTAGGAGAATTTTACTTGAATGGTATGTGTGTATGGATATTAAAATATATCCTTAAGCTACATAAAAACAGAGATGGCCCAGGTGGCCACTATGGAAGTGATGAATATGGACAGAGAACTATTTATTTTCCCAATACCCAAGTAAATATATATAAATACATATAAATATTTATATAAATAAGTAAATAAATAAGTAAATAAATAAATAAATAAATTCCATTTAAAAGGAAATGTGTTTGTTATTCTAAATTTGGTAAATGCATAAAAATCAAGAGGGAAAAATGACTCATAATGTCATAATTCAAATATATTCAGTATCAACATTTTGTAACATTTCCTTCCAATTTAAACTTAAGCTTAAAATTTATATAGTGACAAATCATCATAAGTATGGAACTGTGCTTCTGTTGTTTCATTAATTGCTTTTAAAATCAGAAATCCTCAAGTTATTATTTCAATATATGTATAGTACTCTATTATTTATCATAATTTGTATAAGCGTTTCAATATGGCCAGCCATTAGTTGGATCTGTGTTTTTCTGTGTTGCAAGAAATGCTGCATTTATTTATATATTAAAATAAATATGTGCTGGAAAATGATTGATTTTAGGATTCTACAAATATATTGCTAAGCTGCTTTTATAAAACATTCTGATCAATGTGTGGCTGTGAACAGGCACTATAGAGCATGTGGCTTAAGAGCAGAGAATCCAAAGCAAACCTCACTAACTTTCTGGATTACCTAGGGAAAATCACTTACCCTCTCTATTACACAGTTCCTTCATCTCTAAATTTGGGTTGTAATATGTCCCTCATAAAACTGCTATAGGATTAAAAAAGTTACTAAACATGTAAATGTTTCGAACATTTCCTTGCCCGTAGCACTATGAGCCTTGACTATCAGGTGTGTACAGGGAGGCCAAATTGATAGAAACTTACTGTTCCAAATAATTAATTATGTCATAGTTTCCAAGATTGTTTCTTTTATAGGTAAGCAAAGCTTAGCAGATTAAATATCACCAACAGTGAACCCTAATTTGTAGCCTTTTGCATAAATTTTGAATATAACATATTCATCAGCTATATATAGGCATGTATTTGGGGGAAATTGTGCTTACAGATGCTTTCAAGCAATTCCCTTCTTGTTGGCGGTGGTTGCAGTTTCTTGTACTAGTGAATTCATCAGGTGCAAAGTGAGTGTGCCATCTTGGCCCATTGGTACACGGCCTTAGCATCTGCTCTAAGGATTTGACTGCTTTTGCCTTTGTATTCCATTTGACTTCTGAACTGTCAGCTGAGATTTTTATTTGGTATTTATGTGGCACTTCTAAATTGTCCCTCTAAATTCCCCAGAGATTTGCATAACTGAGTGACCCATAGGAAAATGTCTTTCTTAAGAGATGCATTTGCCTGCCTGTATGACAAGGCCATTGGCTACAAATATCCAAACATTTTTCTGTGGTCAGGAGCCAACCTTCACTTCTGCTAAGTAGGGGAGTCTCAGTTTTTCCCAGTGCAGATTTGTCCTCGGTTCCTCCCACCAACGTTTTACTTTCTACAGGGTACAGTGCGACTGATTTCCAGATGCCAACATGTCCTTCAACTTAGAAACTCTTATCAGTAAGTTGAGTAGCCTTCTTTATCTCAGTTGGGAGAAAATCAGAAGGTCCAGACCTCAATTTAAAGGGGGTGTAGAGGTCCCAGGAGACTTACTTGTTGCCTCTACTGGCAGTGAGGCAAAAACTTGCTCATATATATGATGTACTAACCCTGAATTTTCCCTCTCCATCTCCATGAACTTTTATCTCTCTTCAACGGGTCTTCTGACATCCTCCAAGACATGATCATTATTTCTAGCTTCAGAGTTTTCTCCTGCCCTTCTGTGATAGGACTACTTTTTACCTATGAACAGTAACAAGCTAGGAATGTTCTTTCACATGGGCCGCATTTGACTTCAAAATCTAGATGTCTCTGTGAGACAGGCTTATTCGATTTCTGTCAAATGCTCTAGTCCTCATATATTCTAGTTTTTCTTTAAATCTTTTAAATGTTTTACTTATTTTTGAGAGAGAGAGAGAGAAATAGAGACATCACGAGCAGGGGAGGGGCAGAGAGAGGGGGAGACTCTGAAGAGGATCTGAAGCAGGCTCCAGGCTCTGAGCTGTCAACACGGAGCCTGACGCTGGACTTGAATTCACGAGCTGTGAGATCATGACCTGAACCGAAGTTGGACGCTTAACCGACTGAGTCACCCAGGGGCCCCTATTCTAGTTTTAAACATTTCTACCACCACCTGCTTGGTCAGACCATAAAGCTGATTGGAACGGCTTATGTCATCACTCTTGATAAGATTTGTAATGTTTGTTTTTGTTCAGAGCCCCATTCCAATTTTGATATTATTATTTCAACTTTGTGAAGAGAAGCTCAAAGGGCTCCTGGATAAGGAATGTAATTTCATCAAAATCTGAACAACGCTGTTCAGATCCCTGAGCTTCTTGCCTAAAGCAGGTTCAGTGAGAGATTGCAACTTATTCCCCACATTTTGAAGAATGTCTATCGCCACATGCTCTTAGGAATTGTACAAACTGTATTAACCTTGAATATGGTGTGGATTTATTGAACAAACACTATTTGCCACATGAGTGACTACAGTCTTTAACTCCTCTTGCATTTCCTCCTTTGAAGAGAGAAATTATCATTTTATAAATGCGAGTAACACATTTACTGTTTGTGGTTACCAAGTCCCAGTATCACCTCACTAGATTTTGGCCATGTGACGGTGAGTTTAAATATCCTTGTGGCTTACTGGATTCCATTTCACGAGATTGCAAAATTGGACTTCAAAACGGGTATTTTAAAGAAATCGTTAGACATATCTATATTGGCCCATCAGTCCTTGGCCTCTTGTATTTCCTATACAGTATTTAAAATAATATATAGGTACTATAAAGGTATATTGCACATACAACTAAAGTATTTCACAGGAACAACATTTTAATCCTTAAGGATCCATTATCAGTCTCTAGATGCTTACCTACTGGCCAAAAAAGACTGACAAAAAGAGAATCGGGGGAATCAAACTCCACCTCCAGCCATTTTCCCTTTCAGAATATAGATCTTATGCTGTCTCCTAGACTTCTGTATTGCCTAATTTTTACTGCCTAGAAGGACGTGGATAATTTCAAAATTTTCCATTTAATATCGCCTATCAAAACTGGACAAAGGGCAGGCTTTATTAGTAACTTCATGAAAAGATTAATGGCAGATATGCCCCATAATCCAAGTCTATTATACATTCGGGTAAAGATGACTGGACTGGATTATTATTCTCCAATAATCTGGTCAATTTATAAATTTAGTTCTCTCCTTCATGTAATTTCCACATCCACCTAGTTTAACTTTGTACCTTCCAGGGTGTCATCTTTATACTTTATAAGAATTACTATACATTGAGCTCCAGATCCATCAATCTTAAAAAGGCTTTGCATAACATCTCCAGGCTATGTCATTCAAATTGTCATATAAGGCCTAAGATGTTACCCACATTTCCCTTGGATCAGACTGAAGTTCTCACCTACCAAGTATTTAAAATATGCTGTCATCTTCTTGTGGAAATCTTGTCAGTGTTCTTTATTTCAACACATTCTTCAAAAGCCACCAGTTGAATAGGTTGTTATCACCTCCATTAGTCTTTTCATTCCTTCCTTTTGTATCTAAAATAAAAAAAAAAATCTATTGGAAAGGCTTAACAGTAGATTCGAAGTCAATAAAATTTATTTAAGTAGAAGTTCTAGAAGAAAAACAATGTCAGAGCATCAGAGAGATATTTCAGACAATACCAGGTATGTGAATTTGGGGTCAGAGGGAGAAGCGAGAGGATGCAATGGAAAGAGAATTATTTTAGATACTTCATTTTCTAGTATTAACAGTTTACTCATTTGTCCCTGGAGTTAGTTTTTATCCTCACAAAGTCTCCTCCTCCCCCACAGTTTATGGTAGATATAATTCTATCCCTACTATTCACCCACGGATAAAAATAGAATAGATCTTTTCTGATCTAGAAATGGCTCTTCTCTGTCTGGCATTTTTTTTAGACGTTTTTCCATCCTTATTTGTCTAATACATTTAAGAAAATTCTTATCTTAAAACTTATCCAGCCTCATTTACTTCTTAACAATGACAGCCATGGTCTCTAGTATAAAAGACAGTGTAAGTTCGGCGAGCCTTGCTGCTATTATGATTTCCAACAAATATCTCTATTTACTCACAATAATTGTATTATTTGATTCACTATGTTGTAGTATTTTTACTTGAAAACATTTTAAAATCATTTATAGAATTATTTCTTCTATGAATTGAATCTACAATTTTAACAGAATTTTTTTCCCCTCAAAGAATAACAAAGTTATTCTAGAACTTCAAGATGCTAGGGTCATTCTACTCTTGCTGATAGTGTGAGCTATAATTATCTCTCCCAGTCATGTTATCTTTATAAAGACTTAAAAATATGTATAGATATGGACTTTGAAACTTTCTTACTAAATCCTATTTAGAACATGAAAAACATTGTATTCAAATTATTGCTATGCTTTATAAATAGTCAAGAGTCTTACAATTTAAACACTTTTCGATATAATTTTTCCTTTAAAAATTGTTGCTACCTCCCGGAATTACACTAAAAAATCCAGGTTAACCTGAGTTAACCTTCCAACTCAGATGTTTACCGACTTATGCAAGGACAAAGTGCCCTTTGTCAACTCCGTTTCTGGTACAACGTGGAGGGACCTTAGAAGTCACCACTCTGTCCTACCAAGTATAAAACTGATCAAACTAAAAAATCAACAACACTTTCTAAATCTGTTCAGAGAAGTCAGGTCACAGGGCAAACCACTATACCAAATATTGGAGAGACAAATGGGTGAATAGAGAACAAAACTTACTGAAACAGAAACCCACAAACAAAAATCTCTGTGAGAACCAATGCAAGAGTAACTAATCAACAAATTGTTGAAGGCTCAGTGTAGACAACTCTGAGAATGAAAATCTCTAGGGGAACTGAGTCATAGAGAGTCCTACACGCTTTTGTGAATTTTACCTGCAAAGGCTCTACCATATTCTTACAGTGAATATTAGAGAAAAATTATCTTGTACTTACAGCAGGAGGATGGGAAAAGGAACTATTTAGAAATATGCTAGATCAGGTGAAACTACATTGCTAGGAGACTTCCCTGTTGGGATTTTATCAAAGCCTAACTGATTTAGGGAAGGAAAAATGCAAAACTCCAGACTCCTGTAGCTACACTCTCTCCATCTAAGGGATATGGGAAGCAAAGAACAAAACAAAACTGAGATGCACTGGTGAAGTTCACAGTTCAAGGGCATAGGCTCACCACAGACTGAGACCCAATTATAAGACTAGGGAACACTTTCTTTCCACCAACACTTTCCCACTATATTATTAAAGGTCTATTTATTGAGTTCATTTTATCCAGTACGTCATGTGTCCATTTTTCAACAAAAATTATAAGGCAGATTAAAAGGTGAGAAAACACACTTCTAATAGATTGAACAAGCATCAGAATCAGATTCAGACATAAGAGGGAAAACTAGACCAGAAAAAAATTTTGAACAATGATTAATGTGGTAAGAGTGATAATGAAAAACATAGATAACACATAAGAACAGATGGATAGTATAAGCAGATCAAAAGTTTTAATATAGATCAAAAACTCTACAGAAATGAAGAATACCTCTGATGGTTTTATTACTACTAGATATGATTGAGAAAAGAATCTCTGAACTTGAAGATGTGACAATAAGAAGTTCCAAGTCTGAAAAGCAAAGGCAGAAAAAATCTTTGAATTGAAAAAACAAAACAAAACAAAACAAAAAAAACCACAGAACATAATAATCATATTTTGTGGGACAACTGTAAAAAGTATAATATATACATAATGAGAATATCAGGAGAAATAAGTAACAGAAAAAATATTTGAAGCAATAATAACTGATGATTTCCCAAATTAATGTCAGATGACAAACCACAGATCCAGGAATATTAGAAAATTTGATTTTTAAATGTGATGCTGCTATTATTACATTCCATAATCAAGGTATCTTTAAAATTTTTTTTTAATGTTTATGTATTCTTTGAGAGAAAGAGAGAGAGAGACAGAAAGAGACAGAGCATCAGTGGATGAGGGGCAGAGGGAGGGAGAAACAGAATCCAAAGCAGGCTCCAGGCTCTGAGCTGTCAGCACAGAGCCAGATATAGGGCTAGAACTCAAGGTCCGCGAGATCATGACCTGAGCTGAAGTCGGTCACTTAACCGGCTGAGCCACCCGGGTGCCCCCAGAATCAAGGTATCTTTAATAATGTGAGACGATCATGGGGGTGACACACATTTTTCCTAAACTTTAAAAGTAGTACAGTTATCCTCAAGGCATAGATTTAGAAAAAAAAATGTTTTGGCACACCTCACCCCTACCTTAATCTGTATATAGATGACAAAAATGTCGAATCACCTGACTGATTGTAATAAAGTAGTAATTTTAGGGAGACACAAGTTTGTGACTGTAAGTAAGAAAGTGCATGTCTAATCAATTAAATTTACTCTGAAATAAATATATAAAATTAAAGAATGTAAGAACAGGAGCTAAATTATGTCCATAAGCAAAGATGGATTTGAACTTTATTCAACACGTGCTGCAAAGTATGGTAGCGATAAATGTTTAACAGTTAGTGCATAAGTACAAAGGAGCATAAGTACTTGATCGGGAAGAATCTATCAGACTGCCATCTAACCAATATGAAATATCTTTCAAAAATGTGTAGGCAATTTTTTATTTTCTTAAAAAAAATTACTCTTCAACCTTCCATATCCACATCCTCTATATTCACTTATTCACTGTCTTATTGATGCTATTCCTTAAATACATCTCAGATTCATACTATTCCTCAAATCCCCATTGCCACCGTTCTAGAAAAATGTCCTGAATTCAGACCATTAGTGGTCTCCTACAGGACAACCGAGAAAACCACACCTTTGATATGCAGAGACATACAGTCTGTCTAGAGCTGAAACTAAAGCTCACACCAAAAGATATTGGGAAGAAGGGCCCTTAGCACATTAGCAAGGACTACTAATAAACAGCAGCAGTCTACTACTAGAAGACAGACAAGATAAGGGAGATAAATGGTCTCCAAGTGTAGGTAGAGGCCTGAAAGCCAAAGGGGTAGCAAGAACACTGTGATAAAATCTCAGACAAATTAGCCCTCACCCTAAGCACAAAGTGAACTCTGGGGAATTCGAAGATATTGGTGCACAGAAGGTAATGACAGCCTCAACAAAACCCATATCCAGTTTATCTCCTGACTAGACCAACTCTACTCTTCAAACTCTACCCTTCAAACCAACTCTGCCCTTCAAACTAGACCAACTCTACCCTTCAAACTAGACCAACTCTACCCTTCAAACGAATGGTTGAGAAGAAAAAGACTATTTCCAGGTTTAAATAATATTCAAGCTCTCCAGTTTCACACACTTCACGCAACAATCGACTAAAACTCATGAAATACGTAAAAGTGAGAAATGACACATTGTCAACAGATAAAACAATCAACAGGAAAACAGGAATAAAGGATGCATATGTTGGAATTATGAGATAGATAACTTAAAATAACTATAGCTACTATGTTAAATTGTCCATGAATAATTTTAGCTGACAGATGAAAACTACAGGAAAAGTTGAATGGAAGTCTGAAAAAGAAAAGACTTCAAGAAAATACTGGAAGTAAAGGACACTACGACAAATATTAAGAATGCTTTCAACAAACTCATCTGTAGATTCAATTGAGTTGAAGAAAGAATCTGTGAAATTCAACATGGGTTGAAAGACATTATCAAAACTGGAATAATTTTCAGGGAAAAATTAGTAATTAAATAAATAAACAAAAACAAAAAAAATAGAACATCCAAGAGTTGTAGGACAATATCAAACAGTCTAACACATGCATAATTAGAATCTGAGAAGAAAATTAAAAAAAAAAAAAAAAGAAAGAAAAGGGGTGCCTGGGTGGCTCAGTCGGTTAAGCGTCCGACTTCGGCTCACGTCACGATCTCGTGGTCCACGGGTTCGAGCCCCGCGTCGGGCTCTGGGCTGATGGCTCAGAGCCTGGAGCCTGCTTCCGATTCTGTGTTTCCCTCTCTCTCTGCCCCTCCCCCGTTCATGCTGTGTCTCTCTGTCTGAAAAATAAATAAACGTTAAAAAAAAATTAAAAAAAAAAGAATCTGAGAAGAAAAGAAAGAATGGGGCGGGAGTGAAAAAATATCTGAAAAGACAGTGACTGAAGATATTCGAAGAATAATGAAACAAAGAAAACTACATATTTAAGAAACTCACAAAACTCTAAGCAAGATAAATACCATAACACACATGTATCACATACATAATGAAAATCTTGAAGTAAATTGGAGGGAAATAAACTCAGTACTGGGCAGGGAAAAATAAGATGTGAAACTTTCACATCAGAGACTATGTAATTTAGAAGATAGCTGTGCATCAAAAATAAAAACCTATTGATCCGTAATTCAAAACTCAGTATAAGTACCTTTGAAAAGGGACAATGAAATTTTAAAGTTAAACAAAAATTCAGAGAACTTATTAGGAAAAGATACATACTACAAGTATGAAAACAAATTCTCTAAGCAGAAGGAATATGAGGCCAAACAGAAAAGTGAATCCACACAAAGAAATGAAGGTTCCTAGAAACTGGCAAAATAAAGAATATTGAAGAAGACATTTAAATTTATTTTTTATTTGCTGTAAAAGATGATTGACCAAAGAAAAATACTATCAATAAATTTTGTATTTATGACATCTTTAAAAGTGTAGCGTGTGACAAATATAGCACAAAAGGTGGGAGGAAAGAAATGGAAATGTACCTTTCCTAAGTTCTTATACTACAGATTAAGTGATATCATAACATACCAAGCCAAACTGTGATTAATTAAAGATGGACATAGTAAACCAGCGGCCAGCAGACACATTTTATAAAAGGACAAACAATAAATATTTTAGCCTTTGTGTACCATATACAATCTCTATCTCCTATTCTTCTTGATTTGTGTTTGTTTTTACTTATTTTGATTTTGTTTAATTTGTTTGAAAATCCTTTAAAAATTTTGAAAACAACCTTAGCTTGGGGTCAGACTAGTACAGGCAATGATCAGATTAGGCCTGTGGACCACAGTTGCAAATTGTAGGCTAACCAGTAAAAACAAACCAATAAAAAATATAACTATAGAGTGAAGATTAAATGAAATTTCAAAAAAAATCTTAATACAGGGGCACCGGGGTGGCTCAGTTGGTTAAGTGCCTGACTCTTGATTTCGGCTCAGGTCATGATCCCAGAGTCGTTTGATCAAGCCCCGCATTGGGCTCCATGTTGAGGGTGGATTTTGCTTAAGATTCTTTCTTTCTTTCTCCCTCTCCTTCTGCCCCTCTCACTCGTTTGCACATGTGCTTTGTCTCTCGCTCTCTCAAAAAAAAAATTCTTAATACAGAAGCAGGATAAAATGAATAAAGAAACAAAAAACAATGTAAATAGAAAATGCCTAGCACAATGGTATACAGCCATATCAACAATTATATTAAATGTTAAAGATGGGAACACATCAATTAAAATACAGAGATTGTCAGATAAAAAAGATACTTTTTTATGCTGCCTGCAAGTAAAAGTCTAGAAAAAAGATATACCATGCAAACTCTAAGAAAGCTGGAGTAACTACATTAATAGTAGACAAAAAGACTTCATAACAAGGAATATTACCAAGTGTAAAGAAGGTATTACTCAAGAAAAAAGGGATCAATTTGCTGCGTAGATATAGCAATTCTAAATGTCTGTGCACTCAATGACAGAGATTCGAAATACATGAAACCAAAGTGATAGAACTAAAAGAACCCTGTGGATAGAAAAATCCACAATTATAGCTGAAGACTTCGACACTACTCTTTCATTAATCAATTGAACAAGTTGACAGAAAATCAGTTAGGAAATAGAAGACCTGAACAACTGTATCAAGCAACTTAATCTAATTGACATTTTAAAAACACTCCACCCGACAACAGGAGAATAAACTGACACATATATCAATTGATTTCAACAAAGGTGCAAAGTCAGTTCAAAAAAGAAAAGATGGTTTTTTCAACAAATGATGTTGGGACAGTTGAGTATCCACCTGGGAAAAAAAAAGGTTTAAAAAAAAAAAAAAAAAAAAGGAAACTTGACCTCTACCATACAACAACTATAAAAGTTAGCTCAAACTGGATCATAGAGCTATGTGAAAATCCTATAACTATTTAAAAAAAAAAATTCTAGAAGAGGGGCACCTGGATGGCTCAGTCATAAGTCTCCAACTTCAGCTCAGGTCATAATCTCGCTGTCCATGGTTTGGAGTCCCATGTCGGATTCCATGCTGACAGTTCAGAGCCTGGAGCTTGCTTCAGATTCTATGTCTCCCTCTGTCTCTGTCTCTGTCTCTCTCTCAAAAATAAATAAAGATTTAAAAAAATTCCAGAAGAAAACATAGGGAAAATTTTTACTGACTTTGTGTTAGGCCTGGAGATGCCAAATTACAGTCTGCAGGCCAAATAAGACCTACCACCTATTTTCGTTAATAAGGTTTTATTGCAACACAGTCACACCTTTCATTTACTTATTGTCTATGGATGCTTCCATGCTATCACAGCAGAGGTCAGTAGTTGCAATAGAGACTATGTGTGGCCTACAAACCAAAAATATTTGCTATCTGCTTCTTTATGAAGGACATTTGCCAATGCCTGAATTATTTACCTGTAACACTGAAGGAAATATTTATAAAGTGAAAAAATATGATAGCACTTCACAAAATTTAGAAACTTCTACGTTTTGAAAGACAAGCTGCTGACTGCGATAAAAATAATTGCAAAACCTCTTTCTGATTAAGAACTTGGATCCAGAATATAGAAAGAATGCTCAAAACTCAACAATAATAATAATAACCCATAACTTGAGAAATGAACAAAATGTTTGAACATATACTTCACCAAGGAAGATACATCAATGGCAAATAAGAGCATGAAAAGATGCTCAATATTATCAATCATTAGGGAAATGCTAAATAAATTCAACAAGTTATCACTGCATACCTATTATAATGGCTAACATTTAAAAAATAAGTCTGGAATTACCAGAAGTACTAGAGAAGATGAGGGGGAATGGGAACTCCCAAACATTACAGATGGGAGTGCAAAATGGTACATACGAATTGAAAAGTACTTGGCAGTTTCCTATAAATTTAAACACTAGTTTAACCTCTATCTTCAGTAATTAACCAAAAGAAGTGAAAACTTAATGTTAGCATAAAACCTGCATGTGAAAGTTTATAGTGGCTTTATTCATATATACCACACACACACACACACACACACACACACACACACACACAATGTGTTGATGAGTACAAATCAAATATAGTGGTGAATGTGTAAACAAACTGCACTGTATCCATACAGTGAAATACCACTCATCAGTAACACTGAACAAGCCATGAAACAGGTGGATGAATCACAAATGCACCATCCTGAGTGAAAGAAGCCAAACAAAATGATACATACTTTGGTTTCATTTATATCACATTCCAGAAAAGGCAAAACCCTAGCGACAGAAACCTGATCGGTGGCTGCAGGAACAGAGGCTTGGGTATGAGGGTAGATTATGAAAGGGCATAAGGGAATCTTTTGCAACAATAAATGTCTTCTAGATCTTGAATGTAATGGTAGTTACAAGACTATATTCTTCTGTCAAATCTCAGAACTTCACACTGAAAAGGGAAGCGTCACTGCAATTATATGTAAATTATGCCTTCATAAACCTAACAAAAACAACAACACATCCTGACATTGACATACATTGTTTTATTTCAAGAGTATAAAGATGAATCGATACCAAAGAAATTCTGTTGGTCTACTTCACCGTGTTAGTGGATGTACTAAAGGAGAATTAAATCATATGGGTATTTTTTGTTGTTTTTTGCTTCTTTGTTTTCATTTTCATTTTTATTTTATGGTCTACAGCATCTTATGGTCTACAGAAAAATTGAAGGGAAAGTAGAGATTTTTCATATACTACCTGCCCACACACAGGCAAAGCCTCTCCCATTATCAGCATCCCCCACCACAGTGGTACATTTGTTACAATTGATGAACTTAAACTGGCACATCGTAATTACCCAAAGTCCATAGATTAAATTAGGGTTTCCTCTTGATGAGTTCTATGGGTTTGGACAAATATAGGTGACATGTATGCATCATTATGGTATTGTGCAAAGGATATTTAAGGTAGAGAAAACCCTCTACTTAAAAAATCTGCTACCCTAAAAATCCTCTGTGCTCCTTCTATTTATTCCTTCTCCCGTCCAGCCACTGGCAACCATTGATCATTTTATTTCTCCATAGTTTTGCCTTTTTCGGACATGATACAGTCAGAATCATACAGTATGCAGACTTTGTAGATTGATTTTTTTCACTTAGTAATATGCATTGAAGTTTCCTTCATGTCTTTTCACAGCTTTATAGTTCATTTCTTTTTAGCACTGGATAATATTCCATTGTCTGGATGTACCACAGCTTATTTATCCATTCACCTACTGAGACACATTTTGATTGCTCCCAAGTTTTGGCATTTATAAATAAAGCTGATGTAAATATCTGTGAGCAGGTTTTTGTATGGATACAAGTCCAACTCCTTTAGGTAAATGCTGCAGGAGTATGATTGCTGTATTGTGTAAGATTGTGTTTAGTTTTACAAGAAACCACTAATTGTCTTTCAAAGTGGCTTTCCCGTTTTGCATTCTCACCAGCGATGAAAAAGAGTTCCTGTTGCTTCACATTTGATGTTGTTAATGTTTTAGACTTTGGACATTCTAATAGGTATGCAGTGATATCTCATTGTTTTGGGTTTTTGATTTTTTATTTTTCATTTCCCGATGCCATATCATGTAGTATTCCTTTCATATGCTTCTTTGGCATTTTTATATCTTCATTAGTGTGGTGTTTATTAAGGCCTTTGGTCCATTTCTTAATTGAAGTTTTTGTTTTCTTATTACTGAATTTTTAAGGTCCTTGTATATTTTGGATAACAGTCCTTTATCAGGTGTGTCTTTTGCCATTATAATCTCCCATCCTTTGGCTTGTCTTACTCTCTTAACATTGTCTTTCCTAGAACAGAAGTTTTCATTTTAAGAAGTTGAATTCATCAATTATTTCTTTTATGTATCGTGTCTTTAGTGTTGTGTCTAAAAAATCTTTGGCATATCCAAGTCATGTAGGTTTTCTCCAATCACATGTTTTTAATTAACAGCTATAGAAGAAGCACTTAATAAATATTAATAAATGATATGATATTTTATATCAACATATGGTAAAAAATGCACTTAGGTATTACATAGTAGAATTTCTCCTTCACATAAAAATAATTTTAACAAATCTGTGGAGAACACTGATACCAGTCTTTATATGAAAATATAGATATATTACTATGCAGATCAGAAACAAGACAGAAAAGTTTAGGATTACATCCACAATTTATATGGTATTGGTGGTCTCAGAAACCACTAAAGGTAAGAAGATGGAGTAGAAGGTGTAAGAATCAGAAGAAAGAAATAGAAGTCTCATATTGGTAGATAATATCATTATTATTTTAGAAAACCAAAAGAAACAATAGAAACACTTATAGAACCAATACATATAACTCAATAGCATTCCTCTCTACTATCAAACCAACTAGAAAATATGAGTAATCAAATACCACGCTTCTCTAGCAATAGACATTATAAGGTAAATAAATGTATAGAAATGTTATACCAAAAATTTTTAAAAAAAATATTAAAGGAAATAAAAGTAGAAGTGGATAAAGGAAGATGTCTACTATGCTTGCAGATAAAACACTATGTGATGCTAAAGATGTATCTTAACATATAAATTTACAAATTCGTGTAATTATGGTTAAAAAGTGCCTGCATTTGTATAAAAATATGTAAAAAAAATAAAGATCAACAACGGCCAAGTCAAGTTAGAAAATTTACCCAAGCCATACTATAAAACTCTTAAAAAACTAGTATGTGTACAGTAGATAATTCTAACAAAATAAAGAGATCAAAGCATATGGTTTGGTATTCAATATAAGATGAACTTGGTACCAAAGTAATGGGAAATACATTGTTTAACAGATAAACTTGAGAACATTAAATCACCTTTTGGGGAAAATAAATTGTTACCTCCCTACTTTAGATTAATACCTAAATGTGAAAGGTAAAGCTATAACATAAATAGAAGCAACATGGGGATATATGGTAGTGACCTAGAGGTGGAGAAAGATTTTTTAAGCAAGAAACAAAGAGTTCAAACCATAAAGAAAGTGATATATTGACTACAATCATATTTAGGGTTTGTACTTACCGAAGACACCCAATATCAAAATTAATAAGTAAATATAAATTATGAGATGCTTTCATGTCAAAATCCCATAATAAATGCCTAAAATCTACTAATAACTATTGCACATTACTCAGCAAAATAGAGGAAAAGTAATTTTTAAAAATGGGGCAAAGTTTACAAATAGCTAGTTCTTAGAATGGAAAGCCTGCATGAATTAAGTTTTTATAAAAATGTGATACTCAGACTCACTGGTAATCAAAACCTGCAAATTAAAATAATAATGCATGTATCTGTAAACTATAATATTGGAAAACATTTAAAATAATGGCAATACAAAAATACAGGAGGGTGTATTATATACTGCTGGAGTGAATAGGTCCATACCATTACTCTGGGGTAAAATCTGGTGCTAATCAATGAAATTAACTATATGTTTATCGTGTAGCCCCTGGCTATGTCCCAGAGAGATTTTAGCATGAGTTCATAAGGGAATCACCAAAGGACAGTTACCAAGGCGTTGCTTGTTTTAGTGGGGAATTGTAAGCAACTCAGAAGCCCATCACTAGAGAAATGCAAACCCTAAGTATAGTATGAAATAACCTGCAACAATTAGAGCAACGGACCAGATGAACATAAAGCAATATTAGTAAGTCCTAAAAACAGAGTGTGCATGCATAAAGTTAGAAATACAGTGAAATTTATGTAAGTGTAAAACACAAAGAAGCACTACATATTTTGCATGGTCAGGTACATATATAAGGGTTTTTGTCAAAGTATTAGAGTAGTTGCTTATGGGGGCAGATGGGGGGGCTTATATTTTTATATTAAAAATATAAAATAAATGCATTTAAAGTGAGATAATAGGAATTTATTTAGGCAGTGTTAAAATTAACTAATTCTCTAACTTAAACATAAAGCACTATTAAGCCAGAAGAATGGTCTAAAGCAAATAACTACACAAGATATGCAGACTTAATACTTGGAAGATTTTAATGTCTAGATAGTAATCTACTGTGGCTATTATTTACATTCTCTGCTTCGCTCTTACTATTAAGACAGAAGAGCTGCTTTTTGGTTTGTTGTTTTCCAGTTTTTCCTTCCTCATATTATATTTGAGTACAACACACCCTTAAAGGCAGGATTTTTATCATGTGTTTTTTTTCACAGAAGTCTTAGGATCATGAATTTACTCTCTCCGTATATACAAAACCTTATTTAGGAGGTTTAAACACTTAAAACATGTTCAAATTATTCTATTGTTTCTGCAAACATACAGTTTGTGTCTTATTCAACTTTGTCTGCTCTAAACAAGGTTCTTGGGTACGTACATACTAGTCATGCAAAAAAAAATGAAATTTTATTTTTGTACTGGTTTCATTTCATTGAAGACACTGACCCTGACTGAGCATATATTAAAATCATATTGCTATTCCTAAATTTTTAAATACTGAGGAAGAATGATACAAAAATTACTGTAATAATTTAATTTACATCTATATTTTAAGCTCTTTGGTCTTTTTTTTTTTTCTTTTAGATTCCCCCTTCTGGACCTCTAGAGAGATTATAACCCAGTGTTATTGGTTTAATAATAGTAAAGTATGATGGCAGGACACTTAGGAAATGCCACTATATGTGAAACAGAATGTAATGTGATTTTAGATCTGGAAATTGCTGGTGGTGAGCAGAGTGCGAATAAATATCAAATGTCTTCTCTTTAGCACTAAATGTAAAATGTTCCAAATCATCTTATCCAACTCTAGATGTTAACTTAAATGTAAATGCACATATTGAATGCAGTAGTGGAATAGCAAACAGAATTCATAACAGAACAAGTAATGTGATTGGGGATGCTGTTTTACTCTATCTCTTAATGCCAAGAAATAGCAAATGAAATTGGTCTTTAAAAATCCAAGGCATGGGGTACTTAGGGTGCTAGGAAAGTTAGAGCTGCAGTGCCCATAATCTGGTTTGCATCGAAATTTCAAACTTGTGACATAGGAAAGTGAGGTAAGAATCTTACCTAGGCAATTGTATGAAAACAGGATCTAACACAGCAGTTTCAAATAGTTAAATATCTACTTTACAGCATACTTTCAAGTCTGTCAGTTAGCCTACTTGCTTAGGCATACATTCTGAGAGGAATTCACCTTCTTAATTTGGAAACAATCAGACCACAAAGTGAGTCCTGTCCTGCCTCTTGAGATCTAAAATTGTACTTAATAACAATTATTATGCTTTATCTAAGTCAGAGATATTAGATACATTTGTAGACACTTTGAAGACATACTTTTTTGCAGCCTCACATCAAAATCTGAATTTTACTAAGAAAATTATTCATCAAAATTTGAGGCAAAAGCACAGTAAGAAGAAACTCAAGATTAAAGACTCTTGAGCTCCCATTAAAAAAATAATAATAATCTTTATTTAGTTTTGAGAGGCAGAGAGAGACAGAGAATGAGTGGGGGAAGGGCAGAGAGAGAGGGAGACACAGAATCTGAAGCAGGCTCCAGGCTCTGAGCTGTCAGCACAGAGCTCGACATGGAGCTCAAACCCACGAACCATGAGATCATGACCTGAGCTGAAGTTGGACACTTAACCGACTGAGTCTCTCCGGCGCCCCTAGAGCTCCCATTTTAAATAAGATAACCTCACTTTCAAACAACTCATCATTTTCATTTTCTACTTGTTATTTACTGTCCTATATTTTGTCCTTATTTTCTCAACTAGACTAAAGCTGTTCTCAGTAAAATGTTGGGTATATCAGAATTCATCCCTAAATATTCCTTGATACAGTTACATAAATTATGGTATGTATCCATACAACAGAATAATTTGGCATTCATAAAAATAATGTGTGGATCTATCTGTTTATTCAAGTTCTCTAAAGCCTAGAACAGTGTGCACTATATGACTTATTTTGAATTTAAAAAATAGAATATGCATATCCACCTATAGCTAAATATAGTAACAGAGATATTATTTTTACATATATGCTAGTACATGCATATTATTTTTCTGGAAATGCACAGAAGAAAAGCTGTCAGTGAATAATTTTTAAAAATAGGGTCAAAAAAAAGGAAAGAAAACATATTTGCTTCTCATTTTGTACCATTTTAGACTGACGTTCTTGGCAGATGATTGTGTTCATTTTACTTAAAATTAATCATTGAGATTACTTGCATGGTGAGATTATGGGCTCTATTAATTTCCTTCTGTGTACTGAAAACATAATATGAATTGAATTTTAATTAAAAAAATAAGGCAGGAAGCAGGCATGAAGGAAGGAAGAAAGAGGAAAAAAAGAATGAAAGAACAAATAGAACGCTCTGGAATGATTTGGGTAAGGAAGAGACAGGATTGTAGAGGCAAATGTAGCTTGAAAAACTTTCCTAAGTAACTGATAATTTTGGTCTATTACTACTATGTAACTATTGAGTTAAATTTTCTTGATCCCTTCCAACAATCTCAGGTCAACTTGCTTAATCTTACAATGATTTCTCCCTAAAATGCTAAATATCTGACAATTTCTTTTTTTATATAACCTATTGCAGGAAATCTTACAAATCTTTTGTTTAAACATACAGCAGTGAGGCTTTTGTAATAAAAGTGTTCAGCATTGGTAAACTGGGAAAAAACAACTGTGAATAGTGCAGATTTCTAAAGGACATTTTGCTTGGAAAAAAAAAACAAAAACGTTCCAGTGTTCCAACCAGGTGTCCCTTTTAAAAATAAAATTTGACTCCATTTGCTTAAGACCATTTGAAAATTACTTTTTCATAATAAAACATATCAAGTTATGATACCTAGTTTTAATGTGTATAATAAAACAATTACCCTCTTGCTTAACTTCTAAATAATTTTATGCTTGTCTATAAATTAGGAAGATTTTCTTTAGACAATATATATAAAATGTCTTTAATATGAGTATACAAATTATTTTCTTCTAGGCACTTATCTTAAACATACAGTTAATTATACATTTTAAAAGAAATATGGAGATTTGTTATAACATTGCTCATAATATTGAATATTTAGAAGTGACAAAAATATCTAACAAAATATGATTGGTTTTAGAAAATAGGCTGTGAAAGATTATTCTTTACAATTTAAGAAACAGATTATAAATATTGCCAAATAAATTCATAATATATTTTTACTTGAAAACAATCACAATATAAAATTAATAATTTAAAAAAATTCATGATTTATTTTTCATTCACAAGGATTATTTTATTTTTTTATAAAACAAACTGATATGTATACAGGCATAACACATCTAGAAAGATACATATCAAAGTATTTCCAATTACTAGGATAAATGGAGCCTTTTTTTTCTTTTTTCTTACAGGTATTAACTAGTTATTCTACAATAAGCATTTACTACTTGGGTAGTAAGCATTTGGTAAAGAAATCATGTAAAAATAAATAAACTATAAAATACCAAATGGAAATTGCATTACCACATGTCTCTGAAATGTGATTTCTTCTACTCATTTCTGAAGTCTCAACACAAGCATTGCCTCCTGTAAGAAACTTGCATTGAACTACTTGTTCTTATTTTAAGTATCACCTATCAAAATGAGAGCTAGTATTTAACAAAAAGCCTAATTCTTCACTGAATTCCTTGCAAGCTGAAACTCTGCATCCCTATTGTCTAAGAAAAATCTGACAACTAGCATTTCTTCAGTGTGGTTTAACTTGAATCCAAAAATATAAGACAGAGGAATTTTAAAGTATCTGTAAGCCAGTCCATAAATGCCACACTTTTGTCAATCTGTAGGTATTTACACACATAATCCGTCTGCAAAAAACTTTTACAAGGAAAAAAAATATGCTTGAAAATGTGTGGTGCTTAAAAGTTATTAGTTATCAGGTAATTTCTGGGGATTTTTCATATTCAGAGTGGCAGGATAAGAAGGATATGATTGTTAATAGCTATGAGCACAAGATGAAATTCAATCCATTATTAATTGAATAGACCAATAATTGATTAATGTAACATTGAAGACATTTTTGATACGTCCTTTTGCAAGTTTACAACCAAGACAGTTATTTGCCTTTTGCTCTCACGTCTATTCTTAGTCTTTTATTTGCTCTGTTCTGTTATCTTAAGGAACGACATTCATGCATCCTCTTTTGCCAATGAATTTAGACTTATTTTTAGCCAATAGGAGGCACATGTAGAATATTAGAAACTGGTAGGAAGAAAGAAACATAGCACATCTCCTTTCTGCTCTGCCATAACGTTGTCACAAACGTCTGGGTCTCCTCAGTGGCTCCAGCTCCTGCTACCCTGTTCCTCTCTATATTCATGGCACCCATCTGGCAGTCTCAACCATGGTTCTAGATCGTATAGCATGAGTCTGTCTTCCAGATTCTATAAAATGATTTCCATCTGTTTTCCTTTAGCCATAGGAGTGGTGTCTGGTTCATGCTATTTACTATTCTTTAGGTTACTTCACTGGTTTTTCAACACTTTCGTCACACATACAAGTCAGTTCCATGCATAACATTCCTTATGTTTGAAGAATCTAGGGTGTCTTCTCTTTCCTTGTCTGGGTATATTTTAAGACGGCCCTCAAGGTTTCTTTTATAACTCAAGTTGCAGTAAAAGCTGGTGCACAATATGCTTTCTTCAAAAACACTATTTAGTAACAAGTCTAGTTTACCTGGTCTACCTGCCCTGGAAACCACATTCTTAAATGTATATACAATTGCATATACAATTGTTCACGAACTTTTGCAAAGCAACACCTGACAAAACTCTTTGCTCAGTACCTGCTAAAGGCACAGTAATAAAAATTGAGAATGATTTAACTCACCCTAGAGATCACGCTGCTTACAAAGATTATTGGCCAAAGTAGGCTAATAACATTTTGTTATATGGTGATAGACATTATACTTAGTGACGTAAATGTCTTAAATAGTGTATAGAGGCAGACACAGTGAAATTGTGAGGTTTGTTTTTAATCCCTCATCCTTCTTATATTGGTGAATTCCTTTGTCTCAAGTAGTTAACAGAAATGTCTCCAGTCTGGATCTGGCCTGAGTTTGGTTTTCAGCACCCTAATTCTACGCAATTCATTTATCCTTTTCTGGTTATTAGCAATGCACAGTTTATGGTCCATTTAAGTGTCTCACCTATTATGAATGCAGAAGAATCAAACCCTCTTTACAATTATACAAAGCAAATTCTTAGTCAACTGCATTAAGAGAACTCCACACATCTGCTTCAATTTACTACTACATAGATCCTACCTCTGCAGGAAACTTCAGGAGTACAAATTTCTTGCATTGCTCTGCAAGTATGGCTGACACGCTACCTGCTTCCTGAAAATGCCCTTTTCTTGGGTCCTTTCTGGGCTGTGCTCATGGGCCAAGTTTAATTTTTTTAAAATACTGTTTGAGGATTAAACGAGCATTTTCAGATTACTGTTTGAAACAAATACTTTTATATCACTCAGAAAATATTACAATTTTGATACTTCCTGTGAATCTTATTTTGCTAATGTTATATATGTAGTTTAGTAAATGTTCCAACTGAAATAAATGGCTGGAGTTTTAACTATCTTAAGATACAAACTCTAGATGTCTAGTTGTGTTTTATGATAACTTTTTGGCAAGATAATACAAAGTTAGAAGTTACCATGCTGTACCTGTAAACTTTTTCTATAACCAACTTTATTGCCAAATCTTTTCTATGAATTATGTCTTCTCTTGCAAGTTCTCTGTACCTTTCAAGTGTTGCTAAATTTATAAATTTGGCAGAGCAAAGCTAATGCCCTTGTCACATCTTCTTTTTTTTTTTTAATGTTTATTTATCTGTGAGAGACAGAGATAGAGCATGAGCAGGGGAGGGGCAGAAAGAGAGGGAGACAAGAACCCGAAGCAGGCTCCAGACTCTGAGTTGTCAGCACAGAGCCTGACGTAGGGTTCGAACCCACAAACCATAAGATCATGACCTGAGGTGAAGTCAGATGCCTAACCGACTGAGCCACTCAGGCGTTCCCCCCCCGCCCCCCGGCCCTTGTCATCTTCTATATGAATTCTGAGACCAAGTTTTCCCATACCCCTGTAAGGTGGAGAGGTGAGAGAAGCTTTCTGACTCCTCTGGAGACTTCCTATGTTCTATGATTAGCTGTATGAGATGCCAGTTTGATCCATCTCTTGGTCTGTATCTGGAAGGGCAGTCAAAAAGCCAGAGCCTGAGGAATTTAAGCCTTTACATGCTGTCAACAGGAGTTATAAAACCATAAAATGTGTGTTTTAAGAACAAATTGTGATATGCAAGAAGGCATTCAGGCATACACTAGAGAAATTTGGAGCCACTGAAAATTGAGTCCAAGCCTCAATTCTGCCACTACCTCAGTGAACTTAGACAAGTAGGTGTTCTTTTCTCGGCCTAAATTTCTTTATCTGCCATTTTAGCAGAAATGACACTAGAGTCATGGCATGATATTTTAAAGAGAGAAACCTGGAAAGTCCTTCCAGACTATCTTCTTCAACCATCTGCTTCCAAAACCCTTCACAGTTTGAACTTTTTTCTTAAGTCCAAACAGTTATGTGATGATGACGATATTCAGCTATGACAGCTTTGACAAGCTTGCTTTTCATAATTTGCTTAAACTTAAAGGTAAATGTGGAACATGGTCACACACAGCAGCTTTAGGAATAACCTCGGCAGAATTGCAATTATTGCAGCAAAAGTGTTCGGTGGAATTAGGGTTCTATTCTGAGGCATCTAACAGTAATTAAGAAATTCTGCACCTAAAATAATCCTGCAAATGAATGTGATTTCTTGACTCCCAGGGACTCCTTACAGACTGAGATGTCTGGCTTATAGTTAACTCCTTTAGAGTCTTTGTAGTATAATGATCAGTTTAAAGCTACCAGATTTGTCTCTCTTTTAAGAAAAATATTTCTCAGGTGTAAAGAAAGTATCACTTTTACAAATTGGTGTAAGAATCAACCCTGTATTATTAGCAGTAAAATATATTTTATAGTGGGTTACAGTTTGAGAATCAGCATTAATTCCATGATTTTTATAGCTTTATCTTTTCTCTGCATATTTGGTAATGTGGATATAATAACAAAAGTATATGCTGTGGAAAGAAAAATCAACTAAATGATGAATAGGGCCACAGAGGCAAAAAAGGTTTTATATATATATATACATTTAAATATATATATATAGTATATAATATGTATATACATGTATCTGAATATTGTATTTGAAAAGTATTGCTTCTGGTAGACAGGAGTGTGATTAAACATAAAAGAGGAAACAGATTTTAGTAAAAATTTGAGACCAAAGGACTCCAAACTGAAGACTTTTATATTTATATTTATATAATATTAATTTTAAAATATTAACCTGATGTTATTCTATTTTAACTTCAAACTTTCCAGATAAAGCAATTTTTCCCTTTGTAGCATTTTTTCCCCAACAGCAATAAGGAAACCAAAAGTGTATCGTATTTCTTTGTTGAAAAAAACGATTTCTATCACATTTCATGTTTGTACATAGCTTTTACGTAACACTTAAAAGAATTTTAATTTAATTCAATCATTTATCATTTCTTCCATAATCATTAAGTTAAATGTGAGTTTCTTTGAAACGAAACAAATTGCATGATTCTTCATATATAGTGGGATTTTGGGTGTAACGTACGTAGCCCATTTTAAAATTTGAAAATGTTTTCAGCTCTTTCATTCACCATCTAAAAGATCATTGACGGAGATCAACATGGAAGGGAAACTGTATAATCAAATTTCTTTAAAAGAATGTCATTACTAGTGAAAGTTAGGATTGATGACACAGAGAATTAATCATAACCATGATGTATACATTTCCCAGATATAAGAAGGTTGCCAGGAAGTTAAAATTATGAACTTCAATTTTTTTTTCTTTTCTTTTTTTTTCTTTTTTTTTTTTTTTTTAGTATTCAGTCCAAAGATTACAGAGCTCTCAGGATCAAATAATTTGAAAGCGTTTGCATGGTTTTCATGTAGTTAGAATATAGAGATGAGAAAACATGGGAAGATGTGTAAGTGATAATCATGGATATAAATGACTAGCTGTGCAGGTAATTATATTTTTGTGCATTGTATAAGAATACTGTGAAAGCTACAATAAAAAGGATGAAGAAAAATTAAATTAAAATAGAAAATGCTTTTCTCCAACCTACCAAATTGTATGTTTTATGTTTTTGCAAGTCATTTGCTCACGACAAAACAGAATCGTATTGCTTTTTCTACCCTGCCATAATTATACCTAATACCATGTCATTGGCCACTTGAATATTTTACCAAATGTTCATTATGTCTACTTATGTCAAGTATCAATACTTGTGGACTAATTTGAAGGTATAATTTCATCATACAATAAAGTTCTTATAAATAGTTTAATATGCTCAGTATTTTCTTTGTCTTTATTTTGTTTCCGTTTTTGAAGAAAAGAGGCATTTTTTTTTTAACTTGGGGATTATGCATCGAGGCTCACCTTCAGGTTTCAGCTGAGTGGCTGAGAAGGTCAGTAAAAATGAAAGCAAGTTTAGAAGGGATAGAAAGACAGGTTTGGTTCTGGACATCTTTACAATAAGGTGGTCCTACAGATTCATACTGTATATTCCTTTGAATCCCCAATTTCTAACAAAGTGTGGATGCTGAATAAAGTTTGAATGCTATTTAGCAAGCAAAGAACCTCATATAAAAATGTCCAGTAGGCAGTTGGAAAATCAAGCAATGCAAAATTTATTTATGCTCTTCACACTTTATGCTTTATGCTCTTATTTATGGTAGATAGTATACATTTAAGTATGTAATAAATACCTAATACATTTTAATTCTTTTTTTTTAATGTTTATTTATTTGAGAGAGAGAGATCATGTGTGAGAGGAGGGGAGGGGCAGAGAGAGAGGGAGAGAGAGAATCCTAAGCAGGCGCCACGCTTCTATGCAGAGCCCAACAAGGGGCTTGATCACAAGAAACGTGAGGGGCGCCTGGATGGCTCAGTCGGTTAAGCGTCCGACTCCGGAGCTGGTCATGGTTTCACGGTCCGTGAGTTGGAGCCCCGCCTCGGTGCTGACAGCTCCGAGCCTGGAGCCTGTTTCAGATTCTGTGTCTCCCTCTCTCTGTGACCCTCCCCCATTCATGCTCTGTCTCTCTCTCAAAAATAAATAAACTTAAAAAAAAATTAAAAAGAAATGTGAGCTAAAACAAAGTCAGATACTTACCCACCTGAGCCACCCAGGCATCCCTAATACATGTTAATCTTAACCATAAGAGTGATTAAAATGCTTACATGGTAAATAAATATTTTTTTTAATAATCCTCCCATCATTATGATAATTTCTAAAGTGATAGATTTATACTCTCTCTTTCCAGTTAATATTTACAATATTTGAAATATATGGTCTTATGGTGAGAATGATTTGATTTTTATTTACTGAAATATAATTGACAGACAATATTATATTAGTGTCAGGGATACGACATAGTGAATTAACATTTGTATATTTCGTGAAATGGTCACCACAATGTCTAGTCACAATATGCCACCTTACAAAATTATTACGATATTTTTTGAAATTTTTTCTATTTGAATACATTGACACAAAACATTACATTAGTTTCAGGAGTACAAGGTAGTGATTCAACTCCTCCATACATTATACCGTGCTCACCACAAGTGCAGCTGCCATCTGCTAGCATCCGACTCTCATTGATGATACTCTCCGTGCTGCGCCTTTTATGCTCATGACTTACTTATTCCATGAATGGAAGTCTGATTGACTATATTCCTCAAGCTGTACATTGCATCTGCATGACTGCTTTATTTTATAATTGGAGGTTTATCTTTTTTAAAAAATATTTTATTTTTAAGTACCATCTACACTCAACCTGGGGTTTGAACTCACAACTCCAAGATCAAGAGTAGCATGCTCTTCCAGCTGAGCCAGCCAGGCACCCCTGGAAGTTTGTATTTCGTAACCCCCTTTCATCCATTTCACTCACCCCCGACAATATTCCCTCCTGTTAACCATCATTCTGTTCTTTATATCTTTGAGTCTGGGTTTTGTTTTATTTGGGTTTTGGTTTTATTTAGATTCCACATACAAGTGAAATCATACAGTATTTTTCTAGATCTGTGTGACTTAATACTGTGTGACTTATTTTACTTAATATAATACTAGCAAGTCATTTATGTTGTTGCAAATGCCAAGATTTTATTAATTTTTATGGCTGAGTAGTATTCCATTGTATATATGGAACACATCTTCTTCTTCTCTCTCCCTATTTTTATTTTTATTTATGTTATTTCTCTCTTTTTATTTGAGAGAGAGAGAGAGAGAGAGAGAGAGAGAGAGAGAGAGAGAGAATGAGTGCAGGAAAGGGGCAAAGGGAGGGAGAGAGAATCTTAAGCAGTCTCCATGCTCAGTTAGTGTTTTCATTTACTCTGAATAGATTCCCTGTAGTAGTTGTTGGTTTATATAATAGCTCTATTTTTAATTATTTGAGGAACCTCTATACTGTTTTTCATAGTGGCTGTACCAATTTCTAGTGCTCCCTTTTCTCCACATCATCACCAACACTACTTGTTATTTCTTTTTCTTTCTTTCTTTCTTTCTTTCTTTCTTTCTTTCTTTCTTTCTTTCTTTCTTTCTTTCTTTCTTTCTTTTTATAATAGCTATTCTGACAAGTGTTAAGGTGATATTTCATTGTGATTTTGATTTGTAGTTCCCTGGTGGTTGGTGACGTAGAGCATCTTTTCATATGCTTGTTGGCTACATGTGTGTCTCTTCTTTGGAAAAATGCCTATTCAGATCATCTGCTCACTTTTTAATTGGGTTGTTTGTTTTGTTTTTGGTGGTGGTGGTATTGGTATTGAGGTGTATGAGTTCTTTATATATTTTGGATATTAATACCTTATTGGATATATTTGCAAAGGTTGATTCCCCTCAGTAGGTTGCTTTTTCATATTGTTAATGTTTTCTTTGCTGTAAAGAAGCTTTTGTTTGATATAGTCCCATTTGTATGTTTTTGCCTTTGGTTCTCTTGCCTTTGGAATCAGAGCCAAAAATTATAGCTAAGTCTTGAAGGCATGGCCTTGTTCAGATAATGATCCTTCTTGCTCAACCTTTCCTTCACTCTTTGTTGTCTCCTAAATTTTAGTGATTTTCTAAATTGCCTGGTTTATTCTTGACATGCCTGCATTTTTGAAGGTGTGGCAACACTTGTCAGTGATCCAAGGCGAAGAATCTCATTTAGCATGTAGTTTCAAGCTGATTGGAACCCTGACCTTCAGGTAGCAGCTTTTAAAGCACATCAATATAAACAATCTTGTGGGGCTGCAATTATTATTTTTGATGACCAGGAGTTCTGAAGGTGTCCCCTGGGCAACAGCTGACAAAATTAGGGCTCCAGACAAGTGTATAACCTCTTTTTTGAGGAGTCTCATATAGCTATATAGCAAGGCCAGGTCGTTTCACAACGATGGTGTCTTTCTACACCCATTTATACTTCAGTAATTTTTAATTCTTGACCTTAACACCTAAAGGATACTAAAATTACTCTGTTTTGCTTATTATAGAATTGGAACTCATGTTGCCCTCTGATGGGACAATCCTCCACTCAAATTGCCTCACCTCCAATTACTAATCTGTATTTCTCTTCACAAATATCTTGGTTATAGCCACAAGTCAACAAATTTTAGAATCAATTTGTCAAATTAAAAAAGAAACATACTTGATATTTGCAGGAGAAAATAACTCATATTTATTGGCTAATTATTGGAGAAATAATATTAAGTCTTCCCAATCTTGAACAAGTGTGACTCTCCATATGGTCCGGTCTCATTTTACTTTCTTAGTCTAATTTTGTACTTTACTGTTTTTATATGGTTTCTGCAAATTTATTGGAAATTTTGTTCATAAGTGGGTTTTTCTGTTGTTGCTATTAAAAATATCAACTCCTACATCTACTTAACCATTTATTGTGGATATATAACAAGGTTATTGATTTCATATATCATTTATAAACTGGCTATGCCTAACTGCGGTTTCAGTTTTTTACTCATTGTCGGACAGTTCTTTTTGGTTTCCAGCAGTATGGTCATATTAGCTACAATAATGATGATTTAATTCCTTTTTTTTCTTGTTATATCTCTTTATTCATTTTTTTTAATATATAAATCGGGTTGGTATCAGTTTGAAATGAGTTTAAAAATATTGCCATGAAGGAGCCTCCTTGACTTTTTTGACAATAACAATCTATGCAGAGGTCAAGTATAAGATTGATTGTTAGTTTGAAATAAATAGCTTTTGTCATAATAAATAAGTGACAATCTATCTCAAAAATTTTATGAGGAGTGAATGTTAAATTTTGCAATATGCTTTTTGACAACTATTGAGTTGATATTATTATTTCTATTTAATTTTATCGAATTTTAGTAATTGCTTTCCTATTGTGACCAAGAAGCAATAGAGGTTACCTCCCCCTTTATGGTAAATACTCTTAAATCTTGACTTTACATTGTCTGGGAAGTTCAGTGGACTCTCTGATATTTCTGTGAAGTCTCATATGCTCTTGCAACTTGTAGTCAACTTTGGTACTAATTTCCAGCTTTTGATGAATTATTTCTCTTCTCTTTACATCTCACTACCTGTTTGCTTATTTGTTTGTTTTAATACCCAATTCTATAATGATTCAAACGTGAAAATTTCTATGCTTTATTTCATAGTTTAGTTCTCTCTTTTAAATTTTCATTAATCCCCTTTTTTTCCTGCTGCAGGACTTACTATTTGAGTTTAGTTTTGCTTTTTTCAGGGTTCTGATTTGAATGTTTGTATTACATGACTAAAGTGTTCTATAGCTTTAAAAACCATTGTTAAAACATTCTGTCTAGCTTTATCTTTATCTTGGTTCTCCCTTCAAGCCATCACTGCATAATTGTCAAGGTCTGGGATGAGGCTAGAAGTGAGTTCAAGTTAACGTCAGTTTATTTAGGAAGTTTAATTTCTATGACACCCAATACTGAGTATGAGGTAGTCCTGTGTCTCTACATTCCTCTCTTGACAACAATTCTGTTCAGCCAAATTACTTTTCTTTCCATTCATACATTGTTTCTGCTCCATGCATTTTTTTTTTATGTTATTCCTCTGTCTATAATGTTCTTCCATAAAATGTTGGCATGGCTAACTTCATATTATTCAAGTTTCAGATTGCATCTCACCTGTTTAGAAAATCCCTCCTTGATCATGGTATTTAAATTTTTTTCAGGTTTCATCACCAACCACTGATTATGTTATTATCCTTTTAATTTCTTCATAGCATTTTATCATTATTTTGTATAATTTAGATTTGTTTTTTCATATGCAAAAACAAAAGCAGTGCAGCGATCTGTAACTGAGTTCCATCTCATGTGTCATATTGATTCCATGACAAACTTTGGATACTGCCACATAAAATATTAGTTAAATATTTGATTATAATATCGTTATTGTCCAGCCAGTAAATAAATTTAATCAGTAAACAGTAAACGTAATCTGAAGGTTTCTGCTTTACAAATTTATTTGGCAATAAACATATAAATAGTTTATCCTCTATGATATACGAAAAGAAGATGAAAATTTAAAGAGCTAGAAAAGTGATTCCGAGATACAGAGGGCATAATTCCATGGTATATAAAGACTATAAGTAGACTATATATTCTATTCTATATGTAGAATATATTCATTTGGAATTTTTAAATCTATCTATCTATATACATGTATACATATATATATATATATATATATATATATATATAGTAGTGAAATCAACTACTGCTATAAAATGTTTCAACATATTTAACAGTACCAAAACCTGATTTAGAATGCACATGCATATATATAGATATAAACATTTAGTTTCCTTCTCCAAAACTGATATTACTGTATTTTAATGAATACACATTTCATTTATTGCATTAATACATTAGTACCAAGGCTCACGTGGTTTAAAAAAGAATATACTAACACTTGTCTCATACTAAAACCCTTACTTTAAAAAATGTTTATTATTATTCTTTAGACTAAATTTAAAACCTGACATGAAATAATTTGCTTTTTAGATGCAGGATAAGTTTACTTGAATTACATTCAGGAAGCAGTGCCATGGGAATAAAGGCTGAAGCAAACTGTCAGCCATGGAGTGGTTGATAAGTATAATTTATCTTCACCATTTGCCGCACCCCAACCTCGTTGTTAATCACACAGGGAAGTATTCAAAAACGTGCAGGTTAAATATAGTATCAAAGAAGAAAATGCCGGTAAATTTGTTATTTGGCTTTAAAGAAAATAAAAGCACCTCTCAGAGACTATAGAAATATTTAATTATTGAAGATTTTAAACAAACTAGATTAATGCTGGGGACATTTTAACACATATTGTTATTGCTTCCCCATTTTATTACATGAAAATTTTAAAGATTTCTATCAAATTTTCCAAACACTTTACTTTTTTTAAGTTTTTACTTGAATTCCAGTTAATTAATTTAGCTTCAGGTGTACAGTATAGTGATTCAACATTTCCATACAACACCCAGTCCGCATCACAACGAATGCACTTCTTAATTCCCATCACCTACTTAACTTTTCCCGCTACCTGCCTCCCTTCTGGCAACCATCGGTTTGTTCTCCATAGTCAAGAGTCAGTTTCTTTAGACATTTTTCCAAAGAAGATATGCAGATGGCCAACAGACACATGAAATGATGCTCAACATCAGTGATCATCAGGGAAATGCAAATCAAAAGTACAATGACATATCACCTCACACCTTCAGAACAGCTAAAATCAACAACACAAAAAACAACAGGTATTGGTGAGGATGTGGAGAAAAGGGAACCCTCTTGCAGTGTTGGTGGGAATGCAAACTGGTGCAGTCACTCTGAAAACCAGTATGGAGATTCCTCAAAAAGTTAAAAATAGAACTACCCTATGACCTAACAATTGTACTACTAGGTATTTCCCAAAGAATACAAAAACACTAATTCAAAGGGATACATGCACCCAATGTTTATAGCAGCATTATCTACAGTAGCTTAATTATGGAAACAGCCCAAGTCTCTCTCTCTCTCTCTCTCTCTCTCTACATATATATACATATATATACATATATATACATATATATACATATATATACATATATATACATATATATACATATATATATATATATATATATATATATATATAATACATAAAATGGAACATTACTTAGACATTAAAAAAATGAAATCTTGCCACCTGCAACAACATGGATGGAGCTAGAGAGTATTATGCAAAGTGAAATAAGTAAAAGAAAGACAAATACCGTACGTGGAATTTAAGAAACAAAGCAAACAAGCAAAGGGAAGAGAGAGAGAGAGAGAAAGGCAAACCAAGAAATAGACTTTTAACTGTAGAGAACAAACTGCTGGTTATGAGAGGGGAGGTGGGTGGGGGTAAATAGGAGATAGGCAATAAGGAGGGCACTTGTGATGAGTACTAGGCATTGTGTGGAAGTGTTGAATCAGTATATTATACATCTGAAACTAGTATTACACCGTATGTTAACTAACAAGAATTCAAATAAAAACTGTTAAAAAATCATCTTCCTCTTGGTTTGCCTCTCTTTATTTGTTTTGTTTCTTAAATTTCACACATGAGTGAAATCATATAGGCATGCAACTCTTGATCTAGGGGGCGTGAGGTTAAGCCTCATGTTGAGTGTAGAGCTTACCTAAAATTTTCCAAGCACTTTTAAGTCAAATCCATAGGAAATCTATGGAGCTCTTAAAAAAGAATAGAAAAAACTATGAAGAAAATATATTCTATAACTAATATTACAAGTGGAAAACAACTTTTATATTCTGAAATAATGAAATATATATCCTAGTAGATACTGAAGGGACTATATTAAAAGGAAACTTGTTTGAGCTCCATCCTGATAGGCAGCTGATGACCAGGAAGGTTTCTATGCCCTAAATTCTAGAATACAAGTAGCAACAATTGTTTTAGAAGCAGCATTTCTGTGCACTGTTGTAGTTTATTATTCTATTCCATTATCTCTTTTCTTTTTAACTTTTAGCAAGCCATGGAAATGTTGTTCTTGGATGCTCTTGACAAAATGTTACATGCAGGGTGGATCTCAAGGTCGGTGGAAAGCAAAGCATCTTGCTCCACTAATAGTAATACAGGTATCTCCCACTTTTCAAAAGTTCATGTTATGCCAGTTGCTTTTATGAAAGACCTATGTAACTTTTTTTTTTTGTTAAATGAAAGAAATATTAAGAGGACTTTTGCTTTTATGAAAAAGGCAAAAAGTAAAAATAGTTTTCAGCATTTATTTTGCAGTGAGCCATTAAAAGGGCAGCACACAACCTGAACACCAAGAGGGCACCCCCAAGCTCCTTCACCAGGAACTACGCACATCTCATCATCAAGTTGCCACATCTTTGAACTCTGTCTGTGAGTATCCATTTTATCTCAATTTATTTTGTGCACCCACTAGCAGGATGTGTCCTTAGGTATCAGAAAAGCCTAAGAGACATTATTTTGTGGATCTATCTGGGAACACTCAAAAAAACTTTCCATACGAATTTATGGAAATTGCTTCTTCGCTTTACTCAATTGTGGCTTGTGAAAGGATGTATAGAAATATTCTACTTTCAGATAGCAGGGGAAACCTGCAGCATTTTCTTTATTTGTTTGCATGAGACCTAAATCATTTGAGTATTTAGAACACCTTTTTACCAAAGTACTCATAAGCATTTTACCACACAACATTTTTAAATAAAGTTAAGGTATAATGAAGAAAGGATAGAAAACAAATAAATACAATAAAAATCCAAGGAGGAAAATTCCAATCTTGCTGGAGCTAAACTTGAATTCTCATTAAGGTCACCAACTCAGTGATTCTGCACAGACTAAAAATCTTTTCTTAACCTTGGTATTTTAGCTAAAAATATACATCAATGGCTTTTAAAATTTAGTCTGCACTTAGAATCACTGAGTTTTTTAAAACACAGATTGCTCCTGTCTCTCTCTGTCTCAAAAATAAATAAAACGTTTAAAAAAAAAAAAAAAGGGGGCGCCAGTGTGGCTCAGTCGGTTAAGCATCCAACTTCAGCTCACGTCACGATCTCATGGTCCGTGACTTCGAGCCCCACGTCGGGCTCTGGGCTGATGGCTCAGAGCCTGGAGCCTGCTTCCGATTCTGTGTCTCCCTCTCTCTCTGCCCCTCCCCCGTTCATGCTCTGTCTCTCTCTCTCAAAAAATAAATAAAACGTTAAAAAAAATTAAAAAAAAATAAAACACAGATTGCTCTTTCGGGTAAATTTGGGGTGATTCCAGGGATTTTGCATTTTTAACAATTTCCCAGATTATGTTAATGCTATTGCTGTTCTAGGGACCACACTTTGAGCAACATTGTCATATACCATCTCACACGTGCACGCACGTAGCAGTAGCAGGACAACTCTTTTCCAGCAGCCAGAATCTCTTCTCGGAATCTAATTTTAAACCTAATTGTTTCTGACTTGACATCTTTAATGTTGTACATGTTTTTCCTATTCTGGGATGTAAAGGAATGTACTGTTTATTAGTCAAACTTTTAATGACAATAGTATAAATACTACTAACTTAGTAACATGGAATAACCATGTAAAATTAGTCAATTTATCCATGCCCCAAAAACATTGTTCTCTGAATAGAACATTTGTTTAAATAAATGAAGGGATCTTAACAGTTAGTGCCATTGCTTCAGTTGTTGTGAAAAAGAGTAGAATTTTAGGACCACTCTCTCTGAGCTAGTAAGTTTGACCAGCACCTGGAACATGTCAACTTATGTAATCTTTCTAAGAGCTTATTATATGTATTGAAATATTACTATTTAAAGAAATGTGGGGGAAACTCAAAACACACAGAACTCATCCTTTGCCATTTATCCAGCAAGTAGTGGATCTGACATCTAAATCAGGCAATTTGACTCCAGAGACCACACTGTGGTCTTGTGCAAATTAATGAGAATGAATGTAAATGAATGAGAGGCCTCAAAATCATAAGTTATAACATATAGGTCTATATGCAAGGTATACTTGATCTTTTCAAAGCAATCGATTGTTTGTTGTATCATTTATGATTATATTTGTCTGAAAGTAGCTAAAGAATAAAAACATAAGATTGGCTTAATATTTCTTTTCCATATTTAGAGAGTCAAGAAAGGAAATAGTAGAGATGGATATATGCTACATATGTCAAGGAACCAGCCTTCTTATACCTTATTCTTTTGTCATGTTTGCTTTCCATTCTCAGTGTTATCTAGTGGCTCAATGTAGTTACTAGAGACTTAGCCACTTTTTTTCTCCTGCGTCATGGGCAAATGTAAGTAGAAATCAGGGATGATATATGCCTTGCATTACAGGCACTTCTCAATTGGGGTGAATGGGTGGCTCAGTTGGTTGAGCGTCAGACTTTGGCTCAGGTCATGATCTCCCAGTCCACGAATTCGAGCGCTGCATCAAGCTCCGTGCTGACAGCTCGGAGCCTGCTTTGGATTCTGTTTCTTCTCTCTCTCTCTTCCCCCGCCTCCCCCCCCCACCCCCCTCTCACACTCTGTCTCTCTCTCTCTCTTCCTCAAAAATAAATAAACATTTAAAAAAAATAAGGCACTTCTCAATTAATGTACAGAGCATTTCCCTTTTAACATATTTGCAGAACTTAGTCACTGGGCCACATAAAGTGGCAAAGAAAGCTAATAATATAGTCTTTTAGAGTAGCCATGTGCCTACTAAAAATCTGGTTTTTCGTTACTGCAAACAGGAAAAGAATAGACTCGAAGAAAATTGTAAATCTCTTGCCAAATGTGCTGCTTGCTATCAATGAGTCACCTCGACCTTTGACAGAGGTAATGTCATACATAGACATTAAATAGTTTTTTTTCTTTGTGGGCACACAGGATGACTACATTTCCCAGTCTTCCTTTAAGTTAAATTGCGTATATATGATTCAGGAATAGCCAATGAGATTTGGGTAAAAGTGATGCAGGAACTTCAGACCTGGATTTGAAAACTATATAGCAAAATCATCCAGCTGTTTCTACTCCTGAAACAGTAATTGGGGGGTCCATTTTTCCAGAGTGTCTAACTTCAGGTCATGAGGGTTACCTCTACATACACTTTTACACCCTTAAGTTCATAGAATTCAAGATGTATTTGCTACCATAGCATAGTCTAACCTATCTGAACAGTATAAGAATTATTTAAGCAGAAAGGCACCTTCTGTAAATGCTATTTATTACACCAAGAATATGTTTATTGAATTTATACAGTGTACCAGTAACCCATAATAGATGCTACAGATACAATTATAATGACCCAAAGTTCCTCCCCTCCAGGAGTGTGTAGTTCAGAGAGAATCTCCTAAAATAATAATGCACTCTCAGTCAGAGTCAGCTTCAACGTACCAAATTAATAAGTGTACCATCAATTCTCAAAACCCTCTGAAGGGAACTGTTGGTACTCATATTGTCTCTAGTAAAAGAGTAAATGAGGAGGGGCGCCTGGGTGGCGCAGTCGGTTAAGCGTCCGACTTCAGCCAGGTCACGATCTCGCGGTCCGTGAGTTCGAGCCCCGCGTCGGGCTCTGGGCTGATGGCTCGGAGCCTGGAGCCTATTTCCGATTCTGTGTCTCCCTCTCTCTCTGCCCCTCCCCCGTTCATGCTCTGTCTCTCTCTGTCCCAAAAATAAAAAAAAAAAAAAAAAACAAAAAAAAACAAAAAACGTTGAAAAAAGAGTAAATGAGGAGACAGTTTTTAAGAAAAGCTAAGCAAGATAACTGGAATGAGGTCAAAGGCATAAAGAATTAAGAACCCAAACTCTGGAATCAGAATGCCTCGGTTCAAACTTTGTTCTACCACCTACTTTCTCTGTATCCTTGGCAAGTTACTTAACTTGTGGGCAAGTGCCTCACATTTATGATCTATAAAATAAGGATAATAATAGTATTTATTTCATGGGTTGTTAAAATGATTAAATGAGTTGTTATTAGTAAAATTATTAGAACAGTGGCTGGAATAAATAAGTATTCTCTAAGTACTTGTTAATAATATCTGAGGACTATACTTCCCGGTTTGCTCTTAATCAAGACTCTTCAAAGACTAAAAGTAATACTTAACACTTTTACCCAATCATTATACTGGTAAGTTATAATAGTAGCAAGCTATTAAAATGTGTTTCATGAAATTAAATAAAACAGCATTTCTCTTCTTTTTTCAAAACTTGTCAATATAAAATACAACAATGAAAAGGCAAATATAGACAAGCATAAAACATTCCCAAATCAAATTGTTCTTGTTCCTATGCTCTGTATTATATTGTCTTCTTAATGTAATATGTTTGAGCTGCTCTCACACAAGAAACCATTGTGAATAAGTTGTTGGGTTTAATTGGTCTCTACTATAAAAATATCTTTGACAAATAGAACTGTCTCATATTGAGTTAAATTCAAAAAGGGGCAAATTTGGTTTCATTCAAAACACATTTCAATAAAATGAATAGGGGCACAAATTTCTATTTTATAATATTTCAGTAGAAGGAAATACAGTGCTTTACACAATTGGGTACTCGGTAAATCTATTTAATTTTTTCAATTGATGAAAAATACATAAGAACATCTAGGCCACTGGAAAACTGCTGCTTTGAAAAACGAGGTACAGCATGTCACCGTCCTGCAGAGGCTTCCCGTAGGAATTATTCTTAATATTGATGTCATGTTAATTTATAGACAGAAATCAATAATAAGTCTCCAAAATATTTAGGATTTTAATGCCATCATTGTAAGTCAACCCATCCATCCACTCAACAAGTATTTATTAATTGTATTCTATGTACTGTGAACAAATTAGATGATTTCTGTTTTCATGAGACAAACAGTAAACTTAATAAATGAGTGAATTGTATAAAATGTTAGAAGGTAAGAATTGCCATAAAAAGTAAACAAAGTAAGGAGGACAAGAAATGTCAAGGATGTGGGCATTGCAATTTTGAGTAAGATGGTCAGCACAGTCCTCACTGAAAAGGGAGAAGTTTTAAGGAACTCCAGGGATACAGCCATGCAGATTTATTTCAGAAAGGGAAAAAAACAAAACAAAACAAAACAAAACAAAACAATGCAAAGGGTCTGAGGGGGGAACTGTACTTGTTCCCATCAGAGCAAAGACAGCCAGTGTGAAAGGGGAAGTAGAGATGAAGTCAGAAGTTATTAAGAAATGTTATCATGTAGAGCCTGCAGGTCTTTGAAATGACTAACACTTTTATCCTTGGTAAAATGGGAGCCATGCCATCTGCCTTGTGGAAAAGAGATTCTCTTCTCTAGGGAGATAAGGAAAGAATATGGGTTCCTATTTAGTGGACTACTGGTATAACACAGGGAAAAAAAAAAATGGTTGGGGCTTGAACCCAAGTGGTAGCAATGAGTGGAATGGGAAGTGACTGGACTAAAGATATATTCTGAAGTTGATGCTACAGGATTTCTGGCTGCATTTCATATACACTGTTAAAATAAATGAATGAAGGATGTTTCTAAGGTGTTTTGCTGGAGCAACTGGATGGAAAAAGTCACATTTAACTAGTTTAGGAAGACTATCATAGTTCATTTGGTAAATGAAGGACTTGGATAGATAACTTTAGAGTTCAAGGGTAAGGTCTAGGTAGGAAAAATAAATCTGGGTACTCTCAAAGTAAAAAAAATGTGAAATCAACGACACTGGAAGCAATCATCAAAATGAAGAGTTGATAGATAAGAGAGATGGATGACACAAGGATAAAACTCAGGGACGTTTTGATGGTTTGATGTTGGGAAGAAAAAAAAAAAAGCAGCTGATAAAAAAGCCTGAATGGGAACAGCTGATTATAGACAAAGAAAATCATGGGGGTTCAAGCAAGTGAGAGAGTAATCAACTGTCACATGCTGCTGAGAGGCAAGGTAAAATGAAGACTGAAACCTCCCCACCAAATTTAACATCGTGATGCCATTGGCCATCCTGATAAGAAGGATTTTGATGAATTAGTGAGCATGGAAGACTTCCTGGAGTGTGTTTAACAGAAAAGTGGGCACGTGGTATCAGTGCTTCTTAACTGAGAGTTTATTGCTGAGGGTGTGGGGAGGCTGCAAACAACAAAACAAAAAGACTGCAGTCAATAAAGTTTTTTTACTACACATTTTTAATTTTGGATAATTTTAAATTTATAGGTAAGCTGCAAACATAGCACCAAGTTTTCCATATATCTCTTATTCAGTTTCCCCACTGTTAACAGTTGCCATTATGATGGTACATTTGTAAAAACTAAGAATTTTCACATTACTATTAACTAACATTCAGACTTTATTTAGATTTCTTCAGTTTTTCTATTCATGCCCTCTTTCTCTTCTAAGAACCAGCCCAGCGTACCATTTCATTTAGTTGTCATGTCTCCCAGTCTTCTCTAGTCCATGACAGTTTCTCAGTCTCATCTGACAATTTCATCAGGAGTATTAGACCAGCATCCCATTGGATGTCTCCCAACATTGGATTGTCTGATCTTTAAGAGAGAATTATTTTAAAAATTTCTTTTTTTTAATGTTTATTTATTTTTGAGAGAGAGAGAGAGACAGAGCACAAGCAAGGGAGGGGCTGAGAGAGAGAGAGGGAGACAGAACCCGAAACAGGCTCCAGGCTCAGCAATGTCAGCGCAGAGCCTGACTCGGGGCTTGAATCACGAACTGCAAGATCATGACCTGAGCCGAAACCAGACACTTAACCGACTGAGCCACCCAGGCGCCCCTAAGATGGGATTATTTTAACAGAAAAAAAATATGGATGGGGTTATGAAATGCAATTATTCTTTTAACATAAGAAATTCATTTTTTGTAGGCAAATAATCCAGTAAAACCCGCAGTCTTTATTGGAATCTAGGTCTTTTAAGGACGGAAAGGCTATGAATTATGGTTTGGCCCCTGGTAAGTGCAGAGTAAATAATACCTGCAAACACAATCATGATGATTATCACCTTGTCTAAGGTAATAAAAATAGAAAGTGAGGGATCTATCATTTATTAAAATCTCTGACTCCAAAGATATTAAAAGGATAATAAAAAAAACACTGACAAAAACTTTAAGCCAATAATTTTTTTTATATTAGACAAAAAGTGAAAATTTCCCAAATGACTCAAACTACTAAAGTTCATTCAAGGAGATATGAATAACCTGAAAATTCCTATATCTATTTATTAAATTAAATTTAGTTAAAAGCCTTTCTAGAAAGAAAACTCTAGACTAAGAGAACTTTATTGGTGAATTCTACAAAACTTCAAAGAAGATATAATAAGGAATCCTCACAATCTCTATCAAAAGAAGAAGAAGAAGAAGAAGAAGAAGAAGAAGAAGAAGAAGAAGAAGAAGAAGAAGAAGAAGAGGGAGGAGGGGGAGGATGAGGAGGAAGGGACAATTTCCAACCCTTGTAGAAGACCAATATCATTCTATTATCAAAACCAAAGACATTACTCAAAAATAAAACTACTGTAAAAACCCTTCATGAATGCTGACGCAAAAATACATAAGCAAATATTTTAAAACAAATCCAGTAACATATAAAAGCAAAATACAGCATGACCAAGTGGGCTTTATCACAGTAATTAAAAGTTGATTTAGCACTTGAAAATCAATTTAATTTAAATTATATTAAAAGAACAAAAAGGAAATTTAGTAAAATTATTTCAAAATGCAAAAAAGCATTTGACAAAATTCAATATAATAAAAAAACATTATCAAAAACTTAACATTAGAAGATGGATCCTGCAAAGTTATAAAAGATATCTACAAAAAACATAACATTATGATTAATGGTAAAATAGCAAATGATTTCCACCTAATATCAAGACAAGGTACAGATTTCTGCTCATTCCCTTTCTATTCAGTATGTTCTACAAGTCCCGGCCAATGAAATAAGACAAGGAAAAAATAATAATAGTGGTCAACCCTCAACATTCACACTAACAAATCATTTTAAAATTGGACCATGGGTCGTGTTGGTGGCTCAATTGGTTAAAGCTCCAACTCTTGGTTTCAGCTCAAGTCATGATCTCATGGTTCATGGGCTCAAGCCCCACATTGGACTCTGCAGCTGGCAGTACAGAACCTGCTTGTGATTCTCTCTCTCTTTCTGTCTCTTTCTCCTGCCTTTTTTTTTTTTTTTAAATATTTACTTATTTTTGAGAGAGAGACATACAGAGTATGAGCCAGGTCAGAAAGAGAGGGAGACACAGAATCCAAAGCAGGCTCCAGGTTCTGAACTGTCAGCACAGAGCCCAACACGGGCTCAAAATCACGAACCATAAGATCATGACCTGAGCTAAAGTAGGACACCCAACCAACTGAACCGCCCAGGCACCCCAAGCTTGTGCTGTCTCTCTCAAAATAAATAAATAAACTTTTTAAAAAAATGGGCCAAAGATTTGAACGGATACTTCACAAAATAAGATATGAAGATGAGTAATAAGAACATGGATGATATTCAATACTTTTCATTATTGAGAAACACAAACTAAAACCACAATGAGATACCAGTGGTATGCACTTACTTGAATGGCTAAAATTAAAGACAAATACTAAATATGTAAAGATGTGAAACAAATGAAACTAACAATATTTGCTGGTGGAGTGCATAATAGTATAAGCCTCTTTAGTAGTTAGTGTAATGGTTTCTATATAGGTAAAAATATTAATTTACAATCCAGGATCCAACTTTTAGAATTAACCCAGGAGGAATAAAAACATTCTAACAAAAATACTGTCTCCCAAATGTTCTTAACAGCTCTATATACCAGAGTTAAAAACCTGGACACATCCTTATTAGTTAGATAAATTGGGGCACAACCATACCATGAACTACTTCTTATCAATTAAAGATGAATGAGTTACCAATATATGCAAAAATCTTAAAAGAATTATGCTAAATGAAATAATCCAGACACAAACACCTGCATTCTGTGAGTACTTTGAAAGGTAATAGAATATACCATCCCAACATAGGATTGTATGAATTCATGACATGCCACCCCAAAATATGTCGCTTTGGCATACTGATGATTTTAAGCTGTAGGTACTTGAAAAACAAATGTAGGGAGAGGCTTTCTCTTAATTCCCCTTAGATCCTCTAAAGATCCTCCAAAGGGAACTCAAATGTCATAAATCCTCTCCCTGGAAATATCATCAAAACATGAAGATAGTCTTTTATCTCAAGAACGGAGACTAGAAGTCAACAGCACACTCAAATGGATTTTGTCACAAACTCTAAGACCTTCCAACTATTCTTCTAAGGGCTCATTCATCTATCCAAACTACTGTTTACTTTCTGTTAAGCAGTCTACATTTCTCTTCCCCTTTCCCTGTTAAAATGGTATGTAAGCCTGAATTCTAAAGCTAACTCTTTGAGTTAACTCATCTTTTCTTGGGTATCTTCCATACTTATGCAAGTTATTCATGTTAATAAAGTTCTATCAATTTTTCTTTTGTCGATCTTTTTGTTATTATTACTACAAGAGTCTTAGCTAAGAACTCAGACAAGTTGAGGGAAAATTAGTTTCCTCCCCTATACCTTTCATATGCATATCTAGAAAATGAAAAGCTACAGTGCTAGTAAGCAGATCATGTGTGCCAGGGGGCAAGGAGCAGGAGGAATTTAATGACAGCAATAGTGCAAGAGAAAACTTTCTGGAATGATGGAAATGTTTAAATCTTGACTGTAATGGTAGTGGTTACATAATTGTATGTACATGTAAAATATTTAACCCCCAAAAGGAGGAAGGCATAAATTAAAGAAAAAAAAAGAGGAAGGAAGGAAGAAAGGAAAAATTACGATAGCCCCACTTAACATTTTTTCTACTGCCTGTTTGGTGAAACTTTGATTCTGTGACATACTTAGCATCTTTCCAATAAAACCTATTTTTGTTTTAATCTCACTTAGGTTGACTTTTTTTTTTTTAATTGAGAAATCACCCTGTTTCAGTAAAGATGTACCAGAGAGATGGGTGTAGGAAATAGAAATTCAGAGAAATTCAGCAACTTTTGATGTTGGTTTAAAAGTTGAGGTAGCTAAAAGAAATAAAGATATGAAAATTTGGGAGGCCTTGGTATTTAGTGTCAAAGAGATAATAACAGATCTTCATGTTTCCTTACTTAGGACAAGTACCCATTAGGAGTGAAATTCTAGGTACCCAGGAGCCGCTATCATAAAATAATGTGATGTGGATGTGGAATGTTGGCATTGTGCCTTCAGAGAGTTTCTTGGAATATTAGCTAGCTCAAAGAAAGAGAAAAATAAGCTTAAATCTAAACATTCTTATTTCAAAGCACAGAATGATATATAGAGCCTTTCTATGATAATGCTGAAAGAACTTCAGTTCAAATAGAATTTTAGGGTTATTGCTGCAAACCCAAATCAGAGCTTGCTTTCACTATAAATAATAAGATAATTCACCAAGGTGGCTAAATATGAAATTCATACACAAATTCAATAGTTTTGCTATTTAAAAAATGTAGTAAATATATTAGAAGAAGTACCAACAATACCAAAATAAATAAATAAAATGCATAGGAATAAGAAGAGGGGCACCTGGGTTGGCTAAGCGTCCGACTTCGGCCCAGGTCATGATCTCGCAGTCCGGTGAGTTGCAGCCCTGCGTCAGGCTCTGTGCTGATAGCTCAGAGCCTGGAACCTGCTTCAGATTCTTTGCCTCCCTCTCTCTCTCTCTCTCTCTCTGCCCCTCCCCCACTTGTGCTTTGTCTCTGTCTCTCTCAAAAATAATAAACATTTTAAAAAACTTTTTTAAAAAAAGGAATAAGAGAAATTAAGAGGAAATGGGCAAACAACACTCTGTGGTTTACAGAATGAGAACAAGAAGTATGGGACTGAAGAGAGAGGGAATAGGACTGTGTACAGCAGCTCCTCTCCTTGATTTCCTACCTCTGAACTCTGCCTACCAACTTCATCTCTGAGTGCAAAACACCAACTTCCAAGCATTAAGGAGAGAGAGTACAATGGAGGTGAATTTTTGCTAAAGAAATCCAACTTGTAAATGTCTAGGAATATTAGGGTAACTGGTTGTGAGTGTGCTTAGCCAAGAATAAAGTCCTCTGTCTCAACATTCCTGGGCTTCTCAACTCATGGAAGCAAGAATGGCTGCTTGACATGCTGTCTTCAATCATAAAAATTTATTAAAAGCCCTTCTTCTTTCTCATTCTTCACTGTGAACTTTCTAGAATCAAGTTTCTAAGTATTAGGGAAATCCCTAATTAGAAAAAGAAGGATCAAGCTAAAAAAAAAAGGCAGAAATTAAAATGTTTTGGCACAAGAGATCCTGAGGGACTGAAAATTTTCTGTGCCAATCCTACATATCTTTGTCCTTTGTGCATTCTTAGACTGACAGCTGTTTTCCCCTATTCTGTCTTGCAAATAATCCTATTCTTTTCAACTCATTTTGATTAAAAAAAATTGGCCAGATTATGGACCCTAGTATGAGGGACATATTTTTTTTCCTTTTTTCAAGGATTTTTTTAAAAACGAACTGTTTCCAAAACTAGCTGAACTTCAGTTAACCACTCTTGTTAAAGCTTTATAAACACCCCACCCAATTCTACAGACCTCTTCATCCGCACTTTCTCATGACACAGCTCTCAAAATAAAGGCTTGAGTTTAATGGTGTTACAACTGATTTTATTCAAAGTAGGAGATAGAGATAATCAAAGAGACAGGAAAAAAGGAAACTTTCATCTTTGAATAAAAACGTACCCGGGTTCAAGTGTAGGGTCAGTCACTCATTTGGGACTTTACAAAACACCAAATTTTCTGAAGAAATTTAAATCCTACTTAGGGAATTTGTCATTGAATTGTAAGCAAGGATGCTTGCCTAGGTTCCTAAAGGACTAAACCCTTCCTTAGCCCAGTTCCTTATTCTCATTTCTCTAGATTAAGACACTGTTTGAATATCTGGACAAACTTCCTTTTACTGACCAGTGCTTCCAGAGGTAAATATTCAAGTTCAACTCCAAGTTTGGAGACCTTCTAGCTTATTTCATATTTTTATACTGTGGCTTGAGTGTAAAAAATGGGATTTCCCCTGTCCTCCAAACTCAAGAAAGTGGGAAAATCATTAAAATTGAAACCATCTTGGATCTTTTACACCCACCAATCTATGCAACTACTTCTAATCTTCACTGTTCAAAGCCCTCATAACTCTTCCAATTTCAAAAGCAATATAATTCCAATTATTATAAGACTTCAATCCTTGTAGGCAAGATTGAAATCTTGTAACAACCTAGTTATGTGACTCATTGTTTGGTAAAATTACTTTTTTATTCATTATAATGGAAGGGTTATAACTGATAATTGGAAAAAATATTTTCATTGGATAAAATTCTTACAAGGGAAAAAATGGGAAGGGGGAATTTTGATGAGTTTCATTTATTACGTCAGGAATATAGTGAGATACTGTGTGGTACTTTACAGGCCGTAAATAGTCTCATAGTTATTGTGACCCTCTAAAATTTATATTACCAGTTACTTTAAAACTGAAGAAACCAAATCTTAGGAAAATTTATGAATTTCTAGAAGTTCCAAATGAGTAACTGATGTCATACTTGAACCCAGGTATGTTTGTATTCAAAGACCAAACTCTATTTTATCAGTTTTACTATTTGAATGTTCTTACCACTCCAACCAGAATTCCCCATGCATGCTCCCTTCCCATATCCCCATCATTTCACACATGAAACAACAGACTTTTACAAGGCATCTCTTATTTAGTCTTTAAAAGAAAGAGTGTGGCATAGTTACAGAAGAGACTTAGAAAGAAGTTTATTCAAGGTCATCAGTTTGAATATGAGATTTGGAATCCAAACCCAGATCCTCTGTTTCTAAGTGTATGATTTTCCATTAAATGAAGACAAGGGGGAAAATAAAGAAAAATTATTGACCATAAAGAAATCTTATATCTGTGTTTTATTCTTGTTAATAATGAATGTTAGGGTTTACATTCAATGAACGATATTCATCTACCAAACTTTATTTATCTATTATTTTTAATTATAACATTGATATTTATAAACTTTGTAAACTTCTGGATTCTTAATGATATAATGAGTTCTCTAGGAAGTCTTTAACAGTTGATTATTGCACAAAACAATATAACAACGAATAAAAGGCCATTTTTAATGCTTAGGTTAAAAAGTCAGAAGATGGCTGAACCACATAGAAGATACATAAACTCAACACAAATAAATAAACCAAGTTAATTTTAACTCCATTCTTAACCATATGCTTTCAAATAAGAAAAAACAAACTGATTCCATAAGAGAACATACTTGTATAAGCTAATGATGCTTCTTTCAAATAATATTATAGAGGCCTTTAAAGAATAGAGGTGTTTTAAGTATGAGGCCACCTTTTTTTTTATTTTTACCTCTTCTGTATAGGTTTGTTATCCTGAGCTTTTGTGACCCTTTATATTCGTTTCCCTACCTTCCAAATGGCTTAGCCTGGCCTTTTACTCCATCTCAATTACATGATCAGGAGTTTTACAGTAGAAATGGTTAGCATCAGAAGAAAAATCTATTCACCAGAGGTAATTGAAAAGCCCAGGTGCTTCTCTATCTTGTTACTCTTCAGCTTTTCTTCTCTATATCCATTAGTTTGGAAGGTAAGTTCTTATCCAAAGCAGACCTTCTCAAGTTTGAGTCTCCCTTTAACCAATGGTCCTCTACTATTATGAACTATAATAGAAGTCAAATTACAGATGAAAATCTTTTCACTTCACACATACAGTGGTCTCCATAAGGAGAAGTATTATTACACTTTGTAGGAATTGTGTGTGGGGGGGGGGGAGAAACCCATCTATCCAACCTTATGTTTCGTTGCCATAGCCAAAGATGTGCAGTGTATATGTACACACATGAATATATACTATGTACAAATGTTTATATAAACTTATAATTTACCTTGTTATATTTAGCAATCAGATAAATGTAATTCCTCATATACAAAGACAGATAAAAATTCACTTGTAGGAGAATTTTGAGGGTAGCATGGCTTCAAACTAAAATGTTCCAATGACACTTGCTACAAAAATGCATCTCCATTTAGTCTTTTTAATATGGAGGGAATTAGAAAATAATATTTACTTCCTGGGGCTGACCTATCTAGAATTAACCAACTTATCTTTATAGAAGCAGGAGAGTTTTTAAGCGGCTTCCCAAATTCTTAGGGTATTTAGCAATAGGAAGAATCTGTTGGTAGATGATTAATGCATTGACAAATACATACTGCTTAAATGCATACAGTGCTATACTTATTCCAGGGTGGATACATAATAGGGAAAGACAGGTTTAATGTTTTTACACAGTTAAGATACAGATAGGGAGAGAATGGTAAATTACATGGAGTAACTACAAAACAGTCAAGTGCAAATTAAATTCAAAGAAGAAAATTGGTGAGAATTGAGGAAGTAGGTATGAATTTTTCGATAAAATTGATTGGAAGGAATAGAAGCAGCCATGGAACAAGAGGAGAAATGACGGTGTGCAATGCCCTCTTATTGGCACAATCACACTGCCTGAGCTGGTTCTAGAAGCAAGAAATAAAGGAAAAAGGGAATTCTGGGAAAAAGACATAGGAACTGTTAAAATATAGCAGTTGGCCTAAAGAGGGTAGATTCAAAGGAGAATACTTGCCTTTCAGAAATAAGACTATATTGAGAAAACGAATAAAATAACACAATAACATGTGGGTAGACTAGGAGACAGAACAAGTTACATAATTTGCAAGGTCCAGTGAAAAATGAGATGCTAGACTTTCTTTAAGAATGTTAAGAATTTCAAGACAGTAACAGCAGAGTATAGGCAAAAGTGAGGCTTTTTCTAAGCATAGAGTTTTCAGCACTGAACAGGCCACCTGCCTATGAAGCCAGCCCTGCTGGGGGACATTTTTATAAAGGTAATGAGAGTTAGATACAAACACTTTATATCTGATAAGGAATAGGAAAAAACAGGCTGTTAAGCCAGTGAGAAGACCTCAGATTTAGAGACATGGAGATGAGTCCAGAATTCAGAGATCAGAGTTTGGAGACTTTTGGAGTAACAGTAGCCTGAGGGAGAGGCTTGCACTAGTATGGTGGTAGAACAAATGAGGAGGAAAGGAAAACGTGACATATATAACGTGATGACAGATTTTTACAAAGAAAAAGTAATGAACGTGACAGTAAGTGTTGGTTCCATTTGGTTTTAATTAGAAGACTGAGAAAATGCTGGTAACACATACAACATGGCAGCACTGTGAAATGGTGCACGCCTTGGACGTGAAATTAATGACATCAAGTAGGGAGCTGCCATCTGAGGCAACAGCTGGATACCTAGATCAGAATACCTAGACATCAGCTCAATTTAAAGCTTATTTATTTATTTTGAGAGAGGAAGAGAGAGAGAATGAAAAAGAGGGAAAGCGCACATGGGAGGGACAGAGGGAGAAAGGGAGACACAGAATTCCAAGCAGGGTCCCATTGTCAGTGCAGAGCCCAATGCGGGGCTCAAACTCACAAACTGTAAGATCATGACCTGAGCCAAATGCAAGAGTCAGATGCCTAACTGATAGAGCCACCCAGGTGCCCCGATATCAGCTCAATTTAAAAAAAAAAAAAAACTTCCTGAGCACTTAGACTATCAAGAATGGAACAGACTACTTTAGAAAATAGTAATTTCCCTGTTTATATAAGTATTCTAATTTAGGCCACAAGCATTACTTTCCTATGGCTGTTCTAACAAATTAACCCAAACTCAGTGGCTCAAAACAACAGCCACTGTTAGCAAGACTGTATTCTTTCTGAAGACTCTAGGGAGATAATCTGTTTTCTTGTTCTTTACAGTTTCTAGAGGCTATCTGCTTCCAAAACTACTTTATGACCTTTCTCCATCTTCAAGATCAGCAGAGTAGGGTGATATCTTCACACCTTTCTACCTCTCTCTCCCTCTCCCTCCCTCTCCCCCTCCCTCTCTCTCTCTCTCTCTCTCTCTCTCTCTCACACACACACACACACACACACACTTCTCTACTATCATTTTCTTTTCTGACTTTCCAACCTCTCCTTTATCAAGATTCTTGTGATTAGACTGGACCACAAGGGTAATCTAGGACAATCTCCCCATCTTCAGATCCTTAATTTAATACATTTGAAATATCCTTTTTGTCATATAAAGTATTGTATTTGTTGGTTTTGCAGAATAAAATGTGGACATTTGGGGGAGGCAGAGAATGGGGAGCTTTATTCTGTCTACCACCACCACTATTAGGATTTTTTATCAGTCAGGAGTTTAGGCTAATTTTCTTCTAGCTTGATTCAGCTCTATGATTTTTAATTCTAAGAGACTTGATGTGATGTAAAAAAATAGTAGGGACTGGAGCATAAGTCAGAGTAGGAAGTATAGAATGCATTTAACCAAATTTAAGCTATTATTTTGAATCAGTTCCCCAATTGTAGGGAAAGAGGAACACAATTTGGGGACTTAAATATAGCAAAAATGGTGAGAGAGAAAAAAAGTGATAGATATGGGAAAAACACAAGGAATAATGATATGGAATTAATGGGCTACAGTTTTGGACATCGGTAATATGTCTAACCCCAGAAAATAGTCAATTCATAGTTTATGAGGAATTGTAGGGTTTGGTATTTCAACTTGCTCGATGATTCCCAAATTGGTGCTATTAACTGATTCAGCAAAGAAGCAGAACATGATTTAAAAATATTATTCATTAGGTGGAGAAATGGGTAAACATATCAAGACATATAAAATGAAACCATAGGCATCCATAAGGAGCAATTTGATTAGAATGGTTATATTGTGAGAACAGCAAAGAAAACAAGAGAAATTGACAAAAGTGATGAGATAAAACCATATAAAATATTTCTGGCTCTGAGATTTTATGCTAAACTACTTTCTTCCACTTCAAATGAAAAGGTGTTTTATAGAGGGTGAGGTAGGTAGGGATCATTAGACACTGAAATCTTTTGCAGTCCGATTAGGTATATTACAACTGCTAGGAAATACTGTACAGGGGACAAAAATAGGCAAAATAAGAAAAAAAAAGTTCTGGGTGTTCATTCAGTGGAGCATTTAGCATTATCTACTGATTTCACTGGGGATTATATGATTCTATAGAGCTATGCACATTTGATCATCTTTCTATGAACTAGGTCAGTTTATAACTCTATGGGATATCTCTACAAATGAAGTTGTAGAAAACTGACAACAGTAGCTGTAGAAAACTGACAGTAATGTTCGTGATTTCTGTCCATAGAAATGCAAATGAGTTTCGTCCAGTAGAGATACAATTAATTTCTACTTTGTAGAAATTGTGACCTGAAACTTTGCATTTAATAGAACTTTGAATATTAATCATTTTTACATCTGTCAGCAAAATCTTTTAAGGGTTTCTCATTTTATATATATTTATATAATATATAAAATCTTCAAAATCTTTGATTTGCCTTTAACAATTTAGCAATCCCTTCATTTATTAGACTTGACCTTAACCTACTTTTCAGTTTACTTGTGTTTATTTTATATTTGTATGAGAGTCATGGTTTTACTTTTTTGAACTTTTATACTTTATCAGAACCCTTGCTTGAGTAAATATTCTGACTCTAGGTATATATGAATCTATTACAATATAAATGGATAAAATACTATTTTAGGAAATTCAGTTTTTAAAATCTGAATTTAGACAAAACTCAAAGGTAAAAAAAAAGTTTGAATCTATAACTTTTTGAAGAATCATGTTTTCAACCACTGAATGCATAGGCATCCCAAATTATAACTGATTTACAAGGCAAGATTATTTCTGATGACTCTCTGGTAAGATTAGTGTATATTGTCTAATTTTAGAAAGTCAATATTTCTAATGGAAAGATACTTGAGATTTTTGGAATATATCCTAGAAAAGGGGCATCACATTTGAAAATCATGGGTTTTTTCCTTTTTTTTTTTCTTTTTTTTTGTGGGGATGAAGGTATTAAGATATGAGTGTCAGTCATAACTTCATTTTCCTATATTGACTTTAATAAAAACATTTTGTTTTGGACAAAGTACATTTCTAATTTCGAACTTTTTCTCAGATATGTACAATCAAAATAAATTCATGTAATGCAAAATACTTAGATGTTTAAAGCTTTTTATCTTCTTTTATGATTTGACTCTATACTCAAAGAGGATGTTGTTCTTATATTTCCATGACATCTTTGTGTTACACAATGTGCGTATAAACTTCCTTTAGAAAAACTATAAATTCTTGCATCTCTCCTCTCAATCATATGATTTATATAATTTTGAGAACACAGCAGCCCTGCAGCAAAACATCCAATGAATTATTAAAAAGTGCTGAGAATTGCTTTATGGATATAAAGAGCTAAATAAGGATCATCTAATTCAACCAGTTATTAACATATAAATTCAAAAAAAGGAAAAAGTCCACATATAGGTATTTTGTCCAAAATTAATGTTTTCTACTTTTAAGAAGGTCATGGAAGCAAAAATGATATAAACTTTGGATCCACTTCACTTCACACATTTATTTATTCATCAATATTTCCATAAGTAAATTTGTTAACCTAAGTGTAAATGTTTCAAACAGGAAAAAAATTCAGAATAAATCAAGGGAAAATACAGGAAATTAAAAAGAATAACAAATATGTGAATACCCATAATTACATTCACTGGAAAGAAAGCTCAGCTAAAACTGCACACACCTTAGGGCATCATTCATTATCGTGCACACGTACATAAATGTATACAGTACTGAAACATCTGGGAAAGAACATGGACAAATTGAAGAGTTCAGAAAAAAGACTTGACAAAGGTTTTGAAAAAAAGACCTGTGAGGAAAGGTTGAAAGAACAAGGTGTGTTCAGTCACATGAACATAAAGAAAAATATGATATTTATCTATAAACACATAAAGAAATGATAGAAGACAGAGACATAAGAGAAACTATGAAAAGAAAAGACATGCAAAAATTAGGCAAATCTCTTAACAATGAAGGATGTAAACCAAGAGAATATGCAACTCGTATTGCGATAGTATCTGTCATTATAGAAAAGCCGAGATTGATGTTAGACGCTTATTAACAGAGACTCAGAAATAATGAAGTTAAGCCTGCCTTACCACAAAGAAGAACAGATATAAACCAAGATCTTTCTTCCAAAGTCGAAATCCAATTTTACTTACTCTTTCTCTAGTTGCAATGTGGCTACTTTTAGCTTTATCCATATTTGAAAAATATTTTATTTTTGCTTCATTTAAAAATATAATAAGGTAACTATAGATGCTGGAGAGGATGTGGAGAAACAGGAACCCTCTTGCACTGTTGGTGGGAATGCAAATTGGTGCAGCCGCTCTGGAAAGCAGTGTGGAGGTTCCTCAGAAAATTAAAAATAGACCTACCCTATGACCCAGCAATAGCACTGCTAGGAATTTATCCAAGGGATACAGGAGTGCTGATGCATAGGGGCACTTGTACCCCAATGTTTATAGCAGCACTCTCAACAATAGCCAAATTATGGAAAGAGCCTAAATGTCCATCAACTGATGAATGGATAAAGAAATTGTGGTTTATATACACAATGGAATACTACGTGGCAATGAGAAAAAATGAAATATGGCCTTTTGTAGCAACGTGGCTGGAACTGGAGAGTGTGATGCTAAGTGAAATAAGCCATACAGAGAAAGACAGATACCATATGGTTTCACTCTTATGTGGATCCTGAGAAACGTAACAGAAACCCATGGGGGAGGGGAAGGAAAAAAAAAAAAAAAGAGGTTAGAGTGGGAGAGAGCCAAAGCATAAGAGACTGTTAAAAACTGAGAACAAACTGAGGGTTGATGGGGGATGGGAGGGAGGGTAGGGTGGGTGATGGGTATTGAGGAGGGCACCTTTTGGGATGAGCACTGGGTGTTGTATGGAAACCAATTTGACAGTAAATTTCATATATTAAAAAAATAAATTAATTTAAAAAAATTAAAAAATAAATAAAAAATAAAAATATAATAAGGTAAAAAAGAAAGTGAAAAGAGTAAATTCTACATTCAAAACGGGAGTAAGTTGTATAAGATGGAAGATGAATTGTGTTTGTTACTGGTCCAGAAGCTAAAAAAATTTGGTCAGTATAAGAATTGATTTAATGTTCCAGGCACTGTACTAGGCACTAATAAAAACCCATTGCCCATGGGGGAAGGGAAAGGGTAAAAATAGTTACAAAGAGAGAGGGAGGAAGGCAAACCATAAGAGACTCTTAAATACAGAGAACAAACAGGGCTGATGGCGGGGGTGGGGAGGTGAGAGTGGTAAATGGGTGATGAGCCTTGAGGAGATCACTTGTTGGGATGAGCACTGGGTGTTGTATGTAAGCGATGACTCATGGGAATCTACCCCCAAAACCAAGAGCACTCTGTATACACTGTATGTTAGCCAACTTGACAATAAATTAGATTTTAAAAAATCCATTCCAAAGGCAGAATCCAAATATGGTTTTCTTTTCTTCAAGATCATGGGAGTCTCATATATATCTCTCATATAACTACTAACCATATCTCAAATAACTTGTTATTGGTTTCAAGGAAACCCCATGAACCATTCTCTCTCTATAAAGGGAAAAGAACATAAAATCAGAAGAAGATATCCTCCTTCCAATCAGTAGAATCACCTTTACAGATGGCTCAAGATACATCAAACTTTAGCAAAACTGATATTATAATTAGGATGTAAATACTGGATAAAAACTTTAATAATTGAGTTTCACTAATTCAAAATTCATTATTTGACCAGAGGCTGACAAGACTGTTATTTTTGCATCGATTAACTTCTTTCTTTTTATAGAGAGTAAATTAATAATGTAAATAAGATTGCAAGAGGATCCTTGAAAATACTTAGTAGAACAAACTTTCTAAGCACCCTCAAGCACTTTAGAAGGATCCATTTCCACACAATTGATATGCTAATTACAAACCATTAAATCAAGTCAAGGATGCGTATTGGATAACACTTGGTTAGTTTAATGTGAGTTAATGTAGGTACTTGAAATAATAGAACTCTATTCCTTTTTTGAAATAATATATTTTCAGGTTTTCTTCCTTAATTGAGACTAAGCTTCTTCCAATTAGTACAGATTAATGACATTTTACAGAAGTCAATATTTAGGAACCAAGAGGTATTGCTGACTTTTCTATAACCCTAGCTATGGTCAGAGATGAGGTTTAAGTTGGGAAACATAATCTGGAGTTGAGAGTTAATACTGTCACAACAGAAATAATGCTTCAACCCACAGTAAAATAACAGATATGACTTGGATCTGATCCATATATATATATATATATATATATATATATATATATATATATATATGCCTAGCAAATAAAGAGGAGAGAACATCTTTACTAGCCAATATTGAAAGAAAACTTTTAATCTATAAAGAGTTCATCTAAAGAAAAGTGAATCTCATACATCTCTATATATCTGTGGGTACAGTTTCCTCCTCTCTTACCTACATGCACTGATAAAGCAGCATTAAAATAAGGACAAGGTAGGAGCCTAGCCAATTTACAGGTTATTAGAGCCCATGTTTTACGGAAGGGGTTGGGAGAGGCTTTTTATCAGCATTACTAGTTTATTAGCCATCATAAAATATCCAGGATCCTAAAGGTTCTAGAGAGATGTTTGTGAAAGAGGAATGAACAATAATTCCTTTTAAAATAACCCAAGGATACAACAAATTATATTAAATTAAATTTAATTTAAAAAACAATAAAATAACCCAAAGAATATACTGAATGCACTTTACTACATTTGGCAGATGACTTAAAACAGCCTTTAAAAATATATTTTATTATGTGAAAGTTTTGAACAGCACAAAAGTAGAAAGAAGTGTAAATGAATTATTTCTTTACCCATCACAGATTCAGCTGTTACCAAGGTTTTGCCAAATTATTGTCTAACCCTTCTACAGCTCTGGCCCTCAGGTTCTTACTTTTCTCTCTTGTGAGTTATGTAAAAGAAATCCTAGAGGTATCTTTCCCTTTGACATCTTTTTGTATGCATCTCTAAAATTTATATGGACAGTTTATCACAAATGGTAGCATAATATATATATTTTTTCTATTTACTGTTCTAATTTGCTCCCCATGTATCTTTGCTTTGTCACGCAAGTGGATTGTAGATTGTTCCAGGACAATAAACTCTTTTCATTTAGAACATGGTCAATGATAAATATCAGCAAATTTCCTTTTCTTTTAAAAGAATTGTTCTGAGGGTCGCCTGGGTAGCTCGGTCAGTTAAGCTTCTGACTTCAGCTTAGGTCATGATCTCACAGTTCGTGGGTTCGAGACCCACATCTGGCTCTGTGCTGACAGCTCAGAGCCTGGAGCTTGTTTCAGATTCTGTGTCTCCCTCTCTCTCTGCCCCTCCCCTGTCCATGCTCTGTCTCTGTCTCAAAAATAAATACACATTAAAAAAATTTATTTTAAAAATTAAAAAAAAAATAAAAGAATGGTTCTGAGTTGAATGTTGTGGTCAAATCTACTTCAGTTTTCATACTACCTAAATTAAAAAAAAAAAAGTTAGCTTCTATAAAAGGGGAGAAAGTATTTAAGTGAGAGAAACACAGTTTACCACAATCTTGGTACCATTTTTGCCTCAGAGGAGAGGGATTATAATAAAAATTTGGCCGTATGCACAATTGCTTTACCTCTGTCAAGATATGAGAGGTTTATCATGTATATCATGTTCATTTTTAAGTCAACTTTTCCTTCTATTCTGTCATTTAAAATGTTCCAAGAGAAGTTTGAAAATCATATTTTTCAGCTTATCACCATATTTAATTTTGTAAGTCTTTTTTATTGGCTCTTCAGATAAATAAAACCCCACATAGCAACTGTACCTTTAAATGATTCCCCTTGCATATTGTTCTCTCTAAATATTTTATTTATTTAAAAACAATATAACCGCATTAATATTTATTTAGACATTTGTAGTAATCATTTTCTTTTTCATATAATGAGAAATTACCATAGGCTAATTCAGTGAATGAAGCATTTCACATACAAATTTTTGCATTATCTGATAGGTTTTCATATGTAAATCACATGCATCTGTTTATCTCCGGTGAATAGTGTCAAATATCCTCAATGCAAAATGAACCTTAAGTAACATTATCTTCCTAATGACTTTTCTTTTCCCAAAGAAAAATTGGTTATTTGTGCCAGGTATTTAGAAATTGTCATTTATAAAGAGCTTTTTGTTTGTTTGTTGTTTTTACTGGACTGCATCAGGGTAAAAAGGAATCAACTCTCTGAGGTGAATTGCCATTATGGTGCCCTTATCCAAACCTTTTGGGGTTTTCTGTTTCAGATTATGAGATCTCAGCTATGAACACTTTTGAAACACAGAAGGTGGAATGTTTCAAGGAAAACAAAAAATTCCACTGCACTTAAAGGATTTTTATTAGACGTGAGGCACTTAAATAACGTTTACAAACATGGCAAGACAAATGCTCAAACAACATCTGAAATAGGCTCTCTCCACTCTCAAGTAGACCTGTCTTTGAATTCACCATGTGGGTGAAATCAAAGCACAGAACAAACACTGTTTTGATATGGCTTTGAAGATGATAACAGCTTCTAACAGAGAAAAAGGCAGCTTTGGGTTTGCAAGAAAACGATGATTGACGTGACTTCCAGCCCAAGGAAGCTTACCTTTTAATGAGTGATTGGTGAGGAGCTCTCATCCAGTTTTATTTTTGAGGGAAGCTGCCTAAGTAGAATAGATCTCAGACAGACGTCTAGGGCTGCTATTCAGGCTGTAACACGTATTCTTATAAGCAGCAACATCTTTTGATCCAAATGAGCCTACACAGGACCCAGATGTGTACAGGATAGTTAGAGGTGGCCTATGGATTAGAATATTTCCTCTGTGGTATGTAAGCTTCATGTGATGTGGTACTCACGTGAAATGGCTTAATTAATACTCTTAAATACTAAAATAATGGTCACAGCAAGGAAGATGTTTAACTTGTAGTTACTTTTTGTTGTTCTTCCTCTTCTTTTTTTTTTTTTTTTTTTCCCCCTCTGTTTCTTTTTTGCTACCTTGGAGTTTTTGGTCTTGGTAAGGGAAGTGTTGTTAGTCAGCACCCTCACTTTCCACCTTCCCCCAAAATAACTTAGTCATCCCAATACTCCTATATTTTTGTGAAGCTAGTTTCAGATCATCAGATTTCCCATCCTTTGGTTTGTTTTGGTTTGGTTATATGAATTCAAATTATTTCATGTAGACTCAAGTCAAACTCGTTTTACTTTCGTGTTCATATTGGGGGAAGAAATTAGTTTTAACCTATTGAACTGAAAAGCAATGTATAAAAACGCCAGAAAATATTTAAAGTCCCAAGAAATATTAGCACTACAAATTATCCTGTAAAAAAAAAAAAAAAAGACATTGTGGTAGAGATAAACGGTTTGGGCAATGTTTAGTATTTTTGTTAGAAGTTTGCTGGGTGCTCTCTAATTCTGTTTTCTACCCTTGGGCACACCAAATACTTTTCTCAAACTCTTCTGCAATCAGATTGAGGCAAGGTGGGTCATTTCTGGCCAGTACATTATAAATGAAAGTAATGTATGCTTCTTCCAAGCATGGAAGAAATATTCCCTGGAAATATTCTAAGCCCTACAGTCTCCTGACTGGACACTTGTTTTGCAGTTAAAGTTTTGCTAGAACACAGCTATGCCTAGTTGTTTGCAAATGCCTATGACTGCTTTTTTGCTACAGTGACAGGTTGAGTATTGCAACAGATATCGTATAATAGGAAAGAATAAATTATTTTCTATCTCACTCTTTACATTAAAAAAATGTTTGCTGACTTAAAAATTAGAAAGAGGGTCAAAGATTGACGACTGTGATTAGAAGAAAGAAGAGAGTTAGTGGTGTTAAGGGAGACATTTCAGAGATTTATAATTTGGAATGGGAATGATGTATGGTGTAGCTATACATCTGAGTTGCTAAAGTGGTACAAAGTAAATTGATGTAATGGAAATATATGAATAGATGTCTTCATATACGTAAATAGTGGGACTTACCATGCCAATTCGGGTTACACATGGAGTCACACGTTTTTGTTGTTTTTTTCAAATCATTTCTACAGCCTTCAATGCCCTATGAGCAGTAAATGCATCATCTGTCTTTCTCCAGACTTCTTCACCACCTCAAACTGGGCAAACATGTTATCAGCTTATTCATAGTGTGCCAATGATTATTTGATTGCCAAACTAAAAGAGAAGTAGGATTTTAATTGGTTTACCACTGTTGTTACTTTTTACAGTCACATAAGGGAGCCTTGGGAAACTCATCCTGCACAGATCAATGGGTGCTATTTGTTAACACTGCTGGCATAATATGTTCTTGCAACCCTGAGTTGTGACTCTAGGCTGAATAACAAAGAGGCAGTTTACTTTGACATACATGTAAGTTCAACAGTGTTCTTGGGCAAGTAGTCTCGAAGAGCTTCTAACGTTAGCTGCAAAACTGAGCGAAAATCAGTTCCCATCAACAAACTCGTAAGTTGCTTTTTGTATTGATGGGAAATCACCTGTCTAGATTCTTCTGCTTATCAACCAAATTTTCATTTTCAAGACTCATTGTCATTTCATGCTTTGTACCTTGACCAGAATGTCCCTAGAGTCATTATGCAAATAGGCTCATTCTCTAACCCTGAGCTCTGCATAGAGGTGGATTTTGCTAAATCACACGGAAAAAAAAAAAATCTTGTTTCAACCTAATCCCAGGACTATGAGTTTCTACTTGCCTCATATTTGCATAACTGAAAGGGTCACACAAATGACCCAGGGCAGGACAAAGAAGATCTGCACCAAGATGACCTTCCATTTCTGCAAATTCAAAGAGCAGCTGTCAGCCTCTCTGGGTAATATAGAAACAAAACCACCATAACAATTACAACAGTGAAAATATATCTTTTGGCATATATGTATGTATGTGTGTGTGTATATGTATGTATGTGCATATGCATGTATATCTATATGAACATATACATGTATGTACATACGGATTTCATCAATAAAAATAATTTGAAATGTATACAGTAAGGATTTTACAAGAAACACAAATAGTACTTAAAAGTTTATTTTGAAAAAAAAAAGCAGTACCTTGCCCTGCATCTTCTAATTCCCAGCTCTGCTCTCTTAGCTCTTAATTCTAAACTTTGCTACTATACTATTAAATAATAAACTTATTCAGTTCTTAATGTATCAATTTCAAAAAAAAAAACCTATTAATTTTAACTTTTGGTAATTTTACCATGTTATTTTATGTTCTTTTTATAATTCTCTTAAGAGATTACTATAATATGGGATTCATTGAAGTCAGTGTTAACATGTTTAGGGTGATATTAATGTCATCCATTCTCCCAATAAAGAGAATTATACTCTTCCACAATCGCTCTTGATTTTTACTGGATTAATTATGGCAATGTTTTTCCATTTTTTTTAGTTTTCTATCTAGTTAATTATTTTTAAAAAAATGATCCACCAGCTATTTCAAATGACCAATACTAACTTTTGAAACCCCAAATATATTGGATAATCAATTAATTACATTTATATACATCATATATATATATATATATATATATATATATATATATATATATTATACTTCTAACAGTCTCTAAACCACTGCTTCCTCTGATCTGGTCAGGTTGATTTCTAAATTTAAGCCATAACTGTCATCTTGACACTTCTCTTTGCTCGGCTCTCTGCTGACTTCTGTTTCTTGAATCTGTTGTCTTTCCCTTTGTTTACTGCTTATTTTCTTAAAGCAGTTTCTCCAGTATTTACCAAGAAGAGGAGCCCACCTTAAATTTTTTAAAAGGCTTAATTCTACCCTTTTACTTGACTGATCATTTATCTAAATATAAAAGTGTGAGTTAAAATATTTTTCTTTAATAGTTCAAATATATTTCTTTATAGTAAACTAGCAAATGGGCTACTTTTGAGAAGTCTGATGCCATTTTTATTCCATATTTAATTTCCATTCTACACACGTGACCTCTCTCTCTATCTCTATCTCTCTGTCTCCCATTTAGCTTGTCTCTCTTTTTATCTCCCCTTTTTTTTCTTTCTATACCTTCCACCTTTGGATATTTTAAGTATATCCTCTCATTTTTATTACTGAATCTTTCAAAACACAGAAACAAAATCTATAATGAACCCTTATGTACCCATCTCCTAGCTTCCAAAATTATCAATCCAAGGTCGATCTTACTTCATCTCTCAATGCTGCATACCCACTGACCACACTGATATATTTTTGAGCTAATTCTTGCCTTTATATCATTTCACTCATTACTGTGTTACCTTTAAAGTACAGGGAATCTTTCTTCCTTGTTTTGTTTTTATTTTTGTTTTTTGGGGAACCTAGAAGTCTAATCTGGAATACTAATCATTTAGTATTTAAACATGTAGTTAATCCCATTAAACAAATCTGAAAGTAGACAGGCCAAAGTATACTTGGCCCTTTTACAAATCAGCAGGGACTCCGAACTTAGTGTCCTGTCCTATCCCTCCAGGACAGTCTGGAGGTTCAGACAACACTTACAAAAACTGATTGCTTTGTGTGTTTCCTTGCCTAAGCACATTTTCAATGCATTGTCTTTAAGGCATAGAACATATCCCCATGGTCCAAAATGACTGATATAGGTCCTAAATTCATCCTGTATTCCAAAAGGATGATGGAGAAAAGGGGAAGAAGAATCTAGCTCCTTTCTTCTGAGGAAACTTCTCAGAAGTACAACAAACAGTTCTGTTACATTTCATTAACTAAACAGTGAATTGCCCAGAACTAACTGCAAAAGAAGTTGGGAACTAGATAAATGATGGATAGATAGATAGATAGATAGATTGAAAGATTGATAGATAGACACATAGATAGGTACATATGATAATTAAAGTACTTAGATACATATAGCTAGATAGATATGCCCATGTATGAGTAATATACACATATGTAATATTTATGCATTTAATATGTATAGGCTTCAATAGTTAAGCTGCCGTTAACTGGAAGTTCACTAAGCGAAGTTTTATATATTTTTAAAAATTGCATCTTCAAAGTTTTTACTAAATCTTTATATGTTAAGACTGTAAACTTAACCTAAGATTAGTAATTTCCTGTGTGTTCTTTTCTTTCAAAAAGATAATATAATGTCAAATGCATAGCAGTAAAATGCCTCAAGTTTGGGGGTTGTCAACCAAATTCACATCCACCTTTGCCTACATTTTCACTCACTGTTCATGCTAACTGGTGCCAACTGTTTATTGAGATAACAAAACTAGTTAAATGTTTACTTTAATATTTTGAATGTACAACATTATATACTTATTTTTTCATGGGAAATTTGAAACTATCTTAAAAATTATTTAAATGTCAATCAGCATTGAAAAAATTTCAGTGTCTTTGCTCAAGCTTTTATGGATCTTGACTCAAACATTTTAGAATTCTCAATTTTGAGGTACTTTATTGAAGACACAAGGGAAGATGCTTGGCCCACATTTCTCTTTCTAATTTGACATTTTAGTCCCAGAGCCTCAATATGCTGAAACATAACTTAAAATTATTCATGATCACTCAGGAAGGCTTAGTAACAAAGGGAGTGTACAGTAATTGGAAATAGGGCAAGTTCTTTAAAGCTAAGTTAACATCTGCCTTTTGAAATAAAATGGAGAGAGAACTGCAGTGTAATTTCAGAAGAAAACACACAAAAATCAATGCCTAATTGCTGGAGCTCGCATAAAGATAAGAATTTTCACCAAAAAAAATGAAACTTTTTGAATTTAAGACATTTGAAACATTAATATTGTTCTTACTTTTTACTGGATAAACATAAAATAAGTCACTGCCCAAATGGAAATACAGTTTTTATATGTCTTTTTTTTCATTTCATCAGTGACTTTTTTTCACAGATTGACTACAGTTCTCATACTTAACGATGGATTGTGATACTAGAAAAAATATATAAGCCACAGTGATAGAAATCATGTTAATTATGTTACAAATAAATAACATTAGGTCCAAATGTTAAGACTTAACAAAACCTCATCTTTATCAGCCAACGATTACATAACAATTTGACATAAATAGCTTTCTGAATTTATTTAATATGTCAAAGTGCTTAAAATTAAATAAAGCAATATGCTTTAAATGCTACATATTTACTCATTTTACTTTTTTAATCTTGAAAATCCCCAATGTATTCCTTGCCCTCATACATGCATAGCCTCCTTCATTATGAACATCTCCCACCAGAGCAGTACATCTGTTATCATTGATAAACTTACATTGACATACGTAATTATTCAAAATCCATAATTTATATTGGGGTTCACTCTTGGTTGTTATACATTCTGTGGGTTTGAACAAATGTATATTGGCATGTATCCATCATTATAGGCTCATACAGAGTATTTTCACTACCCTAAAAGTCCTCTATGCTCCTCCTATTTATCCCTTCTCCCCTCCTCTCACCCAAATCCTGGCAACCACTGACCTATTTATTGTCTTCATAGTTTTTACCTTTTCCAGAAAGTCACATAGTTGGAATCACAGTGTATGCAGCCATGGCAGGGTGGCTTCTTTCACTCGGTAATATGCATCTAAGTTTCCTCCTTTTTTTTTTTCATGGCTTGATAGTTCATTCCTTTCTTTTTAGCCCTGAATAGTATTCCATTGTCTGGATATACCACAGTCTATTTATTCCTTCATCTACTGAAGAACATCTTGGTTGCTTCCACGTTTTGGCAATTATAAAGAAGCTGCTAGAAGCACCCATGTGCAGGTTTTTTGTGTGGACGTATGTTTTCAGCTACTTTGGGTAAATACCAAGGAGTATAATTGCTGGATCACTGGATAAAAATACATTTACCTTTGTAGGAAACCACCAAATTGCCTTCCAAACTGTCTATATCATTTTTGCACTGCCACCAGCAATGAATGAGAGTTCCTCCTGTTCCACATTCTTCTCCACAGCATCGGGTGTTGTCAGTATCCCACATTTTGGTGATTCTAATAGGGATGTAGTAACATCCATTGTTTTTAAATTTACATTTCCCTGATGACGTATGACTGGAACATCTTTCAAATGCTTATTTTCCACCTGTAAATCTTTGGTGAGGTATGAAATAAGGTCTTTGGTCCATTTTTAAATTTTGAGTTGTATGGTTTCTTATTTTTGTGTTTTACGGGTTCTTATATCTTGGATAATAGTCCCTTATCAGATGTGAACTTTGCAGATATTTTCTGTTACTCTTTGGTTTGTTTTCTCATTCTTTTAACATTATCTTTTACAGATAGAAATTTTTAATTTTAATGAAGTTCAACTTATCAATTATTTCTTTCATGGATCATGCCTTTGGTATTGCATCTAAAAAGTCATTGCCATAACCAAGGTATGTTTTCTCTTATGTTATAGGAGTGTTACAATTTTGTGTTTTACATTAAATCTATGACCCATTTTGAGTTATTTTTTTGTAAAGAATGTAAGTTCTGGTATCTAGATTCATTTTTGGAGATGTGGCTGTCCAGTTGTTCCAGTACCTTTTTTTGAAAATACTAACTTTGGTTCATTGCATTGCCTTTGTTCCTTTGTCAAAGCCAGTTGACTATAGGTATGTGAGTCTATTTCTGGGCTCTCTATTCAGTTCCATTGGGCTATTTGTCTATTCTTTCTCCAATATCACACTATGCTGTTTACTGAAGTTTTTCAGTAAGTCTTGAAGCTGGGTAGTATCAGTACTCCAACTTTGTTCTTCACTAATGTTGTGCTTGTTATTTTGTTTTTGTTTGTTGTTGTTATTGTTGTTGTTGTTTTGCATCTCTATATAAACTTTAGAATTAATTTATTGATACATACACAATAACTTTCAGGGTTTTGATTGAGATTGCATTAAATCTGTAGATCGGGAAGAAACTGACATCTTGAGAATATTATGTCTTTCTATCCATGAACATGGAATATTTCTCCATTTATTTGGTTCTCCTCTGATTTCATTCATCAGACTTTTACAAATGTCCTCATATAGATCATGCACAAATTTTGCTAGATGATACTGAATGATACATTTTGGGAGTGCTAATGTAAATAGCATTGCATTTTTATTCAAATTTCACTTGTCCATTATCAGTATACAGAAAAGTGATTGACTTTTGTATATTAACCTATATTTTCTCAATCTTCCTATAATCTCTAATTAGTTTCAGAAGTTACTGTTGTTGCTGTTGTTGATTGTTTACGATTTTTTACATAGACAATCGTGTCATCTGTGAACAGAGGCAGTTTTAATTTTTTCTTTCAATTTGTATGTCTTCAATTATTTTTCTCTTAGCTTATTGCATTAACAACATCCAGTGTGCCATTGAAAATGAGTGGTGAGAGAGGACATTCTTGCCTTGTTCCTGATCTTAGTATAAAAGCTCTGACTTTCCCACCATTAGGTGTGATATTTGCTTTTTTATACCATAGGACACCATAGTTCATCGTTCATACTTATGTTCTTATTAATTCCCACCTTATCTTCATAATATTAAATGACTTGAAAAGGGATTGCTGGAGATTTTACCATACTTAGAATAGAATTAGAACATGATATGGATCTATTTAAAACTCTTTTGAAAAGTAGTCCTAGTTTGTTTATGTTGCAGTACTTTTTGTTCACTGCCAGGTTCATTTTAACAATTTCATAGACACTAATGCCTGTATTTTGCTTATTCTGCCACCTCCTGAAGAAAAGATATTTCCTTTTCTCATTAGCTGAACGAAATACAACCATACCTTTAATTGATGGCATTTATAGGACACAAATGAAATACACCACCATCCCACATTGACACTTAATAAATGATAATTGGTCTCTTGTAACATTCACACTTTCTTCACTACTATACAATGGTTCTTACATGTGCCAAGGCATTTCTGATTCCAAAAGGCAGGTCCTAAAATATTTTTGTGTGTCTGATGGAATGATAAGATACTTTGTAGGTCACTGGAATAAAAAAGTGGTAAATTACTTAGTAGATCAATGATAAATTACTTAGTAGGCGCGCAAAATAATTTTTTTAAGTGCTCCAGGGATATAGGTTTCATAATCAAACAAGCTTAGAAAAACACTATATTCTAAATCTCAGAACCATCCTATTTTTTTTTCACAAAGTACATTAGCATAATCAAAATCTCTGAGAAATATAGCATTATTATTATTTTAAAGCATTTTTAATTTTATTTATTTTTGAGAGATGGACAGAAAAAGCACGAGTGGGAGAGGGGCTAAAAGAAAGGGAGACAGAGGAACCAAAGTGGGCTTTGTGCTGACAGCAGAAAGCCTGATGCAGGTTCGAACCCACAAACCATGAGATCATGACCGAAACCAAAGTCAGACACTAACCGGCTGAGGCACCCAGGAGCCCCAATACAGCATTATTATTAAAACCCGTTTTCTTTACACCTTTATAAGTATCTCTATGATCCCCACATTGGACAGGTTTAGATGCAAAAATGTATTACACCTACTCTGGAACATTTCTGATGTTTCCCAAAGGCCTGACATGATTCAATATTCTATAATACTGTTTCCATTTTTCATGCTGCTTAACTAATTATTTTGATGCCTGGCCTCCATGATAATATAGTATAACAATTTCACTAAGTAATGCAATGTTAAATTCTTTGTTTTTAATCTTTAAAAAAATTGTTAATGCTTATTTATTTCTGAGAGAGAGAGAGAGAGTGAGAGAGAGACAGAGACAGAGACAGAACACAAACAGGGGAGGAGCAGAAAGAGATGGAGTCACAGAATCTGAAGCAGGCTCCAGGATCCAAGCTGTCAGCACAGAGCCTGAACTCATGAACCCCAAGATCATGACCTGAGCTGAAGTCAGAAGTTTAACCAACTGAGCCAACCAGGCACTCCTGCAATATTAAATTCTAATTTAAGCACAATTTAATATATTTGATGATCACGACTTATTAACTTTATATGCAATAGACAACCCAAAGCTACTAATACAGGTCTTTCTTTCCTGCTTTCAACAATAACAAAAGATATTTGAGCACTTTTAAGATAACTACAATTGTAAAATGGAAATAAAAAGTGTAATAACCTACTTGAAAGAAATAGAAGAGTTATCAGAATTAAAAATTTTAAAAAGGGGATAATGGTCACTGTGGTAGGGCACATGTATCTTTCTACATTGAAAAAATTCAAGACATATGAGTGACTCATTTTTACATTACAAAGAGAAAGGGAGCAAGACAGAGACAGAGACTGAGAGAGACAGAGACAGAGAGACAGAGAATAGAGAAATAAAGAGACTGACTTTACCATTCCGCACCTGTTTAGAAAACAAAGGACTTAATTTGTTCTGGTCTGTTGTCTGTTTCTGTTAGCAGTTTAGCATAATAAAGAATTCTCTGTATTTATTCTTACTAACATGAAAACCTAAAAATCATTTATTTTCTTAAAATTCAATTAGAAATTCAAAGGTTACCTCTTACTTGTGTGGTAAGACAGATAATAATTTACCCACCTATTTCTTTGAATTATACTCAAACATTAGGGAAATAGATCTTTGAAATATCATTAGCTGTTCTCAGGGGAAAAAATATTTTACTTAAGATAGATAAAATTATTCTACCAATTTTTCTTACTTATACATTCAATTCTTTAAATTAAGAAGCTCAATGTTTTAAGAACATATAAATAGTATTCCCTTACTTGGTTCTATCTATACCTTAACTATGCACATATAGCCACTTTGCAAATTTGCTCCTTTTAATGTCCTCTTCATCATAATTTTGGACTAATTCAAGAAATGCATGTATGAATATTTTTAATGTGAATTATAGCCAATATTTTTAGCAGTGTAGTTGTATCGCCTTTAAATATGTTTTCAAGTTAAAGTTGTTTACTGAGTACCCACAAGTAGATCTCATAAAGAATTGTTTTAAAAAGTTACTAATTAAAGATATAGATTTAGATATAGATTTACCTGCTAAATAGGCAACCTATATTGTGCTATATAATTATTAATGTTTGTATAAGTGTGTATAAATGTTATTGTTTAGAGAAAACTAATAACTAATTTAGATTTCTGATTATTTAAACTCAAATGGCTTCCATAATCTCAGAGTTATCAGCAGATATCTTATATTAACTAGGCAAAAACGCACACACACACACACACACACACACAAAACAGTTTAAGTCAGAATTACTGCCAATTTGCTGGTGACAGCTACAACAGTTGATGTTTCTTTAGTTTTAAAAGTAGACTTATAATGAGAATTCTATGGAAAAAAAATTAGTATCTTTAACATGATAGAAAATTTAAGGATGGGTTAAGAAATCTTAGCAATTCTTAGAAATAATGCTAAGATGAAATGGTATCAATAAAAGGTAAAAATAAACAAACAAGAGGTACAGAATTATCCTTCAAAGATTTGCCTTTCTCTCAAGTAACTTTTCAGGACAAGCTGTGCAGTAAAGAACTTAACCTTGCCCAAAATGACATCTGGACTTTGTCTTCAGCTCCTGCTTGAGAATCTTTGCCTGCGGGTCTTGGCTTGCCAGTTAGTGACAATGTGATTTGTGGTGAAGTCTTTGGACTACCTGGTGTCAGTTGACCTGGGAGTGAGATCAACCATCTGAGCAATCAATCAATCATGCCTATGTAATGAAGCCTCAGTAAAAACTCTATACACCAGGGTTTGGGTGAGCTTCTATGCTTGACAACACTCCATATGTATTGTGCCATACTGATGCTGGGGAATTAATGCACTCTGACTCACTCCATAGGGGGAAGTGCGGGCCCCATACACACTTAGTGTTTTCCCATACTCTGCCCGGTGCACCTCTTCCTGTGATGGGTTTTAATCTGTACCTTTTCTTTGTAATAAACTATAACTAGGACTATAGCTTTCAATGACTTCTGGGCAACCTCTAGCAAATTATCAAAACCAAGAGTAGTTTGGGGAACCTCCAAAACTTGCAGTTTGGGTAGGAAGAGAAAATGATCTTACATGGACACTAACTGTGCAATAGCCCAAACTTTCACAGTTCGTGTTTGAAATAAGAATATGCAGGCTTGTGTAGACACCGCTCCCTTTAACTTTGGAGTTGGCAAAATTCTTCATAATACATATGAATGTTTTGAAATATGACAGGTGTTTAAAAAACTTATTTATGTAACTTAACGTCAATAAAATTAGACTGGTGAAAAAGTGGTCTTTCATAATGCATAAATCTGTCAAACAATCACAGAGAATAAGAACCATAGATTTGCTTTGGTGACTATGTACTTTGGCATGAGACAAGGTAGAGGCTGTGTTATTTGAGGGGAGAGGGCTGAAAGTCTCAGCATACTCAATGTCCTAACTGGGGATGGAGGGGGTACTCACTAATTCTAATTATATAGAAAAAATTACTCTTGAAAATAAAAATGCACTGCAAGAGACTTCATTAATTAGAGTATTGCCAGTATATATAACAGAAATTTCTTTACACTACTAATCTCCAACTAGGGGGTTCCTGTTCAATATAAAAGGAAAATTGGTCAAGCTACAGAAGTGTAGAGTGAACGCATTCTGTTTTGGGTATGTCCTGCAATGGAAAAAAATGTGTCGCAACCATATTTCAAGAGAATAAGTAACTTCATGTCCTAAAAGTATAGAACAGGCCTTCTTCTAGCTAACAACAGGATACATTCTTATCCTGTGCTGTCTTATGACTGAGTCATCTTTTCAAATGGACACTAATTCTCTCATTTTATTACGATAGAAAATATATAAAAGATAAACATTGAATTTCTCAGATTCTTCTTTCAACTAATAGCCCAATGGCCTAATTGCTAATTGCTCTAATTTTGGTAAAACACCAGGTGGAAGTGCATCAATCTATTGTATGCACCAAAATCTTACCTCTCCATAGAAATAATACAGGGGGACTCAGTTATAGGAATTTGTAGGGCACGACTGTTTCCTTTATTAAAATCTCCAAACCATTTTTCTAAATATGTAGAATATGATTTTTTCTGTACCACATGCCATGTTTAGTTCACATTATTGTTAATAATCTATTCTGTTTTCTTCCAATAAACAACTTAAGTAAAGATAATACACAGGAAAAAATGTTTCTCCTGCTTTTGGTGTCTTATAGGTACCTGCCTGTTGCTTATTATTATACTTGGGAGTTATTTCTTTAACACTACTTTAGAAGTAAGTGGACATATCTGAGGGAAAAGTGGAACTTAAATGAAATAATTGGATAGACTAGGTTATGTTGCATTAACAAATAATGCTAGTTCTCAATTACTTAATGCGGTCATCAGGTACCCAATATGACAAAGTCTCCACCATGCCAAATGACACTGTCTGGACCACTAGCCACCTGTCATACTAGACAGTGTTAAAAAAGAGAGAGAGAAAAAAAAAAGATTTGCCTGTCATCAACCACCAACTGGTGCTAAGATGTAACAGAAAAGAAAATGTGGTTCTTCACTACTTTTTATTAAAGAACTTGAAGAGAAAATATTCTTATCATCTATCACTATGGAAAATTGTGCAGTGCAAGGTATGGAAGTTAAAAACAATAAACGACTTCCAGAGTATAATAACATGGGCATTTGAGCCAAATTTGAACATTTTAAGAGGCAGTATTTTGTGATCTTCTAAGGGAGGAACAGAATCCTCAGAGTGGTACAGATTGGGATTATCAGCAGGGTTAAAAAAGAGAGACAAGAGAGTGGGGTGGCTTATAAATAAATTTCAAAATCAAGCATGTATATTGGTGACGTAGGGGGTATTATAGATATATTGCTTTTTTCTCACTTTCTTTCAAATGTATATTTATAAATCATGTTATGGTAACTTCACATTGTCTCATGTGTTCTAATGATCAGAGAAGAAATGAGAAACGAGGGGGAGGTGAAAAGTCTTGCTCAGGGAGCCCTAAATTGGCCTGAAATTGTAGATGTCTGGTAAATTGTATGTTTTGATTATTTTGCCTGCCCTTCGTATTCTTTTGTGATGAGACCCACCCTGAATTGGGTGCAAAAGAAATCATAGGGTTATTTGAACTATCTTTGCCTTCACTATGAGACTGTGAGTATTGTGAGGACATAACAATGTCTAAACTGCTTCCCATTTTATCTCTCATGTTGGGCATGGAGTTAATGCTCAATAAATGTTTTAGGACTGAATAATTTAAAAATGAATGTTTGCATGAGGTTTTTAAATTTAGGAAGAGTGAACAAATGGAACATGTTTTAAATGAGGTGAATTGCATATCTTTTGAAAGTAGATGTAGAAAAGTGCATTCAAATACACCCAGCTTTACAAACAGGAGAAATATAAAACTTTTAAATAAAAGTCAGTAAAATATTTAAGCTTTTATGTTATATACTATGATTTTCTGCAAAACATAAGTATATGAAATACTGACTTTCAGATTCACATTTTGTCCCAATTAAAGAGATTCATCAGTCATATTTGGTCAAGGTTTAATTATGTGTTTGAGGAGTCTGTTAGGGAGCAAATTATATATATCTATTTTTTTCCAATATAATTGTCTAACTGTAAAAATTTGAATTATTAGCTTGACTATTTTATATAAGGTTCTTCAGAGTCGCAGCGAAAGTAATTTTCTCAGAAAGTCTCCATCCAAAATAATTTACTACCCCTTGTAAGGCTTACATCTTTTTTTTTAAATCTCTTTGATAATATGGAGGATTAGATAAACAAGTATAAGTGAAATACATATACCCCAAACATAATTTTAGCAATTAGCTTCAAACTCTTCCACTATCAATTTTTACAGGAAAGTCTTGCAAGTAATAATATCTACTGATATAAGTTTTCACACCTTTTTCCTTTCCCTGCCAGTCTCACTAACAAGCAGAGAATAGAAATACTAACAAGGTGATAACTATCCAAAAGGTGGACAGCAGGAAGAAGAAGGGGAAGCAAAAGCCTTGAATAATTGACAACCTAGATAATCAGTCCCCACATAATTACAATCTCACTGTATTCTACATGTAATTTATAAATGAATCACGTTATTATGGATAGAGTTGATTTAGGTATAAAAATGAATATTGGCATGTTCCTATTGCAATACATTTGTGTTTCATGTGTAATTTTTTTCTATGTAATTTGAATATTATTTGTTTTTTTCTTTCAAAAGATTTAAGCCCACTGCACTGTTGTATGAAAGTTAAGCTAAGGTAATCTGTAATCTTCCCTTGCATTTAACAAGAAGTACATGAAAGATATTTAACAATCTTGCTATTTTGGCAGAAACTCAAAACAAACATATGTAACAGTTTTCAAGAGAAATATCAAGCAAGCAGTGCCAAATCAAGGCATTATATTTAGTTTGCTGTAAATAATATGGTGTTTGCACATACTCCATCCTGAAACTAGTCCTGTGTACTTTTTAAAATTAGCAGAATACTGGACAACACCTTTCTTGGAAAACGATTATAAATCATTTTTTGATTGCAAGTCATTGCCAAAGCAAACCTTTCTTTTCAGATTAGAGCTAACCAAAGACAGTGATACATAAATAAAAGCACTTAAACTCTTGAGTAAAAATTATCCCTGATGTAAATACGTGAAAATCGCAGTGCCTTAGAAATAGTCTGTTCCTATGCTTATCCAAAATATCATCTGAGGTATATTTGTGAGAAATAACATTTCATACATAAAATGAAAAACCCATTTGTTCAACAAAAGAATCCGCCTAAGAAAAATCAAGTAGAATTACTAGAATTTCTTTCTTACAACAATGAAAATTGAATTCACCTAACATTTGGATATTTATTTAACACAAAAAGAAAGGTGGACTTTTAGGACTTAGAGGAGTCCATTCATGTGGAATTATTCTAATAATTTTGTGTAAATGTCCAAGAAATTCTTTCAAAGTAATGCAGGGATTAAAGATTGGAGGTATTCTGAGGACAAGCTAATAAAAGATAACTAAAGAGAGGACTTAAAGTGGAATCTTTAGAAACTATGTTACAGAATGCCCAGATGGATGAACAATGTGTTTAATGCAATTAGAGAGAGTACACAAAACTAATAAAAGAGAAGAGAGTAGGGATAAAATTGAAAATTTGGTGGTGATGGGAGATTTCTTTGGTCTATTCTGCTGATAATCTCTCTCACCGAATGAATCACATTTTATATTTTCCCTCATAATAGTGCATCACCTCTCCCAAACCCCCTCCCCACACTTTGTTTTCTTCTTATGTGAAGAAGGCACTTAGCAGAATATTGTTCATATGCTATATTCCACTTGCTTCCTTTTCATCTGATTTGCTCAAAACACAATACACATATTGTGCCACTCTCTAAAAGCAATATCATCAACTGAGAACATTTAGAGGACAGTGACTATGAAAGAAATTTGTCATTGTTAGCTAATCAGCATCAGAGTGTAACAAAATGTTAAAGTGGAAATTTTGTCATGAATGATAAGACACGAAAGTGAGATATTAGACAGAAAGAGAAAATCCAAAGAAAATGTATGAAATTCGTTAGAAGCTCTTAAGCTTTGCAATTTCATTAAAAATATTAAAGATATAGGGGCACCTGGGTGACTCAGTCAGTTAAGCATCCGACTTCGGCTCAGGTCATGATCTTGCAGTTTGTGAGTTCGAGCCCGTGTTGGGCTCTGTGCTGACAGCTCAGACTTTTGACTTTGAGTTACGTCTAATTTCTGGGGAGCCAGATGTTACCTGTGGTATATCAGGCTTTTAGTGGTAAAGTGATAATGAAGTTTTATCCAAAAGCTACTTATAGCAAGTTTGTTGGGTCCACAAACAAATGCATGTTAATTTCTAAAACTATTTTTGTATAGTGGGAATATACAGCCTTAGCAAATAGCAGATTTCCTACATTGATTCCCTAACCTTGGATGTGAGAGTTCTTGTAATGAGAAGTAACAGTCTGAGGTTCCCAGAAATTTGCTTCTCTACCAATATAGTAAATTAAAAAAATAATAAAATGATCAATAATCATATCGTATCCCAGGAGGAATTACATAATTACAGAAGTTATTATCATCACCAAAAATCTGGAAAATTCAGGGTTGGTGATACCTACCATGTACAAATATTTATTTGTCCAGTAAAGAGGTTGAATGGATTGTGGACAGTACATATGTAGTTAAAAACTTAATAAGGTAACAGTACCAACTGTAACTGCTATTCTGCTTACTAAAGCTAAGAATGGATGCATTTCTGCCATGATATCAAGGTATTAACTTGGGGAAAAATATTTTTTTAAATTTTTTTTAATCCCTTTACCTAATGAGCACTTTTAAAAAGTTTACATGGCAGTGAGATAAGTTATGCCATTACCAACTTTCCTCAGGGTTACATCAATTTGCAGTTTCTGTGAATGTAATATAGTTCTTAATGACCATGACCATGATCATCTCCATATTTCTCCATTTAAATATTCTACTGTGTTTCTACCAACTTGCTGACAGGAACTAGAGAGAAAGAAGTAGCAGGTATCCTCATATACCTTAAACAACACCAGCAGATCGGAGATAAATCCAATAGAATTACAGTATTCTATTATTTGGGATAACACAAGAGAAGTTTGCTGCATCTTGTATCTCCATGTTCTAAGAAACAGGCAGTGTACTTCCTTTTTGGTTTTGGAGTCAAAAACCATAGGGATGTGGTGTTCTAACAATTATCAGGTAAACTGAAAGCTTTCCAGCTTTTGGTGAGGCCCCAAAAGAAACCTCTTCAGCTATTGAAGGTTGAAGTACAAGTGGCTCTGCCATTTTCCACTTTGTACATATCAAATAGGGATGCTCTACGGAGCCCGAATAAAGCTTCCCTAGCAGAAGTCTTTAGGTACTAGATTAAAAGCAGAACGACAGTTTCAAATATGGTTTCCTTTTAAAACCAGTTCTTGGGGTGCTTGATTTCAGCTCAGGCAAAGATCTCACGGTTCATGAATTCCAGCCCTGCATCGGGCTCTACACTGAGTGTGGAGCCTGCTTGGAATTTTCTCTCTCCCTCACTCTCTGCTCCTCCCCCGCTTGCACGCTCTCTCTCTCTCTTTTTCTCAAAATAAATAAATATTAAAAACTTTAAAAATATAAAACCAGCTCTTTGATTTGATACTGAGCTCCAGGAAAAAACAAATATCTGATCATCAAATATCAGGAGACCATATGACTGAATGGGCCCTTCCATTATGCATATGGTACTATCTGATCCACTCATCTACAAGTTTGATGTGCCAGGAGCACCCAATAATAAAGTAGAAATTGTGATGATGGCACCTGGCCTAAACAGGACCTGAAGTTGTAAGCAGATTTATCAGTTAAGCATGCATAATCTTAGAATACAGTTTTTATCAACATATACTCATGGCCTTCTGTAGAATTCTATAGCTACTAAGATTAAGGAAGAAAAAAATGAGCTGGAATAGATATGGTTCTATGTCATACGCTGGCACCATGCAGAATTAAAATGATAGGATGAACATTTAATTAAATATCATTCCTGGAAAGACAGGGAATGCTTTTCATGAGCATTGGTTAATGATTTCACCGGAAAATCAACATTTTATAGACAGAAGAATGAATGATTAGCGACAATTGAAAAAGAAATCACAGTGAATCCTTTGGAATGTGGCCAGAGAATTGTGAAAACTCATAAAAGATTCCCAGCTATGGAGGAAACTCCTAGTAATCAGTTGGCTAAGATGTCCCAATCTGTTGAGGTCACTAAGAGTCTTTCTGCAAACACATGTGAATTTTCTCAATAGTTCATAAACAATGTGGTCAATAAGGTAGGGATGGGGGTAGGGTATTAGCATTTTTTTTTTCCATAGGCTCAACCACATGAACTTAAAATTCAGAAGTAGCTAGCAAAAGAGAATCATGGGACAACTTATAAAAGATCCAGTTTCAGCACTGGGTAAAGTTCTAAAGTATCAAGTGTATTCTATGATCCAGTGACCCATATATTATAATAATTTTTACACTGCAAAATTCATGACTCGAGGGAAAAAAAAAGTAAATGTTAGGGAAACATCTTCCACCATTCTATCTAATGACTCACTTACAGAAAAGTTGTTTCTTGTCTATGACTTTGGGTTTTTCATGTTAAAAAGCTTTGAGTATACTAAAGAGAAAAGCTCTTTATAGAGAAAATTTATTCTATCAGTAGGATATTTCCAGTGATTCATGCCAGTGGGTTTGTAAGCAAAATTACAATCATAATCATATCAGTTATAGGAAAGCTGCAGAAACCCTCTATGGGCTGTATAATCAAGGGCTCATTGAATCATACGCCTGGGTAAATAACCCAAACCAACCAAGTTTCTATCATGACCAGCTGTAGAAATAAAGAATGTATATAGTCTGCCTGAAGAAAATGTTGGTGTACAGGTCAGTTTCAATGCAGCAACAACCCTCCTTCATGCTGCCCACCCAGTAACTCAGAACCTCATCTCTTACCCTCAAGACAGCCCTGAAGATAATGAGAACATGTTGCTCTCCTCTGAAATTTACACAACTTCAAAGGAGACACAACTAGCTTTCAACGTGATTGCAGCAAAGCGATCTTACCAAATCGCTTATTAGACTTGAGATGAGTCATGTGCTACTACCTCTCTCCCTTGAATGAGTGAGGAGGGTACCTACAGCACATCAACGTATATTTCTTTGAGACATGGGTTTTTGTGGAGGTTTCTTCCTATAAAATGCATTTTTAAAAGTCTTTGATTGGGGCCCCTAGGTGGCTTAGTCAGTTAGGTGTCGGACTTCAGCTCAGGTCATGATCTCACAGGTGGTGAGTTTGAGCCCCACGTTGGGCTCTGTGCTGACAGCTCCAAGCCTGGAGCCTTTTCGCGTTCTCTCTCTCTCTCTTTCTTTCTCTCTCTCTCTCTCTCTCCCCCTCCCCTGCTCATGCTCTCTCTCTCTGAAAAATAATAAGTAAATATTTAAAAAAAAGACTTTGATAGTTACGTCTTCTTATGAGAGTTAATTGGCATACTCTGGAAAACTCCATGGTTTTAGTAAGTTTTACAATCCTTTGATTCATTTTTTCATGTATTAATGCATTTCTTCATCATCATTCATTCAACAAATATTATTAATTTCCTCCTATGTTCCACGTATTTTTCATGTATTGGGAATACAACAGTGAACAACAACAACAACAAAATTCCTGTGTTCATGGACTTGTAATTCTAATGGTTTTGTGAGACAGAAAATAAGAAAATAAACAAGAAATATATAGTACACTAGATACTGGTAAATATTTTGAAGTCAAATAAAGCAGGATAACGTGATAGAGAATAGAGGGGTGGCTATAAATAGTGTGGTCAGCAACGTGTTCTCAGAAAGGTAACACTGGATCAGAGACCAGAGACCTATGGTAAGAGATTAATCTATAGCATATAAGGAAGAAGTTCTAGGTGGAAGTTCTAGGCAACCATTCATTGAAATGCCCTGAGGTTGTTGTATGTTGGCTTGCTCAAGGAACCACAAGGAAACCAGTGAGGAGAATAGTAGATGAAAGAAATGGCCAACAATAAGATTAGAGATCAGCGGTGGACAGTGGGAAGGAAGACCATATAGATAGGTTCTTTTAGGCCATGGAAAATAATTTGGGCATTATTCTTAAATAAATGAGAAGCTTATGGAGAATTTTGAATAACTGTGTGACTTGATATGGTGTATTTGTTAGTGGTGTTACTCTGGTTGCTGTGTTAAGTGTAGACTATAGGATGCTAGTGGCTAAATGATCTGGATAGGAGATGATTGGTAGTAGATGGAAGGTTAGAAGTGGTTGGATTTTGGATATATTTTGTAGATGCAGCTTACGGAATTTGGTGTTGAATTGGTGTGAGACTCCAAATCCTGTTGCCTATGCAATGGCAGAATGCCATTGTCATTTAATTTGATGGAGAAGACTTGAAGCAGGTAGCAGAAGGACATGGTTAAGGAATCAAATTTGGTATTCCCTTTTAGGGAGTATGTAGTTATTTTTAAAATCCTGCTTGGTCACTACAATCTATTGCTTTCTGCCTTTGCTTATGCTTTGTGTATTTTACTTGTAATTATTTTGGTAGACTGACTAGACTACCTCAATAGTGTCACAGCTGCTCGCTCTCATCTACAAACCTTGATGAGCTGGCTGGTCAGACCCCCTTGAGGGGCTTTAGTACTGTGATTATTTTATATGAGGTAAACTTGAAATTTTGTAAGATTTCAAGAGGACCACTTTTCTTCTCACCTTATTTTTTAAGATGAGAATTCTATTGTCCTAAATTCTGGAAGATTCCTAAATGTAATATGTAAACAAAGGTTGGATTAATTAGCAGAACTGTCAGGAGTTTTAGGTTTGCTAGCTTCTGGTTTGTTCTGAAGCTGGTCAGCTCAATTAGCTTTAAAGTTGTTACTGATGTTGAGGGTGAATGTTTGATCCCTATAGAGATTATTTTCCTTCATTTTGTTGCAGGAGCACAGGGCAAAATCCTAACCCAACCAACTGCTTTACAAATGCCTATGGAGTACTACAAATACTTTACCACAACTAAGGGAAAAAAAAAAAAAAACAATGCAAATACAAAATTCTAGCCTAAAATGCACCTTTACTTACTAAGAATAGCACCCATAACTATTGTTCCTTCACCCTAAAACTCTGATCCTGGCAAGACTATGATAGCACCAACCATTCCGTGTCCTAACTCTTTCAGACATGGTGATTTATAGGCCAGGCGATCATAGGAATAGATGGGAAATGGAGGAATGCAGCCCAAATTACTGAATTGAAATAATTTTTGTGTAAATTACAAGAAATCCAATACAACTGGAATTCCAGAACTGACTAGGTATGTTCTATAATACGATCTATATTGTATTTATAAAATGAAGATTCTAAGAATGTTTGAAAGGTTAGTAACCTCTTTAGAAATAGGGTGGAATCCTACCACACATCACAACCCACTTCCAAAAACTGAGCTAATGAAAGATTTTTCTGGATGTTTAGTGTACCTGGAAGTGTTTTCAACAGTTGTCTCCCAGATGCTCTTTTTGTAAGAATCTTGGCCAATTATTTCTAACGAATTTTGATGCCTTTGAAATAGTAATTGATACTAATTTTTAAACAGAGTCACTAGAAAAACTATTTAATCATAGGGCTGCATATTCACATTACAAAAATCTTTTAAGTGCTTTGTTCCACCCCCTCCATTATTCCTCTCCAGATAAAGATATTTAAGTTTATATTTTCATAGGAAAGGGTATTTGTGAAGTAATTTTTTTTTTCCTAATAAAAATTTAACTTGAATGATTTCTGTAATCTGTTGACTGGGCCTTTAAAAATTGATGTCCCAGGAGTCTGTGAAACGAAATCAGAAGGAAGGAGACCTCACTGCCTTTTAGAATTCCAAAGGTCTGGCCCACAGCTCTATAAGGTCAGGAGGTGGGATTAACCTCTCACATCTTAGTAATGGTTTTAGAAGGACTCTGAAAATTCACAGATGATTAAAAACACCCAACTGACTGGCACTGAGGAAGAATGTGGAAAGTAAATTTCATTTGTTTAACAGCCCTATCTAATGGCGTGAGGCCAGACTACCTAAGCTGCAACTGATTGGAGATCCCATCTCTCTCTCTCTATCATTTCTCTACCTCCAATAATAGAGCTAAACAGTATTGTTTTTCTTTTTCTTTTCTTTCCCAAACCAGAAGAGTCTTTGACACCACCTTGTCCAAGTCTGTCATTTTGGGGGGGAGCTAACACACAAACTGTGTGCCCCACACTTAGAAAACATACAGCAAACTGCATTTAATCATCTCAAAAACACTGAGACTTACTCTGAATTATCCAGGGTGTAAAGTATGGGGAAGAATAGGGTTTTGTATTAGGTTTTCATAAATTAATCTGCATCAATACCCTTTTATTTTATTTGTGCATTCAGTTAAAAAGCAAATATCTCAGACTATAAATCTGAACTTATTTTGTGGATCATATAAAAATATGATTAAAGTATAGATTTTTTTAAAGGTGAAATTTTGGGGTGGCTGAGTGGCTCAGTTGGTTAAACATCTGACTTCGGCTCAGGTCATGATCTCGTGGTTTGTGAGTTTGAGCCCCACGTCAGTCCCTGTGCTGACAGCTTAAGGCCTGGAGCCTGCTTTGGATTCTGTGTCTCCCTCTTTCTCTCTGCCCATCCCCCACTCACGATGTGTCTCTCTCTCTCAAAAAAAATGAATAAACATTAAAAAAATTAAAAAGGTGAAATTTTCTTCCAAAAGTTGGCAATAGGTTATAGCATGAGAAAAAAAAAAAAGTTGTATTTGACCATCTCCAAAATTGCCTCCTTTGTTTCCAGAAAGTTGATGCTAAAGGAAGGGGGAGGCAAAACAAATTCTCCAAGACATTAAGCCTACCTCTTATTAGTGTATGACTCAGCTAAGAGAAGTTATCTATTTAAAAAAATAAGCATCTTAACACATTCTAAAATGTACTACAAAATATCTTAATTAGTTGTGATTTTACATGACCAGAGCTCTTCTCAGAGAGTGGATCATACATTTACTCATGGTGACGAGGCTGTAGTTATCTCTTTACATCAATATTATAAAAATGAATAATTATACAAATTAGAATGAGGTGTAATAGCTATTCTCATTTTCTCATAATTCAATACTGTTTTGTTCAGTCAGTCTGGACATAACTTCTCTACTGCCCATGGAGATCATTGCTTTTTACTGGGAGTAGGGTCAGCGGGGGGTGATGAGGGCATCAAAAGCCACTGTTTGGAAATACACATTTCTACTCTTGACCATCAGAAAATGTAACTTGTCAGCTCAGGAAGGAAGTTTGATTGGGTATTTTTGATAAAAGGTGATTTTTATACATCCTTACAGTTATGAATTACTAAGGAAAATATCTAACAGTGTTAGAGAATTCTAGAAACAATAATGATAGCATGAGTTCATCCATAATTAAAAATACATTGAATATTTGCCTATTATCCTTTTCTCATGACATTAAAGATACTACTCCAAACACTCTGTGCAATGAATTAAGTAGTTAATAGTTAATTAATCATTTGTACATAAAAGTATTTTTTTCCTAAGATCATTGTATAGGTATCAGAACCCAGGCATCATGATTTCCCACATAGTATCTAAATCAGCATAATGAGGTTGCTTTTATTTTTTATTTTTTTAGATTTTGTTTTAACATTTATTTTTGACAGAGCATGAGCGGGGGAGGGGCAGAGAGAGAGGACACAGAAACTGAAGCAGGCTCCAGGCTCTGAGCTGTCAGCACAGAGGCCACCATAGGGTTTGAACCCAGGAACTGTGAGATCATGACCTGAGCTTAAGTCAGATGCTTAACCGACTGAGCCACCCAGACGCCCCTGAGGTTGCTTTTAGATTGATTCTATTCAAAATAGAAAAAAATGATAATTTAAACTATTTTTGATATAGAATTTCTTTCACAATGTCTGTTAAAAATACAACAGCCTGCCTTAACTTGGGCAAATAATCATCGCAACTATATCACTGTGTCACAAATATGTCCCAACCTAAAAATTCTTTGGTCCCATCTCAGCTCTACTGTATCAGACTCTCTGGGGGAAGGCAAGAAAATCTTTATTTTTAAATAGCACTCCTGGTTCTTATAACCAGGCTGTTTAGGGAAACAACAAACAAGATTATAATTGTCTCAAGAGTGAGAATGACCAAGTATCCAGCATTATCTATTATTTAATTGAAAATAATACGAAAGAATCAAAGAACATATGAAAGATGCTCAATGAGAGAAGGAATTAATGGTCAGCACACAATTCCATAAGCATTAAACAAATACCTGTCCATTACTCTAGTTGGTTTATTTAGCCCTTGATTTCCTGAGCTATGTTAACATATCAAGCAAAGCAAAGAGAAGAAAAGCAGGTCCACATATGTAACGATGAAGGGATTGTGCTGGCAGTGAGCCTTTGAGCTGATCTGGGAACTGAGAGGTTCAGACTCTTCCACCATTAAGTAGCTTTGGCTTTTGAATAGTAAGCTGTTCTCAGTAACAGTCAGAGAAAGACTCGGCAAAGCTGAAAACTGTTGAAAGATTATATTATTTTGATCAGCACTTAAAAGATCAGTTCATTCATTATGGCAGCTTTAGAACGCTTGTGTGTGTGTGTGTGTGTGTGTGTGTGTATGTGTGTGTGTGTGTGCATGTATTTGCTCATTGATTTGTTGAAAACATTTATTGTTTATCAATACAAGTAATTTACAACACGAGTTTCCTTTTCTTCAGCTTTGTCTACATATGCTCACTATAAATCGTCAGTCTCTAAGAAATCTGAAAGTTCTTTTTCTTTTTTTAAAATAATGATATGTTAACACTGTGGTAGGGATTTTCTCAGTTTGTGTAACAGAATACAATGAGAAGATGTGGTGAGATTAAAAAGAAGAATGTGTGCACTTGTGTACATAGGCGCTTTCAAGACCGTCTCCATATGTATGAAGGGAGGAAGGAAGGAAGTCAGAAAAAGATCATGAAATAAATTGAGGAAGAAGTGGAGAGGCTGTAGGACAAAGGGCAGGTGTGTCCCCAGATCATCAAAGTAGGGTCAAGGCGATGAGAAATGAGGAGGCTGGAACATGCCACTGAAGCCAGCCCACCTCTCCCTGGATCTGTCCCTCCGGTGCAATTCCCAGACATCATACTGCCTTAGCTCCTGCTTTCTCTCTGATGTGATTCCATGTAAGAGATCCAGCCCTCCTCATTTTGTGTCTCTTTTTTCTCACTGTCTGATGGCTCTTGAGCCTGCTATGCTGCCATGGGAACCTGCGGGAGACAGTAGGTGCCCATTACATTTATTCCCTTTCATCCTTTTTTGAAAATGAATTAAGTGTTCTGTGTTTAGGTTGGCATGAAAAATGTGTCCTGACTCCAGAGTCCTAAAATGTGTACATCCAACATGCCTAATTTAGCACTGGAAAGCAGGAAATATGTAGCTGCTAACAGTGTCAACCTTGAAAACCATACTGGCAAGTCTTTGGTCATTAGCAAATATTTATACAAGTCTGATTTCTATCAGTAGGCAATGTCTTGCACTAATGAGAAATATCTATATTAAAATTAATAGGCAGTGTATACACATGATAGTGAGTCAGAAGGTAAGCTCCAAAGTCAGACACATGTGTCTTCAAATTTTAGCACCGCCATAATATGGGACTTGAGTGAGTTATTTTACTTCCCTAAGCCTTGACTTTCTAAGGCTGTAAAATGGATTGTCAGAATAGCATGGTCTCATAGACAAAGGGAAGAGTTTTGATGATAAAGTTTATGTCAAATATTTATTACAATGTCCTGCACGGTAAATATTCATAAATGTTGGATATTATTATTTTTATTAACAAAAATAGCTGCCCAGCAGAAGCTTAATGATGATTACACCTAAAGAAAGTAACTGCAGTAGTTGGGGAATCAGTGTTTTTGTATTTGTAAAGAATTACACATGCACACACACCCTCTCTATTTTTTTAAACTATTAACCTAGAATTTAACATCTTGTAAGTATATAATTACATATAGACGATATGTTTATACGATGGATCAATTTCCAAAGAATCCTGTAAGTGAGATAAAGCAAGACATCTTTAAAAAGTGGGAAGATAACTCTGAGAAGAAAAAATTCTTTTTAAGGTTACATGTTGAGATCCAATGAAGTTAAATGACTGGGTATTTTTATAATGTAATGCATCTGATTTGAAAAAAAAATTGTATACATGGGTAGTACTTTGATTTATTCCAGATATCACTAATTTTACAGTATTCTTTCTCTCAGAGTCTTTCTGTTTCTTATACAGAAAATGAGTCTCCTGCTAAAACATGCACTGCCTTCTTACGGTTTTATTTTATATTTGATATCCAGAGCAGTTATGCCACAAAACAGGCTTTTATATCATTCATAAAGAGAAGTGAACTGAGAAAAGTAGAGGGTTTTTTTTTTGCCTTTTTAATGTTATTACCAGGATATTTCAGTGCTGATACTTACCATATCTAATTAGTAAATTGCACAAATACAACAGGAGTTTGAATAACATGTTATGAATTTTCATTTGTACACATGTGGCTTTTGGAGCTCTGCCATTTCCTGAAATAGGAAGATTGTTCTGAATAGTAAACAGTAAGATTTTCTGTTTTAGCTCCAACTTTAATTTGTATCTGGCTTGAGAAATGTGATCAAATTATCTAATCAAAATCTTTGACACTGTCAAAGGGCTTTTTAAAAATAAAGACAATATTAAAACGAAGCCTGCACATTAATCTCGTTATCTGCATCAAATTGGATTGAGGACTAAAATAGGGCTTGTGCTTGGCAAAGTTGAGTTTTCAAAGATGATGTTGACACACACATTTTTTTTTTCTGTTCCACGGTGGTCTTTGGATTAATTTCAAATCTGAGAGTTAAAATGAAATAAAATGAAAACTAAGTATCTGATCTCAAAACAGTCATTTTTAGTGTTCTCCATTTCAGTGAGATAGGATCACTTAAGTGTGTGTTTGTGTGTGTGTGTGTGTGTATAATATATACATGTGTGCTACATGTTATATATTAATATGTAAGTTTCTCCATAAAGATATTTGAGCACAGAAATATAATGATCTTAACATATATTTCTGTAAGGACTTGTGTGAGGTGCCTTGAGAGTAAAATCTCTCCAATTACTGTAAATTTGATATTCAGATTCTAAATGCTTTCCATTTTTTACCAAAATGTCAAATTATTTTTGGTGCAAAAGAGAAAGCACTTCTTGTGAACTGCCAGATTGTATACCTGATTATTAAACATTGCCAAATTTTAAAAGCAGACAAAACTTGATTTCCCATATTCATGAAAAGTATTTATCCCACCAGGAAGATGTGCAGGGTAATAATACCTTGAATTTAGAATAATTTACAGTTATCAAGATACTTTGATTATTCCCTTCCCCAAGAGGAAAGTTTAAGCAAGTTTGGGTAGTATCATTTTACAGATGAGGAAAAGAGGCATCTGTGTTGTTGAAAGCTTGATGAAAGTGACATAACTACAAAAAATGACAGGGATAGAAGCTTGGTTACCAAATTTCAGTCCCAGTATCCTTTCACTATGCCATCCTGCCCTCTGACATTCATGCCTACAAAGAAACCACTTACTTCTGATCATCTACCCCTTGAGAGAGCCTTGTGTTAACCCAAAATGAACTCATTTTATAAAATCAATAACACTATTAATGCATTGTAGGGTTTTTAGTGAAATGCATTTATAAGTCTAATAATTAAAGACTATTTTTTCATCTTAACCCAATTCTTTTTTGATGGAAAAAAACGTCAAGGCAATTTATACAAATAAAATAGAGTAGCACTTGTATACAAACCTCTGTAATTTATGATAATACTTCTTTAAAAATTTACAATCATGCTAATGAAACCAAGTTTCTAAAGCCATCCACTTTCTTCTGTACACTATTTTACTTCAAAGAAATTTTAAAACAGAGCTGAAAGCATACACACCACAAACAAATGACCATCACTTAGTGTTGCAATTCTAACAGGATTATTTACAGTCAAGGATTTATTTATAAAAGCTCTATGAGAGGTTAATATGGAGTTAATAGACAATTCAAGTAGGTGTTTGGGTAGTTTATTTTGGTCTCTCTTTTAGAAACATATTTTAAAGATTAAAAAATATCAGTGTGCTGAACAAAATTAGTTTAGCCAAATTTGACTGACATAAATACTGAAAATTACAGTATAGTGAACTTTTTCAGATGAATTTCTGTGCCCTGTGAAGGCACTTTATTTTCCCCTAGGGTGTGGATATAAACAGCTCTACTTACAAGTTTTAATGCAAAGTATATCTCTTTTAAGCTTCGGAGATAAATCGAAAGTTGAAACTCAGGAAATAAAAGAGCTAATGCGAGTCCATGTAAATGTGAGTGAAAGATGTGGGGGGAGGGAAAGGGGGGGAGAAAGAGAAAGACAGAGATAGAAACACAGGCTGAGAGAGACAGAGAGGGAGAGAGACTGCATTAGTGACCCAGTGCAGGAGATACTCATGTGAGAAATATACTGTAGGAGCTTACATGATACATATATCTGCTCTTTAGGATATACAGGGCAGAGCAGTTTAAATATCCTTCAGCAGACCAGTATTTTAATGCAGATCAGTTGATCAAATCATTTTTTTTCCTATCATGGATAAACATCTTTTTTTTTTCTTTACACAAAATGTATATTTATCATAAATTATAATAAGTGACATTTTGACTTTGGTATAGTGTACTAAAAATCTTTAATTTGCTGCATGTACAAGTCAAATGAAGGAGTTCATCAGAACATTGGGAGAATAACAACTAGGTTTCATTTTCAACACCAAAGTTCATTAGGCAACCCTGAAGTTGAGGAATCATACAGATAAACAATATTGAAAAAGTTCCCTATTTCATTCATACTCTCAGTAGTTAAATATGCTCTCTCAGGAAATATAAACTTGAATGCAGACAAATTCTGAGTCAGAAGCATTTTATCTTGTGCTTCTCAGAAGCATTGAAAGGAATTTGAGGTGAGGGTGAATAAAAATTTAAAAAAAAATAATTTTGGCCTGAATAAAAATGTTTTGCTTTTAACATCTCAGTAAGCCTGTGTAACATATGAACAGACTTCTGAATAAATCAATAACATTTTAGTTTAAACGGTAAAAAGACATATTCAGATTTCAGCTTAAGAATCTTGATCCTAGGTTCTTTGTCAAGAAAGTTATATAAAATCTTGAAAATTTACATAACATATTACTATAAATTTCGGCACTATGATTATTGAGAATTGTAGTAATAGGATTTACTTTTTCTTTCAGGTAACTGATGATTGAAGACCCAGGCCAGCCAGGCATTGTTTTCCAGTTCATTCTTGCTGTTGTAACAGCAATCAAACAAAAGTTGGCATCATATCATACATTCCTGTAAAACTTCTATTCTTGGTATATATTCATAGCCAACCAAATCGAATTTTCATGTGTAATCTTAGTTTATTTCTAGTTTAAAACATGTAATGTTTACAACTACTTTGTTAATTGATGGCTTATTGTAAAGAATTAATTGAGTGGTTTATTTTGTTGTACAGTCAGCTGTGTGTTATCTATGTTCTTTTGATAGGAATTGAAAGTACGTGTTCAGAAGGCTTTAGTGGGAGGGATGTAAAGAGTTAATTTTCTAGATTCATGGGAAAATACTGAGTTGGGGGAGGCATCTGAGAAAGAACAAAGTGGCAATCCTAATCTGAAGATGGATACTGCAGCTGTATTACAGTCAGCCAAAAAAAACTGTGCCCTATTATCTTAATAAAACAGAAGTATCATTCTGTGACGTGGTAGGTATTTCCAGCATCCCTTCTTGCAAATAGAAACCACCACCCACAATGCATTGTATTTCCTTCTTCTGAAATATGTAAATGTGATGTACTGTAATCACACACAGAATGTTTGGGTGGTATCACCCACGTGTGGGCTGGGTACAATTTACAATGCATTTCGGGTTGTATTTATTTAAAAATAGTATGGTATTGCTTTTTGATAACACCCATAATAGAATGATTTTGCCTCCCCAGTGGGTTTTCATTTAGAACAGGAAAAGTGCTAGATTATGATAACATAAGAAAACAAAGCTAAGGTCTATTCCAGGGAAGAAAATGGTTGCTAAGTTTATTGGACTGGTCTTGTTGATCTTAAAAAAATGAAGAAAGAAGTAAAGAAGAACCTCTTTCAATAGAAATGCCACTTAACTTGATTTATAATGTGCAGCATTAATGGCACTGAATCATAAAAATATCATGTGTTAGCATTGCCCTCCATGTCTCGTGGCCTTCATTAGCTTACACGAGGCTCAGTGGAAACTTGAAAATGCTAACAGAAAATGACAGAAATCAGTTATGCTGTCTTTTGGTTTTTGCTTTAAAATAATAATAATAATAATAATAATAATAATAATAATAGTGTTTTGGTTTAGGCACTTATTTATATGTGGAAAGTGAAGAACACCCAGCTACGCAGAACAGCGATGCCAAGATATAGCAAGCAATGTTTAAGAGAAAGATCCCTGGCTGTAAATGTGCACAATATTCCACATTATATACATGTCATTTCTGAGTACTGTTGGAACGATGAGGTGTCAAATCTGTATGACAGATTGAGGTGAAAGCTGGGAAAAGAGAGCTTGTGAAAAAACAGCCCTGACTGAGTGGGGCATCCTATAGGACTTATCCTGCAGGCTATAAGTAACCAGTGTCATCACATGAAAGGAGGAGTGGAAGAGGGATAATTGTCTACTAATTTAACTAACTCATTTGGTCATTGTATTATTTAAATTGTATTCAAGTGTAACAATGCCATCTAGTGGTGAGATTCTAAACTGATCCCTCCACTGTTAAATCCTGGGTAAGGTTAGAAGGCAAGTGTTTGACTATTACAGAACACTTTAATTTAATATTCTATGAAATAGTAGAGCACTCCAGAAATATTTTTTAGTGCGGGATAAATTATCCATAAGGGTAACACACAGAAGAAAATAAACTCCCCCCCTTTTTTTTGCCTTTTTTTCTACAACTTCCTTTTTATGTGTGAAGTTCACGTTCAATAGTAAAACCTCCTGTGAGTCTCCATCAGCCTGTGCCTGAGTTTATAGAATCTCTGATATTTGCCTATTCAGTGGATCTTTACAATCATTTGTGCTGAAAGCATACTTTTTATTTAATCTTTGCTTTTGAAAAATAGCCTTCATAAAACTATGGCTAACCAAACTCATTACATACTTTTCTTTTGAGCTTCTCAGCTTTTTGCTTCTTATATAAAGCTAGATCTTCTAAAAAATGAAGGTCAGAGTTCTTCAAGATTGTAATTCACGTTGCCCCACAGCAATGGTCACTTATCAAGTAGTCCTGCAAAAACCCGAAACCATCTTGTAACTTTATGGAGAGAAATACGAATTTATGGTAATATGTATTTTAATTGTAATTGCTTGCCTGAAATTTGGCAAAAGCAATTTGAGAACAAGGACTGAAATCAGTGGAAATGGATTCTTTTTTGCCTCTAGCTAATTATATAGGTTTGAACTTATGAGACAACTTCTTAAGCCTCAGCTTCCTCTGGAAAATGCGCGAATTGGACAAAATCATTTCTAATGTCCTTTTCAATTACAAACTTCTGGGACTGTTAAGTAGCTGACAAATAAACCATTAAAAGACTGTGAAAAAAGTAGAGGGGAACTTGCTTCACTGACTGGCCTTTGCGGGTGCACTCAATGAATTTGAACTGTCCCTCATTTGATATTTAACAAAACGTGTCTTTTGACAGGTTTTCCAGAATACGTTTAGCATATCTTATACAGAGGACGGGAAAATTTGCAGGTATCTCAATGCAGAATAAAAAATGTATAACATTCAAAATATTGCTCCATTTAAATTTTTGTATCAACTATATCCTGAAGTGTGTCATGTAGAAATGTGACTTAAAAAATGACAGAAAGTTATGGTACAAAAACGTGGCATGCCCTATTTTCTCCCCACTCAATAATTACTAGTTGTATTGTATCCTTTGTCATGGAAAAAAAATCTTAAATTCCAACGCATAAATTCCAGATGATATTCTAAAATTCGTCAACTGCCTAATACATAAGATTTTTAGAATGGAAAAAGGTGCTGCCTGTTGCCATAGGAACCTACATATATTTTTAGTTTGTATGTAGAGAAATTAAAATACTCGTATTTTGATAACAGTAGTTGATACTGACTCCTTTTCCTTTTTGACAAATAAATTGAGAAATGAATGTATATTTTCTTTAAAAAAAAAAAGGACATTTTGTATACAGTAGTCCTCAGTCTCCCAGTGGATGCCTGAAACTGCAGATAGTACCATACCCTAAATAGAGAATGTCTTTTCCAATATGTACATACCTAGGTAACTACTCATACCTATGATATCGTTTAATTTCTAAATTAGGCACTGTAAAAGACTAGCAACAGTAATAATACAATAGAACAATCGAATAGTACATTGGAATCAAAGTCATGTGAATGTGGTCTCCTCTCTCTCTCTTTCAAAACATCTTATTGTACCGCACTCATCCTTTTTTATGATGATGGTATGAGAAGATAAAATGCCTACCGGATAAGATGAAGGGAGGTAAATGACGTAGGCACTGTGACATAGTCTTAGGCAATTACTGAACTTCCGACTGTACATCAGGAGGTGGATCACGTGCTTCTGGGCAATGGTTGACCGGGGGTAGCTGGAATGGTGGAACAGGGAACTGCAGATACGCGGGGGACTACTGTACATGAGATTTCTTTTCCTGGAGGCTTTACTATCTATTATTGATTTCCTTTACCAAAATAACTGTGCTATATTAAAAGTAAGTATAATTTTTTTTGTTTAAATATTATGAAAGGAAATAACTTTGAGCATATTATGATTATTTACCTGCTTATTTCCAGCAGTCTCATATTTTGATTCAACATTATTAGTAAAAAAATGGGTAATTGCAAGTCAAAGTATTTATCACATATAGAAGTCCACACCAGGTTGTATGAGAAATTTTAAAGACAAACAAAACAGCACACAAAAAATAAACAGGATGCGTATAATCTCTACCTGACAACACTAATGAGAGCCGAACTTGGAAAATTACTGTCTTTGATTCCAGTTACAAGACAAAGGCCAATTACCATAAAAAGAGATATGCAATGTGCCAAAAGCAGTGCTATGAACATACCAATTATATTTCATTTTCTTTGAAAACGTTTATAGGATCTGATAATGTTTAAGATGTTTTTTTTATAAATGAGTTATAAGAGCTTATAAATTAATGCTTTTGAATCATTAGTCAAATCAAGACTTCTTCCATATTTTAAGTACGGCTCCCAACTTTTTCCACTTTTTTTTTCTTTGCCTTTCTTCTGCCACTCCTTCCCCCTCCTTCCCTCCCCCCCTTTTTTTCTATACATACTCGTTATCTGTGAATAATTCCAGGAGAAATACATAATGTCATTAGTAAATTATTTGGCTTTACGAATTCATTGACTTTATTTTTTTTTTTTTTTGTCTTGGACCACAATAATATCTTTAAAGCCACACAACATTTAGGTAATAAAATGATATATGGGAAGAATTTCAATTTTCTTGGAAGAAAAGTTATTCGTTCAAAGTATTATTATGTACTATTGTTCTCTTAGACCTGGAAACTCTTATAAACATTAATTTTCTTCATTTTCTTTTCTTTCTTTTTTTGGACTTGGTCAGAGTTTCTTCTTGTTTTTTGCAATTTATGTCTACAAATAGTTCACAAGAATCGAAAACTGGCTGACAATTAGTTCACTGACATATTTTAAAAATATCGACTACAATCAAATTCTTCTAAAATCCCAGTATAGATCATAATATATATTGAGGTATTTTGAAGAATCACAGCCTCTCTTTTACCTGTTTATTCAAGTGCTGCCTAATCGTTCACAATGTAATTCACTTAAACTTTTTTTATGTTGTAACAATACAACCTTGACTTAAACAATTAAAATGTAGAAAAATCAATAAAACAATCAGATTGTTTTTCAACACAGTGCCACAAACATGTTTAAGTTTGAGTTCAGACCTCTGCTGTTATTTACCTGAACTGATAATATTGATTAGTTACGTTTTTTGCAGGGTGGACGGCCTATATGTTACAGACACTGCGCTGAAGTGATAGGCCTCATTTATCTGTAAAGGGTGTGCCCATACATTACTAAACTACTCAATTGATCCGGCAGAATCAGCAGAGAAATGAATTATGCATCTAATGTATTTGCTTTTAAGGATGACAAAAATGTGTTCATTGATAAAGTTTTCACAATTCAACCAGCTTTTATTCACGTTATCTGGAAAGACTGGTAATATATAACCAGATAAAAATGGTTTACTAAAATAACTGACAAAATACATTTTTTAAAATGGGGACTACTTAGTCAAACAGGTAGGTTACCATCATTACCCTGAGATTTCAATCATCTGCCACATATCTCAAGAGTACTTCCTTCATTTACGGGAACTTAAAAAAATAATAATAAACAGAGTGTTATTGAGTTGCAAATGATTTATTTCCGTACCAACAACAAATAGCTTCTGGAATCATAGATTAGACTCTGTGATTTAAATTGATGTTTTATCAATACATTCAATCTTTTATGATTGGCTTTTTAGGCATGAATCTTTGGGAAAATTTAAACAAACTTCTCAAGGAAAGGAAGTATTCTGTTTTAGGGGTTTTTGACTTGTTTGTTTCAGTTATTTATTTATTTGTTTAGTTTATTTATGAAAGAGAGAGAGAGAGAATGTGAGTAAGGGAGGGACAGAGAGAGAAGAGAGAATCCCAAGCAGGCTCTACACTGTCAGCACAGAGCCCAATGTGGGGCTCGAACCCACGAACCATGAGACCTGAGCTGAAGCCAAGAGTCCAATGCTTAACTGACTGAGCCACCCAGTTGCCCCAGTGTCAGCTTTATTTGTATACTAAAATTTTCTGACTTTCTATGATGTTAAAATAATATTTTACTTAAAATAGCAAAATTACAACAGAAAACATTTGTTTAGTATTTTCATGTTTTGTATTTTGGATTGTTCTCCTTGACAAAAAAAATAGTTGTCTAAAATGCCAAAGAAGACTACATTGTTAGCTAATCGTGACAATTTGGACGTGGACAATTTGATAACATGATAAAGGAAACACATTTTTTTTTTAAGCAAAAACATGTAAGGGAATAGTTAAAACTATGTTAATTTCTAAAGTATTTTACTTTTTACACTATTACTCCTTGATTTTATAACACACCTCTCCATTTTTTGTCCTTGATCATTTTTTCTTCCTTGTTCTCTTTTTTAAAAAACTGAAAATAATGTATTTAAAAATATTGAAAATTTAATATTAATTAATAAAATATTAAAATGTTAAAATGTTAATTTTTATTAAAATATGACTTAATATTAAAATTAATATTAATTAATATTTTCAATATATTACAGTGAGAAAATGTCAATAATCTAGCAAATAAAAGATTCTAGAAAAGATCTACTACGTAACGTTGACATATACGGAATTTTTCAGAAACAAATATGTGAATGAACTATAACTCAAGTCCGCAGGGTCCTAGTGAGTAGCCTTAAAAATAAACATTCAGTTTCTCATAATTTTCTATTGCTTTGTTATACAAATAAAACTGCTTTAGCTTAAGAATTCTTAGAATGTGTAGCCTAACATGAATGTATTTTTTATACTTTGGCTCCATCTAGTAGAGACTGAAGAAATTACTTGAAGGTGGGAGTTGCATGATCACAGAACTCAGAGCGGCTTTTCATTGTAACAGAAAAGAAAAGATGGCAAAAAAACCTATTTAATATTTTACAGTATGCTGTTATTAGATGATATGAATGACTATGCTATTTTGTTTGTACATGCTGTTTTCCTAGAGTTGGTCACATTGCTTATGGCTTTAGCAAAATTCAAGATTTGGGCATTTAAAATTTTAGGGAAATGAAAATGTTTTAAATTTTTGTTGCGTTACTTATTCCTCCCAGGTTTTGGTTTTATTATAGGCTAGAATAAGCATGACTCAAGATGGAAGGGGAAAAGTACTACATTTCTAATTCATGTTTAAACTGTTTGAGATGCGCAGATGTGAGGCAGGCAAGCTTGTAAAATTTCACGTTGGATGAGGAACAGATATTGGCTACATTTTAGTGATAGGTAAACATAGGAAGATGACAGAGTTTTTGACATTATTTTAAAATTGTCGGCACCTTAAAAATCCTTGGATTCTCATATAAAATATATTTTTCTTCTTCTTCTTCTTCTTCTTCTTCTTCTTCTTCTTCTTCTTCTTCTTCTTCTTCTTCTTTTCATTTTTTTCCTTCTTGAAGGTCACACTAGTTCCCTGACTGGAAAGCCTACAATATCTGCAACAGGATGTATGTTTTCTATAATTGCTTGAAACAGGTAAACACTAGCGCTGTAATCAAAATGACCATTCAATCTAAACAGAAGGCTATTTTTTTTTCCAGGAGAACATGTAGTGTTTAACAAACAACATCCGTGAGGTTGTAAAGAAGTGGATAATTTAAAGTAGCTAATAGGAATGACAATGTTAGTTTACTGCTTCAAATCTAATTGCCAATAAGAAAGCCTCTGTAGATTTACTACGGGAGATAAACTTTCCACAAGGGCAACTCAGCTAACCTGCAACAGCCAATTCAATCATTGCTGACACTTGCACCATCAACACTGATCATTGCCACTCAATCAGTTGTGTCATGAGGAGCCACTGATTTCAAGACGGCTAAACTGATTGGATCACCATGAAATGGTCCAACTGGTTAGTGTATGGCCTATACATATGGCCATACTTTGCTTACTGGTGGGAAGCTTAGTGAATTTCAGAGATGTGATTAGTGAACCGATTTGACTATTTCAAATTGCAATGCAGTCTCTTGAGTAGAGAGAAGGTCATTTCTTTTGAAAGGAAAACTTTTTGCAAAATATAATGGCTACATAAAGTTATGTCACTCTCCATTTGATTTTTTGATGGCTTTTTTTAAAAACAAACTTTTGATTCTAGAACAGTTTTATATTTACATGAAAATTGTGAAGAAATAGAGTCCCTAAATATTCCACACCCAGTTACTCTTACTGCAATAGTATGCTACTCTTGGCCCAATTAATGAACCAGATTGACATATTATTATTAACTAAAGTCCACACTTCAGATTTTCTTAGTTTCCACTTAATGCCCTTTTTCTGTTTCAGGATCCTATTGACTCCTCATAGATTCTTAGGCTCATCCTGGCTATGCCAGTTTCACATACTCTCCTTGTTTTTGATGACCTTGACAGTTTTCAGGAATACTTGTGCTTTTCTAAAATGTCTGTCAACTGGGATTTGCCTGATGTTTTACTCATGATTAGACTTGGGATTGTGTATTCTTGTGAGTCATATCAGAGAGTTAAAGGGCAATTTTCATCACATCATATCAAGAGTGCATACTACCAACTAGATTGATCACTGTTAATGTTTCTGTTGATGTTGACATTATCACCTTGCTGAGGAAATGTTTGTCAAGCTTCTTGACTCTAAAGTTGTTCTTCATCCACACTCTCCCTTTCTATACTGTAGTCTTTGGGAGGAAATCTCTATGTATAGCCCACCCTTAATGAAGGGGAAGATACACTCCACCTCTTAGAGTATCTATATAGGTAATTTTGAATTCTTCTGCATAGGATGTTTGCCTATTCTCCCATGAATTTAATTTTTTGAAATATTTGTTTATGGGGTACCTGTATGGCTCAGTTGGTTGAGCATCTGACTCTTGATTTCGGCTCAGGCCACAATCTCATGGTTTGTGAGTTCAAGCCCCATGTGCAGTTCTGTACTGACAGTGTGGGGCCTGCTTGGGATTCTCTCTCTCCTCTTCTTGTCCCTTCCCCACTTGCATGCTCTCTCTCTCTCTCTCTCTCTCTCTTTCAAAACAAATAAATAAACATTAAAAAAGAAATGTTTATGTCATTAAAGGTTCATGAATAATTATGTTCAATTTGATCTTTAAGTTGTATAACTGTAAAGAGTAAACAATAATTAGTGAACATGGTGAACATTTTGTGAGGTAAGTGATTGCTACGGAAATGTAGAAATACAAAAATCTTTATAATTTTGAATAGTTTCCTGAATAATAAACAGAATTTATGAAATAACACATATATTCATAAAATTACCTCTAATCTGTTCAATTATTCCTAAAAATTTCATCGAATTATCAAGCTGCATTTTATTAAAAAGTGTTCTTCCAATTCATCAGTGTTATTATCTATGATTTTTTTACCTTTTACACATGTTTTTTGGGGTTCTGATACCACTCAATTTTCTGTAATATATAGTGAATGAAGTACTTTATTTTGTCAAGACAACATAAAAAAGTATACAGGTCACTTAAATTTACAATAGCCTGCCTTAAATAGTTGACAAGCCTAAGTAAAAAATATCTTAACTATGTCAGAATAGAAAAGGAAAGACATTTTAAGTGAAATACTTCAGAATAAAACATTCTGATATAATGTCTTAGAACTCAGAATTGGTAATTATCAATAAACATTTGTTTTGTCACTGTAAAAATAACACACATATGTAAAAAAATCATAATACAGAGTTCAATAAATAATCAAAGATTTACCATTCTTATTTCCATTCTCTAAGGTTAACAGTTTATATCATTTCTGTTTTTAGTTCTGTAGATTTCCATCAAGTCCTACATAGTATGTTTTAACTCCACTTCCAGTTATATCTAAGGTAGACAAGATTTATTACTGCATATTATAAAGATGAAAGCATTAAGCATATTATAATTATTTATATTACCTCCTCCATTTTGCTCATGCAGATATTTAATTTCCCTATTTGTTATTTTTTTCTCTATGAGTAAGATACTTACAAGCATTTCTGAGCTAGCAACTGCCCACTGTGTAATTTCCACTATGTTGGCCAAGGATCTGGTCCATCTATACCTCACACCTGCTCGACTCCTACCTCTTGACTATTTTCAGATATGCAATGACTTTAGGCTTCAGGGTTATAGCAGTTATTACTGGCCTAAGAGTGTAGGCAAAACCTCAATAATCTGTGTTTATAGGTTGATTATACTCATTAAAAATGAATAAAACACAAATAATATACAGATCATTTGATCATTATTTACAGCAATGTCAAATCCTGGTGTACTCTATGAAAAAAATGAAGCATAATCTCTGTCATTAAATGTGTGTCTTTCAAAAAAGAAAATGCAAAGTATCATGTTCAAAGGTATTCCTAAGCTTTAATAATTGAATAAAAGCACACAAGTTTTTACTTGCTCTGTAATAGTATCATGTTCTTATTGTAAAGCTTTCCATTTTACATTGAGCTCTTTATTCCCCCTTTTTTTTTTTTATTTTTTTGGTGTATGACTGAGTAGATACAGGGAAATCTTTCATTTTCTTAACCATACAGGAGGTACCCAATTTTCAATTGGTTTTTCTGGATGGGCCTTTAAATTTTTACTCTAATTGGCACCATTTTTTTTTCATATATCAACAGCTATATATCTCTATGTATTAAAAACATTCCATTGGTAAAGACAAAAGTAAAAAAATTCACCTACAAATTTATTGATTGTAAATTATAACTAACATTACTATTTGTATACATATTTCCATATATTCCGATTGCATATGCTGAGAATGAAGAATGGATATTATTAAAGATATATCAATAGACCAGTATAAAATATCAATAGATATAAAAGATTATCCATATAATAGAGAGGATTCTGGGAAGATAAACGTCGTGGCAGCATAGTTCTTGCGTCTTTCTGAATCACACACACACATATACATGGACACACACAGACAGACATACACAGACACACATGCACACACACACAGAGGGAGAAAAAAGAACTAAAGAAAGAAAAACCCAAACGATGAAACTTAAAACAAACTAGGTGTCCAGATTTCCCCAGGCCGCCCCCCCCCCCCCGCCGACCCCGGCCACACACACCACGACTAAATAAACAGGCAGGACAAATCACAAACAGGGACAAGACCTTATATCAGTAAAATTGATTTCTTTGCAGATGACTGAATGGATGAAAAGTAGAATCACTAGAGAGAAAGGCCAGTTTCAAATTCTTTGAGAGAGATGATTCAAACAGAGCTGGATTAGGACAGTGGCAGCAGAAAGAGGGAAGGAAAGAACAAGATAGGCACTTAGTAAATGTTCAACAACTTTTTTAAAGTGTAGTTTATGGAATTTCCATCTAATGGAATAAAGAAGGTAAGAAAGATTGAAGCAAGAACCCCAGTCGGCCATTTCGGTTGGCCCCGTTACAGAAAAGAAATATTTTGGCAGGAAATGCTTCCTCAGTAAAGCAAAGCCCATCAGATTCAGTGAAACATTTCTGTTAATAACTTGTCAAAGGGAAACGGTGTGGATGTTAGGTATCCATGCCAACATGTGCCAGCTTCTCACTTCTCAGAATATTTTGCCAAGGTATAGATGTAGAATGATTTCAGACTTTCACAGGCAGTGGAAAATGGACTGAAACAAGGATTTTAAAATTCAGGCCACCACACTCATCTTAATACTAAATCCAGAATCCATTCACTTTATTTCCTCTATCACAATATTCTAGTGGCTTTAACTGACATGCCGTGCATCCATTAATTTAATGAACAATTATCAGCTTAAAAGAAATTGGTCCATACTGTGCTTGGCAGTAGGCATCTACCCTTTGCAACTTGTGCTAATTAGAATAGGGTGCTTTTTAAAAATAAAACATTTTACTGCCATCTGCTGGCATAAAGTCATAATAACTCTAGAAATCCAAACTGATTATGAACGTGAATGCTGCAACCTGGAGCTGTTCCAAGCTGAACTCACGCAACTGCGAGCATCAGTCCTGACAGGGATGCATACATAAACGAGGCACTGTTTCCTGATGAATATGCCCCACATTCCTCCCAACCAGGGTCATGTCATCGCACTTCCTGATTTAATTCTAATCCAAGAAAAGAGCTTCTCATTGACCCTGTTTGAGTTAGGTGTTTATTCATAGTGCATTACATTATGCACTAAGGAATAGAGTCATGAGGTAAGGATATGATTATAGGGCCCCACCCTCTTTGAAGCGGGGAGGAGTATGACATAAAAACAAAAGAAAAATAATTTAAAATAATGAAAACAAAACAGGATCTTGGGAACAAAATCTGTATCCAGTTAAGAGATGAGGAGCAGAGACCCACTGCTGGGCTAGCAGTCCACGGGTGTCTGATGCCTATGGCCAAGGGCAGTGCTGGACACCAGACATGGAGCTGAGAGCATAGAGGAAGGGCAAGCTACTGTCATTTCAAGGCTTTCAAGGCTGTTTCTTATCTAGTAACGAATGCAAAGTTTTCAAACGTGTGAGGTGCTGAGAAAATTTTCTCAAATGAAATTTTATGTTCGGAGGCCAGTTCAGATAGGGAATAAGTCTCTGGGTAAAGAAGAGGTAGAATAGATGAACAAAGCATTATCTACTCACTTGACTTTCCATCTCCCACACCCTGTGGGAACTCTGATAATCTGGAGGCATTTAATTTTCTCTAAAACATAGTTTGGAATCTATGACAAACCTCTTTATTTGGATTATTTTTCTCATCCAGTGTATTCATGGCTTATATTTTTTTGGAAAATTATGAACACATACTTGTAAGATAATCTCTAAAATATGCACAAATTTTCAGGGCCACTGGGTGGCTCAAGGGGCTGTGTCTGACTCCTGGTTTGGGCTCAGGTCATGACCTCGTGGTTTCGTGAGTTCAAGCCCCATGTGGGGCTCTGTGCTCACAATGTGGAGCCTACCTGGAATTCTCTCTCTCTCTCTGTCTCTCTCTCTGCCTCTCCCAAACTCATGCCGTGTCTCTCTCAAAATAAATAAATAAACTTTTTTTTTCAATAAAATAAAATATGCACAAATTTTCATACAATAGCTGTTATTTTCTGGAACATGGAATCTATGAAACAACTATTTTTTAATTCATTTTTATTTTTAAGAGAGACGGAGAGCAAGCATGATTTGGGGAAGGGCAGAGGAAGAGAGAATCTTAAGCAGGCTCCACGCTCCACCTAAGGCATGGCTTGATCTTACAACCATGAGATCACAACCTGAACCGAAATCAAGAGTCGGATGTTTAACCAACTGAGCCACCCAGGCGCCACCGAAACAACTATTTTAACTTGAGTTAAATGCACAGACATCAGAGATGAGAGAAAGAAATTTGAAAGTCTTCAATGTAGATTTAAATTATATTTTATATGTAATTAGAAATAATCCTAAAAATTAATGTATTACTATCACATTGGTAATACAGCACGTTAAAGAATGTGCCATTTCATCAATATATTATAATTATAATTACATTGTCCTGGAACGTAATCATCTAGGAAGAATTGCTATCTTATCCTTAGAGAAAAGTGAGAAGTAAAATTCTAAGCTGAGGATCTTTTTTCCAGTTTTAGAAAGTCAAAACTATAGCCTTACAGAAACAGGAGACAGAAATTTTGATGAGACAAGAGAGGATTGTGGCTCATGGGGGAGAAATGATGTTATCATGACTTGGTGTAGAAAAAAGGAGAAATAATTGAGTATGGGAGGAGTATAAAAAACATCATAGAGTGGTAAAGTTAAAAAAAAGAAATCATCTCTTTAGCCCAGTTACAAACCTGGAAGAGACTTGGTTCGATCTGAGTGTATTTAACCATGTGTGCAGGTCAAACACCATTTACATTCCTTTTTGTCACATTAATCATTGAAAAGGAATCACAGCTGGAGGCTTGTTTTTGCCTTTCCCATATTTATTCCATACATACATATGTTTCTAAGTCCAATTTATTGGAATTGACTTACTAGAGCTATGAGGTTGATATTTCTTATGTGTAAGATAGTGCAAGTTATAGGTAACCAAAATTTATTAGCAGGGTGTCTAGACGTGTTATGAATACAGGTGGGTTGATTTCTAACTCAAGATCCTTAAATAATACCAAAATCTTTTTTTTTACTATTTCAATTTTTACTTAAATTACAGTTAGTAAACATACAGTGTAACACTAGCTTCAGGAGTAGAATTCAGTGACTTGTCACTTAACCACGACACCCAATGCCCATCATAAAAACTGCCCTCCCCAATACTCATCACCTACCCAGCCCAACCCCTCCACCTCCCCTCCAGCACTCCTCACTTTATTCTCCATAGTTAAGAGTCTTTCGTATCCTTTGCCTCCCTCTCTCTTTTTTTCCTTCCCCTAGGTTCACCCGTTTTGTTTCTTAACCTCCACAGATGAGTACAATCATATGATATTTGTCTGTCGCTGACTGACTTATTTCGTTTAGCATAATACAGTCTGGCTCCAGTCACATTACTGCAAATGGCAAGATTTCATTCCTTTTTATGGCATTCCTTTTATATGATATATAAATGGAATATATATACCACATCTTATTTATCCACTTATCAGTTGATGGACATTTGGGCTGTTTCCATGATTTGGTTATTGTTGATGGTGCTGCTATAAACATTGGGATGCATGTGCCCCTTCGAATCACTATTTTCATATCCTTTGGGCAAATACCTAGTAGTGTGATTTCTGGGTTGTAGGGAAGTTCTACCTTTAAGTTTTTGAGGAATCTCCACACTGTTTTCCAGAGTGGCTGTCGTACCAGTTGGCACTCCCACCAACAGTGTAAGAGGGTGTGCCTTTGCATCCTTGCCAACATCTGTTGTTTCCTGAGTTGTTCATTTTAGCCATTCTGACAGGTGTGAGGTGGTATCTCATTGTGATTTTGATTCGTATTTCCCTGATGATGAGTGATGTTGAGCATTTTTTCATGTATCTGTTAGCCATCTGAATGTCTTCTTTGGAAAAGTATCTATCCATATCTTCTGCCTAGTTCTTTACTGGATTATTGTTTCTTTGGGTGTTTGAGTTTGCTAAGTTCTATATAGATTTTGAATGCTAACCCTTAATTCATTATGTTATTTACAAATATCTTCTCCCATTCCGTTGGTGGCCTTTTAGTTTGTTGATTGTTTCCTTCGTTGTGCAGAAGCTTAATGAAGTCCCGACAGTTCATTTTTGCTTTTGTTTCCTTTGCCTCAGGAGACCTATCTAGAAAAACATTGCTACAGTCGAGGTAAGAGGTTTCTCCCAGATTCTCCTCTAGGATTTTAATGATATCCTTTCTCACATTTAGGTATTCCATCCATTTTGAATTTATTTTTGTGTATGGTGTAAGAAAGTGGTCCAGGTTCATTCTTCTGCATGTTGTTGTCCAGTTGTCCCAACAACATTTGTTGAAGAGACTGTCTTTTTTTCCATTGGATGTTCTTTCCTGCTTTGTCAAAAATTAATTGACCATATAGGGGCGCCTGGGTGGCTCAGTCGGTTAAGCGGCCGACTTCGGCTCAGGTCATGATCTCGCCGTCAGTGAGTTCGAGCCCCGCGTCGGGCTCTGTGCTGACAGCTCAGAGCCTGAAGCCTGTTTCAGATTCTGTGTCTCCCTCTCTCTGACCCTCCCCTGTTCATGCTCTCTCTCTGTCTCAAAAATAAATAAACATTAAAAAAAAATTTTTTTTTAAATTAATTGACCATATAATTGTGGCTCTACTTCTAGGTTTTCTATTCTGTTCCATTGATCTATGTGTCTGTTTTTGTGCCAAAACCATACTCTCTTGAGAACTACATCTTTGTAATATAGCCTGAAATCTGGAATTGTGATGCTTCCAGCTTTCCTTTTATTTTTCAAGATTGCTTTGGCTACTCGGTGTCTTTTTAAAATCCTACAAATTTTAGGATTGTTGTTCTAGTTCTGTGAAAAATGCTGGTGGTATTTTGATAGGGATTATATTAAATGTGTAGATTGCTTTGGGTTGAGTAGATAATATTTGTTTATAACAATATTTGTTTTTCCGATGCATAAGCATGGAAAGTTTTTCCATTTCTTTGTGTCATATTCAATTTCTTTCATAAATGTTTTCTAGTTTGTAGAGTACAGATCTTTTACCTCTTTGGTTAGGTTTATTCCTAGTATCTAACGGTTCCTTGATTTCCTTTTCTGCTACTCCATTATTGTTGTAAAGAAATGCAACAGATTTCTGTATTTAATTTTATATTCTGTGGATTTATTGAATCTGTGTATCAGTTCTAGCAATTGTTTGGTGGGGTCTTTTGGGTTTTCTACATAGAGTATCATGTCCTCTGTGAATAGTGAAATGGAAGTCCTAGGACTTCCCAGACTATGTTAAATAACAATGGTGGGAGTGGACATCCCTGTCTTATTCCTGACCATACAGGAAAAGCTCTGTTTTTCCCCATTGAGGATAATATTACCTGTGGTTATTTCAGATATGTCCTTTATGATGTTGAGATATGTTCCTTCTATCCCTATGTTGTTGAGGGTTTTTATCAAGAATGGATACTGTACTTTGTCAAATGCTTTTTTCTGCATCTTTTGAGAGGATCATACAGTTCCTATTATTTTTTCTATGAATGTGGTGTATCACATTGATTTGTTTGTGAATATTGAGCCACCCTTGTATCCCAGGAATAAATACCGCTTCATTGTAGTGAATGATTCTTTTAATGTACTGTTGAATTTGATTTCCTAGTATTTTGTTGAGAATTTTTGCATCCATGTTTATCAGGGATACTAGCCTGTAATTCTCCTTTTTAGTGGGGTCTTTCTCTGGTTTTGGAATCAAGGTAATGATGGCCTAGTAGAATGAGTTTAAATCTTTTTCTTTCATTTCTATATTTTGGAATAGTTTGAGAAGAATAGGCATTAACTCTTCCTTAAGTGTTTGATAGAGTTCCCCTGAGAAGCCATCTCTCCCTGGATTTTGTTGGATTTGAGGTTTTTGATTGCTGATTCAATTTCTTTGTTGGTTATCAGTCTGTTCAAATTTTCTATGTCTTCCTGTTTCAGTTTTGGTGATTGATATGTTTCTAAGAATTTATCCATTTCTTTCAGATTTCCCAGTTTGTTGGCATATAATTTTTCATAGTATTCTCTTATAATTGTTTGTATTTCTGTGGTGTTATTTGTAATCTATCCTCCTTTGTGATTTTATCTATTTAGGTCATTTCTCTCTCTCTCTCTCTCTCTCTCTCTCGCTCTTGATACATCTGGCTAGGGGGTTATCAATTTTATTAATTCTTTCAAAAACCAGGTCCTAGTTTCATTGATCTGTTCTATTGCTTTTTTTCCATTTCTTTATCATTTATTTCTGCTTTAATTTTTATTATTTCCTTTCCTCTGCTGGCTCTAGGCTTCATTTGCTGTTCTTTTTCTAGCTCCTTTAGGTGTACAATTAGATTGTGTATTTGAGATTTTCTTGTTTCTTGAGGTAGGCCTGTATTGCCATATACTTCTCTCTTATGACCACATTTGCTGCATCCTAAAGGTTTTGGACTGTCGTGTTTTCATTTTCATTTCTTTCCATGTATTTTAAAATTTCTTCTTTAGTTTCCTGGTTAACCCATTCATTCTTTAGTAGGATGTTCTTTAACCTCCATGTATTTGTGGTCTTTCCAATCTTTTTTATGTGTTTGAATTCAAGATTAACAGTGTTAAGTTTGGAAAATATGCATGGTATGTTCTCAGTCTTTTTGTATTTGTTGAGCCCTGATTTATGACCAAGTATGTGATCTATTCTAGGGAATGTCACATGTGCACTCAAAAAGAATGTGTATTCTGTTGCTTTAGCATGAAATGTTCTGAATATATCTGTTAAGTCCATCTGGTACAGTGGGTCATTCAAAGCCATTGTTTCCTTGTTGATCTTTGCTTAGATTATCTGTCCTTTTCTGTAAGTGGGGTGTTAAAGTGCCTTACTATTATTGTATTATATAATACATTACATTAATGTATTATGTAATACATAATGTAATGTATTATATAATACAATACATTAATGTATGGTATCAATAAGCTCCTTTATGTTTTATATTTTTGGGTGCTTCAAATTAGGGTCATAAATATTTATAATTGTTAGATCTTCTTGTTTTTTACACCTTTTATTATGATATAGTGTCCTTGTGTCACAGTCTTTGGTTTAAAATCTAGTTTGTCTCGTATAAGTATGGCTTCTCTAGTTTCCCTTTGACCTCCATTAACATGGTAAATAGTTCTCCATCCCCTCACTTTCAATCTGCAGATGTCTTTAGGTCTAAAATTAATCTCTTATAGGCAGAATATAGATAGGTCTTATTTTTTTTATCCATTCTGATATTCTATTATCTTTTGATTGGAGCATTTAGTCCATTTACATTCAGAGTGATTAAGATATATATGACTTTAATGCCATTGTATTACCTAAAAAGTTGTTGTTTTTGGAGATTTTCTCTGTTCCTTTCTAGTCTTTGTCATTTTTGGTCTTTCTTTCCTACTCAAAAAGTCCACTTTAATACTTCTTGCAGGACTTGTTTAGTGGTCATGAACTCCTTTCATTTTTGTTTGTCTGGGAAACTGTTTATTTCTTATTCTGAATGACAACCTTGCTGGATAAAGTATTCTTGGCTGCATATTTTCCCCATTCAGCACATTGAATATATCATGCTACTCCCTTCTGGCCTGCCAAGTTTCTGTGGATAGATCTGCTGCTAACCTTATTTGTCTTTTCTTGTAAGTTAGGGGTTTCTTTTGCCTTGCTGCTTTTAGTATTTTTTTGTTATTTCTGTATTTTGAAAATTTTACTGTAATATGTCCTGGTGTTGGCCTGATTTTGTTGATTTTGATGGGAGATCTCTGTGCCTCCTGGATTTGAATGTCTGTTTCCTTCTCTAGATTATAGAAGTTTTCAGCTGTACTTTCCTCAAATAAACCTTCTGCCCCTTTTCCCCTGTCTTCTTCTTCTGGGATTCTTATGATACAAATGTTATTACACTTTATGAGTTGTTGAGTACCCTGTCTACATTTGTGATCTGATATTTTTGACCCTCTTCTTTACAATTTCATTATTTTGCATAATTTTAACTTCTATATCACTGATTCATTCCCTCCACTTCTTCCATGCTTATTGTCATTACATCCAGTTGGTTTCATATCTCAGTTTAGCATTTTTTATTTTGTGCTGACTAGTTTTTAAGTGCTTTATTTCTCCAGTAAGGGATTCTGTGGCATCTTCTATGCTTTTCTTAAGCCCAGCTAGTATCCTTATGATGTTGTAAGTACTGGATTGGGCTTATTACTTGTATCTGCTTTGATTAGATCCCTTTTCTTTTTCTTTCTTTTCGGATGAATTTATCCTTGGCATTTTGTCTAGGTCTCTGTCTTGTCTATATTAGAAAACCTTGTTATGTTTCCTGCTTCTGAGAGTAATGGTTTTATTTTTTTTATTAATTAATTAATTAATTAATTAATTATTTTTCATTTTAGAGAGAGAGTGAATGAGTCCGGGAGAGGGGCAAAGGTGGAGAGATAATCCTAGGCAGGCTTCATGCTCAGTGAGGAGCCCAACATGGGACTCAGTCCCACAGCTTTGGGATGATAACCTGAGCTGAAATCAAGAGTCAGATGCTCAACCAACTGAGCCATCCAGGTGCCCTGAGAGTAGTGGCTTTACTAAGAAGAGATCATATACTGTCCAGGGCCTGGTCCTTCCGGAATTGTTTCTGGTGTATGCTGTGTGCACTCTGCTGCTATATTTTGGCTGCTCTTTCCCTCAGGTCAGTCTTCTGCAGAGATTCTCCTTGCCTGCAGTGGGAATTTTTGGACCTTGTCCAGTGTGTGGTGAGTTTTAACTAGGTGTGTTCTGGTCTGCTTGTTAAAAGAGGCCTGGTCTTATTTCCACTAGAGCAGAAGCTTTGCAACAAAGCTTTGCTTTGGTCCTCAGGGAGGATCTTACCATGCTAGAGCTGATGCAGGTTTGTCCCATACAAGGGCAGTTGTACCAATGTGCGTGAGCTTAGAGTTTAGAGTAAAGCACAGAAAAAAGCCAGTGTCCAGGTTAGCTGTCCTCAGCAAGTGTCTCTGCCCCTATGCTAAGGAAAGAGCAAGCTCAAAGGCCCCCAGTAGCTCTTTTGTCCCCTGAGAGGCAATGCTACCCCTCCCAAGTGTGCTCCAAGAGGGGAACTGTCTCTCCCATTGAATCCCAGGGGATCATCAGATCACACAGTCTGCTCCAGGGCCTTTGCCCTCCTTATCTACAGGAGCACCACTGTGTCCACTGGACTCCACATCAACCATGGCACGGATTTTTGAAACTCCAGTCTTTGAACTGCGCTTGTTGTAAAAACTCACGATAATCAGCCCCTTTCATATTCCCAGTCAATAGTTTGGGGTAAGTGTTCTTCTTGTTCCATCCTCTGTGTGCTTTCTCTAAATCTCTCTCTCTCTCTCTCTCTCTCTCTCTCTCTCAATCTCTCTCCCAACTTGTCTCTCTCCTCTCTCTGTGATCAGAGCTTCCGCCTCCACAGCACCCGTGATTTTCTCCTCCAAATCACATCTCCACAACTCTTATCCTCCACTGTGTGGCCTCTTCACTCCTTCTAATTGTGAAATTTGTTCTCTCAGTCCTCATATCAATTTCTTGGGTGTTCAGGATGATCTGATATTTATCTAGCTGTGTTTGAGGGACAAAGCAGGCTTAGGGTCCTCCTACTACTCCACCATATTAATTCCCCTCTCAATAATACCAAAATTTTGTTATTATTTCTGACAGTTAGAAACCTATAGAACTTCTTTATTTTTCTATATAGCATGTTTATATTTGTGTATGCATATAAATATATGTGTGTATACATGTATGTTTTTATATACATACACAAATTTCATCATTTAGAGAAAGGTCTTTTTTAAGCCTTAGAATGTCTCCCACAGATTCCTGGATTGGCTGAGTACACTAAAGAAATGCTTTGGGAGTGGAATTTATTTCTTTTTATGTAACTATTTAATTGTAACTTTTAGGTTAATTTTTGAGAAGCATAGAAAGGGCTACTTAGAGGCTTAGAGACAAAGAAAAAAAGAAAAATGAGGTAGTTGGATAGGGAAGAGGGATTCTGGAAAAGAAATATTTAAAACAGATGATTATGAAAGCAGATGTATGATATGTAATGTAACCACCCCTTCCTTATTTATTCAGTAAAATATATTTTTATTGATAATATATTAGAGAGTATAATCTATTTTGAGTATGAGACACAGCACAAAGTTTTTCATCATTAGCAGGAACAATGGTTGATGAGGAGAAAAATATTATGCTTAAGAGATTATATCTATCATCTATCTATCCATCCATCCATCTCTCTTGTAATTCTCTTGGAAGCAGACACAAGATAAATATATACATAGGAACAGACAATAAGAGATAAAACAATGGAAGGTTCTTTACCAGAGGCTAGAACTGTGCATTCTTCTCACAACTGGATGACAATTATAAAATTTGAATATAAAATTTATGGAAAATTATCAATGAATTCTAATTATGAATAATTTAACATTTAGACATATCAATCTATCTGCAATATTTTATTTCTTCACTGATTTATACTAACATCACCATAAAATAAGCCTTTTTTTATTTGAAAGAGAGAGAGAGAAAACGTGAGCATGTGAGTGGGGGAGGGGCAGAGCACTAGGGAAAAGAAGAGAGAGAATCTTAAGCAGGGGCCACGCCCAGCATGGAACTGTATATGGGGCTTGATCTCACGACTGTGAGATCATCACCTGAGTGGAAATCAAGAGTTGGACACTTAAGCAACTAAGCCACCCAAGTGCCCCCAAATAAGGTTTTTTGTCTCATTTTCTCTAGGTCTCACAAACTGGAAATTTGTACCTTATGATGTATAATATTTTCAAGTTAGGTTGTGTCAATAAGTAGGAAAACACATTCATTACAGATGATGTAGTACACATCGAAACACATTCATTACAGATGATGTAGTACACATCGAAACTTTATACAAATTTTTCAGATGAAAGAAAACATGTAAAAATCTGAATGCAATGTTTGAATTATTTTGGGTATTAATTGTACAAGTTATTTCCAGTACACTGTTAACATGCTGGTATGTTAACACTTTAAGGGTCTCAAATGTGCATTTAATTTATATTTAATAACACAAGTTTTGCTTATGAAAACCAAGTCAATTATTGAAAGCATTTCCCAAGGTTTAGCAATTATTTAAGAGCTGCATTTATTATAAGGTAATTAGCTCAAATGGCATGTTCATGAAAGCAGATTTAGAACAACTTTACATATTGGTACGGAAGGGAAATGCTTAATACCAATATAGCTGAAAATATTCAAATTTTATTTAATCTGGCAGGCATTTTGTTTTCAACAAAGGGACAAATATGTAATTTCAAGTGGCTTTTTAACATTTTCAAGATGGAAAATCACCATATTTATAGCAATAATTTTGCATAAAATAAAAATGTCAAAATTAATTGAATGATGCAAAAAATTCAAGAGAGCTCTTATTCTGTTTTTATCTATTCTATTAACTTTCTTATTTGAAGTATATCCTATATGCAAAAGTAATTATGTGTTGTACATATGACATAATAAGATGAAGCAAAATTAAAACATCATGATTCAGCTTGTAAATTATAGCACAAAGTTGAATCCTCCTGGGTACATTAACTGGTCACACAACCTTCTTTCTTCCCAGAGGTAACCACCATTCTGAATTTTAGGTTATTTATTCCCTTGGTTTGCTTTATAGATTCACACACACACACACACATACACTCATAACTAATATATGATTTGGTTTTGCCTTGCTTTAAACTATGTAATACATAAATACATTGTAAAGAAAATATATTTATACATTTAAAATTAATATTCTATTGTATACATATTCAAGTAATGTATATATAAGTGTAATATACATTTAGCCCTTCCTTGTTAAGAAATTTTGAAATGTTGCTTAATATATTTTTGTTTTCTCTGTTGTGAACAAAGCCATTATTAACATTCTTGCATATAGCCATCACACGTGTGTAAAAGTCAATGTGAGTGAAATAGTTATAGAAGATGTATATGTTTAACTTTAGTAGTTAATAATAAATTCTTCCAAGTTGTTCTACCAGAGATTTGTAAGAGTTTAGATTGTTTTATATTGTCACCATCCTTGATAATGTCAGACTTTACTTTTTCTTTAATTTTGTAAGAGTAAAATAATATCAAATTGTGGTTTTGTTTTCATTTTAATGATTAACAGTGAAGTTGAGCAATTTTTACATTTTAAAAAAATGTGGTTCCTCTTTTTGGAAATGCAATAAAAAACAAGCAAGTATCGCCAATAAAAACTCTATGAAGAAAATGCAATGATACTGACTTATAACTTCTCCCAAAAGTTGTAAACATAGTATGAGAACCCAATAATTAAAACAGTACAGAACTTTCATAAATATATTGATTGTGTCAATGTAATCCAATTAAAAATCTAGAAATGGATCTTAATATAAATGGACATTTAGTATGTGTTAGAAGTCTCATATGTAATCTATGAGAGAAAGTAAACTTTGCAATAAATTATGGTTGAAGTCCTAGTTAGTCATCCGAGAAAAAAATGGTAATAAAATAATAATTTCTGAGCTGATCAAAGTTCTAAGGGTAAAAAGGAGACAAGAAAAATAGATAACAAGCATCCAAACTGGAAAAAAAAATGTTAACTATTTACAGATGACATGATAAGTATATATAGAAAACCCTAGGGGTGCCTGGGTGGCTCAGTCAGTTGGGCATCCAACTCTTGATTTTGGCTTAGGTCACGAGCTGCTCATGGGATGTCAGGCTCTGCACTGATGGTGTTGAGCCTGCTTGGGATTCTCACTCTCCCTCTCTTTCTCTGTCCCTCTGTCTCTTACTTTCTCTCTCTCTCTCTCTCAAAATAAATAAATAAAACATAAAAAATCCTAAAGACTCTATAAAAAACTATTAGAACTAATAAGTTAACTCAGTAAAGTTGCAGGATATAAAATTAACATACAAAATTATCTTACATTTCTATATACTAATAATGAACTATTAGAAAGAGATTGTAAGAAAACAATCCTACTTGCAATTTCATAAAAAACAGAAAGCCTAGAAATAAAGTTAACCAATGAAGTTAAAAAGCCTATACTCTGAAAATCATAAGATAGTGATGAAAGAAATTGAAGATGATATGATAATTGAAAAGATATACAGTTCTCATGGATTGGAAGAATTAATATTGTTAAAATGTCCATGTTACCCAAAGCAATCGATAGATTTGATGTGATACTTAACAAAATACTAATGTAGCATTCTTCACAGAACCAGAACAGATAATCCCCAAATTGTATAGAACCATGAAAGCCCCCAAGTAGCCAAAGCAATCTAGAGATAGAATAATAAAGCTGTGAGTATCACACTCCCTGGTTTCAAACTGTATTACAAAGCTTTAGAAATCAAAATAGTATGGTAGTGTCACAAAAACAGACACATAGATCAATGGAACACAGTAAGAGCCTAGCAATACACCCACGTTTATGTGGTCAACTAATCTACAACAAAGGAGGCAAAAATATGCAATGCTAAAACGATAGTCTCTTCAGTAAGTGGTGCTGGTAAAACTGGACAACTTCATGCAAAAGAATGACACTGGATGACTTCCTTAACACCATATAGTAAAATAAACTCAAAGACTTGGATACAAGATGGGAGACCATAAAACTAGGAGAAAATATAGGCAGTAAGCTCTTTGGCATTAGGCTGAGCAAAGTTTCAAGGATCTTTTGTCTCCTCAGCCAAGGGAAACAAAAGCAAAAATCAACAAATGGAATTACATCAAACTAAAAAGCTGCACAGCAAAGGACACCATCAACAAAATGTAGAGGCAACCTACGGAATGGGCGAAGATATTTATAAATCATATATATGATAAGGGCTTAATATCCAAAATGTATAAAAAACTCACATATCTCTATATCAATAAACAAAGAAAAAGGGGTGACAGAAGACCAGAAAAGACATTTTCTCCAACAGACTCATGAAAAGATGTTAAACACACTAATCATCAGTATAAAGGACATCAAAACCATAATGAGATACCGGCTCACATCTGTCAGAAAAGCTATTATCAAAAAGACAAGAAATAGCTAGTGTTGGTGAGGATGTGGAGAAAAAGAGACTGTCTACATTGTTGGTGGAAATGCAAAATGGTACAGCCACTGTGGAGACATTAGAGAAGATTCCTCAAAAATTAAAATTACAAATACTATATGATCTTGCGATTCCACTTCTGGGCATTTATCTGAGGAAAATTAAAACACTAAATAGAGATTTGTAACCCTATGTTTATTTCAATATTATTTACAACAGCCAAGATATGGAAGCAACCTAAGTGTCTGTGGATAGACGAATAAAGAAGATACAACTATATACACAAAAATATATGCTATTGCTCAGCCATAAAAAGGAATTTGTGACAACATGGATGTACCTAGAGGGTATTATTCTAAGTAAAATAAGTCATACAGAAAAAGATAAGTATCATATGATTTCACCTATATGTAAATTCTAAATACAAAACACACACACACAAATAGACATGTAGATACAGAGAACAACTGGTGATTACCATAAGATAAGGGGCTGGGGGACTGGCAAAATAGGTGAAGGGATTAAAAGATATAAACCTGAGTTATAAAATATATAAGCCATGGGGATATAATGTACAACATAGGGAATAGAGTCAATAATATTTTAACAACTGTGTATGGTGACAGGTAGTAGCTAGACCTACCATGGTGATCTTGGTGACTTTGATTATAGTGACTTTGTAATGTATATAAATGTTGAAGCCCTATTTTGCAACTGAAACTAATGTAATACCGTATATCAACTACTCTTCGATACAAACAAATGAATGTAAAAAGAAAATAAAAGAACAACTAAAAAGACCTGAATTAATTTTTTACATCCTTAGAGTTGGGCAGTAATAGAGAGGAAATAGTAAGGCCATAAATTAAAGGATGCATAAATCAAATTACATTAAAAAATTTAAATCATGCATAAAAGAACACACTTAGTCAAAGGAAAATGAATCATGGGAAATGTGTGTGTATATATGGGTGTGTGCCATTTAGACCATTTAGCCCATAGATAGGGCACATTTCACTATTGTTAAAATTGTTAAAGGAGTTATGGGTAAACTCTCTTTTTCTTCTCACTGGGTGTTTTAAAGATCTTGTTTTTTTTCTGTTCTGCTATTTTACTACATGTGTCTGGAATTGATTTTATACATCTATGATTTTATACCACATTTGGCTTTATCAACATTTTTTTTCCTATTTCCACTTTATCTACTTCTGGAACTGTGATTAAGAATATATTAAAAGACATGCTCCCAAAATTTTAATTCTTGTTTAATATTCTCAAACATTTTTTGATGGTTATATATTCTGATTTAGTGACTATGTGATTTATTCAAATCTATCTAGGAGCTTATCCATTCTCTCCCATCTCAATCTAATTCTATTTAAGTCATTATTTTTCTCATTTTATAATTTCAATTTAATTTCTAGAAGTTCTGTTTATTTTTCAAAGACTTCTACTCATTTTCATAGCTTCTCTTATCTTTTTTATAGCTTCAAGATTTGCTCTTTTGTTTGTTTTTTAACTCTTATGACTCATGGCATTTACGGGACTGACTATATACATAGTCAAAATTGTATATATACACATATAAATTATATACATTTTATATATGTATTCTAAGGTTAGTACCAAATCTTGCTTATTGGGTTTTGTTTGGCAATTTAAAAAAAATTTTTTTTTCAATGTTTATTTATTTTTGAGAGAAAGAGAGAGCATGAGCTGGGGAGGGGCAGAGAGAGAGAGAGGGAGACACAGAATCCGAAACAGGCTCCAGGCTCTGAACTGTCAGCACAGAGCCCGATGAAGGGCTCCATCCCACCAACTGCGAGATCATGACCTGAGCTGAAGTGAGACACTTAACCAACTGAGCCACCCAGGTACCCCTTGTTTGGCAATTCTTATTCTGTGTTCATATTCCTTAGAATGTGTGGCCTTGATGGAGCGACCAAATGAAGACTTGCCCTCCTACCATAAACAATAATAAAACATGACAAAATATATGAAACAACCATTTCAGAAAATAAGAGAAGGGAAATAAACCAGGGAGCCCTAAGTTCACCTGTGTTTTCTCCCCAGAGACATTTTGGACCATGGTATCTGAGGATGAATCCATTCAAAGATAAGTAACCTTGCTGAGTTGAGGAGTAATGGAGACAAATAGAATGTATGAGTACATGAGAAATCCTGTGGGACTTGAGAACACCAGAGATGAGGGAGCAGTTGTCTCCTAGAAATGTATGTTAATATAAAAACACAGGTACTCAATGAAAGAAGGGAAGAATGCTATGCCATGCAGTCAATAATCCCCAGAAGACTGAAGTGTGTGTGTTAATATATGACAAGGTGTTCACTACTATTATCAGAGATAAAGAGGAAAACTTTCAGTGGCAAAGAAGTCAATTCTTCAAGAAGATATATAAATCCTGATTGTGTATTTACATAGAGATAGTTATTCAGAAAACATGAATGTCGAACTGGAAGGAGAAATACACAAATCTACATTTATATTTGAAGATTTCAAAGTACTCTCAGTAACTGATTTAAAAATACAGTTAGAAAACCGGTAAATATATAGAAAACTTGAACATTCTCATTCAAACTGGTCTCAAGCACATTTTATAGAGCAAACTAACAATGGCAGAATTCACATTCTTTCAAAGTACAAGTGAAACATTCTACAAAATGGACCATATATTGTGCCATACAAAATTCATGAAGTTTACATGATTAAAATAAATAGAATACATTTTCTGATGAAAATTGACTCTCTGTATAAATCAGTAATGAAAAATAGATCGAAAAACTCCAAAATATTTTAAAGGTAAATTCCTAATTTCTAAACAAAATTTCTATAGGTCAGAAATAAGGGTAATTAGACATATTTTTAACTTAATGAGTACTAAATCAGAACATGTCACAGTGTGTATGAGGCAGCTAAAGTAGTGCTCAGAGGCAAATCTATAATTTGAATGCTTGTGCGAGACAAAATAAAGATCTAGCATCAAAAACTCTGATTCGACCTTAATCTAGTGAAAAATAAAACAAGTCAAATGCAAAAGAAGGAAAGAAATGAGAATAAAAGCATGAATCAGTGGAATAGAAAATAGAAAAAAGTAATCGAGACAAGTCAGTGGAATTTGAACTGAGATTTTCTAAAAGACTAAGATTGTTGGTGTGCCTGGGTGGCTCAGTCAGTTAACTGTCCAACTCTTGATTTTGGCTCAGGTCATGGTTTGGCAGTGGTGGGTGCATCGGGCTCAGCACAGAGCCTGCTTGGAATTCTCTCTCTCCTTCCCCCTCTCTCTCTGCCCCTTCTCTGCTCCTGCTCTCTCTCAAAATAAATAAATAAACTTACAAAAATGCAAAAAACAAAAAAAAAGACTGATAAGATTGTTAAACTTTAGCTAGATTGGTACAGAAAAAATATCACAAATTACCAGTTTCAAAGATAAAAGAAGAATAGTAAACAAGAATTTAAAAGTATTATAAACAACTCTAGTCCAATAATTCCAACAATTTATATGAGATGGAAAATTTCCTGAAATGCGCACATCTAAACTTGAGACTTAAATGGTAAAACTTCTACAAGAAAATATAGGAGAAAATCTTTGTAACATGAAGGAAGGCCAGAATTTTTGGGTGAAAAAATTAAAACAATTAACCAAAAAAGGTGATAAAATTGAATCCACCTAAATTTATATAGTTAATATTGGAAAGATACCATTAAGGATGTGAAGAGCACTTTTGGTTTTGTTTTTTTGGTTTTTGAAGTGAAAGGCACTTAATGAGGAAAATATTTATAATATGTATATCTTAAAGGACTTTTATTCAGAATATAAAAAAATGATTGGAACTCAACACTAGGCAATACAATTTTTAAAAAAGCATTTAAAGGATATTAACAAACACATATCCTCTGCCCTAGAAAATACATAGCTAGCTATATGCCAATATAAATGCATCCACACGTATACACAGCTAAAGATATATGAGTACTCATGATAGCATCATTCATAATAGCCCCAAACTGAAAACAATTTAAATATTCATCAACAGTAGAAAATATATCATGGTGTACTCATACTATTGTATATTACATGTTACTTTAAACTATTGTTGCATTCTACAATGTGGGCCCACTTCAAATCACAAGGTTAAGTGTCAAGGCTGTATTCGTTAAAGCTTTGATTTTGTAAAGGTCACAAGTAAAACTGTCTATGGCAATGGTGATTGGGGATAGATATTATGAGAACATCTGAGGCACTGGTAACTTTTTGTTAGTATTGTTATTGCATTTTTTCTAATTTCCCATTTCTCTTTCTTTCTTTCTTTCTTTTTTTCTTTCTTTCTTTCTTTCTTTCTTTCTTTCTTTCTTTCTTTCTTTCTTTTTTGTTTATTAGATTTTATTTCTTAGAGAAGTTTTAGGTTTATGGCAAAATTGAACAGCAGGTACAGAGATTTCTCATATATGCTTTATCTCCACGCATGCAGAACCCCCTCTATTATCACCATCTACCCCCGGAATGGTATGTTTCGTACAACTGATGAACCTACATGACACATCAAGATCACCCAAAGTCCATGGTTGCTGGTGATGTTTTATTTCTTGACCTCATGTATTAAATCATATAGCACGTTGGAGATTTGGGGGGAGGTGCTCTCAGAAATGTAAGCTTTAAAGGAGGGAGAGAAGACTGATTGGACACCGGAAAGCAGAACTGCAAAAATGGCCTCAGCTGAACCTATACCTATGGGACATTTAGAAGATGGGATAACTTTTAGTGTTTCTCAAAATTGAGGTAAGACTGTCTGGACATTGTAGCTCTGCAGTGACAAGTCATTGTCCTTCAATGAAGGATGTCCAAGAGAAGTGGCACAATCTGGGGTAAGATTTAGACACAACTTAGACACGACTATCAACTTGATGGAATGAGAGTCTCAGTCATTGTTACGGGCTGAATTGTGTCACCCCCAAATTCGTGTATTAAAGTCCTAACCCTCAGGATCTCAGAATGTGATTTTATTCTGTGACACCCAGTCAGGAGTACTTCATCATGGAAGCTGCATCTAACTAAGTCAATCATGAACGGGAGATCTGGATGAAACACCACAGAATTTACTACAACCCACCCCTTGCACTGTTTTTATCTACTTATTTTGTGTAGAAAGTTAACCCCAAGTGCGAAGATTTTCTCCAGGATTCTAACTGGCTTTTTTTTCTTTTTCCTCCCCGGAGAAGCTTAAGACAGGAAGGTTACTGAGATGAATCATAGGTCAGTAGCTGCAGCTTATCTAGAGAGCACAACTGGTATCACCGCCTTCTTTACAGCCATGAGATGTAGGATAATCTTCCTCATCCTTAGCTCACACCTCTGCTGGTCTCTATGGCTTATTTTGTGAGAGAACTGAGCCATTGGTCACCATGCCCTCTCAGACCTGTTACACTTTTTTCATTTACCATCAACACTGTGCAGAGGGTAGCAAGCGGTACTGTGTTACGCTATGTGGTTGACAAACATACTCTTCCCCTTCTCTATTGTAGCTCTATTTCTTCCGGAAAATTGGGGCCAACTCAGTCTGCCAGTATTTCCTTGATGTGTTCTTTGGGGACAAGAAGCCAAAGGAGACATCGTGATGGTCACATCTCAAGCTTCACGGGGCTTGAGCAATGTCCTCCGGTGGAAGTGTTCTCTCTCTGGGAACCAGGATATCTGAACCCAAGCTTCTAAGAACTGTCCATTTTAGGAACTGATTAGTAATACTTCTTGCGATCTTTGTCACGGTATGAAATCTTTTATCATGGGACAGACTTCCATATTAATAAAATTCTCCTTATCTAAATTTATCTCTCAAACCCACATATACATATATGGCACTATCAGAATTGAGTTTTATATACTCTTGTGTCTCTTGCTGATTTACATGTCTAGGTTCTGCAGCAACTTCTGCAACTGCCTTTTTTCCTCTTTAACAAACCCATAATTTCTTCAGCGACTTTATGCTAACGGTACTTATCAGTCTAGTGTACAGGATGGGAGAAGGTGGTAGATGCTGAGGCTTGTGCACATGATTTCTTTTATCAGAGTTTTTCTGCATCATACTCGAGCCAGGGGGATCACTGGCCTCTAACAAGGAGTGGGCCAATTCTTCAGGCCCAGAGAGTTCAGGGGAATCTGACACTTGAAATGTTCAAGTGTATTGACTCAGATCTCTTATTCCGAATCCAGAGTCTCACTACTTACCGATTAATGCAATGATCTTAGCATAGCAGACATCCTGGGATTGAATGTCACCCTTCTCTGGAGCTCTGCTACCACTATAATTAAGTCCTGGACCTGATGATCACCTTTTTTCTGCCCTCTTGCTTCAGCAAATGAGTCTTTTTATATGCTGCCAAAGAAGCCCCCTGACTTTCACACTTCACCTTAAATTGGTGATTAATCACAGTAGTCTTTCATTGTTTTTCTTCAAAGCATGCTTAGTCCCATCCAATTACATGGTCTTTGTAATTATTATTTTGCCCCGAATGTCTCAAATGCTTGAGATGGTATATCACCATTGCATTCATTTTGATTAGTATTCCAGTCTAGCTCACCACCAGTGTAAGTTTTAACAATTGCATTGCTACAGTATGTTACAAGCTATCAGTATTCTCTCTACCACCTGTAATTAGAGTCCTTGTTGTCAGGAGGTCAGTGAATGAGCCACTTCTAAAATTCCCACTTTAAATTCTGCTTTCTAGGATCAATTCTATTACCAGCTCTCTCAGGTCATGACCTTTTGGAAATAGACGCTGCGGCAGAAATTTGCATTCATGGATTCTTGGGGAAAATATCTGTAAAGGAGTGAAAGAAGCAGAGTTGGACAGAAAAAGAAGTTGAGCTGCAAACAAATGGGAGGAGCTTCAGCTGACCCAAGGGTGAGCTTTGGGGCTTAGAAAGACTTTGAGATGTGTCTTATTGAAGGCAGGGGTATTGGGCCTTGTACTTTCTGGGATGAGTTTTGTTCCAGGGAGGTAATGTAACCTTGAAAAAGGCAACAACTTTTGGCCAACCACAGTTTCTACAGACACACTTAGTTGTGAGGGGCCGACACTCTCAACAACTGAAGGAATGAATCTCTTACTCTCAAGAAGAGAATTTCAGCGGCATACACAGTATCCTTTACATATAGGAAGTGATTACATGGATGTGGTCGTTTCTTCATAATTCACGGACTATACATTTAACGCTTTTTGAATTTTTATACATGCACATTTTTAAATAAAAAATATTAAAAATTGGAAGGTAAAGCATAACGGCAATGGTCGTGGAAACTGGAGAGCAAGCACAGCAACTCTGGGCCAAGAGATAGCCAAGCGCAGGGGCGAGATGCAATTGGGAGAACTGCCCTGTTGCTTTTTGTGTGCTTGTATTTCACCTGCCTATTTGCAGTATTTCCTGTGGTTGTGTCAGGTGAATGAATGAATAACTAAATGAAGTTCTTTTTCAATCTCTTACTTTGGGAGTTTTTTATATCCTTGTAGTTCTTCATTTCCCAGAAAGTTGAGCTATCTGATCATGTACTGCCCTCTACTGATTTTATGTTTGTAGAAATGCAAACATAAGCAGGAGCTTCTGCTGACCCAATGGTGAGTTTTCAGGCTCAGACAGCCTCTGACATTTGTCTTATTCAAGGCAAGGGTGTTGGGCCTTTGTATTTACCTGTGTATACAGGCCATGTATTTATTAATTTAATATATGTGTATTGATGCTGTGTAGAAGGACATTAGAGAGAGATAAGCAAGAAGCACCCCCCTCAAAAATCTGCCTTGTGAATATTAATAGACAGGCACAATTCATGTGGAGACATCGTGTGTTCTTTAAAGGATGAAATTTGAGACTTTCAAAAGTGAACTGTAAACACTAAGTTCTTCTGAATGGAAGAATAACAAAAGTTGGTGGTTATAAATTGGTACAGTGAAGAGGAAAAAGTCCAGGAGAAAAAAAGAAAAAGGAGCATGAATACAATATTACACAGAGCTTGGGTTTACTGTAGTTCATAAATAATTTTCTATGGTGGAAAAAAAGGACCATTCACTTTATTAGGTGTAGGAATTAATATATATGTTTAAATTTTATGATGATGCCTTAATTGTGCAAAGTTATGGTTGTTGTGCATTAAACAAGTCTTTAGCAAAATATCCTACCTACAAAAAATAACATATTTTAAAGAAGTAGTAGAATCATATGAAGTGAGAAATGAAAACAAGATTGGCAACAGGTGTTAAGTCAAAATAAGTACAAAGAATTATGCCGTGATAGGTGACAGAACACAGAGTGTCTCTGATAAATATAAGATTGCTTTGGCAGTAGATTTTGTTCAAAATCTTATTGGGCTTTTTGATCTAGGTGCTTCCACCACTTTTCATGTACTAATGGCAACCTCAAAAGGGCTTATCTTGACAAAGATCTTAATTCCAAGGATTTTACTTTTCTATTTACTAGTCTTGGTGCATGGTTCATTCACCTCACCCTCAACTTAGGAGTTATCTTATGGGCGTCTGCCCAGCAGATATGTGGTGAGGCAACACCGAGAGACTGAGGAGGCAGTGGCCCTAATAGTCTTTGTCACAGATTCAGTTGCAGTAGTTGAGATGAGAAAAGATGCTGGTTTGGAAAGAGTTGATACCAAGTAAAGTTGAAAGAAGCAGAAAGATCTGATACACATTTTGGAAGTAAGACAGATCAAATAGGCTATTAGATTATATACTGAAAAAATGGAAGAAGAGAAATTAGAGAAGATGTCTGGCGTTTGGGCCAGAACAATCTAGAGAAAGAAAAATATTTGATCTGAGTATATATGTACTGTGAAAAACAATGCAATACTGGGAAAATTTACTTGGATTTAGGTTTAACCAGTGTGCTCTTAATAAATGTATTTATCAATACTTTACTACCTTTCCCTTCAACTGATGAAAGCATAATTGATTCTAATATATTATAGAATTTTTTGTAGTTTTTTTTTAGACAATGGAGTTGAAGTTTTGCTGTGCTTTGACCAATAATTTTAGATTTGAAGTTAATCTTTTAAATCTCACATGTCAGCCCTCACTCATTACTTGTGTTGTCATGTGAAGAGATAAAGGCCCCTTATACTGTTTCCATCAGCCAGCTAAAATATCACTTACATACACAGAAGAATTTGGGTTTCTCACTTCCAGAAATGTGTGCATGGGGTTTGATGATGTCACTGAGAAAAGGGTCATCAGTAAATATATGCAAAACATACTCAGTGTTTTTAGCAGAAATCAGTCAGAGCATCTTATTCAGGGACACCCAGTTACGAATATATCATGACAGGGTGCCTGGGTGGTTCAGTCGGTTAAAAATCTGACTTCAGGGGCGCCTGGATGACTCAGTCGGTTAAGCGCCAGACTTCAGCTCTCACAGTTTGTGGGTTCAAGCCCCATATCAGGCTCTGTGCTGACAGCTCAGAGCCTGGAGTCTGCTTCGGATTCTGTGTCTCCTTGTCTCTCTTGCCCCTCCCCTGCTTGTGCTCTCTCTCTCTCTCTCTCTCTCTCTCTCAAAATAAATAAACATTAAAAAAAACATTAAAAAAAATCTGACTTCATCTCAGATCATGATCTCACCGTTCCCAAGTTCAAGACCCGCTGCAGGCTCCATGCTGACAGCTCAGAACTTGGAACCTGTTTCAGGTACTGTGTCTCCCTCTCTCTCTGTCCTTCCCCTGCTGACGCTCTGTCTCTCTCTCTCAAAAATAATAAAATAAACATTTAAAAAAATTAAAAAGAAAAGAATATATCATGACAGTTATTGAAGGATCAAGTACAATGTGATAAAAATAAAGTCTGAATTTGTCCTTTGGCAGGTGATCATCTAATTTTTTACTCTCTTTTAGCATTCTTTCCTACCTGTATTCCAGAAAAAAAAAAAAAAAAACAGCACAACTTTTAAAACATTTCCCTAAAGGGGTGTCTGGGTAGCTCAGGTGGCTAAGTGTCTGAGTTTGGCTCAGGTCATGATCTCACTGTTTGTGGATTTGGGCCCCGCCTTGGGCTCTGTGCTGACAGCTCAGAGCCTAGAGCTTGCTTCAGATTCTGTGTCTCCCTCTCTCCCTCCCCTCCCCCACTCATGCTCTGTCTCTCTCTCTCTCTCTCTCTCTCTCTCTCTCTATCTGTCTCAAAAATAAATAGCAAACATTAAAAACAATTTAATGTTTCCCTAAAAATGCAGAATAAATAAATCAAACAATTATTGGACAGCAGGAGAAAATACTGTTTATAAAAGGTTATTAACTTAAATATTTTGTATTATTTTGTAAATATTCTTATAGTATACAATTAGAGAGAACATAAATAACCACCCAAATTGTATGCAAAATGCCAGAGAGAAATAATAAACTGTTCGTATTCTTTTTAATTAGGTCTTTTTTAAAGAAAAGTTTTAGGTTTACAGTAAATTAAAGGCAGATACAGGAATTTTCTCATATATCTCTTGCCCCTGTGCATAGTATGGTCTTCCACATTATCCACAGCCCCCACCAGAGTGGTACACTCATTACAATTGTCCAACCTTCATTGATACATCGTTACCATCCAAATTCCATAGTTTACATTATGGTTCACTCTTGGTGTTGTACATTCTCTGGGTTTGGACAAATGTATAATGGCTTGTATTCATCATTATGACATCATAAAGATTACTTTCTCTATCCTAAAATCTTTCTGTATTTCAACTATTCATCATTTCTTCCCCAACTCCAAACTCTGGCAACAAATGATGTTTTCACTATCACATAGCTTGTCTTTTTCAGAATGTCGTATGGTTGGTATCATACACCTTTGTAGATTACCTTCATTCATCTAGTACTATGCGTTTAAGGTTCTTTCGTATTTTTTCTGATTTTGTTCACACTGAGTATATTTCATTGTCTGATGTTCCACAGTTTCTTTATCCATTCACCTCCTAAAGGCCATCTTGGTTGTTTCTGAGTTTTGGCAATTATAAACAAAGCTGTTATAAATATCCACACACATATTTTTGTGGGGGCTCATGTTTTCCATTCCTTTGAGTCAATACCAAGGAGTGCAATTGTTAGATTGTGTGATAAGAGTATGTTTAGTTTTGTCAGAAACCAACAAACTGTCATCCAAGATGACTCTACCAGTTTGCGTTCCCAACAGTAACAGGAGAGAATTCCCGTTGCTCCTCATTTTTGTCAGCATTTGATGTTGTCAGGTTCACGATTTGAGCCATTCTATTAGATACGTAAAGTTCTATTTTTTATGTTTTTCTTTAATTGACTTCAAATGGTACTAAAAACTTCAGAAGTGAATATTACCCCCTTTTAAAAGTTATAGAAACAAATGTAAAGAGGAAAAAAAGAAGAAAAACTATGGAAAAGTATAAAATATGAGAAGAGTTAGCTGTTCCAAGTTTATATTTTGAGTGACAAGGTTTTTGGCCAACAACTTTATCAAATAGTTTCACATTGAGCTATTAAAAAATAACAAGTTTTCACCAGAATAATGACCATTGTGTCTCTTTTACTTATCAACTAATTGTAAAAGTGATCATTGTGGGGGTTGAATGTAAACCTTACTTATAAAATACAGTATTTTACCCAGGGATGGTGTCTATATTTCAAAACAGAAAACTCCAAAGTATTTAATGAATCTTGTGAAAAAGGTGCTTCATCCATTGTGTAGGAAAAAAAAATATTAGAGCTTCCTTTTTTTTTTTCATTTTGTAATCTGAATTTAAGAATGAAATCGTTTTAATAGTTAATGTCCATATTGACACTGGAACCCTCTCTAGGGTTCAGTTTTGTTACACAAACGAATGAGATATTTTACTTAAGATAAAAATGTGCTTCTTTACCTTTTTGCTGTTGTCAAATTAAAATCCACTATGGTATTATACTCTCTAGCTCCATCCACATTGTTCCAAATAGCAAGGTTTCATTCTTTTTTATGGCTAATATTCCATTGTGCATATGTGCCATATCTTTATCCATTCATCTACTAATGGAAGTGAAATGGAAGTGAAATGGAAGTGAAATATGAAGTATAATGTAAGTGAAATAAGTCATTCAGAGAAAGACACATACCATATGATTTCACTTGTATGTGGAATTTAAGAAACAAAACAAATGAGCAAAGGAAAAAAAAAATAATGAGAGAGAGAAAAACCAAGACACAGACTCTTAAAGAGAACAAACTGATGGTTACCAGAAGGGAGATGGGTTGGAGTATGGGTGAAATAGGTGATGGAGATAAAGAGTCTACTTATTACGATGAACCCTGAGTAATGTATAGAATTGTTGAATCACTATATTGTACACCTGAAACTAAGATAACACTGTAGATTAACTATACCAAATTAAAATTAAAAACTTAATAAAAACAAGAAAAGAAAATAAGATGACCTGTGTCAAAAAAAAAAAAAAAAATCCATCCACTATGGTAAAATTACTAGAGCAGGCAAGCTATGTGACAGAAATAAAACATGATGCTATTGGATTGGACAACAATCTTAGAATTTTTCTTAAGCCAGAGTGCTATTATGTGTGTGTCCAGTGATAATGAAGATGAAAATTGAATGTGGTTCCCAAGAATAAATTTTTATCCTTATGTTCTGCACTTTAAAAAAAAATGATCTTGATCTTACATTTCTAACTCACAAATGTTGTTGCTAAATTCTAGCCTTGGTTTAAAATCAGATAATATATTTTTATTATAAAACCAATATTTTTGGTATCTTAACATGGTATCTAAATATACACAAGAAAACACTTCCAACTCTACCCTTGAAATAAATTGAACTTTATTTTATGTGCCTTTTTGTCTTATTCCATGGCCTACAAAATTTTCTATATTTTATACATGTATTTTTCATTTTAGTCCTTTTTTAAACTCAATTTGCATCAGAAAATCTTTGGAGGGAGAAAAATGAAGAGAGAAGAGGAATCCCTACAGCTATTTCAGAAATATAGAATAGTTTGCAATACTCTAAATTTGAGGAGTCACTTAGAATTTAGAGAAAAACAAATAATTTATGTTATATATTTTTTCCTTGAAAGGCTCTCTGTTCTATAATAGTTTGGATTTAGATTAAGGTTATATCACTAAGATATTCGTGTCAGTTTAATGCTATTTATTTATTTGGGTTTTTTTTTTTTAATGCTGTTCATTTTTTTAAACCTTCTATTTATTTTTGAAAGAGAGAGAGTAAGAACGGGGCAGGGGCAGAAAGAGAAGGGGACAAAGGATCCATCGTGGGCTCTGTGCTGAAAGCAGTGGGCTCGATGTGGGACTTGACTTCACAAACCGTGAGATCATGACCTAAACTGAAGTCGGACACTTAACCAACTGAGACACCCAGGCACCACAATGCTGTTTATTTTTAAAAGGGACTTTTGCAGGATACTAGTTAAAACTGGGAGTCTTTGCAAGAATTTTGTAACCTAAATTCTGTAAAGATTTGATTACAAGACAGGCCAAGTCCATAAAATCCATGTTGGAAATGACTATTTTACTAAAGGATATTATTTAATAATTCATAGATGTTTGAAGCTCCAGGAACCTTTGAGGTCGGAGCTCTTGGCAGAGATATAGGGAGTAGCAAATATAAGCAACTGAGTAGAGAGATTCTGCCTCAGGACAGATTAGATCTATAGCAATTGAAGAGAGTTGGAACTACAAAATTTCAGAGAAAGAAATCTGGAAAAAAAGCCAAGTCTCCTATGACAGGTATAGCAACAGAGAAGAGATTTTGTTTATACAGTTTTCCTTTAAAGTTTATTTTTGAGAGAGAGACAGAGAGAGAGAGAGAGAGAGAGAGAGACAGAGAGAGAGAGAGAGAGAGAGATGGCATTCATGAGCAGGGGAGGGGCAGAGAGAGAGGGAGAGAGAGAATCCCAAGCAGGTTCCATACTGTCAGTGGAGAGCCCCATGTGGGGTTCAGTCTCACAGACTGTGAGATCATGACCTGAGCTGAAATCAAGTGTTGGACACTTAACTGACTGAGCCACCCAGATGCCCCTGTTTATGTAGAAACTCGAAACAATTCATTAGATGAGTCCAGACCAATTACTTCTCTAAGACAGAAGTCATTTAAATCTACTAACTTCATCAATAACTTTTTGATCATTAAATCTGTCTTTATTATCTTCCTTTCTTTATAGCTCTATGAAAAATGTGATCTTTGTTCTAACTTCTCTCGGACTTTTTGTTCCCTGTCTTAGAAAAGGTTTAGGAGTCATGTTTGCCTTCTCTCTCAAGCTCTGAGCCACTTTCAAACAGTTTGCTGGACATCTTCACCTCTATGTTCCAGTAGTAGGTCAAACTGGGGCCTTTCAAAAGAATGTCATTATATTTCTTACAATCTCAAATTGATTTTTCACTAGACTCTTTAATTTTTTTTTTTTAAATTTTATAGAGACAGAGCATGTGAGCAGGGGAGGGGGCAGAGGGAGACACAGAATCTTTGGCAGACTCCACGTTCAGCACAGAGCCCAGCATGGATCTCAATCATGACCTGAGCCAAAATCAACAGTTAGACATTCGGGGCACCTGGGTGGCTCAGTCAGTTAGGCATGGGACTTGGTTTCAGCTCAGGTTATGATCTCATGGTTTCGTCAGTTTGAGCCCCATGTTGCGCTATGCGATGGCTGTGCAGAGCCTGCCTGGGATATTCTCACTTTCCCTCTCTCTCTACCCCCTCCCCTGCTTGTGCTCCATCTCTCTCAAAATAAATAAACTTAAAAAATAAAAAAAAATAAAAAAAAGAAAGAAAGAGAGTCTGACACTCAACCAACTGAGCCACCCAGGCGCCCCTAGACTTTTTTCTTTCTGAGAAGAGTATTACTTGAACAGCTGCTTCATCAAAGAAGGAATTAAAATAGGTAATAATCATATAAAGAGGGCATATTATTAATAATCAGTGAAATGCAAATAAACCATGACATTCTATTATTCACATATCAGAATGGCTTAAATTAAGCAGAACGACGATAGTAAATATCTGCAAGGTGCTGGGGCAAGGAGAATGGTCAGATGATCCCGGTGGGAGTGTACATTGGTATGAGTTTGGAAAACAGTTTGATAATATCAAGTAACTTTGTGCCATGCACAACTTTTAATCCAGGAATTGCACTCCCATGTTTATACCCAACAAAACTGATACAGATACATAACAAAAGGTATTATAAGAATGTTTATGGCAGCATCAGTCATAGTTCCAAAGGACCAACAGTGATAGAATAGATGAATATATTGGGGTATATTCTTTCTAGAGAACACCATCCATCAATGGAAACAAATAAACTAGAGATATATGCCATAGCATAGATGAATCTCATAAACATTTATTAAGTAAAGGAAGTCAGTCACAAAAGATTATGTCCTGCATGCTTCCATTTTGTATGCGAAGTTGTGTCAAATACCAAAAATTCTGTAGGAGCTCAATAAATGTTAACTGTATGATTAGCTAACTATAAGTGTATGTATGACCTCCCCTTGGCCTTCCAGATTCTTTCTCTGTATTTTGTCTACTTTACTCTCAATCATCCTTCCAAGGCAAGTCAGAGCTTACAGACAGAATCTTTTTTTTTTTTCATCTTTATTCTTATACGCTTCTGATTGCCTGTATCATAGAATTTATCATCATGTCTATAGTGACACTTTTTGGAATTTCTGGGGATAATGTATCTTTGCCTCTTAATCTCCCCTTCCCTTCTCCTCCCTCTCATCTCATTCTCTAGCATTTAGCTTATAACATGGATTCGTGTAGCAACACAACTGGTTTTATGTATTAAATGAAAGATCTTCTGCTTAGCATTAAAGGAAGTACTTCTCATATTATCTATGATGAAGAACTAGGCTTTTTAATTTCCAATTCATTGCAGAGAAAAATTCTCCCCCAACACAATAAAAATTGATTGCTAGGAAAATGAAATTAAAAAATTAATTCATATGAAATGTAAGACCAACTTTTTCTTATTAGATGCAACAGACAAAATTTCATTTCAATAAATATAATTAAAACACAACACAGAAGCAAATACAAGAAAATTATACAACTATATCACTCCATGAACGCTTGTGTACTAGTGATTATTCCATTGTATAGTTGTGTATACATTCCATTGTCTATAGTGAATATTCCATTGTAACTCTTGTTGTTTCACAAATATAACTATTTAGTTATGAGTGATAGAGCCAGTGCTCAAATTAAATACCTATATGAGACAATTTGGATAAATTCTGCCCAAAGCAACATCTAAAGATTTTCATGAATCAAATGAGATTGGGCTGTTTTGCAGGGGGCTTAATTTGTCAATCTAAGGTTGGCGACAACGCTAAATGCACTGAAAATATACATAAACTTTTTGCAGTTTATTTTAATCAAAGAATAGAGAAACCAGTCTCACAGAAAGGCATTGTTGGAACTGGAAGAAGATACTTTAATTCCATCAACCTCAGAATCTTGAGTTTTCATTTTTCTCCAAAATGAATCAAGTAAAGCCGTTTCAAAATTCATCTTTAATCCTTCATTCTGAGATAGTTCAGTAATTTAATTTGCGACATTACAGTTTAATTTTAAATTAACTTTTATGAAACAGATGAATTCTCTACCTGTGAGTTTCCTAATATGGATCTTTCTTCTTTTTGTGTGTGTGAAAATCATATTATTACAAAATGAACCTCAGACAGAAAAATTTACAAAACACATGTATAGCTTAAAGAATTATACGACAAATAACTGTAAGTTTATAAAACAGATCATTATCAACTGTCTTAGAAACACTTCAGATATCCTGTTCCATAATGAATTCTTCCTCCTTTCTGTAAACAGCTATTATCCTTTGTAAAGAGGAGAGAGACCAAGATGAGACCACCATGTCTTTTATAACCTAATCTCAGAAGTGGCGTACAATCACTGTGGGCATGTTCTACTGGTATGGCAGATCAAGTCTGGCATAATGGGTTAGGCTGTGGAAGCCAGGAGGTGAGGGTCATTGGGGCAACTCCAAGGCAGTATATCCTAGTGGGGCAGGTGGCTACCATTCACTGTGGCCAGGAAAGTGGGACAATCCTACTACTCATCTGAAATGCATCTAGGGGCGCCTGGGTGGCGCAGTCGGTTAAGCGTCCGACTTCAGCCAGGTCACGATCTCGCGGTCCGTGAGTTCGAGCCCCGCGTCAGGCTCTGGGCTGATGGCTCGGAGCCTGGAGCCTGTTTCCGATTCTGTGTCTCCCTCTCTCTCTGCCCCTCCCCCGTTCATGCTCTGTCTCTCTCTGTCCCCAAAATAAATAAAAAAAAAAACATTGAAAAAAAAAAAAAAATGAAATGCATCTAGAAGCTGGGTATTCAAACCTCCCCTCCCCCCTAGAAATGAGAGAACTATTTCCAGGGGAAGAAAGGAGTGCCAAGCAATCACTCTGCCTCCCACACAAACACACAGTGTCTACTATCAGACAAGAAAATTTTAAATCCTATTTATTACGTCAACTTCTCATTTCTCTTTCTGCTTCACCTTTCTCTAGTTTAAGGATCTAATGATCAAAAACTCTCAGACTCGAACATGTAATTTGTATATTCAAAATATAAGCTCAACATCTTTTCATACTTTTTAAAATGGGCATTGTTATCTTGTGTGTTTTTGAGTGGCTAAGACATAAGAAATTTAGTTTTACATTGATTGCTGAAATGAAAGAAAACAAACATATGTTGTTATGAGTTACACTTTCACTTCCACACCTCAAACACAACTTCCTAGGAAAACACGGGCAAGAAATAAAAGTTACAACATACTATTATGTTTGTACATTAGTTTTTATAGCCCAGCTCTGCTCCCTCAGTGATAGTTCTAACTTCAAAACAATAAAAATCTTTGTTTTGATATCTCCTATGTAAAAAGATTGTAATCATGATTGGTTAACTAGAAGAATCTGGTTACCTCATATATTTTAAGTAGCCTGCTTTTCCAATTTTTCAAATATACAAAAGAACCTAAGTAGTTGTCTTTCAAAAACTCCTTCTTACTTTATTTATATAGCTAAATTTCTGTGGGGCCATAAAATGAGGAGTACTTCTGTGTGTGTGCATGTGTGTGTGTGTGTGTGTGTGTGTGTGTGTGTGTGTGTGTGTGTGTGTATATATATATACACACATATATATGCCACATGAAATTCTAAATAAAGCCACTGAGAGGAGCTGTAACCAAGATGATGCAATTTATAGGCTGTCATCCCTATCCCTTTAGTTCGGTGAAGAAGTTAACAAGAATTCATTTTAACACCTTAGTTTTGAGTTTCGTCACTTGGAAAGCTGAGAATATGGCATGTCTTACATTTATAATAATGATCATTATTATTCTGTTCTTGTGACACAAGTTTCCTCTAGCTTTGAGCCTTCTAAAGTGGGGTTACTTTTAGTTGTCATGTATCTGTAGTTTCTTTTAATCTGGAACATTTCTCAGTCTTTTTTGACCTTGATATTCTTAGAGTCCAGGCCAGTTATTTTGCTGAATGTCCCTCAATTTGGGTTTGTTTCATATCACCTCATGATCAGATTAAGGATATGCATTTCTTACAAGATTTTTACAGAAGTGATGCCTTGTTAGTGCATCAGATTAGTTTGTCCCAATTTTGGTGACGTTAACTTTGATCATTGGTTAAGGTGGTATCCTTTGAAATTAAGTCACATATCGGAGGACTATGTTCTGTTTTTAACTAATGCTATTAAAAATTAAAGACAAGTTTTAAATTCTTTAGTTATGTTTTTATATGAACAATTTCAATAGGACACTGAAGAAGGAAACAAAGACTGAGTTCCTGTCCTGTCGATAAATTATTTTTGTCCTCAGACAAAACTATATCTTAGCTTTTTAACCTGTACTATTATAAAACTCTTTCTAAAAGTAATTGTCCCCAAAGTGCAATGCTTTTACTCCTTTCACACCAATAATTTACATTACACTTAAAATTTTTCACCTGATATATTTTCAGGATGTAGTTGTCTTAGAGCTAAAAAGATTTGAAAATTAACCCCTTTGATTTTAGAACGCTTACATCAAGAACTAATTGACCTTTAAATCTCTACATGTTACTTTATGTAAACTATAAATAATTGGGGCACCTGGGTGGCTCAGTCAGTTAAATGTTGGACTCTTGATTTTGGCTCAGATCATGATCTTGTGGTTTGTGGGATGGAGCCCCATATCAGGCTCTATGTTGACAGAGCAGTCTCCTTGGGATTCTCTCTCTCTCCTCCCCTCCGCCACTTAAGCTGTCTCTCTCCTCTGTTTCAAAATAAATAAATAAACAAACAAACAAAAACCATAAATAATTGTATGAAACAATATTGCATCAAGTTTTTGGCTTTTTAGTGGGCATTTGACTATTAAATATTAACCAATATTTAAATGTAATATTAATTTAAAGTGAAATTTTATTTTTGCCTTAAATTCTGCCTTTAAAAGGATAAAAGAGCTGAACTGTAACTTATTTACTTACACATCAGGAAAATCAGATTTTTACTTTTCATTTCTAACTTGTAACACTGACAATTCACGTAGACATTTTTTTTTCAACTTGACTATTGGAGAAACGTGGCATGAGTAATGCATTAATTTGGAACATTAAGTTTTTACTGTATAAGCCAATTTTCTAAGAGGCAGATAATATGTGTTTTTAATAAACCATGCCTCTCATGAATTACTGTTCATTCCTATAATTAAATCTCTATTCTACTTATTTTTTTGGGTGGAATGAAGACTGAGACCTCTCCCTTGTAAAAAAAAATCTGCATCCAATCACCAATAAACTCAACACATTCTGTGGGTTCAGTACTACATAAACATTCTCACCTAATGCCAAATCTAGGTTTTTGCGAATTTGGATTGGCAAATCTCAACTCACATAGTCATATGAACAAAATTAAGTTCTTCATTGGAATTCAAATTTTAGAAACTTCATAGCTCTTAGTACTCTCACATTTGTATACACATAGGGGTTGTTGGTAACTGTCTTGAAGTGTATGCAGGAGGTCCTAGTTAGACTTAACATGACTCATTAGATGACATTCTGTTTTTTTTGAAGTTTGTATTTCAGATGTTACACAGAAATTTTCTATGCTCATTAATTGCTACCCACTCCTGGCAATTCATTTTGGAACAAAATCAGAAAAAAGGCACAAAAAAATCTAGAATGTGTTTTAATGGTTTGAGAATGTAAAATACAAAAGTGGATGGTTTATTGGTAAGACACTAAAAATGTGGATTTTAATCTTTTGTGTAAAAGGGAAACAAAGGGGAGAAACCAGAGATTAAAACTTAGAACCTGAAATGTTACTATTTTAATATAATCCTAAGAACCAGAGACTAGAAACTTCCAAATATAGCATAGAAGAAGAAAAAATATATATTCATCACTGTTCCTGAAAGACAGGTATCTCCTAGAGTAGATACTGCCTCAAATAATTTATTTTATGTATTCATGTATTTCTAAAATGTTTGCTTTGAGAAGCCCAGTTTATATCAGGCAGCTAAGTACAACGGCATCTATGAAATAAAGGAACTAGCTTTTGAACCTCTGCATTCTAGAAAAGCATGCTAGAAACCTATTGGAATAAAGGTTGACAAGATAGCCAATATTTTCTTTCATGTAACTAGTAGTCTTCCTAATGGGATAGAATTTTACATTCATTTATCTAACAAACATTTGAGTGTCTCACCTATTCCCAGTAGCTTTCTAGATGCTGGCATACAATGGTAAACAAAATAAAGTTATGTGACATACATTAATGGAAAATTTAGTAGATTCATTACAAAATGGCTATGATTTTTTACCCAATTCTTCAAAAGTAGTGTGATCTTACAACTCTTTCTCTCAAGAAGTAAAATCGCCTTCCCCACCTAAATCTTGACTGATCTTGTGAATTGTTTTGACAAGTTGAATACAGTCAAAATGACTTCTGAGTGTCAAACCCAGCTCTCAGGAGTGCTTGCATCCTTGCTTGCCTCTATCCTTTCCATGGCAACATTGCCACCTCCAAGAGAAGCCTAAAGACAGAGATCAGTCAGTTGAATCTCAAACATAAAGAATAAATGAATAAACATTAGAAGAGTTATGACCAACTGAAAGATATATGTATGAGCCTAATCAAGACAGGAAAAAGTGCCCAGCCATTTTGTAGAAATGCGTGTTTTGTAGTGGTTTTGTTACATGGCAGTAGCTAACTGATATGATGTTATACTTTCTTTGAGAAAACATGTAACTAAAAGAAAGATGTCAATAGTAATATGTACATATGTAGTATTGCATATATGTGTATAAATGTATATAACTAAGAGAGGGACATGACAGTAATATATATTTTATTTCGCATATGTACATAGAGATTGAACATAAAATTGGATGAAAACATGTTAAAGAACATTTCATTGAAGTAAAATTTAAGAGAAATGGGGAAGACATGATGTGAAACAAAATAAAATTTTTACTCTATATTGATGAGTGGAAGATACAGGTCACTAATTTATTTTAAATATTGTAAAGTTAGTTTTAACTTAAAGTATAATAATGATGATCTATTTTTTTATATTGAGAAGCCTTTTTTGAACAACTTGGACTTGGAGTGTCTTATATTGACTCATTTGAAACTTCTTTTCTTATAAATAAATAAGAATATCCTGAGGGAAGCTATTTTGCTCTTAATTACTACCAATAGGAACACTTACTTGGGGATGTTTGAATTATGAAGAATCTTGAAAAAAAGTGAAAATGTTAATTTGGAATTACTTTTATTGGTTGCATAGAATGTTTGGCCCAGTTTAACATACTCTGATATTTTCTAACTATAGAAAAACTCTCAAAAGGGAGATATTTCATAAACCATAGAATGAAACTCAAATAAGAGAAATGAGTCAAGTTGGGTGATAAGATTCTAACAACTAAAATGTTATCATAAGTAGTCTCACTAATCATTCTAAACTGGGAGATGATGATATTACTCTGATCTGTACAGAAAGCATGTCAAAGAAGGCTAAAAATTGTAACTATGACAATTTCTGGAATAAAAATTGCTAAAATATTTTCCCTGTTCTAGGAGGAGCATATATTTTGTGACAAATGTCTTCTCTATTTGTCAAAGGTATAAAGAGGGGAACTATCTGCTAACCTCTTCCTAGAATAATTGAGCCTGTACTCTTACATTTGCCCCACTACTCCAGGATTTTGCACTGTACAGTAGGTGATGATTTGTGAATCCAAAATTTGTATCTGTATTCACAAGTTATCAAGATTCAGCATTTCTGAGACATAGGAGTTCCTCTTGCTATACACTTCTGCACTAGAAAGTATCCATTTTCTATGTTAGAATTATGGAATAAAGATCTTAGAGAGGATCTTGAGAATCTTGTAATTCCAGATCTTCATGTAAAACAAAGATCTTTAATTTTTTTCTGTGGTATATAGAGAATGTGGGTTTATGTAGAGCAAGATTTATCATCTGGTCACTTAGGAATGGGATTTATAGTTATTTTAATTGCATATTCTTACTGGTCGTTTTTAAGTAAAATGGTAAACTGGGATTCTATATAATATACATTTCCTATTGGTTATTTACCATTTTTTTTTAATTAGTTATTTTTGTATTCACAATAAATCTCTACTGGGCACTAAATCTGATTACTGAGGCAGTGACAGATGGAGAAGAGACATCACCTGGCCAATTACTAAGGCTGGCCAGGTTTAGCAGCTAGTGAAAGGGAAAGTACTTCTGTAGATAGCTGTCACAGAATAAGAACACAGATGTACATCTTACGCATCTTTCTGGAACACTAAGGGAGAGGATAAAAAGCATTTATATAAAACACTTAAGGATATCAATTGGTCTATAACAAATATCAAAATAATTCTCCCCTCTGAGTGGCACACTAGCATGAGATAACATTGGTAGATGATTTCTACTCACCTTCCTATATTATTAACCTGCACCTTGGATTTAGCTCCTTTATGGTAGAGCCAAATCTCAATATCATGGAGGACTGAGTTAATCCTATTAATTTACACTGTTTGCAAAACAAAGCTTTACAGATTTTCCCCCTAAATATATGTCAAATTAAAAATGTTTCGAAAAAATGAACTTATGCAATTAATAGATTTGAAAAATAAAATAAAGAAAAAATAATTATTTGATGATACAGGAATTATATTTCAGATCAACACTCATTCAGAAATTTGAACTTTTGAGAATAAAAATTGTCACTCATATTGTGAATAATCTCTTCTAAAATTCAAGTACAGGAAGAAAATATTCCATGTTCCTACGATTCTTAAAAGCCTCATTTCTGGTGTATGTATGTGGGTGTGTGTGTGTCTGTGTGTATTTGTGATATTCTCTTTTTCTTTACAGCTTGATAGTATAAAATAAGAAAAAGACAACTATTGATTTGTCTGATATAGTCTAGTCTTTTGAAAGTAAAGGCAAGTATTTCAGATGGTGAGAAACTACTCTCCAATTAGCAATATTCTAATATTCGTAATAAGACTGATTCTCCTCTTTTGGATACAAGAGTAAAGATGATTTTAGAATACACAAGGAAGTCTCCTTCCATTTGCACCAGAAAGAAAAATTTACTGCAAATGGTAAGTCTAAAAAGTTTTGGATAAATGATTTTCTGAAACTCAGCAACCTTTATTATAAACAAGGAAGTGTTCTCCTTTCATTAAAGAATTCCTTGCCATGGGGCGCCTGGGTGGTTCGGTAGGTTGAGCAACCGACTTCAGCTCAGGTCATGATCTCTTGGTTTGTGAGTTCGAGCCCTGAGTCGGGCTCTGTGCTGACAGCTCAGAGCCTGGACCCTGCTTCCGATTCTGTACCTCCCTCTCTCTCTGTCCCTCCCCCACTTGCGCTCTGCCTCTCTCTCTCTCTCTCTCTCTCTCTCTCTCTCTCTCTCTCCCAAAAGTAAATAAACATTAGCAAAAACAATAAAAAAAAAAAAAAAAAAAAGAATGTCTTGCCAGATCCAGCAGCTGGCTGGAGGAATTGGGTGGTGGGTGAGGTTATTAATTCCCAGAAACAATATGGGGTGGGGCTTGTTAAATAAACCTAAATGTGTTTGGGAGAACTTAGTGAGCACTCTGGTTGGAAATCTGGAATCGAATCACTCTTCATTCACTTGCAACAAGTGGTGGAATCCTAGCTTGGTGGGGCATCATGATTGCCCAAATTTTCTTTGCTTGCAGAGTTTTGGAAAGATAGGCCTTAAGAAGTTGTTCTAGCACTTGAAAGATATGAGGGGAATAATAATGATAGCAGTTGGGGATCAGATTGAATTTTGTTAATCACGAGAGATATCTTGAAAGAAGAGAAAAGTTTAAGTGAGTCAACTATCAACTCAGGGCATACTGTAAAAGACAGAAAGCCTCTATGGAATATATACAAGGACTCTCATTCTCTCTCATAAGAAGGAAGACTATACAGTAACAAAGTCCAAAATTTACTCATTAAAAATACAAATACATTGTATTCACTATCCTGGCAAGAATTGTATGCAGGGGTTCAGAAAATTATTTCCCACAGATCAAGACCAGCCCACCACCTGTTTCTTTAAAGTTTTATGAGAATGCTTCCATTTCCATTGTTTGCTTTTTTCAGTGAGGGACTATTTTCACTCTACCATGGTAGAGCTGAATAGTTACATGAGAGACAATATAGGCTGCAAAATTGCTAATATTTTCTGTGTGGTCCTTTATAAAAAAAATGATACCTTATTCCTGTCCTATGCTTCAGTCTGGGCATAACTTTAGTCAAGGCCCAGACAGAAAAAAAGTAGGACCCTGAAATACATGATGTAAAGTTTGAGGAGATGGTTTTGAGATCCTTCGATTCCCAGATTTCCCTGTACCCTCTGGCATGAAACAAACTAGCAGTATCCCTTTTATAGAGGAGATAAGACCTCCCATTTCCTGGAGACTCGATATTAGGCAGATGTTTCACATGATAATGTTTGACCTCCTCAAACTGGTAACTAGAGTTAGATCTCAGCAAGACTTAGGCAAGTCCTATAAAAGAAAATGGATGAGTCACCAATAGGTGTTTAGAACACAGTTAATATGTTCTAGAGAAAATGAGAACAATATAATTCAAACCAATTAATTGAACAGACTCTAATGACTAGTACTGAATTTGTAGCCAAGGAAACCCACCAAAGCCCAGAAGACAACCTATTAGCTATTACCCTTTAACTTTCTACTTTTCGCTAAATAGATAACTTGGTTGTAAAAGAAGGAAAGGTAAACCTTAATATGAGATCTGAAAGCTTAACTACACAAGAGAAATTCTGAAAATAGCCCTTTCTTCTATCTTCTTACTACTCTTTTTAAGAGCTTTTAAGAGAAAAGTTTTACATTCAATGATTCAGAGACTGAGAAGAATTCTAGATGATATCAGTAAGACCATGGAAATTCTCAGATTCTCTGTCCTATGGGATGAGAGCTATGATACATAATAGAAAGGCCAAGTGGAAACTTCAAAACTTGCCCTCCACCAGCCAAGAAATAAAAATTAATATCATATCCTGGGGAACGGGGATGATGGAGGTTAGCGATGCCATTAAAGACCTGTAGGATGAAGGTCATTATTATATCTCTGATTAATTCTCTAGTTTGGCCCTTGAAGAAACAGGGTGGATGTTTGTTTGTTTGTTTGTTTGTTTTTAAATAGCCTACTGTAGTGTACCACAGGTATAACCAAGTACTGTAACCAATGTCAGGGGTTGTGCCAGTTGTGGTATCATTGCTAGAGGAGACTAATAAGAACGTAAGTAGCTGGTGTGTGGCTGCTGATTTGATGAATGAGTTATCTTTCATTCCAGTTATAAAAGAGGATCAGCAGTAGTTCATGTTTGTACAAAATAAACACAATTATTCATTTATACATTCCCCTCATCCTTATTTTAACTCTCCTCCCCTCTGTTATAATATTGTATGAAGGGTCTAGACCACCTTGCCATTCGACAGATCTCTTATGTTGGTAGCATCATGATGATTAGATAGGATGAGAAATAAGTGACTAGTACACTGTGCACCGTAGTGAGGTACATATGTTTTATAGTGTGGAAGATAAACCCAATGAAGATAGAGTCACCTTTCATATTAGAAGATTTTAGGGGTGCCGTGATGAAGAACATTTTAGTATATCCTCTCCAAAGTCAAAGACAAATAGTTGCATGTTGCATCCTTCCCATCAGGAAAGAAACACTGCACTGAGTGAGCCCCTTCATGTCCTAGAAGTAACACATCCCACATCCAAAAGAAATATGCTGCAAGCTTAAAGTTGATCCTAAAGCAAAAAAGTGCTCTGTAGTAGACCCAGGTCACAGTGCAAGCAATTATGCCAATAAAACCATGCATATATTAAAATGTTGATGACAGGAAACAGAGACTTGCTTTGTGGGCCATATGGTAAGGTCCAATGGGATAATCACATTGTAGAATTTGGATTTATAGAGCAAAGCCTGACCAGCCCTAGCAAGGAATTATGTGTTCCTTGAGAAATAGCTCTTAAGTGTTTTAATGGTAAAAACTGAACTTGACCACTGGATGCCAAGTAATTATGTGTCCAGAACTGATAGTATGAGTTGGGTTCTATAAGATCCCAGCAAGTCATAAATTTGGACATAGTAAGCAGTGGCCATCATATATTTGAAATGGAATATACTGGGTTGAAGTTAGACAGGACTAGATACTACAGGTAAGTTGCACAATCAGGCAGATCAAACCCACATGATACCCTATCTGTGTCAGAACCCTTTCCCTGAGTTGCAACTATGGTCACATGAGAGCCATGTCTTGTCAAGTGAAAGAGGAAAAAGCCCAATTTGTTTCACAGATGTGTCAGCTGGTATGTAGATACAAGCTACTAATGGATGGGCAGAGATGTGAGTGGTACCTTGGTCACCACCTTAGGGAGGAACGGAAAAATGGCCTGAAGTAAGAATGTATACAACAGATGCCTGCCCATTTTCTTAGAACCCTGACAGCAAAAGCACTAGAAGATGTGAGACACAGACATGTGAAGTAGAAGGATGTTTATGAACACATGGCAACAGACATGAAGTGTGAAGGTTGTGTATCATCCACTAGAAAGCATCCACCATGGAAGAAATACTGAGCAACTAAGTAGACAGAGTGACTTGGCCGGTTGAAGTTGTCAGGCTTTGCCATTGGCTGCGCCAGAACTGTCAGGATGGACACCTATATGTAATAATTTCTGTAGCAGACATGGTGGCTATGTATGAACCTAAAAACATGGACTCCCTCTTACCAACATCAGTATAGCTACTGTGGCCTCTGGATTTTTCTTTTTCATCAATAGCAGTAGGTTGTTATTTTCTGTTGAGAGGTCTCTTTGGCAGTATCAATCAAAATTTAAATATGCATATCTTTGAAGTAGCAATTTCACTTCTAGGAGTATATACCAGGAAATACTTATATATTTAGACAAAGATTTTATGGAGTATACAATTTGACACATCACATATGTAAGTCAAATTGTCTCAGAATAATTTTATTGCACTTACAGAGTTTTGTTTTTGTTTTTGGTTTTGGTTTTGGGTTTTTTGGGGGTTTTTTTGGTTTGATTTTTGTTTTTGTTTTCTTTTGTTTTTTGGCTTTAAGATTTTTTTCTCCCTCTTTTCTCTCTCCCACCAGCTATTTTCACCTCTTTCTTTTTTATTGACAAAGGAAAAACAGACAAGAAAAACTTTTAAAAGTATGTGAGGGTGATTGGGTTACCTCAGACAAGCTTAAATACAATAGAATTTTAGATATTCTGCTTTTGTCTTCATATATGCTGCTGAAAATATATACTAAGAGAGGTGAATGCTTGGAAAACTTTATTTCTCCAAAGATTGCGATGACTCTAAGGATAGAGTAAAGCAGGAAAATGTATGCTCATGATACTGGGGGCATTGTTGACATCTGGGATAGTGAAAAATGAAAAAAAAAGGACAAGTTTATAATTAGTGCCATTGACAGGACTTGGCAAATCCCAGAGAAAGTCACTGTGATCATGGGTTCTGTTTGAAAAGAAGCCTCCAAATTGGAACCAACTTTGATCCCCAATAGCAAAGGGAACTGCAACTCTGAAAAATATTTACTGTTAATTTTAACCATTAACAATGTTAAATCCAGAAAGTACCTAAATGATCACCGGATCCCAAGGTTTTATTTTGTAGATGAAACGACTGTCATCTATTTGCTTAAGTCAGACCACAGCTGTGAGCTGCTCCTTCGCCAGGCTAAGGTCTCCATCCTTTCTTGTTTTAATGCAGTTTCTTTACCAAAATGATCTTTATAAATGTCATTTCTCTCTTTCTAATGATTTATCTATTTTATTTTTTAAAAAGTTGTATAAATTTTAATCTATCACAAAATGCAATTAGTATTTACATATTTTGACTGAGAGTGAACGCTTAACGAATCGCACAAAAAATAGGAATTTTGTCCCCCTTTGTTTCCTGAAAAATGGGAAAAATTAGGCCATCCAGAAAAAGGAGAAAGTTTGAACAAATTCATTAGGTTGTGATTTTTACGTCACTATTTTCCACATCACAAAGCAATTAGTGTCCGATTTTTTAGCTGTGCTCGTCTGCGGTAACCTAAGACCTTACTCTGGGTTCATAGCAGAATCTGACAGCAACAGCATATTAAATTATAAACGGTATTATTTCTCTATGGGTTACCCATTAGGTGGCAATGTTATCATATCCGCCTGGAGTTTTAGATGTACTTTTAAGCAATACTAAGAAAAATAATGTAGCTTTTTTGTTTGAACAGCTCAAAAAATAAGATTTCTAAAGGACTGCTACTGTACAGTTTGGGCGTGTACAAGAGCACACTCCTGCGTGGGTGTGTACGTGCTGTGTTTGAAAGACGACGTCTTATGGCAAGTTCGCACCTCTTGTACAAGGCCTCCAATGCTTCCACAGTTTTAAACTATGAATTCTGTATGCAACCTTGATCATTCTTCCTAAAATCTGGCCCGTTTATGAAGAGATTTGTGCAAAAGAAATGGAAAATCTATTTCGTAGCATATTACTCCGCTCAATGGAGGTGAAAAATCTTCTTTTAGTATAATTATTTTAAGAGCAAAAATAAACAGCAACAACACGATTGCAGAATGGAGTGGTGATAGAGAATATTATTTGATTGGAAACAGTGCTTGGCTACTGAGAATTGGGTGACCTTTAGGAAAACAGTTCATTTGTCTAGCCTACCTAAGAAAAGCATTACCCAAAATGTGGACTGTTGACTCATGGTTGACCTGCAGATCCACCTTCATCAGAAACACCTGGAAACTTACTAGAAAAGCAAATTCTCAGGCAGAGCACAGAATGTAGACTTTCTGTGGGTAGGTGGGATTCAGCAATCTGTGAGTTAACACACTCCCCAGATAATTCTTATGCCCGCTAAAGTTGGAGAATCTCTGCCTTAGATTTGCCACTGGACATGAGGAGTTAGGTTATATTACTGACTAAAGTCACCACAGTTAAGTTAAATGGCTTATTGATTAGAAGTCATAATTGAGAGGTAACAATGAAAAATGAAAGAAGATAAATTTAATTTTACCATCTCACTTGCTAGTTGAGTTGTATTTTAATACTTCGGAGGCATAAAAGATAAAACTAGTCTTTCAGAGGCACCTGGGTGGCTCAGTCGGTTAAGTGTTTGACTCTTGATTTGGGCTCAAGTCATGATCTCACAATCATGGAATCAAGCCCCACATCAGGCTCTGGGCTGACAGCGTGGAGCCTGCTTGGGATTCTCTCTCTCTCCCTCTCTCTCTACCTCTCCCCTGCTCATTCTCTCTCTCTATCTCTCTCACTCAAAATAAATAAACATTAAAAAAAACCTAGTCTTTCAATAAGATGGTCTAATATCAGGCGTATATATTTTATTTATTATGTTTTTTAAGTGTATTTATTTTGAGAGAGAGAGAGAGAGAGCGCACACAAGTGGGGGGAGGGGAGCAAAGAGAGAGGGAGAGAGAAAATCCCAAGCAGGCTCTGCACTGTCAGCATGGAACCCGACATGGGGCTCAGACTCACAAAGTGTGAGATCATGAGATCATGAGATCATGATCAAGAGTCAGACGCTTAGCCAATTGAGCCACCCAGGCACCCCGAGATGAATATATTTTAATCATTAGGTCTAATTTGATTACCTTCATTAACTATGTGTTTTTATTTCTTAACTAAATCTTTTTTAGATGATTATAGATTCATATGCAGTTGTAAGAAATAATTACAGAGAGATTCCCATGTATATCCCATTTCCCCCAATGCTAACATTTCACAAAACTACAGTATGCTATTACAACCAGGATAATTAGCATTGATAGGGTGAAGACACAGGAAATTCCTGTCTCCAAAAGGATCCCTCTTGTGACCCTTTAACAGCCACACCCCGTTCTTTCCTGTTCCCATACTTTCTGTAACTCCTGGCAACTACTGTTTTCCATTTCCATAATTCTGTCAAAGACTGTTGTGTAAGTGGAATTATGTGGTTGTAATATTTTTTAATTGATTTTTTTTCTCAATATAATTTTCTAGAAATTCAACCAGGTTGTTGTGTGTATCAATAGTGTGTTCCTTTTTATTGCTAAGTGATATTACATGATAAGGAAGTACCACGGCCTATTTACCCACAGTTGAGTGTTTCTTAATTGTTCACCCATTGAAGACTAACTGAATTGTTTCTGGTTTCTGGCTATTATTAATAAAGCTTCTAAACGTGCATGTTTTTATGTGAGCTTAAGTCTTCATTTAGTCAGAATAAATGGTGAGGAAAGAAATTCCTGGATCATATAGTAATTGTATGTTTAGGTTCGTTCTAAGAAACTACCAAACTCTTTTTCAAAGTGTCTATATCCTTTTTTATTCCCACCAACAATGTGGCCCACTTTCTCTGCATTCTTGTCATTATTATTATTATTTTAATTAGTCTGTCTCATAGTTGTGTAGAGATATTTTGTGGTTTTAGCTTGCATTTTTCTAGTAGCTAATGATGTTGCTCACTTTTTTATGTGTTGATTTGTCCCCTCCATGTATCTTCTTTTTTCGTAAAATGTCTCTACACATTTTTGCCCATGTTCTAATTGGAGCATCAGCTTTTCACTATTGAGTTTTGAGAACTCTCTATATATTCTACACACCTGTCTTATATTAAATATCTAGTTTGTAATTTTTTTTTCTTTTTCTGTACCTTATCTTTTCATTCTCTTACCAGGGTCTCCCATAGAGCAAAAGTTTTTCACTTTGATGGAGCCAAATTTACCAGTTCTTCCTCTTATGAATCGTACTTTCCGTGGCAAGTCTAACTACTCTTTTTTTTTCTAGTCCCGAATCTTGAAGATCTTCTCTGTATTTTTCCAAAACTTTTATTGTAGTTTTGTGATTTATATGTAAGTCCACTATCCATTTTGAATGAATTTTGGTATAAGTTGTGAGAATCAGGTTACAGTTATTTTGTTTTTTTCCCCTATGAATGTCAGTTGCTGCTGTACCATGTTTGAAAGGCTATCCTCTACTAAATTGCTTTTGATCACGTATCCCTTATAAGCATTTAAAAAGGGTAGTTATTATAAGCTCTTTGGTATAGAAAGTCGAGAAAGAAAGGGTATAGTGGTATAAAACCCTACACAATATTTAGAAATGTGCCTTTAGGGAGCTGTAAGGAATTCTGGTGTGGATGAGTACTCATCTGCCCCTTTAATCTGTAGTAGGAGGCCTCCAAGTGGGAGTATGACAGACAACCCATTGAGATGTGAAATGAAAATGTTAGAACTTTATTTATTTATTTTTTTTAAATATCTGTAGGCTGGCCGCCTGGGTGGCTCAGTCAGTTACGCGTCCCACTTTAGCTCAAGTCATGATCTCACGTTTCGTGGGTTCAAGCCCCACGTTGGGCTCTGTGCTGACAGCTCAGAGCCTGGAGCCTGCTTCATATTCTGTGTCTCTCTCACCCTCTGCCCCTTCCCCACTCACACTTTGCCTCTCTCTCTCTCAAAAATAAATAAGTATTAAAAAAATTTTTTTAATAAATAAAAATATTTGTAGGTATAAAAGACTCTCAAATATAAGGAGTATAAAGAATAGTGATTTAATTAATATCAAGTTAAGAAATAAAGTAATATAGTTTTCACATCCCCTGTGTTCCTTGCCTGGTCCATCCACCTTCTTTTTCACCCAGTTAGATTAAAAACCACTATCTTGAATTTTGTGTTTATAATTTCCTTGTTTCTAATAATTTTATATGTTATTTCTAATCTATAATTACATTTTATATGTTTATGATGAAATTATGTTGTCTGTTTACTCCTGTGACTTGTATTTCTCAATAATAACCAAGTTTTTAAGATCTGTTCATGTTGTATATAGCTGTAATGTACTCAGTTTTAATGTTGCATCATATACTCTAGATGATGAATATAGGAAGGACTTAATCCATTTTTTGAATGGATGATAATATTCTTCCCAGGTGTCTGTTAATCTATGGCCATTGATATTCTTGACCTAGTCTCCTGGAGCTTATTAACAACATAAACTTCTTTACGGCATATTCCCAAGATTAGAATTTATAAGTGTTTTGCATATGTTCAAATGTATTAGATAATACCAACTTTTTTTTAGGTTTGTTATACCATATTACATTGTTCCAAGTAGTTTATTAGCTTCTGGCTATTCTACATCTTTTCTTTTTTTCTTTTTCTTTTGAGAGAGAATGAGGGAGAGAGAGAAAGAGAGAGAGAGAGAGAGAGAGCGAGAATTTTAGGCTCCACGATTAGCACAGAACCTGACTCAGGTCATGACCTGAACCCAAACGGAGTCACCCAGGCACCCCTACGTCTTGCCTAATACTTGACATTTTCAGATGTTAAAATTCTTGCCTAGCTAGTGCATGTGTGAAATAACATATTATTGTGATTTTAGTTTGCATTCCTCTGATTTCCAATGAGATTAGGCAAGTTTTCATAAATTATCAGTTGCTCTTCCCCCTGTTATAGGCAAGATTTTTGCCTATTTTTCTATTGGGTTGTTCATATTTTTCTTGTTGATATATATAGAACTTCCTTTTGATAATATATAATAGATGATATATGATGTTATAATACACATACACACATACGTACATACAGACACTCGTGTATACAATTGTTTTAGCAGTAGTTGTTAAAGGGCCTGTCCATGTACAGTGAGCTGCAAAATCAGTCCTATTCTTGTCATTTCCTAAGTGTGTCTTTCTAAGTATCTATTACTGATCTCTATTCTGTATTCATAAATCTATATTTATTTCCTTAGACCAATATTATACTGAATTATTTACTTTTTAATGACACTTCATATCTGGTAAGTCAAGTTCATTCACATTGTTTCTTTCCTTCAGGAGTTTTTCAGCTATTCTTGGTTCTTTGCTTTTAAATGTAAATATAGAGATTTAGTTTGTCAATTTCTACAAAAACCAGGTTTTATTGTTTATTTTTTATTAAAAAATTTTTTTAATGTTTATTTATATTTGAGAGAGAGAGAGACAGAATGTGAGAGGGAGAGGGGCAGAGAGAGAAGGAGACATAAAATCTGAAGCAGGCTCCAGGCTCTGAGCTGTCAGCACAAAGCCAGTTGCGGGGCTAGAACCCAGGAGCTGTGAGATCATGACCTGAGCCAAAGTTAAATGCTTAACCAATTGAGCCACCCAGGTGCCCCAACACCAGTTGGTTTTTTAATTGCATGGAATTGCACCAATTAGAAAAGAAGTATGATATTTAAATATTTAGTTTTCCAATCAATGAACATAGTATTAATTTGCATTTTCTTTAGTTGAATCTTTTTAAAATTCTTTAATAAAGTTTTATAAAATTTTCAAAAATATTTTGAACACTGTGTGTTAAGATTTCTTTGATTTACTCCTAGAAACTTTATATTTTTAATGATAGTATAAATAGGATAATTTTTTTTTGCTGGTGTTCAGAAATTTACTCTTTAATTTTTTTGTGTATTTTTATTTATATTTTGAGAGACAGACAGAGAGCAAGCAGGGGAGGGGCAGAGAGAGAGGAAGGCAGAAACCAAAGCAGGCTCCATGCTGTCAGCACGGAGCCTGATGTGGGGTTTGAACCCATTAACTGTGAGATCATGACCTGAGCCGAAGAGTCAGAGGCTCAATGGGCAGAGCCACCCAGGTGCCCCAGAAATACACTCTTTTAAATCAGACATTTTTATTGAGTTAGAATATTCTTACATAAAAGTGCACAAATAAGTTTAATGAAATTTTAGCAATTGATTTGTATACATTAATTTCTTAAATCTGGTACACTTGCCAATTATCTTTTTAATTCTAGTTATTTATATCTGTGTTTTTTTTTTTTTTGAGTTTTCTACATAGAAAAATACTCTGTTAGTAATGACAATTTTATTTTTCAAAGCCTTTTTTCACTCAGATTTTTTTTTTAATTTTTAAAAATTTTTTAAATATTTATTTTTGAGAGAGAAAGAGACAGTGTGCAAGTCAGGGAGGGACAGAGAGAGATGGAGACACAGAATCCGAAGCAGCCCCAGGCTCTGAGCTGTCAGCACAGAACCACAGAACTCCACGCGGGACTTAAACTCATGAACCATGAGATCATGACCTGAGCCGAAGTCAGATGTTTAACAGAATGAGGCACCCAGACACCCTCAGATTTTCTCTTCAATATTGAGTCAATAATAGTTAACTAGTTTTATCAATTTCTTCCAAATTTTTAGAGTTCTGTACATAACGATTTGTAAGCTTGTTTATGCCTCAGCTCTGTACTCAGGAAGCATTTCCAATCCTATTACAGTTTGTGTGTGTGTGTTTTCCCTCTGTTTTGATCAGAATGCTCTATGCATGATCACTTATGTTTTTGTTTTTGTTTTGTTTCAAGATACTGGATATTGACTTTTTGAGGCATTTTATTTTTTGTTTTAATATATCCTTTTTCTTTTTTGTTTTATACTTTCCTAAGTTTTTAATTTTTTTCCTAACACATTAATTTCAGCTTTTCATTTTGTATATTTAAAGCATTTATAGAAATAAAATTCTAAGAACTGCTTTATCTGTATCCTACACAATTATATATTCAGTTTTAAAATAATCAATTATTTGGTTCAATAGTATAGTTCAAAATGATTTTGATTTCTATCATAATGTTTTCTTTATCATAAGTCATTTCAAAGTACATCTCTTAATTCCCTGAAACATGTATTTTTATTTCTTTTCTATAGTATTTTTAATCTTATTTGACATATTTTTATAAGAGAATATGCTATGTATAATATCAAACTTGAAATTGACAGTGGTTTTATGTCCCAACAAGTGGTTAATATGTCCACTGCTTTGTTCATTTAAAAAAAAAAAAAGTATACTTTGCAGCTCTCAAGTGCAATGTCTATTAAATTAAAATACTAATAGAGTCATATCCTTACCAGTTTTCCTTAAATTAAAAAAAAAACTGTCTCTTTCTATAAATAATAAATGATGTTAAATCTCTCACTGTGATGGTGGATATGTCTATTGTTTGTAATTCTTTTACGTTTGTTTCATATATGTAAAGGTTAAATATTTACTCTAAAATACCTACAATTAGCATATATAGTTGGTGAATTAACACTTTTATTATTATACAGAGACCTTTACTTTCATCAATATTTTTCCCCTAAAGTCCATTTTGTCCAATATGAAAATGTTACCTCAGCTTTCTTACTGTTAGCACTTTCCAGATATACCTAATTCAGGTTTTTTACTTTGACTTTAAAATAAGGACACTGATGTTCAAGCTCTATTTCTAATGAGTTGTATACAATTGTATTTAATTTTTATAAACTTTAGTAACATATTAGTTTTTTTAAATGGAACATTTAGTTCATTTATATTTATTGCAATTACTGATTATTTACATTTAGTTTTTGCCATTTTAATTTCCCTTTGTCTTTTAAAAAATATATTAGGGGAGTCTAGGTGGCTCAATTGGTTAAGCTTCTGACTCTTGCTTTAGGTTCAGGTCATGATCAGGTCAAGTTCAGGCCCTGACAACATAGGGCCTGCTTGGGTCTCTCTCTCTCTCTCTCCCTCAAAATAAATAAATAAACATTTAAAAAATATATTATATTTATGAATTGGTCATATATTTACACTTCAAAACAAATTAAAATTATAAATTAAGATGTATTCGCACCACCTTGTATATGTGTATCATGCTTTGTCTCCTCTCTTTACTAATGTAATGCCTTCTAATTGTTTACCATTCCAGTGTTTTTTATGTAAATAAAAGCCAATAGAAAAATATATTTTCGTATCATCCATTTCCAAGATAAAATGTAGAAGTCCATGTAAATTTTCTAGATGCTGTTTATGTCCTGTGGTTTTCCATATAAGGAAAAAAAAAGACCTCTACATTCCTTTATTTATTTATTTATTTATTTATTTATTTATTTATTTATTTATATTAGAGACAGAGGGAGAGCACGTGTGAGCAGGAGAAAGGAGCAGAGAGAGAGAATCTTAAGCAGGCTCTACACTCACCATAAAACCTGACATGAAGCTCGATCCCATGACCCTGGGATCATGATCTGAGCCAAAATCAAGAGTCAAATGCTCAACCCACTGAGCGAAGCAGGCACCCCTCTATGTTCTTTTTTAAGCAACTTCATTTTATCCCATTACATAATTGCACCCTAGTTTAATCTTTTTTCTTTCCTTTTTCTCTTTCTTCTCTCTTGTCTTCTTTTTATTGAAAGTCCATTAAAAATGTAGCTAAAGAAAAGTTTTATGTGTTAAATGATAGTTTCAGTGCTTGGCTTACATAACTGTCTTGCTAGCTCATCAATGAATTTAAGAGTTCTCCCCACCACATTATTTGTCAAGCATTTTTAGCTTGGAAGGTCTATCAGGGAAGATTTTCTGTCTTATTCCAGGAACAATGCCTTTTTGTATTTGTTTTGTATTTTAAAATTTAAAACCTAAATAAAAGTTTTAATGTATTAATATTCAGAATGATCCTAAACCTTAGTGCTTTTAATCATTTTGTCAGATGACCATGTGTTTATGATTTGTGTTATCTTAGGGTTGGGGAGTAATAGAATATATAAGATATTGCAGTATTATTTTAAAATTATTTCTACCAATTAACTTGAGATTTTAAATAATTACAATAATACAAGAAAAATAAATGCTAACAAATACCACAGCTGACCCTTTCTCCTAGTATTAGCTTGCTGTTTGCTGTATTACAGAATGAAAACAATATTATATCTATAACAAGCAAACCCCCCATTTATCAAGAATATTAAGTTTTTAAATACATACAAATTAAAATATTTGACAGACATTTTATATAACACAGAAATTCAGTGATAAACAAATCCACAAAATGAATATGTTTTCTTTTCCTGTGTAATTCGTTACCTATTCTCACTCATAATATTCTTGAAATTCCAAGGGGAGTTTACATCTAACAAGCATAAACAATCAGAATTCCTTTCTGATGATCCAGTTCAGTAACAACATGAAGTCTGTCTATGTGTCAGTAACAACATGAAGTCTGTCTATGTGTCTGGATCTATGTGAAGATAATGCCTGATCCCTTCCCCTATTTTCAGAGCCTGTATCAAAATGGTTCTGTCTACGGCAAAGGCAATCTCTCCTGATGCTTCTTTTTTCTATTTATAAACTTGCCATTTTTAAATGAGTTTTTTCAGTTATGGTAGAATAGTGATTGTGTCATCGGTTTTCAACATTGGCATCAAGTATACAGTCATTTACAAGAGAGAGCAAACAACTGCACAGTGACAAACCTGGAGGGCCCTGAGAGAATTTCATGTTAAAAAAAAAAGTAAAAACAAAATATTGCAAGTGGTAGAGACTGCATACAAGGAAATGTTTAAAGATATAATTTGGATAGATTTCTATTAAGCCAACTGGTTCACTTAGATTTCTTACTTAATGAAGCTCTTCATCTCTAGAGCTGTTCTGTTTCTTCATATAAGTGCCCTATGGGATAGGACTTATACTGGTAACATTTGGAGTTTCTTAAACATAGCTTTTTTCTTGCCTGCTAATGAATATGAGACAACATCTCTAAAATTTGGCACATGATTCAGTATGCACCTAGGATCTATGTATTGGCCAGACCTACCAAATCAGAAGTAATAGAAAAAAAAATGAGCAGTTACTGGAGAATATCCTGTGGTTGAATCCTCTAAGGAGGGATGATTCCTTCTAGGCAGAGTCTGGTCCATCTTAGGGTTTGAGGAGTACGACTACTATCCTCTGATGGAAGAGTTTCTGAAGTCAAATTCTGAAGCTGCATCTGGTACATCCCTTTGAAATAAGGGAATGAGCTTCTCCTTTTCCTTAGTTCAAGGAATATGGCAATCTTAAGTTGTGAATTATGAGGATCAGAGAAGTATGAAGATTGTGTTTCTGCCTACATGTAACAGATGATACTCAGAGTGTGCAAGCACTCCTCCTTTTCCTACAAAGTCACCATATGTGGGTGCTGCATTGTACTCCTCGCAGTTGTAGGGAGAGAGCCCATTCCTCCTGTGCCGGGTTCACTTGCCCCATTGCAGTTTTCCCTTTCAAGGGCAGCATCCCTGAAAACTCCCATTTCTGAAGGGCTGGCAATAATAACCCATAGCTGAATTCTGGGCTGCAGGGAAGGCTCAAGCCCAAGGCTATGCCCATTCTCAGGGATAGCCCACTCCAAATGAATGGTGGGTGGGGTTAATTTGCGAAGTCAAACTCTTCCTTTCCCCAGACCTGCTCTCCTCGGTCCCTTAGAAGTATTCAACTCCCCTCATCAGCCTCCTCTCTCTCAATTATATACCCCTATACACAACGTATGTACAAATCTCCGTTTTATAGTCTGTTTTCTGAGAAACAACCAACAGAACGAAGGTGTGATGTTGGCAATTCTGTATTTTCCAGAGTCCTGCATGACGCAGATAATACAGCTTTCTCCTGAAGACCCTCTCGGTCATGAGTACATTAGTGCTGGCCAAGGATATTTGGCAGATACTTATATTACAATAACAGCAACCCCCTTTGCCAATCTAACTTCTCATTCTCTTCATAAAAAACTGATACCCAAAGGACCTATCATTTAATTGATTCAGTTCCAATAGGCCTGGAATCTGATCAAGATTCAAACTTGGGCCCCCTGTATTTTTTCTTCCTCTTTCTTTCTTTCTTTCTTTCTTTCTTTCTTTCTTTCTTTCTCTTTCTTTCTTTCTTCTCCTCCTCTTCTCCTCCTCCTCCTTCTTCTCCTTCTTCCTTTTGAAGTTTTGGGTTGTTGTTGAATAATAACTGACATAATTGACATAAAATATTGTTTTAGTTTCAGCTGTACAACATAGTGATTCAATATTTATATACATTATGGAATAGCCATCACAATAATTCCGTTTACCATCTGTTTGCTGTATTTTTCAAAAACTATAAAGCATAGTGTCTAAAGAGCAGGCTTTGGAGACAGACTGAGTCTGAGTATCTTTTTCAACAAACTACTAGATGTGCAGACTTGATCAAATTATACTCTGTTCCTCAGGGTTTTGTTGTTTTTTTAATATATGAGAGCTAGAACTAGTACTCAACTCATAAGGTTGTAAGATAATCCGTGTAAAGGTCTGAGAAAGTGTTTGATAATCTCCCCTAAGAGATATGTTGAAGTTCTAACTCCCAGGAACTCAGAATGTAACATTACTTGCAAGGAGAGTCATTGCAGATGTAATTAATTGAGAGGAGGTCATAGTGAGGTAAGATGACCCCCTAACCCAATATGACTGGCGTCCTTATAAGAAAATAGCTTTGGGAAAAAAGAGACTCACAGAGAGAAAGGCATGTGATGGCAAAGGCAGAGATTGAAGTCATGAAGCTTTAAGCCAAGGTGCACCAAAGATTGCCAGCAAACCACCAGAACCTAGCTTTCAGACTTCTGGCCTGCAGAGCTGGAAAACAATAAATTTCTGTTATTTTAAGCCACCCAATTGGTGTCACTTTGTTATGGCAGACTTAGGAAACTAATACACCAGCGTTCCAAACATTTACTGCTTTGTTCCCACTGAAATAAAGGCCATATTTCAGATCATTAAAGATAGTTTTAGATATAAGATTCAAAATTTACCAGAGTGTGAAATTGCAAAGGGTCTTAAAAAATTGAGGCCTGAAGTATCATTTTATAATTAACTATATTTAAATGTGGTAAAATGACATCTAAAGTACTAAATTATACATCCTGAAAGATATAACATGACTTCAACGATAATCCAATAAAATTAAGTTTATTCTTAAATGGATCAGTTTTTCCCAGGGTTGTATAAGCATGCATTTAGGTCTGCAGCAAGCCTGGATAGTGACTTAGAAATCCAGGGCAACTGAAAGTCAGTGTGTCCTTCCCCCTCCTTACCCTGCAGTGCCAGGACTATAACTGGAACTGGAGAAATATTGTTGCCCAATTGAACACTTTGTCTTTAAATAGAAACTTCCTAACAAAGCAACAGAGAGCCACCTACCAATTAAAGCAGTTATGGGCAGAACTCCATTATAGTTCAAAAGAGCATCTTACCTTCATTTGTTTTTACTTGTGTACTTATTCTAGAATCTATCCCGCTGGCCCTGTATCATTCAATCAACAAAAATTTGTAGGGAACCTCTGTGTGTCAGTCCCTTGATCTATGGTGGTGAGTAAGATAGATTAATAAAGTCCTGCTTAGTCCTGCTTAGATTGCTTATTACATGGTGACTTTAGATGTTGTCACCAAGGCCCAGTTGGTAAACTGGGTGTGAAAACTGAAATCAAGTTTTGCCACAGAGGCTCTTGATATCCCCTCAGGATTCACTGTGTCCTCAGCTCTGGATTTTTACACTGCCTTCATTTGAAACTACTTCCTGGCCAGCCACCAATCTCTGAGATCTTGGTTCTCACTGTCTGGTGCACATCTACACTGAGATACTTCAAACATCCCTGGAAAGGCAAGAGAGAGTATTTCATAGTTGGCTCGATGGTTGACCAAAGTAGCCGAGCTGACATAGGTTTAACACTTGCAGTTACTTGTACATAACTCAGGCTCAATAAATATTTGTAGATTTCATTCTCTGGTGAACATCGGTTTATTGTTTAATCTGCTTATTTGTATCCCAGAATATTCATTAGATTAAATTTTCATTTTGTGTTTATTGATGATCCATATAATCTTTTGAGCATAATGGATTTAAACACTGTCCTAAGTATTGGAAACAGTCTCATCAACTCACTCATCTGGACTACTGACTTTAAGATATATTCATGTGGGGGCGCCTGGGTGGCTCAGTCGGTTGAGTGTCCGACTTCGGCTCAGGTCATGATCTCACGGTCTGTGAGTTCGAGCCCCGCGTCGGGCTCTGTGCTGACAGCTCAGATCCTGGAGCCTGCTTCGGATTCTGTGTCTCCCTCTCTCTCTCCCCCTCCCCTGCTCATGCTCCGTTTCTCTCTGTCTCAAAAATAAATAAAAACATTTTAAAAAAATTTAAAAAAAAAGATATATTCATGTGGTAAAAATATATTGTGCTGATATTACCAAGAGAATCACCTTTCTTCAACTACAAAAAGTAAGCCATTAACCTACACATAAAAAAAAAAAATCCAGAATAATTTTTTTACTGGAGGGCATTATGGAGGGAAATTCTCAGCTGATGTTCTTTCTCCAGCTTCTACTTCTGGGGATTGGTCATTTTTCCTCACTCTTGCAGTCTCTGAAATTACTGCCTACTTTATGGCTCCCAATAGTTTTCTTCTTTACTCGTATTTACTCTTGAGCTCTAACTTACAACCACTGCAAACAGACAGATTTTGTTGTTAGTGCTGGTGGTCAGTATATCCTGCTACTAAACAGCATGTCCCAAATCATGTCCTTTGCCACTAATCTTATTTTTGTGTACCCTCACTGAAAAAAATTAATATATGTAAAAAATAAATCGTATATATTTTGCGTATATATACATCTTACATTCTGTATGTATGTATATATACACTGGCTGTATACACACACACACACACATCTTATCACCACTATCAATCACTCCGTCACTCTGATTTATAACATTAACATTCTGCCATACAACAAGACCACGCCAAACATGAATCTCACTCTTGTCCTTCAACAGGAAACTTCTATTTTCTTTAATACACTTTAAATGTATATAATTCACTACCATGTTTATGTTATTTTCCTCTTCTCAAAAAACAGTCCATTTTATTTATGCCTGGAGTAGAGTATAGGTAATTAAATTCCTGGAAAACAACCTGAAATTATTTTTCCTTGCTAATATTGTTAATATATAGTCTAGAAATCAATTACATTAGGACTTATTTGTTTTGTTATTTATTTAATATACTCTGCTTTATTCCAAAGAGGATTTAAATTAGTTTTAGAGTTGAGATAGTTATTTTTCAATCTTGTCTTGAAACCTAATCTTTGAAGATACTGTTTTGTTTCTGAAAGAGTTTAATCTGTGTTCCAAAGAACTGACTCAAGACAGGCCTCATGTAACACAATGTATTATATGGATTATGGGCATGAGTTTACATATGCTTAGATACCCATCTCTTGTTGCACATATTAACTATATGTCAAACAAAACTCATAGTAAAATGAAAGCAAACAGCTTCAAAATGCACTTCTATATTTCCCACAGAGACCAATTAGCAAATACCAATACATTCCCCAAATTTATGTGGAAACATTGAAAGATGGGTTATCACACAGAATTACAATCAATTCCCTCTGGATTTAATTACAGGCTATAGCAAAATATAAGGCACTGTGTGTAGAAGACAAACAAATCTCTTTGGATTTTATTACAAGATAGCTATACGACATTTCTCCTCTTCATATTTTACCTGGAAATCTTCATTAATTTAGGAAGAAAGTACACTGTTTCTTGACAAGTGAATTTATATAGTACTTCACTGACCATCACATTCAATGTGTTATATGGCACAATTATGTCTGAAAACAAAAACAGAATTGCCATCGAACTGCAAACCAATGGTAGATTTTTATACGCAACTACACATGTCTAATTCAGCCATTGACGCTTTCATTTCTAATGTTTTTATTCTTTCTGTCGCTCATTCTCCAAAGTTTATTTTTTAATTTTTAAAAATGTTTTTATTATTTATTTTTGAGAAAGAGAGACAGAGTGTGAGCAGGGGAGGGGCAGAGAGAGAGGGAGACACGTAACCTGAAGCAGGCTCCAGGCTCTGAGCTGTCAGCACAGAGCCCCATGGGGGGGCTTGAACCCGTGAACAGTGAGATCATGACCTGAGCCGAAGCCAGACATTTAACCGACTGAGCCACGCAGGCACCCCTCAGAAACAATTTTTAACTTAGTTATTTATAAATATTAGTACCAATCCTGAAGATCTTTAAAATATTAGGATGTATCAGTCTTTGTGAACTTACAAACTATTATTGAAGAATAGGAGGTCATTATGCATAACCCTTAGCATCCGGTAACTATTCTCTACCGCTTCGTCTAAAATCAAGTTTCCCTGAAGTAGCACATTGATGAACAACAATACTTAGATATTATTTTTTTTAACTACCAAGTGCAGAAGAGTCACAGTGAAGAAGCATAAATATAATGGATTGTAAAAAATGATTGTAAAAATATAAAAAAAATATGCTTGAGATCCCAGTTCTTTATTTTCTTGCTAGCTTTGTTCTTTTTCTTTTTAGCTCTTAAGAGACAAATTATTTTAAGTTAAAAGAACAATCATTTATTCTCATGCTCATGGGTGTGAGAGCTGGCTGCAAATTGGTTGGGTGAGATTAGACTCAAGGCTCCAGATTCTGGGTCCCAGCCTCCAGGCTGCAGATATAGATTCAGGTTAGTTCCATATTTATCTCATCTTCCTGGAACCATCAGCTACAGGGATTGTGGTCTGTTTTATGTGCCCCATTTTGAGGCCTACATTATCTGGGGCATATTTCTCTCATGACAGATCACCAGCTCGTAAGACCCAAGCCAAGTCTTTGCTCGTAATAACATCATTATATTCCATTAGTCAACATAAGTTACATAGCCAAACCCAACATTAATGCAAGAAGGAAATATACTGTACTCACAGTGTCAGGGAATGTTGAATATTTTCTGAAAAATAATCCAAATGATCATTTGTGTACTTGTATTTTGTATTCTCCACCTTTACCTTTGTCCTTATATTCTAAATTAAGGTTATATTTTAGGACTTTTATTCCATTAGATTTATTATTCAATCAAATTGGATTTTTTTTTTTTTAATTTTTTTTTTAACGTTTATTTATTTATTTTTTTTTTGAGACAGAGAGAGACAGAGCATGAACGGGGGAGGGTCAGAGAGAGGGAGACACAGAATCTGAAACAGGCTTCAGGCTCTGAGCTGTCAGCACAGAGCCCAATGCGGGTCGAACTCACAGACTGAGAGATCATGACCTGAGCCGAAGTCGGACGCTTAACCGACTGAGCCACCCAGGCGCCCCTCAAATTGGATTTTTTAATTGCATGATTTTAATAGTTGTTTTTATTTTAAATAATGTGGTAACTACTCAATGTCATGAATCTACAATGAACACACTTTAATAAGTTTTATTTAAAGCTTTCTTGCTCACCTATTTCCTTTCAATCATGAACGAATCCGTTACATTAATTTCAAAAATCACTTTCATGCAAAACAATTTATAGTTTCATGAAAATATGCTTTGAACCAAGACAGCTTTGAAGATTTGTTTGTGTCCTCACCAATATTTATTTTAGAACTTTCTTACTCTAAATTAATCTCGGCAAGTGACTTTGAGCATCTCTATATTTTGTAAGGAGTAAAAACTGAATATGATTTCTAAGGGCCCAGTCCAGTGATACAGTTCATACCTATAAAATAACAATTATGTAACTTTATTTTTCTATTTTTAACATCAAATGATACTCAGAAATGTAAATAGAGAGGGCCTTGCATTAATTCTGTCCAAACCTTCTACCAAGGATGGAACTCTCTATTAAGCAATTAAGAATATACAGTTCTTTACTGAGTAATTATCATTCTGCTCTTCTTTTTTTTTAATGAAAGAGAGATAACATACTTTAAAGAGGGAGTTTCCAAGTGTCTTTTTGCTCCTATAAAATTTGATCTATAATTTGTCGCTTTTTATAGAGATTGTCTAGCTCATTGTTTTCTATTGGAAATAGTAGAGGAACCATGAATTATTTGGCTTTTTCTACATACTACTTTATATTGATACAATATTATACATGAATCATACCCAGGAATGTGGGAAGCTAGGGAAATTGTCTTATAGAGCATGTATTCTAGGGGCCTTTAAATAGGGTCATACTTTCAAAACTTCTGCCGTTAATTAGAAAAATATCTAGAAACAATTGTTTCTTGTGTGGTGCCTATTCTTAATTGATTCTAAATAGCTACCAAATATCTGGATGGCTAATAAAGAGAAACATATAAAGGTCATTGACAATATTAATTCAGCCACATTCTTTAGTATAGAGTAAGAAGCAAATAAGCTGTTCAGAAATCTGGTCACTTTGTTATCACCTGTTAGAGCAGGTGTTTGCCAAGCCTACTGGGGAAGTTTTTGACCTGTCATTTTGGGGTTTTAACACTTCTTGCCATATGGCTCTAATATCTCATGTAGGGTCCTAAGATCAGCTTATGGAGAACAGAAAAGATATAGGAGATGATTTCTGCTTCCAATATAGATACAAGCATGTATCAGGATGTAGCCATACAGCAAGGTATGCCCTCTGAACTTGGATGAAAGAGGTGGTAGTGACGATTATTGGGAATGGAATCATCTTATGTCTAATGCAAAGTAGGTTTGATGATAGAATATGTGAATTATAAAGAATAAAATATTTTGTAAGTCCATTTGACCCAGTGTATGTTAGGTCATCCTAACATACTGATGCTAAAGAGTCATCCACATGCTGATATTGACATATGTTACTGCTATCCCTGGAATTCCTAATTTATGTAAATCTAGGCACTCCCACTGACCTCACAATTCTACTCAAGAATCTCTACTTTTGTGATACTTCCCTAATGATTACAGCTCCCTGAAAGCCTTAGTTTAAATTCCGTGCTCTTTCTGTGACACATAGATGCTTTTACTGCTGCAAAGATCACATTACAATGTATTTATTTTTGCAATAGCTCAGCTCAGGAAACTGTGCCTTGTTTTCCTCCCCCCACCCCCACCCCCCCCACCCCCGTCTTAAGACTATGCTTGGCAAATGATAGTTACTAAAAATATACCTGTTGAATGGAAAGGATGTAAGCTAAGAAATGTGAAGCTCAAAAAACTTTTATTTTCAATCATAGATTTACTGGTTTTTTTCATCATATCCAGATTTTTTTTCTCTCTACCATAACTATGAGCCAGGAAATATTATAGTAGAAAGGTATGAAGAAATGCCATTTTCGAGAAAAACTATTAAAAAAAATTAGATGTGTATATGTTGGCTTTGTATAAAGGGTGTAGGAATTTCTTGTGGATTATCAGAATTCCAATCACCAGGAGTCTAAGCTAAAGAATTGGAGGCGTGGGTCAGTTTATTGTAGCCGCACTAGAGGAAAAGCCAAGTGATGAATTGCCCTTGAGTAGTACACAGGTGAGGAGAACTGAGCATTGAACAAGGAAGTGGGGAAGGTTTTTCCAAAAGGACATTACAAGATATGTAGAGATAACCGGAAAGCAGCAATTCAGCAATGCAGTGCAAAATAGTTTATGTTGGCACCATTTTCTAAAGGATGCTTTTGTAACCCTGATACCTTTTGAAGGGTAGGTGAGAATAGGAATTTTCCTTATGAATGATAAACTTTCATTTTACAACCTCTGGGTTTTTTTTTCTCATAAATGTTAATTTAATTCACAGGTTTTGTGGTAGAGTCCCCTCCCTAAGGAATGTGGTGATAGGAAAAAATAAAAATAAAAAAAAACTCTAGATAAAAGAAGGCAACCTGCATATGTGACATTCTTCATGACTCTGTATGTCTGTACATGACATCCCTCACAACCCTGGAACATGAGACCACCCAATCAGACTGTATGTCTGTGTGTTACCATGTATGGGAGACAAAGAAGTAGAAAATTTATAAAGGTCTGCACTACCGTGCACTCAGGGCTCAGGTTTTCGGATATGAACCCAACAGAGCCCGTGCCGGCACAAATGAAGTTGCTTCCCAGAAAGAAAAGTCTCAGTATCACAACTCTGTGTGAACCTTGGTCCCGTTACAGTTTCAGCATACTGACTTTTAATAAAATATATATTCCATGTTCTGTTATGTAAAATATACCCACGTTTTCTTTTCCATATTTTCCCAAATCACAGTATTAATTCCTAACCTGCCCTTCTTATAACAGTGGTGACTTGAAAGGAAAAGAAAATTAAGTACACTGTTGTCAATTCTCTCAGACCTGTGTGAACATAGAGTTCTGAGTTGCTAGCATTCTTTTTCTTTCTTGTTTCTAATTAGACTTGTTCAGAAATTTTGCCTTTAGAGTTAAGTATATGAAAAAATACAAATTCATGAATAAATTCAAATTTGCTTTGAGGTCCTCATTAATCATGTTAGAAGATGTTGAGCCAGACTGAGGATTCCTGACTCTGACCAGCTGCGTGTTACTTCCACAGATTCATAAGGGAAAAGTGCCAAATAGATTCTTCATGTGGAATCACTCTATTACAAGACCCTTCAGCCTTCTGTAGTAATAGCTGCCACACACGGGCCTACCACTGATTTCTTTTGCAAAAGCCAGCAGAAGCCTACAGTCTGTAGTCACAGCAAATGGAGAATTGCTTTGGGAGTTTTCTGGAATGTTTTATGACCCTATTGGCATAAAAAAGTGAACCTAATGTGGGAAGGAAATATCTTTATAATAGACTACTTTAAGTATTCACTCCATTCTTTCTTTCTTCTAAGTTTCCCCTGTCTTCTACTTGATTTTTTTAGGGGACAGGGGGCAATGTTAGAGAGATTTCCAAATTTCTTTCACTACCGGTGATGAATAAGACTTACATGCCAAGAAGGCTTGTCACCAGAAATGGATTCCAGAGAAAAAGAAGTAAAACGAACACACAAAACAAAACAACCAAGCCTGCAGAAACAGATACATTGAAATCCATCTTCTTTGAGCACAGAGCTCCACCCAAAGTTACATGATTGTACAATGAATATACCTGGATTTGATTGAATTATTTCATTCTTGCTCAGGAGGTAAAGGAAATCAAAAGCAATATTGAACTCTCTGCAAACCAATAGTCTGCAAGCAACACATTTTGTATAAATTAATGACTGTTCTAGATGCACCTTTGGATTCTAGATGCACCTTTGCAATAACCTTTTTTTTCACTTTCTGGTTCTACAGGCATCCAGTGTCATTTCCAGGATCTCAGAATTCTTGATTTGACAATCTGCATTCAGTTGCTAACAGGAAAAGAAAGAGTAAGCTACAGACCAACCAGGAGATTTCAGGTGTCCTGTCACATTGCTGATGCTCCACATTCTATTGGACAAATTTAATTTATTTTTTTAAAGTTTATTTATTTATTTTGATTGACAGAGAAAAAGTGGGGAAGGGGTAGAGAAAGAGGGAGAGAGAGACTCCCAAGCAGGCTCTGCCCTGTCAGCATGGATCGCACAAACCATGAAATCATGACCTGAGTTGAAATCAAGAGTCAGACACTTAACTGACTGAGCCACCCAGGTGCCCCTGGGCAGACTGAATTTAAAGACACTAGGAATCTTAGATGTTAGGAATCTGGAGAATGGAAGGAAAATAAAATGATTGGATGAACATATTGCATGTCTCTGCCCAATGACAAATCACTCACTATTTTTTCTACACCAGTCAGACCACAGATCAATGGAACAAACCTATATTTAGACAGTCATATTATTCAACAAAAACTGAACTTTACTAATTTTCCTGAAATGGTCACTATTCCTGGGAGCCTGTAGGAGAGTGATGGGAAATAAATTTTAAAACAACAAACTGCAGTGCAACACAATATGATATAAGATCTCACTGAGGTAGAAATAAGAGCTAATTATAATGTAAATATCGAGATTTCAGGAGAACTTTTGAAGGATTATTCTTGAGCTGGTATTTGACAGATGAGTAGAAACCTTTCAAGTGGAGGCAGTATGAAAGCTGAGGCCAAGAGGAACTTAACTGGCAAAGAAAGAACAGAACAAAAACATAAGGGACTCATTAGGGATTTTAAGATAGTTCAGCCTGGCTAGTACATAGGGTCCAAGGCAGACACAAGAAACAGAAAGGTCACTGGGGGATATGAATCATGGAATCCTTTATTGGTCACTTAGGATTTTACACTGAAGATGATGAGGAGACATTAATAAATTTTAAGCAAAGGACTGACTAGATTTCAATTTAGAAATGTCACTCTGGTTACAGAGTGAAGAACTGGAAAAAGAAAAAGGAATAGGGCAAGAAAGGAGATGAATATTGAAATAACCGAGGCAAAAAAATCATATAGCCTAGAACTAAGCAGTTGGTATGGATTTGAGAGCTGTTTAGAAGTATAGTTGACAAACATTTTTGTCTACATTGATGTAGGTACTGAGGAAAGTTAGGTTTAGGATAGTGTTTAAGCACTGGCATTTGAGGAAGTGGAAATAACAATTCCAGCCATCTATCCCAAGGCATGTAGAATAGCGATCTTTCCATGAACGTTACATGATTTCTCATGTTTTCTGGTAAAAACTGATGGAATAACTTCTGGAATTATGAAGTGTTATGGGGTTTTGGAGACATCTAGGTGGAAATGTTCAAGAGAAAATCAGAAATGCAGGACTGAAGAGGAAAGAATATTTTTGTAAATTGATGTATATTTGGGAGTAATCAGCTTCTACAATATAATTGAAACCACAAGTGTATCGTTAAGAAAGCTAGAGAGTGTCACAGTTAAAAATTGAACTAAGAAGGAGTAGTTCATAAAAGAGAGTGAAATTCAGTGGTCAGAAAAGTAGAAGGCACTAGAAAAAGTTGACATTAAATCACCAGCATCCAATTGGGACACAAAAAGGCATTAAAAATGACTACTGAAATTAATACTTAGAAGATTATAGATAACTTGAGAAAAAGTGATTTCAATGAAATAATGGTAGAAGTCAGGTTTCAGTTGTTGGAGAAATAAATAGAGAAGAGAGAGATCAAGGCCATCTTAGTATGGCTATATAAAATACTGTTGCATATACATATAAGGGGATAAAGGAATACAAACTAGTATAATGCTCCCTGCAGGGTACTTTAATTTTAACTATAATTGTCTTTACATTAAACACTAAAAGCTGGTGAAAATTCTATGAATCATCAAAAGCACAGAAAAAAGAATGGAGCACTTAAAACATTAAATACCAGGTTGGTTAATGATCGCTAATTAGTCAAGAAATGTGATAGGGTCTCTCCTCTTGTTGAAGGCTATATTTATATGACATGCACACCAAAGAAGAATGTCTAGAGATGAATCACATTTATCTGAATTATATAGACTAGGTTCCCTGCTATTATAAAAGGTAGGAAAGGAAAGGAAAGGAAAGGAAAGGAAAGGAAAGGAAAGGAAAGGAAAGGAAAAGAAAAGAAAAAGTTTTTCTTAAAGCTTTAGTATTTCTTTTTGCCTACATTTGTACATTTTATTAGTTAACTATAAAATCCATTGCATAAAATTAATAATGTCACCTTCCTATGACACCAACGCACCTGTTATTTCCTTCACACCAATTTTTCCAGAAGTCAATAATATGTATTTTTCATAATTTGTTAAATTATTCAAAACATACTCAAGTGAGTATTTGATTATAATAGATATGATGCAAAGAACTAAGGATGGATGAGAAAATGTATGTCATAGTCTCAGCTATCCTGAAACTTCATCTGTAAGAAAGTTGAGACATGTTCATAACTAAGTATAAAAGGTAGTGCAGATTAATGTTCCACTGGTATGTGCTAATCATTTTAGAGGATCAAAAGATCTCTTCAGATTGTGGGTCTCTGTCATCATGGATAAGGTAGTATGTGCCTGGGAGCTGAAGGATCCTAGAACATTGCTAGATGAACACAGGTGGAAAGTTAAAACAGATTTTCTAGGGAAAACGATGACACCAGAAAGGGAAGTCTGAATTGGAAAGTGCAGAGCTTAGATTATGCAAGTTCAGGTGGAGGCTTTCACTGTGGATCCAGGAATTACATAATATACATCTAAACAAGGAAGGTAGTAGTAGAAATGGAAGGAGAAAGTCATTAAGAGAGATGGGCAGGAAAAATAAAAGGTGCTGAGGACTATATTGATAGTATGAAAAAGAGGTAAAACTGACTCCAAGGGGCTGAAACTGAATGGGAAGAAAACTGAACAAAGGAGTCAGTGCAGTGCTATTTTAGGGGAGAAAAACCATTTGATTTTAATCATTTGAATTTTATGATAGAAGCAAGATTCTACGTGAAAATGTTCAGAATAAAACAACATACCAAGGGAAAATAACCTACAGATAGAACTTGTTGTGTGGCAAAATTTTTCCCAGCAAATTTTACCACTAACTAGTGTGCACATTTAAGAGAGAGAGCATTTATTGCCATAAGTAATGGAAAATTCCAGGCTCTCAAGACATTTAAATTATTTCCATGTAAGTCTTCACAGTTTTAATATCGTTATTTACATTAGCATGTGGCCTTTGGTTTTCAATTCTTACTGTTTGGAGAAAGTGCACCCTCATTCACCAGCCATCTGTCCTTTGGATTCCTACATAGTTTGCAGGGTTCCATTACATACTAACCACTCCCTAGATTAAATCTCCTGTCAAGATTTTTCCTGGAAAATTTCCACTATGTGCCTTCAAACAGACATCTGTACTCTGCTGCTTTAAAAATGTCTCCATATATAACTTGTATATAAAAAGTTTAAACATAACGTAATACTAATCTCTATGCATATTGTAAAGAAAGGCAGGGTCAAAATAACATCACATAGGATGAAGACTATGAGAAGAATTTTATTTTTGGGTACAGTTTTGTTAGTAAAACAAATAAGTCAGCAACCCCTTCATATGTTAATGGAAAGCCTTATCTATTATTTATTTAAGTGCATACTTAATTTGCCTACTTATTTATGTTTGCAAGTTTAAAACACGTTGCTGGCAGACAGTCATTGCTTGACAAGTTGAGATGATCCTAAAAGTGCAGAAACTATTTCAGTGCATATTTGGATTTGGAATTACTTTGCTGCCCTAAACTGATATCTAATATGCTAGGTGTTAGCTCTGTGAGACCAATCATTGAATTTTATCCTTAACCTGAAGCTTTATACCATGAACTAGAAGCCTATCTTTTCACTTATATTTTTCTTCACCTGATAAATTCTATTACAGATGGTTTTCACTTAATTGTGAACTTTAAATGGCAGACATCAAATATAGTCTATAGACAAAGGTATACAATCCAATTAGTAAATATGAGTATGTGTAGCAAGTCATAGAACTAAAATGGGAATCCATCCATTGAATTTCTTATATTTCATCTATGAGAATGTCTACTATAATTATATGAATTATATGATACAATATTACTTCACTTTGAATTTTAATGCCACTTAGATTTAATAGATTTTTTTGAATCATCTTACTTTTAATATTAGACTTTAAATATTTAAAAAACTGAAAAGACAACTTAAGAAAAAATTTACATCAAAGAAAAGAAATAAGCGTATGTATTTTTTCCCCAAAAGTTTTGTGTATAGAATTGGAAATTCCATATTCAATATTGGCCTACCTAGAAGGGTTTGCCAATTTGACCATATGGGATTTCATGAAGAATTTATATATGTAAACTAATCCAGGTTATGTCTTTGGCTACATAGATCCATACCGTTGAATTTATTTTTTTCTCATGTCCATTTTTAAATTGTTTTCCTCAATTTTCAACTTTTGTTGTATTTTTTGACATTTTGGAAGTCTTTTTTGTATTGGGCTTCCATTAAATTGAAGTAATACAACATAGTTCAGAGCTGCACTCACTAGGGTAGAATGAGAGATGAGAAGAACTATCTGGGTTTCAGTTAATACCCTAAAGTAAAGGAGCTGCACAGATTGAGCTAGTGTCCAAATAATTTGGTAAACATAGGCATTAGTCTGGCAATATTCAGCAGTAACTGGTACAACATCAGAGATGGAACAGAATGGTGGAATATTTAAATAGCCAATGATTGTTGAGAGTTGAGTAAAAGGTGATCATTCTTGAGAGACTGGTTATAAACAGCAGGGCTTCCAGAAGAGAATGGAATATAGGGACAATATGACTTGGTCTTTTAATTTAATTTAATTTAATTTAATTTAATTTAATTTAATTTAATTTTAATTAATTAATTTATTTATTAATTTATTGAGAGAGAGAGAGAAAATGATTGGGAGAGGGGTGGGGGGAGAGAGAGTCATAAGCACAGGCTCCACTCCCAGCACGGAGCCCAAGGTCAGCCTTCATCTCACCACCTATGGTGAGATCATGCCCTGAGTCGAAACCAAGAGTCCCATGCATAACGGACTGAGCCACCCAGGCGCCCCATGACTCAGCCTTTTTTAAAATATATTTTTAAATTTTTAAATTTATTTTTGAAGGCGGGGAGGGACAAAGAAAGAGGGATACAGAAGATCTGAGGCAGGTTCCATGCTGAGAGCAGAGAACCAGATGGGGGGCTGTAGCTGGATGTGGGGCTGGAACTCATGAACCGTGAGATCATGACCTGAGCATTAGACATGGGACACTTAACCAGGTGCCCCAACTCAGCCTTTTTAAAGGAGGGTGGTATTGACAGTAGCTGGGCAGATTCCATGGTCCTAATCAGGGAACATGATTCAGACTGACCAGTTTCTGATGGGACTAGGCAGAGTGACTTATTATACTGTAAAGGAGATTTGAGACTGATACGAACATGACTTGTTGAAACTTGAATCATCCATTCTCAACAAGTGCTAAAATTCATGGATTATTTCTAAAGTTAAAGAAAAACAGTCATGATTGCTACCAAGATATGTATTTGGGGAACTTATGTCAGGCCTGATGGACATAGGGCTCCTTTTACTCTTCTTGCTTATGGCATAATTGGCTCAAAAACCACCACAGACCTGGAACTGTAGATAGTCACCATCTGTAGTCTCAAATTTTAAAAAAAATGAAAAAAGAAAAGCATTGCAAAAAAGACAGAGAATGACATCTTTCCTTGAATACACGAGACAGATTACTTTATATTTAAAATGAAATATGTGTCTCCTCATTGATGACTGCATAAAATAGATATGGTGAGTAGATTTGTGATTGACATGAACTTTAATCATCCACCAAGTAAGTTGTATTACATTACAACAGAAAAACATGAAAGGTCATGTTTGATGAGAATCAGCTTTGGAAGAAACCACAGTTCATGAATAATAAACTTCAATAAAAGGAAATGTAAATCACAGAAATGTTATCAAGAGAGGAAAGTGAGCATCAGTGTCTGATATGGTAGTCTATTAACTGATGTAATGGAAATGAAGATCTTTCTAGTGAAAAATCTATACAAAGGAAAATGGACCAGCTGTTCATAGCTCATCTGTCTTTAAAAATCAACTCAGTGAGACTCAAAGGACAGTGATTTCTGAAGCTAAATATGAATTTATTTAACATGTTTTGAGAGGAGTCAAGCACCTCATTTAATTTCACTTTCCTCATTCATGCTGAATAACATTTTCCCACTTTTCACATTTGAGCTAATATATTTGTTTGTCCTTCAACTATGTATATGGGAAAAATCATCCACAGTTCTTAGCGATAAAATTTCTAACATATTTTTTTTAGAGTTTTGAAGTACAATGTGTGTGTTAAAAGACCCATGAAGTAGAAATGTGCAATTTAATTTCCTAATATACAGTGAGTGGTCACATAATTACCACCAAAATGGAGAAATATAGTATTGCTGGCACTTCAGAATATTTGGCTTCCTTATAATAAGCTCATTTCTGCCCCATAAAAGTTATCACCCTCCTGACTTTTATGTTAAGAAAAGAAAATCTTGCCTTACTGTTGTTTAGTTGTTGTATTTTATTATCTCAGGAGACTGGTGTGCCTGGATGGCTCAGTCGGTTAAATGTCTGACTTCAGCTCAGGTCATGATCTCATGGTTTGTGAGTTTGAGCCCCACATAGGGCTCTGTACTGACAGCTCAGAGCCTGGAGCCTGCTTTGGATTCTGGGTGTCCCCCTCTCTCTGCCTCTCCCCTGCTCACATTCTGTGCCTCTCTGTCTGTCAATAAAATAAATGTTAAAAAAATTTATTATCTTAGAGGAAAACCCCTCATTAGTTTTGCCCATTTAAAAGCTTTAGCTAAAAAGAAAAGAACCATGAAGTATATATTCTTTTGTGTCCATCTTCTTTTACTCAAATACTGAAATGAAAAATTCATTATAGAAATTCAATGTCAGATTTTAGCATCCAGAAGAAAAAAAAAAATCAGTGAAATTCAAGATAATGCATTGGAAATGATCCAGTCTGAGGACTGATGAGAAAAAAAGGATGAGGAAAAATGAACAGAATCTAAGGGACGTGAGGGACACCATCAACAATAGAAAAATACATAGTGTGAAAGTCTCGAAAGGAGAGGAGATTGAGAAATGGGCAGAAAAAACATGTAGTAAAACTAATAACTCAAAACTTCCTACATTTGATGAAGACATGAATCCATATAGCCAAGAATCACAATGAAGAAACAGAATATAGTCCAAGAGATCCATTCCTAGAAACATTATAATAAACTGTTGAATTAAAAAAAAAAAGCAAAAATAAAGAAATTCCAGGACCAGATAGCTTCACTGGTAAATTCTACCAAGCATTTAAAGAATTGAGGGGGGCACTTGTTGGGATGAGCACTGGGTATTGTATGTAAGTGATGAATCACGGGAAGCTACCTCCCAAACCAGAACACACTGCTCCAACTTGACAACAAATTATATTTAAAGGAGGAGGAGGAGGAGGAGGAGGAGGAGGAGGAGGAGGAGGAGGAGAAGGAGGAGGAGGAAGAGGAGGAGGAGAAGGAGAAGAAGAAGAAGAAGAAGAAGAAGAAGAAGAAGAAGAAGAAGAAGAAGAAGAATTATTATTATTATTATTATTATTGAGGGGCATCTGGGTGACTCAGTCGGTTAAGCTCTGACTCTTGATTTCGCTCAGGTAATAATCGCACAGTTCACGGAGTCGAGCCTGCATGGGGCTCTGTGCTGACAGTGTGGAGCCTGCTTGGGATTCTCTCTCTCCAACAAATTAAATCAAACAGCACACTGAAATAATAATATTATTATGACCAAGTGGCATTTATTTCAGATGTGCAAGATGGGTTCAACATAAGAAATCAGTGCTATGCATCACACTGATAGAATGAAAGAAAGAATGATCACATAGGATCAGTTCAATAGATGTAAAAAGAATTTGGCAATATTCAACACTCTTTTATGATAAAAAAAAAAAAAACTCAGTAAACTAGAAATAGAAGACAATTTACTTAAAGCAATTTACCAAAACCCACAGCCACCATCATATTCAATGGTGAAAGATTAAAAGCTTTCTCCTCAAGATCAGAAACGAAATAAGAATGACTGCTTTCACCATTGCAATCCAGAAGTCCTAACCAGAACAATTAGGCAATTGTGTAACCACCATTGCAATCAAGATATAGAACATTCTCATCACTCCAGAAATGTCCCTGTGCCCTTCTGTAATCAATCCATTGTCACCATCACCACCCCCTGAGAACCACTGATGTATTTTCTGTCCTTTGATTTTGCTTTTCTAGAATGTCATATAAGTTGAATTGGATGTAGTATATGAATTTGGCTTTATCACTTGGCATAATGCATTTGAGATTCACCCACTTTGCTACCTATATCAGTATTTTGTTTCTTCATTGCAGAATTATATTCTATTGTATAAACATGCCACACTTAAGTAATCCATTAACCAGTTGACAGACAAATGTTGTTCTAAGTTTTGGTGATCACAGAGTCACTGTGAGCATTTGCATGCATATGTGTTTGCAGGGACATGTGCTTGATTTCATCTATTTCCTCTGAGTGACCATCGGTAGTTTGTGACTTAAAGACTTTGGTGTCGTTCACCTAAGTCATCAAATGTGTAATCATAAAGTTGGTCACAATAATCTCATTGTCTTTTTCATTTTTATGTGTAGTATCTATTTATTCTGTAAGCATTCTAAACATGTTTGTTTAAGGTATTTTTTTCAGACTATTTAAATTCATTTAGATTAAACTGTTTTCTTTGTTGTTTCTTTGGGTCATTGGAGATTTTTGCTTGCTAGATATTTTTGGAGGAAGGCTCCCCTTATTACTGAATCCAACCATTTTCACCCCTAACTTTTCAAGTGGGTTGTGCTGTCTCTAGCATTTTTGGGGGGACTGCATGACAGATCTACATTTTGTATCGATGATTTGGGCCTTCTTTATATCTGTGAATGTGGGAATTTGGAAACAGCAACAAGGCAAATTACACATTTAGTTATTGATTGCTTATTTATATGTATACTTTTTCTTCTGATGCCATGCCCTCTTACAGGCCAGTGCCCCCCCAAATGGCTGGCCACTGCTTTTCTTCCTTTCATGTTCCTTCTCAGACCTTTTTTTTTTTTTTTTTTTTTAGGAGATATGCTTTCCTTTCAGTCTGACTTTGGCCTTCTACCCTACAAAGGACCAACTTTTTGGTCTACTTTATCCTTCAGGAACTGAACTTCTGGGCACCTCTGTTTCTCACTGGACATAGAGCCAAGCAGTTCTGCAGTATCAGCACTCCCCATGGCTCATTTGTGTGAAACAATTCATTCAGTTTCAGGTGCATGCTGATATTTAGCTTTTTATGTGAGTAAAGTTAAATGTTTCCAATGTTCTCTTTGTCATCTCTGTGTGTATCATATAACAGAGTTGCCTCAAACTATCTTATATCTTTTTTTAAATTAAATGTTTTATTATTAATTTTGAGAGAGATAGAGCCAGAATGAAAGGGAGAGAGAGAGAGACAGGGAGAGAGAGAGAGAGAGGGAGAGAGAGAGAGGGGAGAGAGAGAGAGAGAGAGAGAGAGAGAGAGAGAGAGAGAGAGAGAGAGACACAATTCCAAGCATGCTCCGTGTTGTCAGCACAGTGCCATGATACAGGGCTCAATCTCACCAACTGCAAGATCCTGACCTGAGCCGAGATCAAGAGTCTGGATGCTTAACCAACTGAGCCACCCAGGCACCCCACCTTACATCTTAATCACAAGTTTGACCTCTGTGTTTTTCAGAAGTTCCTAGTCACAAATTTTATAAAACTGAGATATTTGGGGGAATGTTGTGGTTACAAATATAACAGAATAAAAGCAGGCATTTTAGATGCCAATCAGACTGTGCACACACATTAAAAATGCAAAGTTAAAAAATGCTAAAAAGAGGAATATTATGAAACAAATGAATTTGTTTTTTAAAAATAAGTATTCAAAACATCACTTTTTAAATTTTTTTTTATGTTTATTTACTTTTGAGAGAGACAGAGACAGAATGTGAGTGGGTTGGGGCAGAGAGAGAGGGAGGCACAGACTCTGAAGCAGGCTCCAGGGTCCGAGCTGTTAGCACAGAGCCCGACACGGGGCTTGAACTCACAGACCGCGAGATCATGACCTGAGCCAAAGTCGGACGCTCAACCGACTGAGCCACCCACGAGCCCCAATTCAAAATATCACTCAACCAAATTAGAATTTCTGGATATAATTATATTGATTGGTTTGAACATACCCTTTAGAAAATGTTCTAAAGGAGAGAATTGTTGAAGAACCAGATAACTATGGGAACAAGAGAAGACACAAGGCCAAATATAAATCATGCTTTTTTTCTCCTCAAAGAAAGCTTAAAAAAAAAGAGAATTGTGAATTCAATATAAAATTTCTGTTCCATCAAACTAGTATATTTACTCATACAGCTTCATGTGAATTCCTTTTTTCTTATCTAGAGTTTAATAGACCTTGCTGTTAGTGACAGTATTTATGTCAGGAATGTAGCAACAGAGGACATTGTATCTTTTATTCATAAACAATTTAAAAGAAAATAAAAATACTTTTTGTTACTTAGTTTGTTTTTAGTTTGACTCTAGAACATTTTATGCAAAATCTTGAAACAATGCAACATGATTTTCAGTAGATTAACAGGAGTCTAAATGCTGAATCTTCACTATCTTTTGATCTTACCATTTTTCTTTGCCTCTTTATGCTTCTATAGAAAGTGCCACTTTTAAAACTATGGCACACTTCTAAATATAATGATTGATATGTTAAAACAAAATTTATTTTAAAATAGAGAATGACTTTTTATTTCAATAATTTTTAAACCCGGTTATTGTAAATTGTAAATTTATTACCTGTATTTTTATTCCCTCATAGTCCAATGTCTTAGTGTGTTTGGACTATGTAGCAAAATATCATACTGTAGGTAACTTACAAATAACACAAGTGTGTATATATCTATATATATAGATATATATATAGGTATATATAGATATATATTCATTCAAATTTATTATTTTAATTCCAGGTAGTTAATATACAGTGTTATATTAGTTTCAGGTTTATATTATAGTATTCAACACTTCCATACATCACCCAGTGCTCATTATGACAAGTGCACTCCTTAATCCCCATCATCTATTCACCCATCCCCCACTTACTTCCCTTCTAGTAACCATCAGATGTTCTATATAGCTAAGAGTCTATTTCTTTTTTTCTCTTTTTTTCCCTTTGCTTATTTATTTTGTGTCTTAAATTCCACATATGAGTTAAATCATATGGCATTTGTCCTTCTCTGACTGACTTATTTTGCTTGGCATTATACTCTCTAGTTCCATCCATATCTTTGCAAATGACAAGATTTAATTCCTTTTTATGCCTGAATAATACCCATTTTATATATCTCTATCTATCTATCTATCTATCTATCTATCTCACATCTTCTTTATCCATCCATCAATCCATGGACACTTGGGCTGTTTCCTTATCTTGGCTATTGTAAATAACACTGCTATAAATATTGGAGTACATATATCCCTTTTAATTAGTGTTTTTGTATTCTTTGGGTAAATACCAGGTAGTGTGATTGTTGGATCTGTAGAGTAGTTCTCCATACTGTTTTCCAGAGTGGCTACACCAGTTTGCATTCCCACGAATAGTTGCACAAGTGTTCCTTTTTCTCCATATCTTCACCAACAGTTGTTGTTTCTTGTGTTTTTTATTTTACCCATTTTGACAGGTGTGAGGTAATATCTTATTGTAGTTTTGATTAACATTTTCCTGATGATGAGGGACGTTGAGCATCTTTTCATGTGTCTGTTGGCCATCTGGATGTCTTCTATGGAGAAATGTCTATTCATGTCTTCTTCCCATTTTTTAATTGGACTGTTTTTTGGGTGTTGAGTTTTATAAGTTCTTTATATATTTTGGATACTAACCTTGTATCAGTATATCATTTGAAAATATCTTCTCTCATTCTGTAGATTGCCTTTAAATTTTGGTGATTATTTCCTTTGCTGTGCAGAAGCTTTTTATTTTGATGTAGTTCCAATAGTTCATTTTTCTATTTGTTTCTCTTGCCTCAGGAGACCTATCTAAAAAAAAAAAGTTCCATGGCTGACGAGCAGAGAATTTTCTGCATGTATTCTCTTCTATTTTTATGGTTTCAGGTCTCACATTTAGGTCTTTAATCAATTTTGAATTTATTTTTGTGTATGATGTAAGTGGTCCAGTTTCTTTCTATTGCATGTCACTGTCCAATTTTCCCAACACCATTTGTTGAAGAGACTAACCTTTTCCATTGAATATTCTTTTCTGCTTGGTTGAAGATTAATTGACCATATAGTTGTGGGTTTATTTTTCTATTCTATTCTATTGATCCATGTGTCTATTTTTCTGCCAGTACAACACTGTTTTGATAACTCCAGCTTTGTAGTATCTGTTGATAACTGGGACTGTGATTCCTCTAGCTTTGATTTTCTTTTTCAAGATTGCTTTGGCTATTCAGGATCTTTTGTGATTCCATAAAAACTGTAGTACTTTTTTCTAGTTCTGTGAAATAAGCTGTTGACATTTTGATGGGGATTGCATTCAATCTGTAGATTGTTTTGGGTAGTATAAATATTTTAGCAATATCTGTTCTTCCAATCCATGAGCATGGAATGTCTTTCTATTTCTTTGTGTTATCTTCAATTTCTTTCATAAGTGCTTTATGTTTTTCAGAATACAAGTCTTTAATCTCTTTGTTTAGGTTTATTCCTAGGTATCTTATTATTTTTCATACAATCATAAATGAAATTTTTTTCATAAATTCTCTTTCTGCTCCTTCATTGTTGGTGTATAGAAATGCAACAGACTTCTGTACATTGATTTTATATCCTGTGACTTTACTGAATTTGTTTAGCAGTTATAGCAGTTTGTGTGTGTGTGTGTGTGTGTGTGTGTGTGTGTGTGTGTGTAGTCTTTTGTGTTTTCTATATATAGTATCATGTCATTTGCAAATACTGAAAGTTTTATTTCTTCCTTACCAATTTGGATGCATTTTATTTCTTTTTGTTGTCTGATTGCTATGACTAGTCCTTCCACATTTACGATATTGAATAAATGTGGTGAGAGTGGACATTCCAGTGTCAGTTTTCCCCATTAACGATGATGTTAGTTGTGGGTTGACACATTTATTTCTCATAGCTCTGAAGGCTAGGCAGTCCAAAGTCATGGTACATGCAGGTCTAGTGTTTGGCGAAGTTCTGCTTTCTGGTTCATAGACGGTGACTTCTCATTATGTTCCCACATGGTGCAAGTAGTAAGGGAGTTCTCTGATGCCTATTTTATATGGGTACTGTCCATCTGACCTAATCATCTCCCAAAAGCCTCACCTCCTAAACCCATCACCTTGGACTTAGAATTTCAACATATGAATTTTGTGCAAACACAAATATTCAGTCCACAGACCCTGGAACCAGGCATTTCAATACATGTCTCTATTCTTTCCTTTATTTGCTGTTTCTCTTAGTCAATGTATACAATTTCTCATCCACAGTGATCTCAAATAAATATGCACAATATTTATTTCAAATAATAATAAAATGATGTTTGTTTGTTTTTTAATGTTGGTTCATTTTTGAGAGAGAGACAGAGCATGAGTGGGGGGAGGAGCAGAGAGAGAGAGGGAGGCACAGAATCTGAAGCAGGCTCCAGGCTCTGAGCTGTCAGCACAGAGTCCGACACAGGGCTTGAACTCAAGAACCGCAAGATCAGGACCTGAGCTGACGTCAGACGCTTAACCGACGGAGCCACCCAGGAGCCCCTAAAATGGTACTTTAAAATAAGGTAAAGCACATAACAAGTTTAGGAAACTGAAGTAGACTCTAAAAACACATAGATTTATGAGGAAGTTTAGCACAGAGTTTAGTGGGCAGAATCTGGGTTGAAGTTCAGGCTTAAACATTTATTAGCTGTGTGATTTTGGCCAAGTTATTTCTCCTTTTGATGCCTCAAGTCTCTATCCTGGAAAATGAGAAAAATAACGAAGTGCTTCCTCATATAGTGGTTATGAGGATTAAGAGAGATAATAAATGTATGGTGCCATGACAGTGTCTGAGAGGTAGTAAGCATTCTATAAATGTTTATTTCATTATTATTAATACTTTACCTCCTTGAAATCACTGGGCTTAGTCCAAGGGTTTCTTGAGCTTCCTTCCTTTTCTAAGCCTTATATTATATTTTTAAAATATTACATTGCTCTCCTAGACTACTCTAAATTACTATGAACTATAAAAAATTTTATATAGATAAATTATGACACACAGAGAAAAAGCATTACTAAAATATATTAAATTCAATATATGACAGCATATTTTTTATTCTATATAGCAGAGATGTATGGAAAACAACATATCTTGGATTATGGATTGACAGTAAAGAGCTATGGGCTAATATAACTGGGGCTCAGGTGTGCTATTATTTGCTGGGACAGATCATGAATTCTGAAAATGCTGAATAAAGAAGTTAGTATGTACTTTTTGGGTAAATGTTATTAATTCAGCTTCAAGTTTAAATAGATGACTATGGTGTGTAAATTTCTGGATGTTCTAAAAATTTTTTATGCGATTAAGTTTTTACTATTGTTTGTTCAAAAGTTAGCAATTATACAAATTTGCCAAAGAGGTAAGGCAAATGACATTAACAACTTAATGTTGGTTTATTATCAGTTAATAAACTGAGAATATATTCTGTTATAAAAATTTCCTTTTGTGTGTGAATTCTAAATAATAATTATAGACATGCACAATAGATGTGTGTTTGTTATATTATAGAAGTCATTAGTAATTTTACTTCTTTTTAAATTAATTACAAAAATTAATGAAATTTAAAAGTAATTTTTATTTTTCCTGATTTAGTAAATAACAGAATTTATGGTGGCCACACCCAAGGATAAAGTGTTTTAGAATAGCAATAAACTAACTTAAAATTAAATTTAAAACAAAATCTCTGCCTATCCACTTTTTTTTAAGGCTTGGTGGATGGTTTAAAGACAGAGGATGCAAAGTGGAAGGTAGTCTGTGGCCAATCATATGGATTCAAAAATTTATTGGCCTGTGTTCATAATCTTACTATTGCCTTTTATATGATCAATGACTTTAGGAAAATTTCTGACCACATTTAAACTTTAATTTTCTCAGAGTTACAATGGAGCAACTCAAAACTTCTTTACACAAGTATTATCACTATTAATGAGATGATAACAATATTTAAAGTTCTGAACACTGTGCCACAGCATGTAGGCAGTGAATAGTAGCTTCTTAGGTTTTTTCATTTTCTTTTTTTGGTAATAACGCTTAACCTGAGATCTATCCTTTTAACAAAATTGTATGTATATAACACCATATTGTTAACAAGAGGCACAATGTCATACAGCAGATGTCGAGCATTAATTATCATGCATAACTGAAACTTTATACCCAACAAATAAAAACCCCCCTTTGCCTCCTCTCATAGCCCCTGGCAACCACCATTCTACTTACTGATTCTGTGTATTTATCTATTTCTTATACCTAATGTAAATGCTATTATTCACTAAAAATATGCATATTACCGGCTTGTTTCACTTAGCATAATTTCCTCAAGGTTCATCCATGTTGTCACAGGATTTTCTTTTTTAAGGTTTAATAATGTAAATGATATTCACATTCAAAAGAAATGAAATTAGACTCTTATCTTACATTATTATACTATACAAAACTCATAAAGGCCTAATAGAGTAAGACCTGAAACTGTAAAATTCCTAGAAAAAAAATAAAACAGCACAAAGGGGAAGTGTTCCTGACCTTGGTTTAGGCAATGGTTTCTTAGATACGGCACTAAAAGCACAGATAACAAAAGCAAAAAATATACAAGTGGGACTACATCAAATTAAAAAGCTCCTACAAAGGAAACAAAGCGATTAACAAAGTGAAAAGGCAACCTACAGCCTGTGAGAAAATTTTGAAAACTATATTCTGGTAAGGGGTTAACAGCCAAAATATATAAGCGTCTTCATTACCTCACTAGAAAAGAAAAACACTAAAAACAAATAATCCAATTAATAAATGACAAAGGACTTGAGTAGGCATTTTTCCAAGGAAGACATACACATGGTCAACAGATATATATGAAAAGAGGCTCAACATCACTCTTCATCAGTGAAATGTACATCAAAATCTCAGTAAGATATTACCTCATATCTGTTAAGATGGTTGTTATCATAAAAACAGAAGATAACAAATGTTGGTGAGGATGTGGAGAAATTGGAACTCGTGGTGGGAATGTGAAATGGTGCAGCCACTTTAGAAAACAGTTTGGAGGTTCTGCAAAAAAATTGAAAATAGAACTACCATATGATCCAACAATCTGGATATATATCCAAAAACCTTGAACTTGGAATCATGAAGAAGTATGTGCAATGCTACTTTCATTGCAGTTATTCACAATAGCTAAGACAGAGAAACAACTTAAATGTCCATCTCTCAGAAGAATGAATGAGGAAAATGTGGTGTGTATGTAAAATTGAACGATATTTAGCTTTAAAAAAGGAAGAAAATCTATTGCTGTCTTTTTTAATGTTTATTTTTTTTGACAGAGTGATAGAGAACAAGTTGGGGCAGAGAGGGAGAGGGAGAGAGTGAGAATCCCAAGCAGGCTGCGTGCTGTCAGCACAGAGCCTGATATGGGGCTCAAACCCACAAACCATGAGATCAGAACCTTAGCCAAGATCAAGAGTCAGGCATTTAACCGACTGAACCACCCATGTGCCCCTATTGCTGTTTTTATGATTATTAGCCTTATGTTAAAATTATCATTCTTTTCAATGCTTTTCAAAAAAAAAATCTTATTTAGAAGTAAAATGTTATAAGGTATAATTTTAGCTTAAGTATACTGATCTCAGGGCAGACTTCTTTTTTTTTTTTCCCAGAAAAGACTTTTAAAAATTATATTAGGCAAAAACTTTATTTGAATATTTATTTTTGGAAAGCCACGTGTTTTATCTCCTGGGAATATGTCAGTAATTAAATCATCCATTTGAACCCAAATCATATGTATTGCCTGGTTAAATGTCTCTCAACTTATTTCACTTGTGCCTAAACTACTTGAGAATTCTGAAAAATTTATAGATCAGTTCATATCATTTTGTGTTTAAAAACAAATTGTAACAGTGGATTATTTTATGGCACTAATGAAAGCATACGCTAATATAATATTCTATGTGCAATAATAGAGACTCTGTCTGACTTATTAATTATAAAACATTCGGTGATTCATTTAACACATATGGTTAACTAACATGACTGAGTGGTAGGTGAGAGGCAAGTATTTTTGCGAGGAAAATAATTCAATATTCTTGGTATAGAAAGAGATTTTAAAAGTGGAGGCATGCAGAGGACCCAAGATGGCAGAACAGCATGGAAGTTTTTTGTGTGTCTTGTGTCCATGAAATACAACTAGACCAACACTAAACCATCCTGCACACCTAGAAACCTGATTGGAGGATTAACACAACAATCTACGCAACCTGAACCACAGATTCAGCAGGTACACGGCGCGGAGAAGTGAAATTGGGGAGCAAGAAGCCATGGAAGGTAGGGAACTGCTTTTGCGGCGGAGAGAGGACAGAGACTGGGGAGGGGGGCAGAATACTGGAAAAGCACCCTCCCCAAAAGCAGCTAGAGAGAAAGTGGAAAATTGGAAACAGCCACAGGGACTAAACTAAAAAGGGAGAAAGGAGAAAGGAGAGGGTTTAAATTCCACTAAGAGTGTAAACAAGGGGAGCGCAAAGGCTGCAACTCCGCAGCTCCATACCTGGCGGTGCTCTGGTGGGAAGGGCGAATCCCAGGAACAGAGTGGGGTCCGGGAAGTCCTTGGGCCACATGGGGAAAAGCAGTTCCTCTGCTGGAAGGACATTTGGTAGAGACTGTTGAAGCCACCTGGTCCCAGCAGACCCCAGAAAACGGCCACATTCGCTGGTGCTGGAACAAGGTCCTTAAGGGTGAAGCCTGGTGCCAGATATGTGTGGTGATTTTCCATAACCCTGAAACGCTGCTGCTACACTATCCCGCAAACTTTTTCTGGGGCGGGCTGGCACCTGGCCGCAGTCTTGGGTCACCAGCAGCAGCAGGGTCCAGCAGGCGTTCCTGGGTGCAGCGGCATTTGGGCATTACTCTTTCGGCCATTGCTCGGTGACACCCTCCCGCAGAGGGGCGGAACGGGTCAAAGCTGCAGTCCTTTAGAAGTAAGGGGCCGGGGAAAACAGACGCATCTGAGACAAAACTTGGGACAGAGGTACTGCCTGGGGCTTGGTCACAGACAGTGAAAAAGCAGGGAGTAGACGAAAGCTGAAGATAGAGGACGAGTGCGCGATTGCTGATTCTGGAGAACAGACTGGGTAGCTGGGTGACCCTAGGTTCATCGCTCCCGCACATGCGCAGATGCACCTACTAGCACCACAACACTCAACCCCAGTAGGCTAGCAGCGCCATCTAGTGGAAAGCAGAGCTATTACACTTAGCCCCACCCAAATGGGCCAACTTCGCTCTCAAGAACACAAATCTCACCGCTAGTTTAGTTTATGGACTATAAAGCGATACATAGACTGACTTCTAGGGGAAAATGAAGCAATTTCAGTGCTCCTTCAATCTGTTAGCAGGTTCATCTATTCAATTAACTTTTTTTCTTTTTCTCTTTTACACTTTTCTTTTTCTTGAATACAGAAAGAGAAAAATTAATCTTTAATTTAAATTTTATTGAAAATAATTTTCTTTATTTTTATTACTATATTTTTTACTTTTATATATTTTTTTCAAACTCTATTTTACTTCCATCATTTTATTTTAGTCTACTTCAGTGTATTCACCTTTTCAAATTTTCAAACAATATCCTTTTTTTCTTTTTCTTTTTTTCTCTCTTTTGTTTCTTTATCTTGAATGCAGAAAGAGAAAAACTTCATTTTACTTTCAATTTCTATTAAAATATTTTTATTTAATTTTTTTACTATATTATTGTTTTATGTAAATATTTCCAAATTCTATTTTACTTCCACCATTTTATTTTAGTCTGCTAGAGTGTATTCACTTTTTCAAATTTTTGAACGATTTCCTTTTTTCTATTTTTTGTTTCTTTTCTTTTTTCTTAAATACAGAAAAATAAAAGCTTCATATTTATTTTTAATTTTTATTGAAAATATTTTCTTTAATTTTTTTCTACTATATTCTTTACTTTTGTGTATACTTTTTCAAATTCAATTTTACCCCTATCATCTTATTGTAGTCTACTTCAGTGTATTCATTTTTTTCAAATTCTCAAACTATTTCCTTTTTCTTACCCCCCCGCCCACTTTTTTTCCTCTAATCTGTCAAACCACTTTCAACACCCAGACCAAAACACACCAAGGATCTAGCATAATCTATTCGATTTGTGTGTGTGTGTGTGTGTGTGTGTGTGTTTAATTTTTAATGTTAACATTCTTTTAATTTTAATTTTTTTATTTCAATTTTTATACCTCATTAATTACTTTTCTCTCTTCAAAATGACAAAATGAAGGAATTCACTCCAAAAGAAAGAGCACGAAGAACAACAGCCAGGGATTTAACCAACACAGACACAAGCAAGATGTCTGAAACAGAATTTAGAATCATGATAAAAAGAATACTAGCTGGAGTCAAAAATAGATTAGAATCCCTTTCTGCAGATATAAAAGAAGTAAAAAATAGCCAGAATGAAAATGAAAATGCTATAACTGAGCTGCAATCACAGATGGATGCCACAGTGGCAAGGATGGATAAGGCAGAACAGAGAATCAGTGATATAGAGGACAAACTTATGGAGAATAATGAAGCAGGAAAAAAAAAAGAGGGGGATTAAAGCAAAAGAGCACAATTTAAGAATTAGAGAAATCAGTGACTTATTAGAAAAGAGCAACATCACAATCATAGAGGTCCCAGAAGAGAAAGAGAGAGAAATAGGGGAAGAAGGTTTATGTGAGCAAATAATAGTAGAAAACTTTCCTAATCTGGCAAAAGACACAGACATCAAAATCCAGGAAGCACAGAGGACCCCCATTAGATTCAACAAAAACCGACCACCAACAAGGTATATCATAGTCGAATTCACAAAATACTCAGGCAAGGAGAGAATCATGAAAGCAGCAAGGGATAAGAAGTCCCTAACCTACAAGGGAAGACAGATCAGGTTTGCAGCAGAACTATCCACAGAAACTTGACAAGCCAGAAAGGAGTGGCCGGATTTATTCAATGTGCTGAATCAGAAAAAATATGCAGCCAAGAATTCTTTATCCAGCAAAGCTGTCATTCAAAATAGGAGAGATAAAAAATTTCTCAGAAAAACAAAAATTAAACGAGTTTGTGACCACTAAACCAGCCCTGCAAGAAATTTTAAGGGGGACTCTCTGAGGGGAGAAAAAATGAAAAAAAGTGTATATATATATATATATATATATATATATATGTAAATAAATAACAAAAACAACAAAGATTATAAAGAACCAGAGAACACCAGCAGAAACCCCAACTCTACAAGCACCAAAATGGCAATAAATCCATATCTTTCAGTACTCACTCTAAATGTCAATGGACTCAATGCTCCAATCAAAAGACATAGGGTTATAGAATGGATAAGAAAACAAGATCCATCTATATGCTGTTTACAAAAGACCCACTTTAGACCTAAAGTCACCTTCAGGTTGACAACAAGGGGATGCAGAACCATCTATCATGCTAATGGTCAACAAAAGAAAGCCGGAGTAGCCATACTTATATCTGACAATCTAGACTTTAAAATAAAGACTGTATCAAGAGACGCAGAGGGCATTATATCATAATCAAGGAGTCTATCCACCAAGAAGACCCAACAATTGTAAACATTTATGCATCAAATGTGAGAGTACCCAAATATATAAATCAATTAATCATAAACATAAAGAAACTCATCGACAGTAATACCATAATAGTAGGAGACTTCAACACCCCACTCACAACAATGGACAGATCATCTAATCAAAAAAACAACAAGGAAACAATGGCTTTGAATGACACACTGGACCACATGGACTTAACAGATATATTCAGAACATTTCATCCTAAAGCAGCAGAATATACATTCTTCTCCGGTGCACATGGAACGTTCTCCAAAATAGACCATATACTTAGACACATATCAGCCCTAAGTAAGTACAAAAAGATTGATCATACCGTGCATATTTTCAGACCACAATGCTATGAAACTCGAAATCAACCACAAGAAAAAAATTGGAAAGGTAACAAATACTTGGGGACTGAAACATCCTCCTAAAGAATGAATGGGCTAACCAAGAAGTTAAAGAGGAAATACAAAAGTATGTAGAAATCAATGAAAATTATAACACCACAACCAAAAACCTCTGGGACACAGCAAAGGCGGTCATAAAAGGAAACTATATAGTGATCCAGGCCTTCCTTAAAAAGGAAGAAAGATCTCAGATACACAACCTAACTTTATGCCTTAAAGAGCTGAAAAAACAACAGCATATAAAACCCTAGACCAGCAGAAGACAGGAAATAATGAAGATTAGAGCAGAAATTAATGCTATCAAAACCAAAACAACAGTAGAGCAGATCAATGAAACCAGAAGCTGGTTCTTTGAAAGAATTACCAAAATTGATAAAACACTAGCTGGTTTGATCAAAAAGAAAAAGGAAAGGACCCAAATAAATAAAATCAAGAATGAAAGAGGAGAGATCCCAACCAACACAGCAGAAATAAAAACAATAATAAGAGAATATTATAAGCAATTATAAGCCAATAAAATGGGCAACCTGGAAGAAATGGACAAATTCCTAGAAACATATACACTACCAAAACGGAAACAGGAAGAAATAGAAAATTTGAACAGACCCATAACCAGTAAGGAAATCGAATTAGTAATCAAAAATCTGCCAAAATCAAGAGTCCAGGGCCAGATGGCTTTCCAGGGGAATGCTACCAAACATTTAAGGAAGAGGTAACACCTATTCTCTTGAAGCTGTTCCAAAAAATAGAAAGAGAAGGAAAACTTCCAAACTCTTTCTATGAAGCCAGCCTTACCTTGATTCCAAAACCAGACAGAGACCCCACTCAAAAGGAGAACTATAGAGCAATTTCCCTGATGCACATGGATGCAAAAATCCTCAATAAGATATTAGCCAACCAGAACCACAAAACATTAAAAAAATATTCACCACGACCAAGTGGGATTTATACCTGGGATGCGGGGCTGGTTCAATACCCACAAAACAATTCACGTGATTCATCACATCAATAAAAGGAAGGACAAGAACCATAAGATCCTCTCAATAGACACAGAGAAAGCATTTGACAAAATACAGCATCCTTTCTTGATAAAAACCCTCAAGAAAGTAGGGATACAAGGAGCATACCTCGAGATCATAAAAGCCATCTATGAACGACCCAACACTAATATCACCCTCAATGGAGAAAGACTGAGAGCTTCCCCCTCAGGCCAGGAACAAGACAGGGATGTCCACTCTCACTACTGTTATTCAACATAGTATTGGAAGTCTTTACCTCTGCAATCAGACAACACAAAGAAATAAAAGGTATCCCAATTGGTGAGGAGGATGTCCAAGTTTCACTCTTTGCAGATGACATGATACTCTATACGGAAAACCCAAAAGAGTCCACCAAAAAACTGCTAGAATTGATTCATGAATTCAGCAAAGTTGCAGGATATAAAATCAATGCACAGATATCGGTTGCATTCCTATATACCAATAATGAAGCAACAGAAAGAGAAATCAAGGAATTGATCCCATTTACACTTGCACCAAAACCCATAAAATACCTAGGAATAAATCTACCCAAAGAGGTGAAAAATCTATACACTGAAAACTATAGAAAGCTTATGAAAGAAATTGAAGAAGACCCCAAAAAATGGAAAAAGATTCCATGCTCCTGGATAGGAAGAACAAATGTTGTCAAAATGTCGATACTACCAAAAGCAATCTACACATTCAATGCAATCCCTGTCAAAGAAACACCAGCATTCTTCACAGAGCTAGAACAAATTATCCTAAAATTTGTATGGAACCACAAAAGACCCCAAATAGCCAAAGCGATCTTGGAAAAGAAAACCAAAGCAGGAGGCGTCACAATCCCAGACTTCAAGCTCTACTACAAAGCTGTCATCATCAAGACAGTATGGTACTGGCACAAGAACAGACACTCAGATCAATAGAACAGAATAGAGAACCCAGAAATGGACCCACAAACGTATGGCCAACTAATCTTTGACAAAGCAGGAAAGAATAGCCAATGGAATAAAGACAGTCTCTTCAGCAAGTGGTGCTGGGAAAACTGGACGGCAATATGCAGAACAATGAACCAGGACCACTTTCTTACATTGTACACAAAAATAAACTCAAAATGGATGAAAGACCTCAATGTAAGACAGGAAGCCATCAAAATCCTTGAGGAGAAAGCAGGCAAAAACCTCTTTGATCTTGGCTGCATCAACTTCTTACTCAACACGTCTCTGGAGGTAAGGGAAACAAAAGCAAAAATGAACTACTGGGATCTCATCAAAATTAAAAGCTTCTGCACAGTGAAGGAAACAATCAGCAAAACTAAAAGGCAACCGACAGAATGGGAGAAGATATTTGCAAATGACATATCAGATAAAGGGCTAGTATCCAAAGTCTATAAAGAACCTATCAAACTCAACCCCCAAAAAACAAATAATCCAGTGAAGAAACGGGCAAGAGACATGAAGAGACACTTCTCCAAAGAAGACATCCAGATGGCCAACCGACACATGAAAAAATGCTCAACATCACTCATCATCAGGGAAATACAAATCAAAACCACAATGAGATACCCCTTACACCTGTCAGAATGGCTAACATGAACAACTCAGGCAAAAATAGATGTTGGTGAGGATGCGGAGAAAGAGGATCTCTTTTGCATTGCTAATGGGAATGCAAGCTGGCGCAGCCACTCTGGAAATCAATATGGAGGTTCCTCAAAAAACTCAAAATAGAACCGCCCTACGACCCAGCAATTGCACTACTAGGCATTTATCCACAGGATACAGGTGTGCTGTTTCAAAGGGACACATGCACACCCATGTTATAGCAGCACTACCAACAATAGCCAAAGTATGGAAAGAGCACAAATGTCCATTGATGGATGAATGGATAAAGAAGCTGTGGTATATATATACATTGGAGTATTAATCGGCAATCAAAAAGAATGAAATCTTGCCATTTGCAACTATGTGGATGGAACTGGAAGGTATTATGCTAATTGAAATTAGTCAGTCAGAGAAAGACAAAAATCATATGACTTCACTCATATGAGGACTTTAGGAGACAAACCAGATGAACATAAGGTAAGGGAAACAAAAATAATTTTAAAACAGGGAGAGGGACAAAACAGAAGAGACTCATAAATATGGAGAACAAACTGAGGGTTACTGGAGGGGTGGTGGGAGGGGGGTGGACTAAATGGGTAAGGGGCACTAAGGAGTCTACTTCTGAAATCATTGTCACACTATATGCTAACTAACTTGGATGTAAATTTTAAAAAGTAAATAATAAAATGAAAAAAAAAAGTGGTGGCATGCAGAACTCTCTGAATTCAACAATGTCCTCAAAACTTCCAGAAATTCCACTTGTGAAATACACTTAATAGTATAATACATTAAAAAGATCAATTTAAAAAAATGAAAATTATGTTTTCCTTGAAGTGATTTTGATATCTGAAAAGTGATATCTCAAGCACATTTCTTAGTCTATATTTTATACAAAGTTGATAAACTAGACCTTAAAATGCAATAGCCATAAGGGAGCTAAGAGATTGAAACATATATTTGAGCTTACAATTTGGTTTTAATGAAATCATCCGGCTGAGTGTAAAAGCAAACATCTGCATCCTTGTTTTCTGCAGGAATCTGTGGCTAATTTTTGTGCAGGACAAAGAATAGAGTAATTAGCGTGTTTGATGAGTTTTTTAAAAAATATTTTCACTTGCCAAAAGAGAACATATAGTTCTCTGATCAGATGTTGGGCAAACCTGAATTAATATCAGTGATTTTCACCACAATACTGAAACAGAAAAAGGATTGTTTTTCTACTTTATTCAAAATCAGTGCAATTATCATTACTCTTTAAATTTTATATAAATACCTTTTGTAGGGGTGGCTGGGTGGCTCAGTCGGTTGAGCGTCTGACTTTGCCTAGTCATGACCTCACGGTTCGTGGGTTCGAGCCCTGCATTGGGCTCTGGGCTGACAGCTCAGGCCCTGGAGCCTGCTTCAGATTCTGTGTCTCCCTCTCTCTCTGCCCCTCCCCAGCTTGCTCTGTGTGTGTGTGTGTGTGTGTGTGTGTGTGTGTGTGTGTCTTAAAAATAAACATTAAAAAAATACCTTTTGTGATAACAGTTGCATCTGCTTATATTAATTCATATGGAGCATCTGTATTATAACTGCATTAGTCTAAATCAAGAGTTTCTTAACAGTTTTGGCAGTTTTGACATTTGGGCTAGATAGTTTTTGTAGACAGGGGATATTCTGTATTGTGTAATGCTTAGCAATAGCCTGACCTCTCCCACTAAATGCCACTAGCTACACACTAAATGGCAGTAGCAACTTCTCTCTCTGCAGATTTGATGACAAATACCACTGTTTCAGGCAATGCCAAATGTCTTCTAGGGGATAAAGTCAAAACCAGTTGAAAAACAAAGCTAAATGAAGATTGAATAACCATTTTCATTTCAAATTCAAGATTCATTCATCCATTGGTTGAGCTTATACTATGTAAGAAACATGGCCCAATGCTTTTTTGAAAACTAGAGACACAATAACTGCCTTTGTTTATTATAGGTGTCTGAAAAGCCTAATTTGATGAACTTATAAATCCATGAGGTCAAAGATTTATCCAATTTTTTTCAACCTTAAACATTGCTGACTTCCTTTAGTGTGGTTATATTTTTTCATTTGTTGTTTAGTTAGCTTCGTGGTTTTTTTGTTTGTTTTGTTTTGTTTTGTTTTGTTTTGTTTTGTTTTATTCCTGTATGTGTTCCAATCTGGGTTCCCACCACCTCCAAAACCATTAAGTGATTTTAATTACTCACTTATTAAGGGGCATGTAAACATGAATATGATTCTAAGAGTAAAAGCTATACAAAGTAGACCCATCATAATGACCCCTCCTCTGCATGCCTATTACTCAATTCTTTATTTTCACCATTTTCCCATCCAGCCCCTTTAATTGATCAATCTCTTTTATTTTGGGTTAACCATCCTAATTTTCTTTTGCATAAGAGTGTGTCAGAATGGTTTGAATATTTGTGTTACTCCTAATTCGTATGTTCATATGTTGAAATCCTAATACCCAATATGATAGTGTTAGGAAATAGAGTTTTGGAGAGTAATTAGATCATGAGGGTGGCATAGCCATGAATGGGATTAGGGCACTTAGGAAAGGGACCCCACCTACTTCCCTTAGCCTTCTCCACTATGTGAAGACATAATAAATCTGCAATTGGGAAGAGCACTCTCCCCCAACCATGATCAGGGACCCTGATCTTGGAGTGCCAGTCTCCACACCTGTGAGAAATGTGTTATTTAGAAACTATCCAGTCTGTGGTATTTTGTTATAGCAGCCCTAACGATTAAGATATATAGCTATGGAGGCATTTTCCCCTTAGGTCCCTTTTCTTACATGAAGAATAGCATATATCTGTACTCTCTTGCATTTTGCTTTCTGCATATCCTGGAAATAATTCCAGATCAGTTTATAGAGATTTCCTCAGTCTTTTTACAGCCAGATCGTATTTGTGTGTGTGTGGATATACCAAGCGTTTCCCACCATTCTTCTAGGTTTAGGCTCTATGTTTCTAATACGTTTCAGTTACAAATAACGCTGCAATGAATAACCTGGTGCATATATATGGTTGCAGGTTTATTTTCCAGTAGTTTCTTAGCAGTGGGGTAATTGGGTCAAAAGGTATACATTGCAATTTTTTTTTTTTTTTTACATATTGCCAAATTCTTCTCTTGAATGATTGTACCAGTTTGCATTTCAACCAACAATATGGGAGCCTGTCTGTTTCCCTACAACTTTGCCAACAGAATGTATAATCATACTTTTTAATTTTTGAGAGAGCTTAAACACTCTTTCATATTTTTAGTTCCATATATTAATATGATATTTGATATATGATTATATCATATGACTTATTTTTGACATATATTTATATATGCTATATATTATATATATAGAATTGTGTGTTCACGTCTCTTGTTTTGCCACTGGGTTTTGGACAATTGTTTCAAAAAAGATGTTTTACACTGTCCTATTATTATGTTTTTATCTATGACTCTTTGCACCTCTTATAGATTTTTGCTTAATAAACAAGGTTGTTACATATGAGGAGTCTGGCTCCAGGCCAGGATCCTATGTGTGATCTTTCAGGACTAACTGTAGTCCAATACAAAGGCTTTTCCTGGCAGGCAAATGGCTTAAACAACAAATATTTGTTTCTCCTTTCTCTGGAGGCTGAAAGTGCGAGATTGGAGAGATAGGTGTTCCGTCTTGGTCTGGTTCTGGTAAGGGTTCTCTGCCAGGTTGCAAACAGCCAACTGCTCCTCACATGGCAGGAAGGGAGCTTTCTGGGGTCTCTTTTATAAAAGGCGCTAATCCCATTCATAAGCACTCTACCCTCATGACCCAATTTCCTCCAAAAGACTCCACCTTCTACTATCATCTCAGTAGGGGATTAGGATTCGAGCACAAGAATTTTGTGAGATACAAACATTCAGTCTGTAACAGTGTTCTTTTTTTTTTTTTCCTTTGTTACCCAGTTGCTGAAGCGTGTTTCCTTTTCTCTTCTCCTCTCCTCTCCTCTCCTTCTCTTCTCTTCTCTTCTCTTCTCTTCTCTTCTCTTCTCTTCTCTTCTCTTCTTTCTCTTTTTTCCTTCTTTTCTCTTTTCATTTTCCTTTCCTTTCCTTTCCTTTCCTTTCCTTTCCTTTCCCTTCCTTTCTCTTCCTCCTCGTCCTTCTTTTCTTTTTTTTTTTTTTTTCGGACTTTTCACTTTCCCAGAGTCATACATCTGTTTCCAGGAATGCCCATTTCAACCCTGTTTGTGTCTTTAAATCACATGCACATTGGGGTGCCCTTCCCTGTAGCCCATGCTATTTTCTGGCCAGAACAGTTTTGTTGTTGTTGTTGTTGTTGTTGTTTTGCTGTTGCTGTATTTTAATAATTTTAAATTTATGATAAACTTAGGTTTTTAGGCAGTCATTTCAGACGAATACACACAATTGTTAATTTCCCTTTTTGTATTCCCCTCAGTTTTCCCACTTTGTCTTTCTTGCCACAAAATCTTAAGGTGGGTTGGGAGTGGGAAGGAAGCACACAAGTTTGTGTGCAGCTTTAGTGTTTCTTTTTACTTATTACTATTTTGAAGTTTGGGCAATATCTGCCTTCAATATATGGTGAGAATGTGGTTTTCGGTCAACTTTAATCTTTACTTCTTTTGTTGTATGGGGAGGAAATACTGGGAAGTAGGTGGCTATTTTGTCACCATTGTTATCAGCTATCTCAAAGTGCCAAACCATTACTTTGTAAAAGAAATCCTTACTAACAAATATGTTCTGGGAGAGAGATTAGACTTCAATTAAGCAAGTCAGGGGAACATGTAGAATAAATTTTATGGACTATAAACAAAAAGACATAATTAATAATTACATGCATAGCTTTATTCATATAGCCCCATTACACATTATAGTTAATTATCATCTTGGTTTTAGTGTCCATAATGCATAGAGCAAATGTGTACATAGAAAAGTAAGAATAATTTTAGGGAAAATCTCAAATGATCCTAAGGTTTTGAGGCACTCTGAACCATTCAAGTTGTATCTACAGACCCTGAATGTATGATATCCAACTAATAGATGAACAGCTCAGATGACAGTTGTCTCCACATCTATCATAGCTGCTTTGAAATATATGTTATTTTTCAAACAGGCTTATTTATTTATATACAAATATTGCCTTTCTATACCTTCAACTGATGAGATGTTTTCTCCATGAATCAAAATTACAGTTAATAAGTATTTAAAAATACTTTCAAGTTAATAAATATTTATAAATCTCTCTCTTTAATGTCTTTTCCCCAAACAGAGCTGTATAAATGATCATGAAAGACCCCCATATCTTTATGTTTTACTGTAGTAGTTCTCAGTATCTAACAGATTAACAAAATATTCAGTGAATATAAAGTCAAAGTGTAAATATCTTCTAGGAATATATACAACAAATGTAGACCTTCCAAAATATGTCAATTTTTAAAATATTAAAAGACAGGCATAATGCACTCTAAATGTTACGAAACCTTTAACTTTATATTATGAAAATTTGAGTAATTTTTTCATTATGGTCACCACTCTTGGAAATGCTAGATTCTTTAATGTTACTCCAAAAGCTGGAAACAATAAAATAATCTCTTTAGTTAAATTCTTCGAGTTTCAATTTAAGAATCTTTAAAATGGATAAACTTTTACTTTGAAAGGTTATTGTGAATATCATCATCTATTAAAATACCAGATGTTTTTATAAAACACCTTTATGAAATATTCCCTTAGTTAATTATCAATTGATCTGGCAAGAACTGTCATATAGTAGCTTGATCACACTTAAACACAGACAAGAGATTTATAAATAAATACTATATATGGGAAAATTCTGTGCTAGAAAGATTATTATTATTATTTCATTTTTTGGCAACTCATCAGCATATTGTACAATTTACTTGGTCCAGATAGAGCTCTTGGATGCAGTGTAAGAACTTCTGTTAAAAAACAATATATTTTCTTTTAAAAATAGGTTATGATCTATAGTTCTCCCTTTTTTAGGGTCTCTGTCTAGTTTTAGAGTCAGGGAATGCTGGCTTCAAAAGAAAGTATTGGAAGTCCTAACATCAACAATCAGACAACACAAAGAAATAAAAGAATCCAAATAAGCAAGGAGGAAGTCAAACTTTCATTCTTCATGGACAACATGATACTCTACTTGGAAAACCTAAAAGACTCCACCAAAAAAAACTGCTATACCTGATACATGAATTCAGCAAAGTCATAGGATATAAAATCAACATACAGAAATCAGTTGCATTTCTACACACCAATAATGAATCAACACAAAGAGAAATCAAGGAATCAATCCCATTTACAATTGTACCAAAAAACATAAAATACCTAGGAATAAACCTAACCAGATAGGCAAAAGATCTGCATACTGAAAACTATAGAAAGCTTATGAAAGAAATTGAAGAAGACACAAAGAAATGGATAAACATTCCATGCCCATGGATTGCAAGAACAAATTTCGTTAAATGTCAATACTACCCAAAGCAATCTACATGTTCAATGCAATCCCTATCAAAATAACACCATTTTTTCACAGAGCTAGAACAAGCAATTCTAAAATTTGTATGGAACAAGCAAAGACCCCAAATAGCCAAAGTAAGGTTAAAAAAGAAATTCAAAGCTGGAAGCATCACAATTCTGGACTTCAAGCTGTAATCATCAAGACAGTATGGTGCTGGCACAAAAAACAAACACATAGATCAATGGAACAGAACAGAGAACCCAGAAATGGACCCACAAAGGTGGGGTCAACTAATCTTTGATAAAGTAAGAAAGAATATCTGATGGAAGGGGAGAAAACTGTGTCTTCAGCAAATGGTGTTGGGAAAACTGGACAACAACATGCAGAAGAATGAACCTGGACCACTTTCTTACACCATACACAAAAATAAACTCAAAATGGATGAAAGACCTAAATGTAAGGGAGGAAACCATAAAAATCCTAGAGTAGAAAACAGGCAACAACTTCTTTGACCTTGGCCACAACTGCTTACTTGACATATCTCCAGAGCCAAGGAAAACAAAAGCAAAAATGAACTACTGGGACCTCATCAAGATAACAAGCTTCTGCATAGTAAAGGAAACAACAAACCTAAAGGCAAACTACAGAATGGGAGAAGATATTTGCAAATGACATATCAGATAAAGGGTTAGTATATAAAACCTATAAAGAACTTATCAAACTCAACATCCAGATATACATAATCCATGAAGAAATGAGCAAAAGATATGAACACATACTTTTCCAAAGAAGACATCCAGATGGCTAACAGACACATGAAAAAAATGCTCAACATCACTCATCATCAGGGAAATACAAATCAAAACCACAATGAGATACCACCTCACACCTATCAGAATGGCTAAAATGAACAATTCAGGAAACAGATATTAGCGAGGATGTGGAGAAAGGGGAACTCTTTTGCGCTACGGATGGAAATGCCAACCGGTGCAGCTCCTCTGGTAAACAGTATAGAGGTTCCTCAAAAAACTAAAAATAGAACTACCCTATGCCCCAGCAATTGCACTACTAGGTGTTTATCCAAAGGATACCAAAATGCTGATTTGAAGGGGAACATGCACCCTAATGTCTATATCAGCACTATCAACAATAGCCAAATTATGGAAAGAGCCCCAATGTCCACCAACCAACAAATGAATAAAGAAGATGTGATATGTGTATACAATGGGATATTACTCAGTAATCAAAAAGAATGAAATCCTGACATTTGCAACAATGTGAATGAAACTAGAGTGTATCATGCTAAGTGAAATAAGTCGGAGAAGGATAAATATCGTATGATTTCAGTCATATGTGGGATTTAAGACACAAACAGATGAACATAGGGGATAAGAGGCTCTTAAATAAAGAGAACGAACTGAAGGTTGCTGGAGGAGTGTTGGGTGAGTGGATGGGCTAAATGGGTGATGGCATTAAGGAGGGCACTTGTTGGGATGAGCACTGGGTGTTATACGTAAGTGATGAGTGCACTCTTAAACCATTATTACACAATATGTTAACTAACTTGAATTTAAATAAAAAATTAAAAAATAGACTATGAAATGGATTAATAAGAAACTGTAGTATATATAAATATTCATGTCTTCACGGTTATCTTATTCCAAACTCCTTCTAGAAAATAAAAATATAATAAATATTATGCCCTTTAAAAGAGCCTGGAAGTTTTTCCTTAATGGAGGCATGACAGCTTTTTTGTTTGTTCTGTTTCAGACTCTTTCAGAATAGTTGATGTGCTTATCTATATCTAGAACATAAGTTCTAAAGACTCAACAACTATAGAAGATTTGAGTAAACTGTGTATCATATTGTTGTTCCATTTTCTGTATACATGGGAAAGCAGCATGTTACATCTGATGTCTTGATTCACTTTTACTGAATCATGAAAATGTGCCAAACTCTGGATTATATCACTAGTGCAGTGAAAAGTAGAGCTCCCGTGACATGAAGTGCATCTGAGATTCTCTGTATCAAAATCATGACTGGACGTTTTTGAATTTTTTCTTAGCCTTTCTTAAAAAATGGTAAATATTATTCTATTCGAAAGGAACTATAAGGTGTTCTATCATTTTTTTAAAGAGAAGCCATCTGGGGCACCTGGGTGGCTCAATCAGTTAAGCTTCTGACTTCACCTCAAGTCATGATCTCAGGGTTCATGGGTTTGAGCCCCACATCAGTCTCTGTGCTAGCCACTCGGAGCCTGGAGCCTACTTCTGATTCTACCCCTCTCTCTCTGCCCCTCCCTCCACCTGCACTCTCTCTCCCTCTTTCTCTCTCCCAAAAATAAACAAACATAAAAAAAAAAATAAAGAAAAAAAGAGAAGTCATGAATAGCCTGACATTTCATACTGTGTCAGTTTACATATGACATGTCTTAGCAAACAGTACAACTAGAAAATAGAAAGTAATAGCATGAATTTGTTGATGTAAATAATTATGAAAAAATCATGCAAAAAATGGAACTACTTAAAAATAGTGCTGTGTCAAAATTTAAAAAAAGAAAAAGGTCTGGGTTTACAAAGCATGTTAAGCAATGATACTATTAGAACACAGAATAACAATATACAGACTTTCATAAGCTTATGGAATAATTTGTCATTATCACATTCATTAATTTTGAAATGGTAGGGGTTAAAACTGTAGTATTAAGAGGTAGCCTGGAGAGGACGAGGTAGAGAGTTACTCCAAACAAAGAGTCAATAGAACTTGACAAGCAAGGTACAGTGAGACCAAAAAATAAACAAAGATAAAACTGAGAACTGGGTTTTTTTTTCTTAATAGTTTGGATAACAGCAAATAACAAAAACTTTGACAGAAAAATTTGTATGTGAGAATGATTAATTCAATATTTGGCATATTACATCTGATCAAATAGTAAGATAAACATGAAGAAATAACCCATACGAAATTGTAGGTTTGGAACCAAATCTCAGTAGACACAAAAATCTCAGTTGTAAAACCTACTTATGGAAAGATTCCTACAGATTCTGATTTCTACATTAACATTGGACCTAGTTATTTGATGTTATGGAAACATGGAAAATCTAATATGGAAAGAAGAGAAATCTATTTTAACTTAATCTATTTCCATACTTACACAGCAATAAGCTGTCAGTTTATGCACTTGCAAATTTCCATTTTCTTTCAAGATAACATGGATTTTGTATGTACAATTTGTGTCTAATTTTATCACATACTGTTATTTTAAGGCAATGCAGCAGATCTATTTTTGTCAAGATAGCATCATAATTTTAGAACCTGTGTGAAAATTAACTTCCAGATCTACAAAATCACATTCAAGTTGTCATCATTAATTCCTCCTGGTACTTTTCAAGAAAAAAAAAAAACACATTCACTTCCTCTTTAAAATATGCAATATAAATTCTGCTATGTTAATTGGTTCCACAAAACCAATGATTATCATTCAGTACTTAAATACTCTGCAGGTTGTTGTTTTTTTTTTTTCCCCCTTTTTACACTTCCAGTCTCTCTAACCCTCTGAAGAACTCCTAATTGAAAATTTTTTTTTCTTTCCAATGGCCGCTCTATACTTTAATGACAGTGGCTGCATTTCATTGGATCTCATATTTGTGTATTAGCCTATAAAAAAAATAACCCACGTTATCAGAGACATCTATTGAATACTTGCAATGCATTAAATGTTGCATGAAGTAGGTAATATTTAAGGTAATATTTAAGCAGATGGAGCATGATGTATTAGTTTTCTATTACTTTGGCAACAAATCACCACATACTTGGAGCCTTGGGAAAAATGCAAAATTGTTTTCTTAAAATATTTGGGAACATTTTAAGAAATATTTGGGAAATTAGAAGTCCAAAAAACAAACAAACAAACAAACAAACAAATAAAGGTGTTGGCAGGGCTGTGTTCCTTCTGGAGACTTCATGGGAGAATCTGTTCCCTTGTTTTTTCCAGCTTCTAAAGACCAGCTACATTCCCCACCCCCTTCCTCCACCTTCAAAGTGCATTGTTCCAACCTCTGCTTCCAGTTGTCCCAGCTCCTTCTTCTTTTGATCTTCTTACTTCCTTTGCCAACGGCATTTTGATTACATTGGGCCCACCCAGATAATCTAGGATAATGTCCCCTTCTCAAAATTCTTTTCTTTTTAATTTTTTTAACATTTATTTATTTTTGACAGAGAGAAACGGAGTGTTAGCAGGGAAAGGGGCAGAGAGAGAGGGAGACAGAATCTGAAGCTGGCTCCGGGCTCTGAGCTGTCACCACAGAGCCCAGCTCAGGGCTCGAACCCACGAAGTGTGAAATTATGACCTGAGCTGAAGACGGATGCTTAACCGACTGCCACCCAGGTGTCCCTCAAAATTCTTAATTTTATTACATCTTCAAAGATGCTGTTGCCAGGTAAGGTTCTAGGGATTGGGAGGTGGGCATCTTTAGGAAACCATTATTCTGTTTAACCTTCATGAGCCAGAGAGATACATATCTTTCCAATGTTGCTTAGCATGTTAGGTAGCAGAGGTCAGAACAAATCCAGATTTTATGACTCTGAAATAGCTCTTATAGCCTCCACCGTTCTGAAGCCATCTAACTACTTTAACTCCCAAGAAGAGTACCAGAAAAACACATACTGTACATATTAATGACTGCAGAAATGAAATAGCCAAAGAATACCTTTTTAACTCCTTCAGAAGTAATATGGGCATATATTACTTTACTATAAGTGTTGAGAAACTTTTTATATTTCTTTTCACTGCTAGACAAAATAAAGGGTATAGAATTGCATTGTTTGACTTTGATTCTAAAAAACATCCTCTTCTTTGCCACATGTTCTCCCTACCTATATTTATTTAAAACCAGTGTGTTAGACCTCTGTGTATCCTGTATACATGTGACAGCATTAAAAACATATCCAAAGTGTATTAACTTTTCAGAGCAGTGGATACCCACTTTAAAATTATTGAATAAGAAGACTTAAAGAATTGATATGATACCAAAGCACACAGGATAGACAACTCTAGGACGCCAGGTCAAAGTAGAGTATATCTTGCTGTCATTGACTCCTTCATCTTATTATATACGTTCTCTTGAGGCAATGAAAATCATCATGTGCTCAGCAGAATTTCATCATGTGCTCAGATGTGGAAAACAAGAGAGAATATCAGTAAAATAAACAACCAAGTTGCTACTTGGGAATGAGGGTCTCCAAATATATTTTAAATTCTACACTTAGCTACATAAATTCTTCAAATAATATTTATTGGGTACTCACATTAGAAATTAATCTGCATATAGATAAAATATCTCATTTTATTCAGAAGTTCATAAAATTGAGATTCTTATTTCCCAGTCTCTCTTGGGATGTCTCTCTTCTTTTCCATCTATTCAAATATTACTATACCTGTAAGACAAAACTAAAACTACATTTTCACTTTGAAAGCAGCTTAGTTTCAAACACTCACTGTATTTTGTACTATCTGGTCACTTCTGGCACTTCTGTACGATATAATTTAATTATTTATAATGTATTTTCTGGGACTAGTGCCTCTTATAAACAGTACACAATAATCTTTTAAAATCAGAACAAAATAAGCCTTTTGAAAACAGGATCACACGATAAACACCTTTATACCTCCTTAGCACTGCAGCTGTAAATATATTGTGTACACAATTGGTATTGAATACAGATTTCATCAGACAAGTTTGTACCAGATAAGGTCCTTTTCCCTTTTTTATAGAATTAGACGAGAATGGGCAAAACAAAATTTACTCAAATAATAAGCATACATGCAGCTAACTAATCTTTCAGTTTTCCAATAACATATTGGCCTAGATGTTTATTTATAAAAAATAGATGAGTGACGATAAGTTGATACATGATTAGAAACTCACTAAAGCAAGCACAATAGACAATGTGTGTAAAATAGGCTTAAGTGTCATCTAAAACTCAAATGTTATTTAATATTTGAGTAACTCTCTTATAAGAGAGTGAAAAAGAATCCAAGTCCTAACTTCAAAAACGGTACTGCCATGAGTATTCAAATAGACATATTAGGTAGCCAGGCAATTCAGCCCAACTAGAGATTTAAACAAGACAGCTAAGTACATGAGATATTGTACATAGTCTTTTGTTTCCAATTAGTATGCTAAAAATGTGAATTTTAAATTAATTGTAATTAATAAATCTGTGAGAGAACATTAAATAGTAAATTACATTTAAGGAGGCTAATATATAGATTATATTTAATAAATATAAATATTTATTTATGCTATTTTTTAAGCTTAAATATGTTCTCTTTTTATACTTGAATTTAAAAAGAGGGAAATCAGATGCAGAATTCTAAGGAAGAGTCATTTTATTTTCTCTTCCCCTTCTCCTCATCCTTGTCCTTGTCTTTTTTTTTGGGGGGGGTGGTTGTTGGTAATCTATGGAAAGCTCCAAATCATTATGCAAGCTATACAAAAGAGCTTTTCAATTGAGGAAGAGTCAGGTCTTTGTGTCTTTGCATTTATGCAAGATTTTCTCACAAAAGCTTAAAGCCCTGTGCAGACATTGTATTTTTTATAGTACATACTAAACAATTTCAAATGTGCTGTCAAACTCTAATTTTCTACTTTTCATGGGTGATATACTATCCTGGAATAGAAGAAGAGTCCTCCATTTCAAGTTGATGATTTAAACCAGCACATTTGAGTTTTCTTCTTTTAAAACTCTCATTGAAATGCCACAATGTCTGATATTGTTGTACAAAATACAATGTAGAAGGTCCTGGACAAAAAGAAATACAACAAACATGTGGGATGATCAGTTCAATGAAAAAGTTCACCTGAGCAGAAGTTGAATAGAATCTTCTAAAAGAGTAAAAAAGAAAAAATACTTCAAGTTAGTGTACCAGGTGCTGAAAGTGAAGGGTGGCCATGACAGAAGGTGTTTAGGCATATATCAACTTTAAGAAGCACGTATGGATGTTGAGTAAATGTCAGCACGAGAAGGGGTGCTGTAACGTAATACCACTGAAACTAAGGAGAGACACAGAGATTACTATGAAGGAGGTTTTTGCCAGGACAGGCTCTCAACAAGACCAAATATGCCAGTGTTAAAAAGACAGACACCAAATGGAGTCGCTTGTGCTAAGCCCCATATCAGTAAACCAAGACTTAATATGTAACCAAACTGCATTTTCAGCCTTTCCCAGGAATATAATGTAAAATCAGTCAATTTTCACCAGAAATTTCCTGGTGAACAGTAGAGGGGTATTCTGCCTGACAGACTCTCTTCTGTCCCCTAAAGAAGGATGAGCAATCAGCTCTTCCCTTGTCTCTGAATCCTTCTGCCTATAAAAGGCTCCCATTTTGTACAGTTCTTTGAAGTTTCTCTCTATTAACTACATGGAATGCTGTTCACTTTATGAATTGTTGAATATTGCCAGTTAGATCTTGAAATTTACTCAGCTGAATTTTTGTTATTTAACTACATGTTGAGAAGAATGTTGCCCCAAGCTGATATCCAACTATCAAAAATAATCCCATGGTGGTAACTGTTTCTTCCATCCCACATTTCTTCTCTATGGAGCTCTCTCTTTCTATGTGTTTTGTGTGAAAAATACAGTTCTCAGTTAAGAACACAAGAATGCAAACAATATCGTTTTCCTTTTTTGCCTAAGATTAATTTTCCAGCTGTACTCATAAAAAACCTATTAGGACAGTCTTAATCATAATGGGGAGGAGCCAAGATGGAGGAACAGCATGGAAGTTTTCTGTGTGTCTCACATCCATGAAATACAGCCAGACCACTAAACCATCTTGCATACCCAGAAAACTGATTGGAGGATTAACACAACAATCTGCCCAAACTGAACCACATAATTCAGCAGGTATGCAGCGTGGAGAGGTGAGCTTGGGGAGCGAGAAGCCACGGCGAGCAGGGAGCTGCTTTTGTAGTCAGAGAGAGGATGGAGATGGCAGGGGTGGGGGGGCGCGGAGAGAATATGGGAAAAGCATCCCTCCTCAAAAGCAGCTGGAGAGAAAGTGAAAAATTGGAAACAGCCGCAGGGACTAAACTAAAAAAGGAGAAAGGATAAAGGAGAAAGGAGAGGGTTTAAATTCCATTGAGAATGTAAACAAAGTGGAGCGCAGAGTCTGCAACTCCGCAGCTCAATACCTGGTGGTGCTCTGGTGGGAAGGGCGAATCCCCAGGAGCAGAGTGGGGTCCACGAGGATCTCAGGCCACATGGGGAAAAGCGGTTCCATTGCTGGAATTTGGTAGAGACTCTTGAAGCTACCTGGACCCAGCAGACCCCAGAAGGCAGCCACATTTGCTGGTGCTGGGGCAAGGTCCTTAAGGGTGAAGCCTGGTGCCAGATGTGTGTTGTGATTTTCCATAATCCCTGAAACGCTGCTGCTACACCATCTCGCGAACTTTTTCTGGGGCAGGCTGGCACCGGGCCACAGTCTTGGGTCACCAGCAGCAGCAGGGTCCAGCAGGCATTCCTGGGTGCAGCCAATATTCGGTCACTGCTCATTCGCCCATTGCTCAGTAAGACCCTCCAGCAGAGGGGTGGAATGGATCAAAGCCACAGTCTTTCTGAAGTAAGGGGCTAGGGAAAACAGTCGCATCTGAGACAAAACTCAGGAGAGAGGTACTGCCTGGAGCCTGGTCACAGAGAGTAAAAAAGTGGGGAGTGGACAAAAGCTGAAGACAGAGGATGGGTGCGTGATTGCTGATCCAGGAGAACAGACTGGGTAGCTGGGTGACAACATTTTCAACTCTCCCGTGCATGTGCATTCGCACCTACAAGCACCACAACACTCCACCCCAGTAGGCTAGCAGCGCCATCTAGTGGAGAACAGAGCCGTTACACTGAGCCCTGCCCAAATGGGCCAAAGTCTCTCTTCCAAGAACACAAGTCTCACTGCCTGTTAGTTGATGGACTATAAATCGCTTCATAGTCTGACTTCTAGGGGAAAATGAAGTAATTTCATTATTTAATTGATTTTTTAAATTATTTAATTTTTTTCTATGTTTTTTGCTTTTATGTAATTTCGTTTCAAATTCTAATTTACTTCCATCATTTTATTTTATTCTGCTAGAGTGTATTCACTTTTTCAAATTTTCAAACATTCTTTTTTTTTCATCCTTTTTCTCTTTTTCATTCCCTTTTTCTTTTTTTTTTAATTTTTTTTTAATATTTATTTATTTTTGAGACAGGAAGAGACAGCATGAATCAGGGAGGGTCAGAGAGAGAGAGAGACAGAATCTGAAACAGGCTCCAGGCTCTGAGCTGTCAGCACAGAGCCTGATGCAGGGCTCAAATTCACGGACCACGAGATCATGACCTGAGCCGAAGTCGGATGCTTAACCGACTGCGCCACCCAGGCGCCCCACGTTCCCTTTTTCTTACACAGAAAAGAAAAACTTCATATTTATTTTTAATTTTTATTGAAAATATTTTCTTTAATTTTTTTCTACTATATTCTTTACTTTTGTGTATATTTTTTCAAATTCGATTTTACCCCCATCATCTCATTTTAGTCTACTTTGGTGTATTCATTTTTTCAAATTCTCAAATGATTTCCTTTTTATTCTCCCCCCCCCCCGAACTGTTTTTCTCTAATCTGTCAAACTACTTTCAACACCAAGATGAAAACAAGCCGAGGATCTAGCATCATCTATTCGATTTGTGTGTGTGTGTGTGTGTTTAATTTTTAATTTTAATATTTCTTTAATTTTAATTTTTTTAACTTCAATTTTTTTACCTCATTAATTCCTTTTCTGTCTTCAAAATGACAAAATGAAGGAATTCACTCCAAAAGAAAGAGCACTAAGAACAACAGCCAGGGATTTAACCAACACAGATACAAGCAAGATGTCTGAAACAGAATTTAGAATCATGATAATAAGAATACTAGCTGGAGTCAAAAATAGATTAGAATCCCTTTCTGCAGATATAAAAGATGTAAAAAATAGCCAGAATGAAAATGAAAATGCTATAACTGAGCTGCAATCACGGATGGATGCCACAGTGGCAAGGATGGATAAGGCAGAACAGAGAATCAGCGATATAGAGGACAAACTTATGGAGAATAATGAAGCAGGAAAAAAAAGAGGGAGATTAAGGCAAAAGAACACAATTTAAGAATTACAGACATCAGTGACTCATTAGAAAAGAGCAACATCAGAATCATAGGGGTCCCAGAAGAGAAAAAGAGAGAAATAGGGGAAGAAGGTTTATGTGAGCAAGTAATAGTGGAAAACTTTCTTAGTCTGGCAAAAGACACAAACATCAAAAGCCAGGAAGCACAGAGGACCCCCATTAGATTCAACAAAAACCGACCACCAACAAGGCATATCATAGTCAAATTCACAAAATACTCAGGCAAGGAGAGAATCATGAAAGCAGCAAGGGATAAAAAGTCCCTAACCTACAAGGGAAGACAGATCAGGTTTGCAGCACTCCTATCCACAGAAACTTGGCAGGCCAGAAAGGAGTGGCAGAATATGTTCAATGTGCTGAATCAGAAAAATATGTATCCAAGAATTCTTTATCCAGCAAAGCTGTCATTCACAATAGAAGGAGAGATAAAAAGTTTCCCACACAAATAAAAATTAAACGAGTTTGTGACCACTAAACCAGCCCTGCAAGAAATTTTAAGGGGGACTCTCTGGGGGGAGAAAGAAAAAATAAATATATATATAAATACCAAAAGCAACAAAGATTAGAAAGGACCCGAGAACACTACCAGAAACCCCAACTCTACAAGCATCATAATGGCAATAAATTCATATCTTTCAGTACTCACTCTAAACATCAATGGACTCAGTGCTCCAATCAAAAGACATAGGGTTACAGAATGGATAAGAAAACAAGATCCATCTATATGCTGTTTACAAAAGACCCACTTTAGACCTAAAGTCACCTTCAGGTTGACAACAAGGGGATGCAGAACCATCTATCATGCTAATGGTCAACAAAAGAAAGCTGGAGTAGCCATACTTATATCTGACAATCTAGACTTTAAAATAAAGACTGTATCAAGAGACACAGAGGGCATTATATCATAATCAAGGAGTCTATCCACCAAGAAGACCCAACAATTGTAAACATTTATGCATCAAATGTGAGAGTACCCAAATATATAAATCAATTAATCATAAACATAAAGAAACTCATCGACAGTAATACCATAATAGTAGGAGACTTCAACACCCCACTCACAACAATGGACAGATCATCTAATCAAAAAAACAACAAGGAAACAATGGCTTTGAATGACACACTGGACCAGATGGACTTAACAGATAATTTCAGAACATTTAAAACATCGCATCCTAAAGCAGAAGAACATATATTCTTCTCCATTGCACATGGAACATTCTCCAAAATAGACCATATACTCGGACACATATCAGCCCTAAGTAAGTACAAAAAGATTGATCATACCGTGCATATTTTCGGACCACAATGCTCACAAACCAAAATCAACCACAAGAAAAAATTTGGAGGGGCGCCTGGGTGGCACAGTCGGTTAAGCGTCCGACTTCAGCCAGGTCACGATCTCGCGGTCCGTGAGTTCGAGCCCCGCGTCAGGCTCTGGACTGATGGCTCAGAGCCTGGAGCCTGTTTCCGATTCTGTGTCTCCCTCTCTCTCTGCCCCTCCCCCGTTCATGCTCTATCTCTCTCTGTCCCAAAAATAAATAAAAAACGTTGAAAAAAAAATTTAAAAAAAAAAAAGAAAAAGAAAAAATTTGGAAAGGTAACAAATACTTGGAGACTGAAACATCCTCCTAAAGAATGAATGGGCTAACCAAGAAGTTAAAGAGGAAATACAAAAGTATGTAGAAATCAATGAAAATTATAACACCACAACCAAAAACCTCTGGGACACAGCAAAGGCGGTCATAAAAGGAAACTATATAGTGATCCAGGACTTCCTTAAAAAGGAAGAAAGATCTCAGATACACAACCTAACTTTATGCCTTAAAGAGCTGAAAAAACAACAGCATATAAAACCCTAGACCAGCAGAAGACAGGAAATAATGAAGATTAGAGCAGAAATTAATGCTATCAAAACCAAAACAACAGTAGAGCAGATCAATGAAACCAGAAGCTGGTTCTTTGAAAGAATTACCAAAATTGATAAAACACTAGCTGGTTTGATCAAAAAGAAAAAGGAAAGGACCCAAATAAATAAAATCAAGAATGAAAGAGGAGAGATCCCAACCAACACAGCAGAAATAAAAACAATAATAAGAGAATATTATAAGCAATTATAAGCCAATAAAATGGGCAACCTGGAAGAAATGGACAAATTCCTAGAAACATATACACTACCAAAACGGAAACAGGAAGAAATAGAAAATTTGAACAGACCCATAACCAGTAAGGATATCGAATTAGTAATCAAAAATCTGCCAAAATCAAGAGTCCGGGGCCAGATGGCTTTCCAGGGGAATGCTACCAAACATTTAAGGAAGAGGTAACACCTATTCTCTTGAAGCTGTTCCAAAAAATAGAAAGAGAAGGAAAACTTCCAAACTCTTTCTATGAAGCCAGCCTTACCTTGATTCCAAAACCAGACAGAGACCCCACTCAAAAGGAGAACTATAGAGCAATTTCCCTGATGCACATGGATGCAAAAATCCTCAATAAGATATTAGCCAACCAGAACCACAAAACATTAAAAAAATATTCACCACGACCAAGTGGGATTTATACCTGGGATGCGGGGCTGGTTCAATACCCACAAAACAATTCACGTGATTCATCACATCAATAAAAGGAAGGACAAGAACCATAAGATCCTCTCAATAGACACAGAGAAAGCATTTGACAAAATACAGCATCCTTTCTTGATAAAAACCCTCAAGAAAGTAGGGATACAAGGAGCATACTTCGAGATCATAAAAGCCATATATGAATGACCCAATGCTAATATCATCCTCAATGGCGAAAAACTGAGAGCTTTCCCCCTCAGGCCAGGAACAAGACAGGGATGTCCACTCTCACCACTGTTATACAACATAGTATTGGAAGTCTTTACCTCTGCAATCAGACAACACAAAGAAATAAAAGGTATCCCAATTGGTGAGGAGGATGTCCAAGTTTCACTCTTTGCAGATGACATGATACTCTATACGGAAAACCCAAAAGAGTCCACCAAAAAACTGCTAGAATTGATTCATGAATTCAGCAAAGTTGCAGGATATAAAATCAATGCACAGAAATCAGTTGCATTCCTATACACCAATAATGAAGCAACAGAAAGAGAAACCAAGGAATCGATCCCATTTACACTTGCACAAAAACCCATAAAATACCTAGGAATAAATCTACCCAAAGAGGTGAAAAATCTATACACTGAAAACTGTAGAAAGCTTATGAAAGAAATTGAAGAAGACCCCAAAAAATGGAAAAAGATTCCATGCTCCTGGATAGGAAGAACAAATGTTGTCAAAATGTAGATACTACCGAAAGCAATCTACACATTCAATGCAATCCCTGTCAAAGAAACACCAGCATTCTTCACAGAGCTAGAACAAATTATCCTAAAATTTGTATGGAACCAGAAAAGACCCCGAATAGCCAAAGCGATCTTGAAAAAGAAAACCAAAGCAGGAGGCATCACAATCCCAGGCTTCAAGCTCTACTACAAAGCTGTCATCATCAAGACAGTATGGTACTGGCACAAGAACAGACACTCAGATCAATAGAACAGAATAGAGAACCCAGAAATGGACCCACAAACGTATGGCCAACTAATCTTTGACAAAGCAGGAAAGAATAGCCAATGGAATAAAGACAGTCTCTTCAGCAAGTGGTGTTGAGAAAACTGGACAGTGACATGCAGAACAATGAACCTGGACCACTTTCTTACATTGTGCACAAAAATAAACTCAAAATGGATGAAAGACCTCAATGTAAGACAGGAAGCCATCAAAATCCTTGAGGAGAAAGCAGGCAAAAACCTCTTTGATCTTGGTGGCAACAGCTTCTCACTCAACACGTCTCTGGAGGCAAGGGAAACAAAAGCAAAAATGAACTACTGGGATCTCATCAAAATTAAAAGCTTCTGCACAGTGAAGGAAACAATCAGCAAAACTAAAAGGCAACCGACAGAATGGGAGAAGATATTTGCAAATGACATATCAGATAAAGGGCTAGTATCCAAAATCTATAAAGAACCTATCAAACTCAACCCCCAAAAAACAAATAATCCAGTGAAGAAACGGGCAAGAGACATGAAGAGACACTTCTCCAAAGAAGACATCCAGATGGCCAACCGACACATGAAAAAATGCTCAACATCACTCATCATCAGGGAAATACAAATCAAAACCACAATGAGATTCTACCTTGCACCTGTCAGAATGGCTAACATGAACAACTCAGGCAACAACAGATGTTGGTGAGGATGTGGAGAAAGAGGATCTCTTTTGCATTCTTGGTGGGAATGCAAGCTGGCGCAGCCACTCTGGAAATCAATATGGAGGTTCCTCAAAAAACTCAAAATAGAACTACCCTACGACCCAGCAATTGCACTACTAGGCATTTATCCACGGGATACAGGTGTGCTGTTTCAAAGGGACACATGCACCCCCATGTTTATAGCAGCTTTATCAACAATAGCCAAAGTATGGAAAGAGCCCAAATGTACATCAATAGATGAATAAAGATGAGGTAGTATATATATATATATATATATATATATACATACACACACACACACACACACACACACACACACACACAATGGAGTATTACTCTGCAATCACAAAGAATGAAATCTTGACATTTGCAACTACATGGATGGAACTGGAGGGTATTATGCTAAGTGAGTTTAGTCAGTCAGAGAAAGACAAAAAATATGACTTCACTCATATGAGGACCTTAAGAGACAAAACAGATGAACATAAAGGAAGGGAAACAAAAATAATATAAAAACAGGGAGGGGGATGAAACATAAGAGACTCATAAATATGGAGAATAATTGAGGGTTACTGGAGGTGTTCTGGGAGGGGGAATGGGCTAAATGGGTAAGGGACACTAAGGAATCTACTCCTGAAATCATTCTCGCACTATATGCTAACTAATTTGGATGTAAATTAAAAAAAATAAAAAATAAAATTAAAAAAAACATAATGAGGAGCGAACACATACCTTCTTGTAAGAATAAGCAAAGTGAAAAAATATCAAGTATATATAAATATTCTAAAGAAAGAGATTTACATAAATATGAAAAAGTAAATGTTCTCCTCTTAGAGAAAAGCTCTGATACGCTTGAGAAAGGTTTTCAAAATCTCTTTTTATAATCTTAACAAGGTTTAAGATGTCAATGAATTTATGAAAAATTCTGAGATAAATGCTAATTTTTTAATTGTCATTACCAAACTAAAAAAAAAAATCACTTAGCAGGAAGTAATAAATAGCAGAAAGAGTGAAACTGAATCAGTGAGGTAAAAACCCAGTTTGAAGAATCCTCTAAAACACTAAAAGAAAAAAGCCAGTAAGATTGTGTCAGGAGCAAAAGAGCAAGGAATGTGTAGGTAATTCACTGTTGATCTAATGTATTCTAATGCAAATGCAGGAAAAAAAAAAAGGACCTAGAGAAGAATTCAACAATCATATGAAAAGTAAAGAAAGATCTAGGTTCTTGGGCCAACAGGGTCTTGTAGGTATTAAGAAAAGCTTTTGCTAGTTTGAGTCAAAATTGTCTTCCTACTTTAAAGGAAACCAAAACAATTTGAAGTCCAGGATAATACTGAAATACTGATTTATATTCTGCTTTCATGCATTTTTTCCTTCTCTTTTATCACAGTGATTTCCTTCTTTGCCTCAGGCTGGACTGTATAATCATGCCTAAAGCAGAAATTGTCTGGGAAAAAAACAAAAGAAGATAAAGCACAAAAACAAGAAAAACGTAAGTAAATCTTGCTTTGGTTTTTTAAAACATAGTTGAGAAAAACATAATTGAAAGTGTTCAGGGATTCTATAGGAGAAAATAAAAGGTAAGTGCTTATGAGGGGTAGATAAGAAAATGGAAGCATTAGAGAGAGTAGTGACAGATATCTCAACATATATGTGGCTACTAATTAATATATCTGATAAGGGGTTAATATCTAAAATACATAATAAAGAACTCCTACAACTCAACAGCAAAAAATCAAATAACTTGATTAAAAATGGGCAAAGAACTTAAAAAGATACACAGATGGACAACAGGTATGTCAAAGGATGCTCAACATTATTAATCATCAGGAAAATGCGAATCAAAATCACAATGTATAAAGCCTCACACCTGTTAGAATGGTTGTTATCAAAAAACAAACAAATAAAGAAAACAAAAGATAACACATTTTGGCAAGGATATAGAGAAATTGAAACTGTCATATAGATTGGTGGGAATGTAAAATAGAGCAGCCACTGTGGAAAACAGGATGGCAGTTCCTACAAAAATTAAAAATAAAACTACCATAGAATCCAACAATTCCACTTCTGGGTATTTATCTGAAAAAATTGATATCAGAATCGCGAAGATATATTTGCACCCCCATGTTCATTGCAATATTATTCATCATAGCCAAAATATGGAAGCAATCTAAATGTCCACTGACTGACAAATGGATAAAAGGTGGTATTTACATTCAATGGAATATTATTCAGTCATAAAAAGGAGGAACGTCTGCCATGTGCAAAAACATGGATAAAACCGTAAGACATTATGATAAGTGAAACAAGCCTGTCACAAAATGACAAACACTGAATAATTCAGTATATGAGGTATCTAACAATTGTCAAACTCATAGAAACGAAGAGTAGAATGATGGCTGTCAGTGCCTGGGGGTAAAGACAAATGGAGAGCTGTTCAGAAGGTATGAAGTTTCAGTTACGCAAGATGAAGAAACTCTAGAGATCGATGTCACAACAAGACTATAGTTAACAATTCAGTATTGTACACTTAAAAAATTAAGAGGGTAGATCTCATGGTACATATTCTTACTACACAATAATAAAAACAACAAAAAACAAACAAAAAGTCCAAAGAGGAAGGAGAATATTTTTGGAGGTGATAGATATGTTGTAGTGATGATTTCAAGGGTGTTTTTGTATCTTCAAACTCATCAAAGTATATGCATTCAAGCATCCAAGGTTTTTTTGTGTGTTTATGAATTATACATTAACAAAACTGTTTAAATTAAGTTAAATTAATATAAGTGACAAATTAGAAATCTGCATTAACATGAACATCAGGGATGGAATTCAAATGAGAAGCCCATTTATTAACTCTCTAATTTAGACACACGGAGATATTTAGGTACACAATTGAAATTTTAAAACGAAAACCAAACTAACCTATTTTCTTCTAAACCAAAACCTCACTATAAATTATTATAAACTGTAATACACTTAATCAATGTCAATACTTTCTTCCTGATTTCGGTCTTGTCAGTTAATAATAAGCGAGGGTTTTTTTTTTTTTTTTCCTTATTATTTTGACTCAGACACAAATGCATCCCTTTGATGCATTTCTTTTCACGTTTCTTTCTAGACCCTTAAAGTTTAACTTTACAACTGTTCCCTGTTCTTTAAAGTCTCTGTCGTTAAGTGGTGAGTGAAACATTTCTCAATACCCTGTCGTTCTAATTCTTATACCCTTTTCTAACACTAACACATGTCTAAATTGCCCGACTAGCTCAAGGCCCTTAACAACCATCTGCCTGACCAAGAGCTCTTCCACTGGCATTTTATAAAAAGTTCTCTACTCCAAATCTAGACCTTGTAACATTGCCTCAGGGGATTTTTCTAGCCCTCACTTTCCTAAGAACTTATTTTCAGTTGCTAGTTTCTAAACTTGTTTTTACTCCTTTGGGCTTAATTATTTTTGGTATGCTCCTTTATTTTCTAGCCAACTTCTGCCTCTCCAGCGCAGCATACAGCCCAGATCCACCCTCCTCCACACCCCTACTCAGCGTCACTCAGATAGGATACCAGATACATTGCACATGTAGCAGAAAGAACTGATCCAGGCATCTAGCTAAAAATGTAGACATAAATCTTTCCAGACAGAGGAATATCTTTTAATGTAAATCATTTCTGGAGGAAGACTTGATGACAAGTTAGTCTTTCAGTGTTTAATGATTCTGTAAATAAACTCTACTATATCGAGATTCAGATTACATTGTGTCTTTATTTTTTCTTCCACAGACACAGACATGAAGCAGCAATAAAATTCTATATCACAATGATCCTTTAGAAGTTTAGAGTACATGTATTTTAACATTGTCAAATAATGTGATCAAAGTTTAATCTCAATAAGTCAAAGTATATTGAGCTTTTAGTATCAACTAGGTAGTATGCCTATTTTTTTTTCCAAAAATTATGTATAACCTTTACCACAATCCAAGAAAGCACGTGTTGTTATCTTTACTTTACATATGATACCAAGAATGGTTGAGGAAACTTTCTCAAATGGCGATTTATGTCTTTAGACACATTTGTCAGATGAAGGATTTTAAACTTGGTCCCTATGACTCTAAAGGCAATATTTTAACTACTTACTATGTTTACCATTCTCACCTGTAGAAAGAATCTGACCTTGGATTTATTTTTTTTTAATGGTGAATTGGCAAATATTTATTATATTAACTGACAAGAAACTTCTGTATTTTAAGTTTATTTTTATTCTTTATTTTGAAAGACAGAGAAAGCTCAAGTGGAGGAGGGCAAAGAGAAGAGAGAGATCCCAAGGAGGCACTGTCAGCACACAGCCTGATGTGGGGCTCGAACTCACTCATGAACTATGAGACCATGACCTAAGCTGAAGTCGGATACTGAACCGGCTGAGCCACCCAGGTGGTCCAAGAAGCTTTTATCCCTGTAATGTTTATTTATTTTTGAGAGAGAGAGTGTGTGAGTGGGGGACGGACAGAGAATGGGGTATAGAGGATCCAAAGCAGGCTCTGCACTGACAGCAGTGAGCCTGATATGGGGCTTGAACTCACAAATGGTGACATCATGACCTGAGCCAAAGTTCGACACTCAACCAACTGAGCCACCCAGGTGCCACCCCCACCCAAGAAGCTTTTTAATTTCTTAGGGTTACTTTACATTTTGCGAAGTTCATGATATTTATGAAGTATTGCATTGCTTTAATTCTGAGAATATATTGATCTTCTAATATATTGTGATGTTAACATGTTTTTAAAGAAAGGAAAGTCTATAGCATTAAATATATTCTTCAATGTTTAGATACAACTCTATTTCAAAAATATTAAAACAGCAGCAGCATAATGCTGAACACGATAAAATAAATGTAATAATGATTAAGCTTATAACACATTTCTAAAGTCTAGACCCAAAGACTCTCCCCTTTATCAAACTTAAGTCAGGCTCCTCTGAACCCTTTTCTCAACTAGCCCTTGGCATTGATCTCTATGCTTGCTGAGCCTGCATAGCTCAGGTGTAGCAAGAATCCTGCCAAGTCAGTTTGGAGAGAATCCCCCACTCGTGATGTCTCATCACCCTTATTGTTGATCAAACCCTTCATCTCTAACTTTTGATATCTTATCACCTGGAATTCCTTGAGCAAGGATTCTCCTACTCTTAACAGTCATTTTCCATCCATTCACCCTTTCATCCTGCTCTTTGGCTATCAATCCTTACTTTTCCTTGTTGCATTTAGAATTGAGGCTAGTTCTACACTGAGGTCTTTTTTTTTTTTTTTTCTCCTATTGCAATAGTTCCTAAATAAAATCTCCCTTGTAGCTCTAACTACTATATGGCTCTGGTCCTCTTTAACAAGGTTTGTTCAATTTAAGTGCTAAATATCCTATGGTATCAAGTGCAATATTTTTGGCACTTAAATTTAAGCCAATAACAAATTCCATCCAAAGCTGTTGGATAAAAGGATGAATGACATTCTTCTGTCCACAGCAAAGAAATTTGTACTGGATTAATTTCTCCAAACAGGGGCAAAATATAAAACAGGGGCAAAATATAAAAGACAATGATTTTCAGGCAGTGAAGAACAGGGCGACGTTATGATCTCTGATAGAGAAGTTTGAGAGATAATCACTTAACCCATGAGCTCTCCACATGAGGGCAATTTCCTGAAAATACCACAGAGGAGAACAAAATTTTCCTGCTAAACTGAAGTTACTAAAATTAGGATTAAGGAAACATCAAGAGTCTGGGAACTTTAGATAGAGCAGGGAGCTACACAGAGTTGAGGCCCCAGTGTCTGTTTGGAGTTGCTCATGAATCCATAGTTGGGGTCCGAGCTGTACCTGCACAGGAGGGCACCACTCTAGGATTACCTGCTGCAATGGATTGAGAGTGAATTAGAGATACCAGATATAGAACAGTGTGGAGGGAAAAGAATTCCTGGGGAGTATTGTAATTCTGGCCAAGCCAAAGCAGAGATATCTTATTAGCATTTAATAATAATTATGGCTTCTAAGTGGAACCCCATAAAAGTCAATGTCTTAGGAATAATCACCATGCTGTAAACTATTAGATTCTTGGCATCTGCCCTAACAAAATGCAAAACCAAGCTTTGATAAGATTTCTAGATGGGAGTGAATGTGAAGGTTGAGGGCTTTCAACCTTTGATTTTTCATGGATCGGAACTAACAAAGCACAAAACCAATCCTTAACAAGCTTTCATGGTGGTGATGATCCAGTAATTGAACTTCTTCACAAAATACAAATTAAAACTTCTCAGTGGAAGATAACAGAATCCAAACAATCTATGACATATTACTCACAAGGTCTAGTATCCTATCAAAAACTATTAGAAACACACACACATGCAAATACCCCCCCACACACACACACAGAAAAAGTAATTGTGATCCATGAAAACTTTTTAAAAATCAGTCAATAAAAAAATGTGAAAACAAGATGATCAGATGTTAGATGTAAAAGACAAAAACTTTATGGCAGCAATTATAAATAGGTACAAAAATTAAAGGAAATATGTTCATTGAATTAAAGAAAAATATCACCTAGTGAGTTGACACAGAGTGCATCTGAGCAAAGGAGTGAAAATATAAATGTACAATAAAAATTCTAGTACTAGAAAATAAAATAACTGAAATAAAAATTTCACTAGCAAAACAGAAAATAAAGTTGGAAATGACAGAAGAAAAGATCATACAAATAAGTTTAAATTATCTAATCTGAAAAACACAGAGGAAAAGAAACATTGAAGATAAGCAAAGTCTTAACAAAGGAAAGAGAGTATGATCAGGGAAGAAAAAACACATTTGAAGAAACAATGGCCCAAAAGTCACACACATAATGAAAAACACCTACTTACTGATCCAATAAGCTCAGTCAACCACACATATAAAAATATAAATGTAAAGCAAATCACATCTGGCAGTATGAGAGTCAAATTGCTGAAATAAAAGATAAACAGAAAATCTTGAAAGCCACCAAATAAAAAAGACATATTGCATAGATGTATTTATTGTTAAAAATAATAAAGACTAGAAGGCAGTAAACAACATATTTAAAGTTAAAAAATCAATCATCTAAGTAAGATCTAAAGAGTCAGCCGAAAAAAATCCTCTTCGAAATAAAGGTAAAATAAATACATTTTCAGAATAACAATAGGTGAAAGAATTTGATGCCATAATACTTGCAGTACAAGAAACAGCAAGGAACAGTCTTGCTAGAGGGAAATGATGCCAGAAGGAAAGCTACATCTACAAGAAGGAAGAAAGAGCACAGGGGAAGTTAAACAAGCAGATAAATATAAAAGGTTATGCTTTCTTTCTTATCTTACTTTACTTAAAGAAAAACTGGCTGATTAAAGTAAATGATAACACTGTGAGATGTGAGTTTATAACATATACAGGAATAAGAGATATGACATCAGATAATGGAATTATAAATCTTGTCACTCTAATGGCCTGGTAATGGAATCTGTGGCTAAATTGAGTTATATTGTTGTAAGGTTAATACATTTGTAAAACAGGAAATGAAAAGTGGGCAGAGAGAAATGCAAAGTGTGAATCCATAAGAAGCAAGGGTGAGATAGACCATATAACATATCAGGTGTGAAGCAGGAAGTGGAAAGAGTTCAGAGGAACAATATTGTTTGTTAATGTATTTTGGTCAGATAAGAATAAATGGTTAGCCTTAGAGTAACCACTAAAATAAACACTAGTGAAACAAGTGATACCTAATAAGCCAATGAGTGACATAAAAGGAAGTGATAAAAATTTCAATTAACCCAAAGGAGACAGAAAAGAAGGAAAAAGGATGACAAACCAGAAGAGGTAAATGGAAAACAAATAGCAGGATGGTAAATTCAAACCCATTCAAAGGCAGAGATTAACAGACTATAAAAAAGCAAGAAACTATATGTTATCTATATGATATACATTTAACATGTTATAAAAAGAGATGTATCATGCAAACTGTAAGCAAGAAAAGAGCATGACTATATTAATATCAGAAAAAAGGGACATAAAGACAGAGTCCTACAAAAGAATGAAGGACTCTAGATATCAATAAAAAAAAAACACAACAATTTTCCAGGAAGAACTGACAACTCAAGATATGTATGCACCTATAACATGAGACAAAGAAAAGTAGAACTAAGGGAAGAAACAGACAAATCCATAATTATTGTTTAGGATTTTAACACTCTTCTTTTAATAACTGATAGGACAAGTAGGTGAATAAAAAGAGCTAAAGTATTCAGGATTTAGACAACACAACCTAGCAACTTGACCTAATTGACATGTAAGGTGGAACATTGCAACCAGCAACGCTAAAATGTGACTTTCCAGGATGCATTGAACATTGGCCAAGAGAAGTAATATACCTGGACATAAAATAAGTTTCAATAAGTTTTAAAAAGATTGAAACCTGACAAGGAATTTTCTCTGATAATGAAGAAATTACATTAGAAACCAATATCGACAAAACATCTAAATATTCAGAAATTTTAAAAATGCGCTTCTACATAATTCATGACTCAAATAAGAATTCCACAATATGTATAATAAAATATTTCAAACCAAATAATAACGTAAACAAAAATATTTAACTTTGCATAATAAACTAAAGCACTTTCAGGAAGTCTACATAGCATTAAATAACTATAAAAAAAAAGAAAGCTTAAAAACGGTGACCTAAGTCTCTTCCTTAAAAACTTAGAAAAGTAAGTCTATTTTTCTATGCAGAAAAATAGAAATAATAAAAATCACAGCAGAAATCGATGAGTGTGAAAAAAAGCTCATAGAGAGTATTAACAATGCTCGTATGTTGGTTCTTGGAAAGCCTAACTCAATTGCAAAGTCTCACATAAATAATGAAGAAAATAAGAGACGATATCTCACAGCATGGTAGTTATAGAGTTACTGCACTTCTTGCACAGTGGCTGTCTTCCAAGTGTCAAGTAAAAGAAACTGACCCAGTAAATGCTACATGCAGAATCAGCCACCATATTTTATTAAACAAAGCAGTCCCAAAGTCTGATCAAATTCAAGAGATAATACACAGACTCCAATTAGCAAGGTCCCACTGCAAAAAGCATGCTGGATGGGAAATATTTTGCAACCATTTTTTAAAAATGCCGAACACTGTGCACAATCACATGCGATAAAAAGCATCTGGCAAGAATCAATACCCATTGATGATAAAAATTCTCTGCTAAATAGGACTAGATGAACAAAGACCTATGTAGATATTTAGACATCATTTGATATGATTATTGCACAACAAAGAACTTTTAGAAGTGTCTTCTAAATGAACAATTATTTTAGATGTTAATGGTGACCTACAAAGATTAAAGAACTTTTTGACTGCCCATTTGTAAAATCAGTAATTATTTTTATAATTATTTGATTATGATTAACTAAAAGCAATTCAAAGTATATGAACATAAAATATTTCACCAATAGAAATTTTACTTTATGAAAAGCAAAGATCTATTTAAAAATTATACTGTAGCTTCCCTTACATACAAGCCTGTAAGTCAGATTATTATACTTTGTTTGTTGTTTCATAAATACAGTACTCAAATAAAATTTTTATACATATTAATTGGATTCATCACCAATTAATATGTCTGCATATTCAGGTAACACATTTTATTTTACATTCTGATGAAATCAGTCTTTCTTAAAAAGAGTTCTTTTGTAATTTGATTACTTTTTTTCCCACCTCAGTGATTCAAATATGATCAATCTTTAAATGCATAGTCCTCAGGGCGCCTGCGTGGCTCAGTCGGTTGAGCATCCGACTTCAGCTCAGGTCATGATCTCACGGTCAGTGAGTTGGAGCGCTGCGTTGGGCTCTGGGCTGATGGCTCAGAGCCTGGAGCCTGCTTCCGATTCTGTGTTTCCCTCTCTCTCTGCCCCTCCCCCGTTCATGCTCTGTCTCTCTCTGTCTCAAAAATAAAAATAAATGTTAAAAAAAAAATTAAAAATAAAAAAATAAATGCATAGTCCTCTTTAGAGATTAATACTAATATTCCAATTTATAAGATTCTTATCACCGAATATATCAATAATTACATAATTATTGTTATATCACAATGTTTTTGTTGACATTATTATCAGTTGTTGAGTAGGAAAGTTCTATCAAGATTTTTTGTAGTCTTAATGGTCAAGTCTCAATAATCTGAGGTGATGAGAAGGACCCTTCAGTCCATGATGAATGCAAAGGTCTCATTTCAATCCATTTCATACTCTCGTGATTTTAAGAGGATCATATAATAGAAGCATTTGTTGATTTAAATTTCCCACATGGTCTATTCCTTACAAGACTTCTGGTGTTAATAAGCAGTAAAACCACTATAAAGTGGGCAATGGAAAGATGAGAGATGAATAAAGAAAATGGATAATCCCCAGATTAGATAATTGAGAGATGACAGATATTCCCAAAGTCATAACAATTATATCTTTCTTTTCATAAAAAGACACCCTGCTTGCTTCCCAAAGCAATTTAAGATACATTTTATTTGATTAGAAATACAGACAGGATTTTATAAAATCTTATGTTTAAATTCAAAGGGGTTTTTCAGATGATTGGCACTTGGAACCTCAACACAGAGATGAGAAATTTGGGACTAGATGTGGTTATGTGACCCTACTGCAATCCAGGTACCTTTCAGTCACTCATGCGTTGTTTCTCCTGTGGTTTTTGGAACTTGCGTGACTACTCTTCTTTCACACGTCTCTGTCATGCTGCTTCTCTCACTCCTTGTGATTTTTCTTTGCTCTTTTAGGGCCTTCTATTCATTCTCTCCACCTAATATATTAATGTCATATGTATTATTAAAAGACATTTTATAGTTTTATAATCCTTTTTTTCAAATAGTACTTTATGGGGTGCCTGGGTGTCTCAATTGCTTAAGCACCCGACTCTTGATTTTGGCTTAGGTCATGAACTCACAGTTCAGGAGTTTGAGCCCCGCGCGGGGCTCGGGGCTGTCTGCTGTCAATACAGAGCCAGCTTCAGATTCTCTGTCTCCCTCTCTCTCTGCCCCTCCTGCACTCGCACTCCCTTTCCCTCTCTCAAAAATAAAATATACAATTTTAAAAAAATTCTGTAAATAATAAATAAATAAATAAATAGTTCGTCTTAATATTATACGTTGTAAATATTACAACTAAGAGTGGAAAAGATACTCCAACCCATGAAATATATAAAGTCTTGAGCCCATGTATAGTTTTGTTATTTGTGTTAAATATGCCCAATCTCCACAAATGGACTTGTACTTCTATTAAGAAAGAAAATTACATGTGAAGTCAAAGTGGACCTCCATGTATGACTGATGAGATAATTTAAAAACACTGTGTAAGCACTCAATAAATTTTTGATGACCTGTTAATTTAAGCACACTAGGAAATAATTGCTTTACTTAAATATACTCACTTATGTACCATTCTATCTAGCTAAAGTGAAAACAATATAATCCTAAAATAAAAAGTGGAAATTGGAATCTGGATAGATATGGGAAGCACTGTAGGCTCATAACTTGAAAAGTAGCCTTAGAAATGATCTAATACAATGTCCTACTTCTAGTACAATGTTCCAGTTAAGGAACTCTGGTTCAGTGTTTATTGAGCTTCTGAGTGAACACTCCTTTCGAACTCTATGTGACTTGTGCCATATGTTTAAATCAAAATCTGACTCCATCTCTCAATTATATAATTTTCATCAATTTTACATACAATTTAATGATAATAATCCTCTCTTCCTCCCTTCTCTGCCATGCTTCTTTTTCTACACATAATTTTCCCATTTCTCTAATTGTCAACTCTTTTCCTGTAACCTAATATCCCAAAGCCTCATCATTCCATTTACGTCTTTGCATGCATCTCATTTTTAAAATATAGTTCTTAAATTGTCAAAAGCCAAAGTAAACATAATGCATTAGATGGATGATTATTAAGAAAGAGTAGTGTGTGAACATCACTGTTTCTGAACATATTTTTAACAAGGCAACATAACATAGGATGATTTCTTATAAGAGACACATGACTTTATTGTTGAACGTTCTGTTTACAATCAGAAAGCCACCTCCCAGTGCTGCACTTAAATGATGTATTTATTTTCGAATCAGAAAACAGAATATTACATTTATCCTTCACAAATACTTTTCTAGATATTAATGAAATAATAAAGCATATAATTTTTTTTCATGAATTTATGAGCCAGTAGGGGGCACACAGGAAACATCTAGCTCACAGTAGACAGTAAAATATTTACTGAATAATTGAATAAACTAATTTTAATACATAAAAAAAGAATTAAGTATCCTCATGGAGATATAAACAAAGTGTCAAAGCAGAAAAAGGGAAAAAATTATTTTAACCCAAGACTTCAAGAAAGGTTTCAGTGCATAAGAAATTTTACTAAGTTTGAGAAGATGGAAAAAAAAATGTTGAAACACTGTATTGCATTATTATTTTTGGTTGTCTTCATCTCTCATGTGATGTTTCTTTTATGGTAGTGACCCATCCTAATACTTAATTGTCTTTAATACCATATATAGACCCTTGTATAGTTTAGACACCACCACATTCTGCAATGGATGAGTAAATTACAGAGAATATTGGGAAATGATATAAGATTGAGAAAATATTATAAGAGGAGTGACACAGCAGGTTCTTTTTCCAAGGTAACTGTAATAGAGGTTTCATGGGGAGATTGGTTAAAAAAGACAGTAGAAAGGGCACTTAATGTCACATAACAGCAGTTGTGGTTGCCATGGTAAGAATGTTAATGTGTGGATCCACGACACTATCCGAAAGACAAGTGATATATGATTGGCATGGTTTTCTAGAAAAAAGACGCTAATCATAAATGGGAAGGCACTGGAAAGGTTCTGTTAGAGTGGCAAGGCAAGATCAGCAACTATTAAGATAACCCGAGACAGAATGAGAATTATCAAAATTAAGGCACTGTCAGAAGAAAAATTTTTTTTAAAGCTGGTTACAATTCACATAATGGAGATACAAATTATAGATTCCCTTACTAACTTTTAGTTGAGGTATTAGGGAAAAAAATCCAGAAACCTAGCTGTGCATCTAAGACTGGGATGACTTTAAAGGAAATAGTTCTCTCACCCGTTCTGTTTACCCACTACTCTGTCCCCATCCATCTTGCCCTCCCTAATTCTTATTTATTATTCAGATTTTTCTAGTTTTCCTACTCCTTCTGTGCATCCAAACTAACCTTCACTTATGCTGGTATTTAGCTTATGTTTTAATTCTTTTTTTAAGTTTTATTTTTTCCTAAGATGTTTACATCTTGAAGGCAGGGGTGATTTCTGGCTTATTCAGTGTTGTGTCCTGATGTTTAGTACCTTATATATAATATATGAAATGTAATAAATCTTTTCTGAAGAATTCTTTCATTGCACGTATATGGAATCGAAGGTAAGTTATTTTATCTTCTGGGCTTGTGGTCATCAATTTATGTATGAATTCATTTAGGCAAATATTTATTTATTCTTTTATTTAAACACATTTCATATTTCTGTGCACTGTTCTAGATGATAAGCACAAATGAAGTATAAGACAGCCATATTCTCCATGGAATTGTTTGTTTGAAGTTTCTTGATATTAATTTCTGTCTTGCAGAGATAACCAGAGGAGAAAGTGCTAAGAAACCTTTATTCTGTTATCGATAACTTTCTTAGATTTTTTTTTTTTCAAATCCAGTGCTCATGTATTGCTCTTTCCTCTGAACTATCCATCTTTATCCAATCCCTAATAGCACAAGAACTTAAATAAGGGTAATACATTATATAGAATATATTCAAAAAATATAATATCAAATAGGCTGATGATTTCTGTAATTTTTTAATGGTTATAAAATATATTTTTGAAATTATCAAATATATGTATGTATATATATATATATATATATATATATATATATGGGGTATAAAAGGAAATATTTTCTGTAGAATTTTATTCTCAAGAAAATGTGTCTTTCAACCAACTGGAGGAAAAGTAATCAGCAAATCTGTTGCTTTTGGTTTAGGTATCCTGTCCAAAAAATAAACAAGACTCCTATCAAGTAGCTTTTTTATACCTTTTTATCTGTGAGTTTCATTATTTCAGGTCATATGTTTAAGTCTTTAAGCCATTTCAAGCTAATTTTCCTGAGTGATGTAGGTAGGGGTCCACTTTCATTCTTTGACATGTGAACATCCAATTATCCGAGCACCATTTATTGAAGAAACCAACTGTTTAAATTCCGAAGATGGGGACAAGGGACTGTCATGGCCTAAGAACAGATGGACAGGACTGTTGGCTTGGTTCCTTACCCAATGGAGGCTGTGGGGTGGGCTCCACACTTCCTTGAATAGTCTGGCCAGGCCCAATAGATGTTTGAGACTGGGTATTATATTTAGTAGTTAATGAAGCTATGCATTTGCTGCCCTACCCTAGCAGGGAAAAATTGAAGCAAAATTTTCACCATTTATTTGTTTTCTCTTTTGTATCAGAAGACTATCAAAATATCTGGCTGCTACTGTAACGGTTTATTAAGAGATCATGAACAATGATGTCACCACGATGGTGACATAAGTTGTTCCTAACTTCTCTCCCCTTCATGAGAAAAACAGCTAATATCTATTCAAGAAGAAAACACCACTGAGAGAATCCTAGAACATAGGGTGAGGCTGAAGCAAACTCCTGAACCTCAGAGACCTAGACAGACTGCATTGAAGGGTAAGAGAAGGGGGCTACATATTGACCACATTGCCCTTTCCTTAGAATAGTATGGCATTATATGGACAGGGTTCTCCTGAGCCATCAGTTCCCCAAGTGGGAAAAGAGAGACCAGGGGGAAAAACCAGCTCCCCCGACCCCTGGCCCTGTGGGTCATTTTGTAAGAGCCCCTACTCTGATCTCATACCACAGGGATTGCAGAAGAATCTGAGGGGCTCCACCTGTGATGGAGAAAGGGAAGGGTGCTTGCAACAACCAGCAAACAGATTTGCAGACAGAGTTCATACCTGTAGTGCCCAAGTAGTAATCCCAATTAGTGGTTTTACTCACTGACTCACTAAGTGGGGGGCACACACTGAGCAGGGCACTTAGTGGGGTACAGATCTGAGTGATTTGGCAAATGAGGAGTTTTGCTGGCCTTGGAACCCAGTGTGTTCATGTCCAAATAAGGAGTCACAGTCCCATCCACTGTGGAGAGAACACCTTCCAGCCCTATGTGGTCTGAAGGGCTGTTGCCAACTTCAGAAGCTGTGTGCCCAGTGGTGCTAGAGCCAACAGAAGTGCAGACAGCACAAAGAGTCCCCAGAGCAAAGCCAGTAGTGGGCATGCGATTTTTCCAGGCTATGCACAGGCAGGGCGATTAATTCATTCATAGGTCTGAGGATAGCTCCTGGACCTTTCCAACTAGACAGACTGGAAAATTGAGTGTAGCCTGGAGTGGCCCCTCCCTTCCCAACCAGGAACGGTAGTTGAGACACCGCCCCCCCCACCTACTCTGGCGAGTACCTTTCAGCCCCATCTGACTAGAGGGGTGGTGAAAACTTGAAAGGGATTAAAGACTTAAATGTATGACATGAAACAATGAAAGTCACAGATGGAAACATAGGAACAAAGTTCCTTGCTATGAGTCTTATTAATCATAGCAACAAGCAACAAAATCAGAAATAAACAAGTGGGACTACAGCAAACTAAAATGCTTCTGCATAGCAAAAGAAACTATCAACAAAGCAAAAGACAACCTATTGAATGAGAAAACACACCTGTAAGCCATATATATGATAAGGAGTTAACATCTAAAACATAAATTACTTATACAACTCAATAGCAAAAAACACAAATAACCCAATTAAAAAATGTGCAAATACCTAAATAGACATTTCTCCAAAGAAGACATATAAAAGTTCAACAGGTACATAAAAAGATGCTCAATATCACTAGTCATTAGGAAAACACAATTAGAACCACAATGAAATATCCCCTTGCACCTGTTAGTATGGCCATTGTCAAAAAGACAAGAGATAACGAATGCTGGCCTGCACATGGAGAAAAAGGAACCCAGTTGGTGGGAATGTAAATTGGTACAGTCACTATTAAAAACAGTATAGAGTATCCTTAAAATATTAAAAATAGAACTATCATATGATCCAGCAATTCTACCTCTGGGAATATATCCAAAGGAAATTAAAATACTGACTCAAAAAGATATTTACACCCCCATGTTCATTAGCAACATTGTTTACGAAAGCCAAGATATGGAAACTATGTAAGTGGTCATCGATGGATTAATGAATAAAGAAGTGTGTGTGTGTATATACATATATATTCATATATATACACACATATATGTACACATACACATATATATGCACACATACATACATACATATGCAATGAAGAACTATTCAGCCACAAGAAAATAAAGAAATTCTGCCATTTCCAACGACATGGATGAGTCTTAAAGGCATCACACTTGAAGTGAAATAAGTTAGAAAGAGGAAGACAAAGGTTGTATGATCTCAAATATATGTGGAATTTCAAAAAAAATTCTTTTTAATTTATAAAGAAAGAGATCAGACGTGTGGCCACCAGAGGCAAAGGATGAGGAAGGGCAATTATGGAAGATTATCAAAAGATACAGATTTCCAGTTGTGCAATAAATGAGTATTAGGGATGTAAGGTACAATATGATGACGATAGCTAACACTGCTGTATGATTTTTGGAAAGTTATTAAAAGAGCAAATCCTGAGTTCTCATCATAAGGAGGACTTTTTTTTTTCCTTTTCTTCTTTTTCTTCTTCTTTTTAATTGTGTATATAAGAAGATGAATATTAGCCGAACCGGTTGTGATAATCATTTCACAGTATCAAACCATCATACTGTGTGCCTTAAACTTATCCAGTGCTGTATGTCAACTGGGAAAAAAAAAAAAAAACAGATCATGAGGAAAGCAATCTAGATGTGTATTAGTGCATGTTAAAATCAGTAGATTGTTTCAGTTTATAAGTACAATAAAAGGAAAGTCAATCATAGGTGTTAGCACAAAATTTGAGCTTAGCATGTTACTATGCATATAACAGACATTGGATAAATCCTGAGTTATTCAATAACTCTAGTGACAAACTCCTGACCATTTGGGACAAAGTGGAAAGATAGCTCAATTTGTTAATTTCAGGTAATTATAATTTAATAATAGCCTCTGCACATAAGTTAAAAGCTTGGAATATATGAATTTCTTCAGTCTTGTATCTGAAAATTATAAACAGCAGTAAAGTATGTATTTCAAATATATTTATTAAAATAAAAAGAATTATAATCTTTCTATAAAAACAGATTTATAGGGGCGCCTAGGTGGCTCAGTCGGTTGAGCGTCCGACTTTGGCTCAGGTCATGATCTCACGGTCTGTGAGTTCCAGCCCCGCCTCCGGCTCTGTGCTGACAGCTCAGAGCCTGGAGCCTGTTTCAGATTCTGTGTCTCCCTCTCTCTCTGGCCCTCCCCCGTTCATGCTCTGTCTCTCTCTGTCTCAAAAATAAAATAAAAACGTTAAAAAAATTAAAAACAGATTTATAAGGCATACACTCAAGGGCCCAGTTTATTTCCAAGTATGCTTACCTACAAGTATCACATTATATCCATTATTAAGAAACTTGCTGTTTTTCACTTAATAATGAGGCTCAGAGAAATTTCTTTTTTTTTTTAAATTTTTTTTTTAACGTTTATTTATTTTTGAGACAGAGAGAGACAGAGCATGAACGGGGGAGGGTCAGAGAGAGAGGGAGACACAGAATCGGAAGCAGGCTCCAGGCTCTGAGCTGTCAGCACAGAGCCCGACGCGGGGCTCGAACTCACAGACCATGAGATCGTGACCTGAGCTGCAGTCGGACGCTTAACCAACTGAGCCACCCAAGCGCCCCAGAAATTTCTATATCTGTACATCAAGATATGGACTATGGACTTTCATTATTTATTAAACACATCTTTTTGGTTTTCATTAGTTTTCATTATAATTCATGGTGTTGTAAATATTTCTTTCCCTTACTTTGTATGCACATGCTCATGCACTGAAGAGAAAGAGGGAGAGCGGGAGAAAGAAGAAATAGAGAACTAGAAGTCCAACTCGCACAATAAAATTTATGCATTTTTCTTTTGCGTGGACAATTCTAATTTCCTCAATTTAAATGGAAGATTTCACACTCCCACCAGAAATGTGTGATGATATACATAAACTTCACCACACACTTATTAGCAATTGATAGGATTAATATTTTTATACTTAAAACTATGTTCAGTTGGATGTTTTCTTTTTATTGATTTATTATTTATTTATTTATTTATTTATCTATTTAAGAGAAGAAGAGAGAGACAGAAAATGAGTTGGGGAGAGGGACAGAGTAAGAGGGAAAGAATCTTAAGTAGTATCCATGCGCAGCACAGAGCCCAGATGAAGGGCTTGATTTCGTGACCCTGAGATCATGACCTGACCTGAAATCAAGATACCTATGCTCAACAGACTAAACCACCCGGGCATGCAGATGTTTTCTTTTAATTATATTTTCTAATAGTAATTTTGCTAATAAATGGGAAAATTGTAAATTTCTTATCTCATATCAAGCCATATTAAGTCATATTAGTTTATATATATATATTTTTTTAATTTTTTTTTTTAACATTTATTTATTTTTGAGACAGAGAGAGACAGAGCATGAACAGGGGAGGGTCAGAGAGAGAGGGAGACACAGAATCTGAAACAGGCTCCAGGCTCTGAGCTGTCAGCACAGAGCCGGAGGCGGGGCTCGAACTCACGGACCGTGAGATCATGACCTGAGCCGAAGTCGGACGCTTAACCGACCAAGCCACCCAGGCGCCCCAGTTTATATATATTTTGAGGGTATGTTGTGTTTTTTGCATTATTATTATTATTATTATTATTATCACATTATTTAATATTAGGTTTAAGGCAGTGAAATTTTAGCATGGCAAATCAGGATTTGGAACTCAGGTTTAATAGTGACTTCTTAATCTTAAGTAAATTCTTTACATTTATAAAAGGTCTTGACTTTAACTTTGACTACCCATTCTATTTCTTCTATAGTTTTTAGTCTAGTCAGGTTTCTGCCTCTTGGTCAATTTTGGTGCTTTGTATATTTGTAGGAGTTAACCTGTTATATCTGATTTTAAAATGTATTTTTGTGAAGTTGCTTTATGCCCACTAACTTTTATCTATCATCTATCTATCTATCTATCTATCTGATATTTGTCTATACCTTTACTAAATTGTATTATCTTTGATAGCTTCAACAAAGTTGTGCTTTAATTATTTTATTATGAGTAGGCCTACACTGTTATTGTAAATTTCACTATTTTTACTTTATATCTATTATTTTACCTGAAAATAATTTTGACGATACTTCAGAGATATGGGATGGACAATTCTACTTGCCTTTGATTTCTGAATTATATAGCAGCTTAAAGAATCTTTTTTTGTTTTATTTATAAGTGAATTTGTATGTGAGCATACTTTTAAGACTATGCTTTTGTTGTTTTAGTTTGGATTTATTACATTTTGGTTAAATAATATGAGTATGCATGATTCTTAAGTTTTTGAAACTCATTGGGATTTATTATGTTTTCTAATATATCAAGTTTGAAAATGATGCTTCAGTGGATGTTTATTAATCGTATACTATTTTTCTTTGCTTATTTATTGAATACATGATTTGTCATTCTTTAAAAGAGACTTAATGAAGCTATTAGGATAAATAAAAAATTAAAAATTTTGTCTCGTGTCCAATATTTTTTGCTTTACACATTTCATAAATATATTGTTAAATATAAATGAATACTCATTATTGTTCTGTCTCCTGGGTGGATTTAAACTTTTATTAATGTGAAGTATTACTCTTGTTTCCATTTAAAGTATTATGTCTTCGATTTTATTTTATATTAGATGTATTACAATAGAGTGCTTTAACATTTCCCATGTTATTTTCTTTCATATCTAGGCATAAGACAGTTGTGTCTATAACATTATTTCATGTTCTTGATTAATGTATACCTTTATAAATGAATATAAAAATATAGTATTTTTTAAATTTCCCTCAACAATGTGTTTTGCACCAAATGTTTTGGGGAAGTTTAATTTTTGTTTTCTTCAATTTGTCAATAAATTTTGGAAAAATATATTTCAGAAAATGTCTCTTATTTAGTCTGTGTATTGGAATGTTTGTTTTTCTGCATAGGATGATAGGTTTAAAATAATTCTCTTTCCGGTTGTCATTGTCTTTTAGTAACGATGAAAAATCCTACGCCGAGGATTTTCTGTTGTTGATTTTAAATCTATTTATTTTTGGTGTTTGAAACTTGAGACAGATATGTCTAAATTTGTTTCATTAAAATATGTTGTTGGTTTTTTTTTTTCTTTTTTTTTTTCTTGTTCTTGCTTAAAGCCCTTGTTAGTCCTTTCCATTTTAAAAAGAGTGTATTTCCACAACTCTAGGAAATTTATTCAGCCACGTCTTTATTTTTCTCTGTTCATTTTTTCTGTTATTTATTTTTACTTCTCTTATATAGATCTTGGAACATATGGATCTTTTCATTTTTTCTACTTTTTCTTTAATATATTCTACCACTTTGCCCTTGACACAGCATCCAAATAGAAACTTTCAATGAGACCTTCCAATTTACTAAGTCAGTATTCAATCATGTTTGTTTTGTTTCTTTTTAAAAATAATGTTGTTTTAATTTTTTTAAATACTCTTTATTTGTGTTAGCTGCACGTTTTTATTGAAGATATTGAATACTCAGTTTTTACTATAGCTAAAAACTGCATGATTCTGAAGAAGGAAACTCTGCAGTTAATTGTATTCTACCTACAATAATTGTGCACCCCTCTTAGGCTCAAGAATTTGGGGACTTCTCTACTTTCTCTCTCTAGCCAGAGCCTGCCATGTCAGAGGTCTTGATCCTGAAAGGGTCACTGCTTCTGCATGAGATCCTGAGTCAGATCTGTTTTTTCTCTCTTTGTTTCTGCCTCAGTAGTCTTTGTGGTGGTATGGATTTACATCCTCTCCTGAAAATCTCCAGTCTTGACTATTACAGTAGGAGTTCTGCCTTAGCAGATGGCTCACAGTGTTTAGAAAATGTCTGAGGAAGATTAAGAGTGAAGACTACCCATGATGCCCATGGGCAGCTTCTCAGAATAAAGATCTTAAAAATGCTAACGAATGTCCTTGGAGATTCCATCTTGCTTTTGATTATTACATCATTTAAGATTGTCTCAGAATCTTCCTTGGTGTGGTGTTGATTGTCATTTTCTCTGCTCTTTCTTATCAATTAATCTACCTCATAATTTCCAAGAATTTCTGGAAATATAGGATCTATTGCTTGCATATTATCTGGCTTTCCATCATGATTATGAGTTTACTCTTTAAAAATGTACAGAATCTGTTATATCATTTCAAGGACTTCTTGGGTAAAAAGCAGGAGAGATGGGGCAATTGTGCTATTGGCTTTTCATTAAAAATATAAATATTAATTATTGTATATGCATCCTTCCACTCAATAATAGTCTTTTCTTCATCCTCTTACGTTGTTGTCTTCAGTATCTTTGTGTTTATTTAGATATATGTATTTCATACTTAAGCAACTGTGACATTTAATGCAGCCATTTTTAGTGCCAACTTTTTTTTACTATACACTATGGAAGGAACTTTGTATGAAGACCTTTGATATAAAATAATAGCAAGCAATTAACTTTAGGTACGAATAGAACTGAATTTGAGTTCTAGTTTTTGCAGCTACTAGTTGTGTGACCTTGAAATATTTGTTTATTGTTTCTAAACCTCTGTGGCTGGAGATACACAATTATCATCATCATCATCATCATCATCATCTTTCCATTGTGAGAGTTAAATGGGATAATGATGCAAAACATTTAGAACACCGACACCAGTAAATACTCAATAAATTCTAGTTTATTATTAATAATATTAACAATATCAATATAATAATTTAAATATTGCTTTTTATATTATAGGTTTCAAGTTATTTTACATACATTGATTGATGACTATAAGTTTTTCCAAACCATAACTAGAGTATTATTGAAATGAAATATTATGAGTTTTTAGTGGGCTGGGTCTGGACAGAACTTGTTACTTGACAACAACTCCATGCCACATGAGAAGAATTTACCAAATTACTTTGGTAACTGTAGTGTTTAATGCTGGACTAGTCCATACAGAATGATTGTCAGAACATTCCAGAAGTTTCTGAACATGAATGTCCAAGCTGAGCAAGGTGTCATAAAGAGCTAATAGAAACTGAATTGGAAAGAAAAATCAGAAGACCCACTGTGAGTATATTGTATATAAAAATAACAAAGCTGTTACTGTGAAGAAATTCTTTACAGAATAAGATCATAACTTCTCCTACTCTTGAGGATTATGCTGAAGATAGATGTTAGATGATAGTTATACATACAGATATAGATGTGGATATAGAGAGACACAGGCCTACCTCAGAGATATTTCCAATTCAGTTCCAGACTACCACAATAAAGTGGATATCATAATAAGGTGAGTCAAATGAATTTTTGGTTTCCCAATGCATAGAAAGTTGCGTTTACACTTTACATAGTCTGTTAAGTGTGCAGGAACATTATGTCTAAAAATACAATGCACACACCTTAATGAAAAAATACTTTATTGCTAAAAAATGTTAACCATCACCTGAGCTTATAGTGAATCATAATCACTGATCACAAATCACCATAACAAATATAATAATGATGAAAAATTTTGAAATACTGTGAGAATTACCAAAATGTGACACAGAGACACAAAGTAAGCAAATGCTGTTGAAAAATAATGTCGATAGATTTGCTTGATGTGGGGTTGCCATAAACCTTCGATTTGTAAAAAAAAACAAAAAAACAAAAAAAAAACAATATTGTGAAGCATAAAGAAGCAAAACAATAAAATGAGGTATGCCTGTATATATATATAGATGTAGAGCTATAAAGATATATAGATACAGATGTATTTTCAAATGGAGAGTTAGTATTTACTAGAATTTGTCATGGCTATATATAAACTTACTTAAGCTCTGCTATGAAAAAACTACCAGAATAATAGTCAGGATTGCTATCAATTTTAGATTTGAATCCTCTTTGAACTGAGTAACTACCTGATGTCAGGGCTTCTGTTGTTTTATCAACAAGTCAGGTATGGGGCTATCTTACAGAGATGTTGTAAAATGAAATTAATGACAGTTCTCAAAGCATCACACACTTAAAGTTGAATTTTTTCTGTCTCCTTTTAAATGCCCCCACGAAGCTGAACACCTTGATGTTGACTTAACCTCCATACCTCTCTAGATCTACCTTCTGTCCCCCCATTCAGCCTTCACCCTACTTGCTCACTCTGCCTTCATCTCGCGCGTAGGTTTCCATAATAGACTCAACAATGATCCTTAGTCTTGTTTCCTGTCTTCCACCCCACCCAAATGACAGCAAGAGTTATCTTTCTAAAATGGAGATGGTAATTTAAATTGTATGATATATCTCTAACCCACCTTCTGGTTTGATCTCCCACCACTCATGCCATGTTCTATCCGCATTAGTTGCACTGGATTGCAACCCAACATGGGAATGCCCCATGTAGTTTCACCATGTCTGCTTGTATGCTATTTCCTCTCCCCGGAATAATCTTTTTTTTTTTTTTCCCCTTCCTAGTCTGAAAAAAAATCCTATCAATCCATAAAGTTAACTCATATAGCTCCTTCTTTGGGATTCTTTTACTTTTAGTTCATGTATTTGCACAGGGTCATAGCCCATTGCATTGACACTATCTCATCTGTTAGGTGGCTCATTTCCACTATGAAGCCAGAGATTCTATATTTTTAATTTTGAATTCCAAGTACTTTGTACAATATGTAGTTGAATGTGTGAGTACTTAAATTATTTGAATTGCACAGTCCTACAAATCAGAGTGCTCCTTATTTTATTAACTGTATCAATGAGTATATTCTGGCTGGTTGGGAAATTTTAACACTCTATTTTCTGTCTAATGTGCTTGTGGTTCATCTGGTTGCACTTGCCTTAGATCTGTACTAATATATTTAGCATTATTACATTTTAAGGGAAAATATATAACCACTTTCACATTTAACACTAGTGTTGAAGGATTTTTTTTTACCTCAATACCTGGGGTTTGTTGTCTCACCACTTCAAAGAATAAAGAGGTAGGCACCAGATGAGCAGCAGGCAAAAGTTAAAAAAGAGTGTAAGATTATAAAGGAGTATAATATTAGAAAGTAAGAATATTGGGGCGCCTGGGTGACTTAGTCAGTTAAGCATCCAACTTCCGCTCATGGCTTGTGAGTTCAAGCCCCGCATCGGGCTCTGTGCTGACAACTCAGAGCCTGGAGCCTGTTTCAGATTCTGTATCTCCCTCTCTCTCTGCCCCAACCCGGCTCACATTCTGTCCCTTCTCAAAATTAAATAAACATTAAAAAATTTTTTAATAAAAAAACGTAAGAATATTAGGAAAGCTCTCTTTACAGAGAGGGGACATTCAAAAGTGAATGCTTGCAGACTATAGGTAACGGTCCTTGTTTTATAAGGTTCTGATCACCACCCCTCCCTTTCCCCCTCTTACTTCTCAGATCCTACCCTTACTGACTTGATAACTCTAGGTGCTGTGTTGTCCATTCTTTATTGGCTTATTTCCATTGTATGAGGGGTGGTCTATGGCCACATCCATTCCTTGTGGGTCATACTTTTATGGTCTATTTATTTTTAGTCAGGTCTTTTGTCAAATTCCTAAGGGAAACCTGGGGGGAGTAGGTGGTGTCTGTTACATTCTTTTTTTTTTTTTTTTTTAACATTTATTCATCTTTGAGAGACAGAAAAAGACAGAGCGTGAGTGGGGGAGCAGCAGAGAGGGAGACACAGAATCTGAAGCAGGCTCCAGGCTCTGAGCTGTCAGTAAAGAGCCCGATTCGGGGCTGGAACCCATGGGCTGCGAGATCGTGACCTGAACCAAAGTCAGACGCTCAACCGATTGAACCACCCAGGCGCCCCTGTCTGTTACATTCTTAAGAGGAACCTTAGGCTCAAAGAAGTTTGCTTGCTGTGGTCAGAAGCCCCCCCCCCCCCAGCATTGTTCCAAAATATATGTTTTTCCACACTGAGGGAACTCAGGTCCTAATCTTTCCCTCTCTGCCTACTAAATTCTATCTTTTCCCATAATACTAGCATTCTTGATATCTCCCTGCCGCCTTTGTTCTTTTCTCATGTGGTGCTTTGGTTCTAAAACAAAGTGTGAATAATAACATTTGAGAAGTAACATGCTGGTGTTGTCTTATGAAAGAGTGCTAAGCTGGTGAAAATAAGAAGGCTCTTATTTGTAGCTGCTATCTTTCACAAAGCAATTATCTAACATCAATCACTTGGCTAATAGGAAGGTACCTTTCAATCATTAACTTTCTTTCAAAGGATATGACTTCCTAACAGCTGCGAAGACAATTAGAAACAAGAAGTCTACTTAGAAATTGTAGAGCAAGGACAGACAAATCTATACTGCAGAAATTCAGAACGTATGTTCATTTCTTCCTCACATTCACACAGCCTATCATTCACAGCAAGAATTCATTTGAAGGACAGCAAGGTCTTGCTATAAAGTTACATAATAATCTTCTGAGGCTATTGTGATATGCTCCTTTATTTATTTCTAAATTTTTACCACCAGAAAACTAGAAGTTCCAAACGAGATTTTTTTTAATGGCAGAAGGAAATGATGATAGACAAAACATATGTTTGCATAACTTTGTGAATAGCAAGAACCAGAATTTCGCTACCAATCACAGGGTTATCATAAATTGCATCTGCTAAATCCAGACCTTACACTTAACACATGTGAAGATGTACACAGCAAGCTTATGCCTCTTCGCCATGCAGAGAAGACAAATTCACATAGCCTGTTTTGTGTCTGTCTCAACCTATTAATAACCACTGTTGTGGCTTGACTAGACCCTGTGATTTTTATTATGACTGCAAGAACTCCTCAGCAATAATCATTAGCTTGGGGGTGGGGGAGGGGGAGGAAAGGTGGTATTTCTTCTAAGTAAGTCTGGAAAATTGCTTGGCACACCTGGAGCCAGACAGCCAGGTCACATGGAGAGAGAGCGAGTACGTGTACCTGGGGTCTGTGTTTATTGGGGCTGAGGGTGGGGACCTAGGGTTTCCAGGGCTCAATCTTTATCGGTGAATTTAAAATAGAAGATTGGGAATTTAAAGTGTGGAAAGAGAAAAACAAGCAGCCCAAATGGTCACTTTTTGAAAGCAACTATGATCTCTAAGACAGAGGAGATGCAGAGTGGCCTGGCTCTTTATCTAGTCACATGTCTGGCAGTGTGTTTGGGATAGCCAGGTTTGAAGTGGGTGCTTCTTTGAAGTGAATGAACAATCAAACTTAAGTCAGACACTCACATTATAAAAAGAAAAGATGGGGGCACCTGGGTGGCTCAGTCAGTTAAGTGTCTGACTTCTGCACAGGTCATGATCTCATAGTCTGTGAGTTCGAGCCCCACCTTGGGCTCTGTGCTGACAGTTCAGAGCCTGGAACCTGATTCGAATTTTGTGTCCTCCTCTCTCTTTGCCCCTCTGCTTGCACTCTGTCTCTCTCTGTTTCTCTAAAAATACATAAACATTTTTAAAAAAATCAAAAAGAAGAGGTGGGACAGCACTTGATCTAGTGGTTGTGAGTTCAAGCCCCACGTTGTTGTATGTAACAGCCATTGCTTCAATAACAACGACAACAACAACAGAATCCTAAAAAGAAAAGACAAGAAAAGAAAAAAGAAAAACCAATGTCAGGGCTTATGCTACAATCAGAAAGCCTGAAATTGAAATCACATTAAGATAATCAACACTGAAAATGCTGTAAGGAAGTTAGTAGGCTTATTTATTTATTTATTTATTTGTAAGATGAAACAACAATATTTTGGAAGACAATTTTGAACTTAAATAGAATGGTATTTACATAAAAAGGTGTAGCATTTATTTTTTATTTTTTAAAAGTATTTATTTTGAGAAAGAGAGAACACGAGCGATGGAGGGGCAGAGAGAGACAGAAACAGAATCCCAAGCAAGCTCACTGCTGCCAATGAAGATCCCGACACGGGGCTGGAACTCATGAAGCATGAGATCATTACCTGAGTAGAGATCAAGAGTAGAACACTTAACCGACTGAGCCATCCAGGGTACCCAAGGTGTAGTATTTAAAAACGTGGACTCAGAAGTTCCAGAAAACTCTTTCCAAATCTATGGTCTATCATGTACTGGCCACATACACTGGGTAAGGTACTTAGCTTCTCTGGGCACTAGTTTCCTATTGTGCAGAGGAATGCTAGGTTTTGGATTATAACCATAGGTATTGGGTTATGGTGAAGATTGATTAAGGGAATTCATCTAAAGTAGTTAGCACCATGTCTTGTACATTATAAATTCTCAATAAATCATAGCCATTTGTAAAAAAATAAATAACGACATTTTTTAAAAAGATTTTTTAATGTTTATTTATTTTTGAGAGACACAGAAACAGAATATGAATGGGTTAGGGGCAGAGAGAGAGGGAGACACAGAAGCAGAAGCAGGCTCCAGAAGCAGAAGCAGGCCTGATGCAGGGCTTGAACTCATGAGCTGTGAAATCATGATCTGAGCCAAAGTCGGACGCTCAACTGACTGAGCCACCCATGTGCCCCTAAATAATGACATTTTTACAACATGGCTAGAATTGTATTTGGCTGACTCTTTTCATTTCCATCACAACTTAAGAAAGCATACTATATTTATTTTATCAGTTATAGATACATAAAAATAACACACATACAAGGAAACAGATACATATGCATGCACATATATATATATATGTATATATATATGTATGTATATATATATGTATGTATGTATGTCAGTTATATACTTACATGTGTATCAGACAAGTTGAACTTGAGAAGAAATAGTGTATTATAGAGAAAGGAGATTTATAAGTATATCACAAATATCTAAATTATTACACTTTAAAAATGAAAATATTTTATTTCCTCTACTTATATGAACAATTTAGGCAGTATGTAAAGAATTAAGCTAGTAGCTTTACCCATACAATTCAGAAATGTTCACTGTCAACATTTGCTAAATAACCTCCTAGGTGTTTTCTTATGAATATGCAAATACACATATGTTTTTAATGCTGGGTCATTGCTGTTCATACTGTTTCATAAAATTTTTCATTTAAAGGTATGTCCTCAACTTCAAAATATTAATTTATTTAATTAAGAGAAATTTTTCCATTTTGTCATCATTAGTATTTATTACACTACCAAGTATATAGTAGGTGTTCAATAAATATTTTTTACACTACCAAGTATATAGTAGGTGTTCAATAAATATTTTTTCCAATAAATAATTGTTAAGTAGGGGCACCTGGGTGGCTCAGTCGGTTAAGCATCCAACTTCAGCTCAGGTCATGATCTCGTTCGTGGTCCGTGAGTTTGAGCCCCACGTAGGGCTCTGTACTGACACCTCAGAGCCTGGAGCCTATTTCAGATTCTATGTCTTCCTCTCTCTCTGACCCTCTCCCATTCATGCTCTGTCTCTCTCTGTCTCAAAAATAAATAAACGTTAAAAAAATTTTAAAAAGTAAAAAATAAAAAAGTAATTGTTAAGCAAATGAACACCTAAATATTGGCATCATCACGTCTGAGGATGAACAAATGTCTGTATTATTTTAATAAGCTAATTTAAATAAATTCTATTGATGTACATTTATCTAAGTGACCCATCCTTGTGGAACATTTAGGTTGTCTCTATATTTTGTCTATTTTAAATAACACCATGCTAACACATTAGTACATTAGTACATGGTAACTAATTAGTACATAATTAGTATAGTACATTAATCTACATACACTTCACTTGGCCAACACCAGAAATGGAGATGAGAAAGCTGTTGCACCAACTGCCAACCACAGTTTCCCATCACTTAACTACACTTCGCAATCTAAAGATCAAGAAGTAACCACCAGAACCATTGGCTCCAAAGTCACTACACGCTTACTTGCCAAGTGGAGGCCTTGCCTCTTGTATCCTCCTCTTTATCTACATCTGTCTGTCTCTGTTTCTCTCTGATCTTTCCTCGCTCTTCCTTATTTTAATTCAGTTTTCAATTCAGATCTCATATGAACACATCTGCTGATAGAAATCTAAATCACACATAGCTGTATGAGAATTCAGCTGCTGTGAATTCAGGGGCTCTATTTCTTTGCTTGCTAATCTCTGCAGTACAGGAAATTACATGGGAAAGAGGTTAGGATGGATGATGGATAAACTAGAATATTGAATATGTACACCCTCTGGCTCTGGCTCTCTGCCTTAACCTCCAATAGGAAATATTGTTATGTTTTCCTCGATTTTCTACAAGATACTTCCAGTAACTCTCTTCTGGTCTCTGGAAAGGCATTTTCTGTTACCATCTGATATCTTACTTCAACTCAGTTCAATCTGCACTGCGTGCCTCAGACACTCCAAGTTGTTGAGATGCCATTGCCTGGTACAATGATGAAATTATGGAAATTTATTTCTCTTCAGCTATGCTTTCTCAGAGAGCATAGAAAGAATGTTCTCTTCAGTTCTCTTCTGGGTGCCTGGGTGGATCAGTCAGTTAAGCGTCTGACTTCAGCTCAGGTTGTGATCTCCTGGTTCATGGGTTCAAGCCCCACTTCAGGCTCTGTGCTGACAGTTCCGAGCCTGGAGCCTGCTTAGGATCCTGTGTCTCCCTCTCTGTCTCCCTCTCCCCTGCTAATGCTTTGTCTCTCTCTCTCTCTCAAATATTAAATAAAACATTAAAAAAATTAAAAAAAAAAACCCAATATACAGCTTTTCTCTCTGAAGTTCCTTATTTTGAAGCTGATCTGAATGTCTTGAATTAAAAGGTCACTTAGTGCATTTAAAATGACATGTTAAATAAAAACTACATTTAGATCAAGATTTCTCAATCTTGGTGTTATTGACATTTTGAAGAAGAAAATTACTCGTTGTGCAGAGTATCCTGTGTGAAACATTTATCCGCATCCTTGCCTCTACCCGGAAGAGAGTAGTAGCAAACCCATTAGGGACCAAAGTTGTCTCCAGACATTGCGAAATGTCCCCTGAAAGTTGTCATTGCACTTGATGAGAAGCGCTGCCTTATGTGTTGTTTTTAGTGTTTACACTAGGTGATTAGACAGCACATTTACAAAGCCGTGAGTTCTAGAGCAGTCTGTAGTTAACACAGTATTCAGACTTAAGCAATCTTTTTTTAAATTGTTATTTATTTATTTTAAGTGTATTTATTTATTTATTTTAAGAAAGAGAGACAGAGAGGCAGGGAGGGGCAGAGAGAGAGAATCCAAGAAGGCTCCACAATGTCAGTGCAGAGCCTGATGCAAGGCTCATACTCATGAACTGTGAGCCCATGACCTGAGCCGAAATCAAGAGTCACCTGCTTAACTGACTGAGCCACCTAGGCACCTCAAGACATAAACAATCTTACTGAATCTTTGGCTCACGTTTTTATTTGTGAAAATATTATAACCTAAAGGAATTGATAGTGAGGGTAAAAATGTATAAGTATGTTTGGATGCACTTACTTCCCTCTTCCCTTTTGCTTCATGACTATTAATCCTGGTCTAGATTTAAGAAAGTAAATGAGTGTTAGAAGGAAGCCTCACCACTTAACAAAATGCATAATACAGAGTGTTATTTTCATTTGGGGAAAGAATGGTGACTACTAGTTACGCTGTTTAAAAACAAGCATATATTTACTTATATGTAATATATTTATAATTTATATTTAATATATATAATTTATGCAATGTTTATATATATTTCCTAACTGATGAGTTGGAGTAATGATATCCAACCTAAGGAATAAAATCAGTTTAGATAACATTGTGTTTAGAAATTTGATCTCTCATTAGAGGGGACACAAAGAGGAAGGAACTGCATGTAAAATAATGGTCAGACATGCATTTGTAGAGAAGTCATATATATAACTAAAATATTTGTGTACTTTTGCATTAAAGTGCAATAGATTTGTTTACAAATAGAGATAGAATTACAAGTTCTTTATATTCATGGCATATTTTCAAATATTACTAAATATAATAGTTTTAATGATATTTTATTTTAAATTTTAGACTTGATTCAGAGCTTATCAACAGTAAGATTCTAAGGCAAAGTAGATACTGTAACTTGTTAAAAGTCAGGGTTACAGAAATTATTTTTCATAAATCATTTTTTATGATATGAAATAACTTCAGAAATTTTATCATTTTTCCTAAAAATTGATGAGTCACAAAGTTAAATTGATTATTTATTAAACATAGTAAAATGCTATGGTATTTTGGTAAATATAATTTCAATTTTTGTTTAGGTTTAATTATGAAGCAAAGCGGGAGACATTTTTGTTTTGTTTTGTTTTTAGTTTTTATTTCAATTCCAGTTAGTTAACAATGTTAGTTTCAAGTATACAGTATAGTGATTCAACAATTCCATCCAACGCTCTACATGCACTCCTTAATCCCCATCAGCTTTTTCCCCCACCCCCCCAATAATCTACCCCTTGTCTAACCATTAGTTTGTTCTCTATAATTAAATGTCTGTTTCTTAGCTTGTCTCTCTCTCTCCTTTTTTCCCCTTTACTTATTTGTTTTGTTTCTTAAATTTAACATATGAGTGAAATCATATGGTATTTCTTTCTCTGACAAATTTATTTCACTTAGCATTATACTCTTTAGCTCCATCCTGCAAATGAGAAGATTTTATTCCATTTTAAGGCTGAATTACATTCCATCGTGTGTGTGTGTGTGTATCACATCTTTTTTTTTTTTTTAGTTTTTATTTAAATTTCAGTTAGTTAGCAATACCACATCTTCTTTATCCATTCATCAATCAATGGATATTTGGGCTGCTTAAAGTGGGAAATATTTTTTTAATGTTTATTTATTTTGAGAGGAAAAGAGAAAAAGTACATGTGTGCATATAGGGGAGGAGCAGAGAGAGAGATGGAGAGAGAGAGTCCCAAGCAGGCCTCACATTCAGCATGGACTCATACCCGGAGCTCGATCTTATGACCATGAGATTATGACCTAAGAGGAAATCAAGATTAGAACGCTTAACCAACTAAGCCACCCAGGCACTCTGTGTGGCAAATATTTTTGATGCATTATTTTTGTTTGATATTTGGAAGTTTTTGTAAAATATCAAGAATTTATCTATTTAAAAAAATAATACATGGGGCACCTGGGTGATTGACTTGGTTAAGTGTCTGACTTCGGCTGAGGTCATAATCTCACAGTTCATGGGTTCAAGTCTGGCCTCAGGCTCTGTGCTGACAGCTCAGAGCCTAAAGTCTGCTTTGAATTATGTTTCTCCCTCTCTCTCTGTCCCTCCTTGGCTCGCATTCTGTCTTTCTGTCTCAAAAATGAATAAACATTAAAAAAAAATTTTAAATACATGAATGAATAAAACTGTATTTAGGTTGCATTTTCTAAGACACGAATTTCTCTTACCAATTTATTTTCTGGGAAATTCTCAAAAGAAGAAAAAAAATGAAAAAAAAATATGCAAGATATTTCCAGAAAGATAAACACAAAAAATCCAGAAACCCTCTGCATTTAGTATCTTTTCCATTCAGCTTTACTATATTTGTACATTCTTGATTGGATTGGGGGGGGGAATGAGGTATTATTCAAATGTTTTTGTCATATTATTTGACCTCAAAGTTATACAGACAAATATAAAAGAATGGGATGCCTGGGTGGTTCAGTCGGTTAAGCATCCGACTTTGGCTCAGGTCATGATCTCCCGGGGGTTTAAACCCCGCATTGGGCTCTGTGCTGACAGCTCAGACCCTGGAGGCTACTTTGGATTCTGTGTCTCCCTCTCTCTCTGCCCTTCCCCTGCTTTCACTCTGTCTGTCTGTCTCTCTCTCTCAAAATAAATATAAAAAAAAAAGTTTTCAATTTAAGAGATGTTCAAAGTTGTTACCAACTCTGTGTAACAATTGGTGTTTAAGAGCGTCACAGAATTTTACACTTCCCATTACTTCTAGTAAACTTTCATAATTGTTTCATAGGATTTGCTTTATACTTAAGTTCTTGTCATTTTTAAACCATAAAAATAAGTGGAACATGTAAACACAATAAAAGTCATTTTTCTAACAACACCTGAAATTACTCATTTTTATCTTGTATGAATCGCTTAGTATAATGACTTTTCTATGACATCAGATTAAAGGATTCTCTGCTTCTCTGAAGTAACAGATAGGAATGAACAAATGAATTCACCAGTCATTTCATTTAACAGGTTTCATTTTCTACCTTCAATTGGAAAGAGACATCTGCTGTATTTTTCTTTTATAATCATATGACCAGTATTTCCATCCCATAGTGTCTTTCACAACTTTTATCCACTTCTACTTCTGTCTTTTTAAATGTTTGCAAATAATACTTTAAAGTACTAAACAGGGGCGACTGGGTGGCTCAGTCGGTTGAGCGTCTGACTTCGGCTCAGGTCATGATCTCGCAGTTGATGAGTTCAAGCCCCGCGTCGGGCTCTGTGCTGCCAGCTCAGAGCCCAGAGCCTTCTTCAGATTCTGAGTCTCCCTCTCTCTCTGCCCCTTCCCTGCTCATGCTCTGTCTCTCTCTGTCTCAAAAATAAATAAACTTAAAAAAAATTTTTAAAAAGGAGCTAAACAGTTCTTTAAATGCAAAAGTAGGATTTTGAAATATAATTATATATTTATTTGTTTCCATAAGGACTGAAGAAAATCCTGCTTGTTCATACATATGAAATTATTACCTCTCCTTATAACCAGAGTAATAATAACACCTAGATCTTTCAAGCAACATCCATACCTGCAACATACCACTCACTCATTCATTTATTCTTTATTCTAACAGAGGTTTATTGAACCAGTACTCCAGTGATGGACATCAATAGTCACCAAGAGTGGAAAATACCTACTTTAGTTGACCTTATGTTCTAGTGCGAGGAGGCAGGTGACACACAAAAATTAGTACATGAAATATACTTGTCTAATGGTAATTGCCTGAAGAAAATAACATAGGTTAATGGAATAGAGAGTGACTCATCAAAAAATAATATTTCGTTTAAAAAATAAAAGTGAAAACTCCTCCAACTGAGTCTCCATTTGGCACGTAAGATAAGAAAACAGAATATAGTCAAAGAATTAGAAATAATATATGCATAGTGTAGGCAAAACAGAACTGTTATCGCATTTTCAATCTAATTTGCTATGGGAGAAATTCAGTTTTAAAATTTTCAGGCTTAAATCACACATATACTCTAAGGAAACTAAATTGTATATGTAAAGGAGGATTAAGCTGAAAAATAGTGAAGCTGTACAACTGAGAGTCTCTGCCTTATACTAACTACACACTAATTGTGTGATTGTCTTCTGTGGAGATTGTGCTTTTGTGATGGAAGAGTGCAAATTAATAAAGAAAAGAAATTCACAAGTTAACATTTCTATCCAGTGTGGGACCCAAGGAATTTAACAAAAATCCCCTACCCCTGGACAAGCAGAGCAAGACTAACTCCATTTTGTGCTACACCCACCATCTCATGTATAACCCCCACATGACCTGCTTATTGCTTAAGACACTCCCCCACCCTAGTCAAGCCGCTGAACACACCCTTACTGGAAACCGGCTCATACAGGAATGCGGAACCCCTAACCGCCAAAGAATGTAAACCCCGCCTTTTGCCCGCCAAACTTGCAAGCCAATTCTGACCAGAGTGATAGGCTAGTTCAAACAGTTACTATAGGGTAAATTGTAATTCAATTGGCCACCTGCGTGTGGACTGACATGAATGTGCAACTTTCTGTGTGTGTTACAATCTCATTGGCCACTGGCCCCCGTAAAACTGCTACGTCTCTTAACCTAGGGGTCCAAGTCCCTGCTCCGCTGTGTCAGGTATACTTGGGCCCAAGCTCGAGCATGCAAATAAATCCTCGTGCGTTTGCATCGGTATCGACTCCTTGGTGGTCACTCGGATTCGAAATCGGGGGCATTACACCAGAAAATATTTTTACCTCCAACCAGCTATTTCCTCTTCCTAGAATTGTCTACCTGACTCCACCACCAGCTTACCCATTCACGGCTTTGACTAATTTACTCCCAAACTCATTGCCGTTTAGAGAAAACTCCCAGGAAATATTTTTCCCATCATCCAAACTGGGTCTAGGCTCATATTTAACTCTCATAATGTCACATAGATTTTTTCATCATTAGAGTCAGGCTTCTGCTTGTATCTTTATTTGTGTGACTCCTACTGTCTACTCCTTCCTCCACATTGGGCAACTGGAAGAAACCTGATGACTTTGAGGTAGCCGCATTTACCTTTAGATTAATATTGACAAGTAAAAAAAATTAAAAAAAAGTTTTAAAACTTTCAGAAGAAAACATACACACACACATGCACACACACACACGCGCGCACACACACACACTCAATAGAGTAAAATTTCCTAAAAGTACTTACTTCCTCTCAAAATAATTTCAATTTCTTCTCCCTGACAATTGCTAAATCTGTCTCTTGATATTGGTCAGTTTTAAAATAGCACATAGGAATTGTCTCTCTTTTTCATAATCACTATTCTTTTTCTACTTTTCTCCATTTCCCACCTCTCTTCACACACAAAAAAAATTAGCTTTTTGAAATATTTATTTCCATTTACCACCCTGACCTACAGCAGGACACAGCAGCCAAAAAACCCAAAGAAAGGATCTCCTCTCCTGGACCCCCAGGAGCAAGGTTTTGGCGGCAACAATACACTCCTTGAGGGCAGAGGTCATATCTATTTCCCCCCTCATTCTTCCCCATTACCCAGCACAGTGCTGGACCCAGAAAAGTCACATAGTAAGTGTCTAATAACTATTCATGAATGAATGTGTAAAAATGGAATCAATTGACATTGAAGAGACCCAGTTTTGTGGGAAGAGCCATTTGCTTTTGCTTCATCATTGTTCTTTTGAATCAGAATATGGAAAAGATAAAAGATAAGAAGGATTAAAGAAAAAAAAAAGGCAGTTGAGAAGTCTCCATTTGAAATTCAAATTCCCCTTTAGAGACATATAGAGCCAAGGCCATTTTAACTAATAGTAATTATTAGTGCTAGACCTAAAGCCTTTTAATTTCCTACAAACATTACCTGAGAAATGATGAAAGCACATAAGATTGCTCCCAAAATACTTAAAAAAATTCTGACAGTTATCAGTGTATTGCTTCTCAGCTCCAAATTCACTCTTCAATACCTGTTCTGTAATAATGACAGAATTCTGTAAAACATTTCTCTTTCACAGTGAGCATGATGTTAAGCCTTCTCAGGAAGGGTCTGGAGGGATGTTGCAAGAGGGGCTTCCCTTGGTTCTGGCCACAGGACTGTTCCTCAGCAATACAAATGTGAAAATGTTTGCTTGTACTTTCCTATAGCCACATACCTACAATGCGAGGTCCCGGGGCAGTGGGCTTCTGCCTGGCTTAATGATCACCTCCCTTTGGGCAAGTACGATTTTTTTTTTAATTTTTTTTTTTTTTATCGTTTATTTATTTTTGAGACAGAGAGAAACAGAGCATGAACGGGGGAGGGGCAGAGAGAGAGGGAGACACAGAATCAGAAGCAGGCTCCAGGCTCTGAGCCATCAGCCCAGAGCCCGATGCGGGGCTCGAACTCGCGGACCGCGAGATCGTGACCTGAGCTGAAGTCGGATGCTTAACCGACTGAGCCACCCAGGCGCCCCCTTTTTTTTTTTTTTTAATTTTTTTTTTAATCGTTTATTTATTTTTTAGACAGAGAGACGGGCAAGTACTATTTCCTGGAGGGTTGCTTTCTACTTTTGTGACAGTGCACCAGCTCTCATGCTGTTAACCGTACAGTGACATGTAACCAACCATCTCCAGTTAAGTTTGAACTCCAACCAAGGGGAGGGGACTCCACTTTCAAGTTTCTTCTTCCCTGGGTTCTTTCCTTCAGCCCTAGCATTGGTTTTTTCCAAAGATGTGCACTAATTACCAAGAAATCACAGCCAAACAGAAATTGAACAAACTATTTATAACCAGTGATTTTCAAAAATCACCATTCTGTTTTAAATTTATTTTTTAAAGAAATGTGTAAAAGAAGATGTTGAATTTTTAATATTTTTCTATGTTTTAATTGATAGGCCTCCAAACTAAGAGTCCCACAGATATCTACCAAGATATTAAAACTGACTTGGTCAGAATAAAAATGAACCAAAGTTAAATGATAAAACCACGTTGCAATAATTTCTTGTTTGTTAATAACTGTCATTACAAAAGAACTGCTTACATATGATGGCTATGTCTATGGCTATGAACTTTTCCCTATTTAAATGATGCAGACTATCCTTCATAGAAGGAGAAAAACAGGGTCAAAATTCTGTTGGTGATTGACAACAGCAGTAACCATTTCAATGTTATCACTTGATATCTTTCTTTACATATGCTCTCCACATATCTAGCTTCATACTTTCTAAAGTTTGGATTAAAACTGCTAATGTTTAATTTTACAAGTGTTTAAATGGCCGAATCTGAGGTTGTGACTATGTCTCTCAGTCATCTGGGCTTGAAGAAACTGTCATGTCTCCAAGGACTTCCTGATAAATCATTGAAAAACGTTCCTTGAAATGGAAGGTAGTTTCACATCGAAGGATTCAGCAACTCGAAATATGTCATGAAAACATTTTTATTTAATTTTCAGAATTTATACTTCAGGAGAATGACTAATTCATTATACTATTTCCTGACGCCTGTTAGTCCCTTGAAATCTATTTCTCTGCCTGGTTCTTCCAAGTCTTAGTTCATCAAAAATGTGAAACTTTGTAGGAAAGTTCATCTTGCAGTATTGCAGAACAAGTGTATTTACTTCCTCTTCTCTCTCTTTTTTTTTTTAACATTTATTTATTTTTGAGACAGAGAGAAACACAGCATGAACGGGGGAGGGGCAGAGAGAGAGGGAGACACAGAATCGGAAGCAGGCTCCAGGCTCTGAGCCATCAGCCCAGAGCCCGATGCGGGGCTCGAACTCGCGGACTGCGAGATCGCGACCTGAGCCGAAGTCAGACGCTCAACCGACTGAGCCACCCAGGCGCCCCTCCTCTTCTCTTTTTTAGAAAACACTAATTATTATTATTTTTCATTTTTTATTCTGGTAAAATATATATAACCTCAAATGTACCATTTTAATCACATTAGGCGTGTAGGTCCAGGGGCATTAAGTAGATTCACACCACTGTACAACCATCACCTCCATCCGTCGCCAGCATGTGTTCATCTGAAACCATCCACCAAAAAGTTGCAAACTGAAACCCTGTAGCCATGAAACGATCGCTCCCCATTCCATTCCTTTCCTCTCTAATGCTATTTTCCAAACTATATTTTTCCACTCAATAAACAGCCGCAGGCATCCCTCCATGACAAGAGACGTCCATGGCAGTACATCGCATATGAAATTTTATATACTTCCTGGTGAACCATTCGTCCCGAGCTCCCTTCCGTCAGAGCACTTAAACAGTGTTTTATAAAGCCATATGTTCACTTGCCTGTCATCCTAGAGAGTTTTGAACTTCGCAAATCTAGAGTGCAAGTCTTCATCGAATGTTTATCTTTGGCCAAGCATGGTGTCTGATTTGCAGTAAATGATCAATTAGTGTGTATTGAGTGGATAACTCGGTGAATGAAGGAGGAATGCCAGCTCCTTGGACTGAGGAACAAAAGGTACCGTAGCTGCAGATTCTGGGCAATCATCCCCAAGACATAAATTGCACCAATATGTTTTAGTTAGAGAATACCTAAAGCCAAGGATTTCAGAGTGTATACTATGGTTTCTGAGATATATTGATTTCTCTTTAAATTTATGATGAGCTCTCTGAATCCATGACTTCACTTGCCAGTGTGTCGTAGTTTCAAACTGTACTTGTAGAAATATGTCACTTTGTGCTTATGTTAATATAATTGTTTCTAAAGGACCAATTTTGACAGAACTTATAAATAGTAAATTGCAAACATAGTTTTAGCTGTTTTATTTGTTCAAAAGACAATAGCATTCATTAATAGTGAATTCAATAACAGAGGTCAAGAGCCAGTTATGTATAAGTGAAGAGATCAATCAGAGAAGTGGAAAACAGAAATAATTGGCTTATAAAGAACGTCTGAGAGCATGAAAGTGCATACAATCATTTCTAGTAAACAAATCTGGCTGAAGCAGCAGCTTTGATTCCCTTCTCTTTATCTTTTGTGTATCCACTTTAGGGGTTTGCTTTGTGTTTATTTGTGAGGCTTGCATAAAACATCTTACAGATAGAACTGGCTATTTTAAGCACAGCCGGGCCATGGGCTGACAACCTCTTTTACTTTCACAATGGCATTCTCCTCCAGGCCCGCAGATTCAGGCCAGCTTTCTGCATTTGCTCACTAGCTGTCTGCAAAATCTTGCTCTTGCCACCATTGGGAGAGTGCAAAGGAAACTGCTCATAGGGAGGGATAGAGAGAGTAAGTGAGGTGCCTGCAGTGCTGGGGGTGTCTGTGGGCCACTGGGGGTGGGTATCGACAGTGAATTGAGGACAGGGCCCTCTATGGGGTTCTTGATGCAGTTAGTGGGATCTGCTTCCCTTTAATCTGCTGTGCTCTGAGCCTTGACTGCTGTGCTCATGAATCAGTATTCTGGATGAGGTAAAAGAGAAATGGGTCTCTTTGGTAGTGTCATGCACAGCAGTGAAACAACACACTCTCACACACTCATTCACATGCTCTCACTGTCCCCTGTGGGAGGAATCACGGGCTGAGAAGGGTTTGCTGGCACTGAGCTGTACTACCTTGGGGGTAAGATAATGTAGATGAAGTCCAACTGTTTCTCTTGTCTTCTCCAATATATCTAATTTTGGTTTTTCTGTTCCAGGAGTATGGTAGAACTGCTTCCTTGGAATCCTGAACTCCCAAAAAGGCTCTCTTATCCATGGGTGATTCTCTAAGTCAGTGTTCTCCAAGAGCACCTGGATTGTGGCCAAGTGGGGTGGAGTCAGTTTATAGGTACTTCAGGGTCTAGAGCCATAACCAAGGTCTGTATACTTATACCCACACACCAGTGCGTAAGTCTCCCCTGGATCTCTTTATGTAAGTTGCTGATGACAGAATTCAATCTAAAACAGGGGGTTAGTGAAGTTCTCTGGGTTTATGCAGTTGTTTCTGGGTCTACTGTTGAGACTTCAGTGGGTGAGTCAGCTACCTGGGTGTAGGCCTGTCTTCTTAAAATGGCCCTCCTCATTTCTGGACGGCCCTATGGTTTCATAATTTCTTACACGGATCCCATAGCTGCCCCAAAGCACTTTTGAGAGAACATGGATGCCAAACTGGTGCTGTGGGGGGAAGGGGTATGAACAAGGATGCCTATTTGGAACCTTGTTAGCATCACGCCAGTTCTTCTCTTGTTGTCGACATTCATCCAGCTTTACGTGTCAAATGTGCCTCAGAGTGTGGTTTTATCTTTTATCTGACTTGCCACTGATGTCTGTGGGAGACAGATATTCCCTGCAACACAAAGCAGACTACATTTGCACTTGACATCCAAGTGGGGAGTATCTGCTGCTTTTGGCCACAGTTTGGGTTCCCTCTTCTTCACGTCCTCATTAACAGTGCAGCATCTTTGAGGGAAGGGACACTGAGGTGTCTTTCTATTTGTATAGGATTGTCCAGATCTCCAAACCTTTGATCTGTTTTATATAGTGTTTTCCCATTAGACAGAGGGTATTTCCAGAGTTGCAATGAGTTAATCGTTCAATAAATGCAGTCAGTGTAGCTTAATTCAAAATGAAAATGGATGATGTTAATAAGCTTACATTTCTAGCAACCCAGCTTCATTTAAAGCAATTCCTCAGGGGAATGTACATTAGACTGCATTTAGCCGAGTATAAATTTGAAAAGTCATAACTTTATAAAAAGTTATAAATATTGCTTAATGTTACGAGTGCATTTATTATGACTATAGTAGTTTACTTACCAAATAAACTAATATTATTTATGAATAGAGCTGATTTGCCAAATGGACAATTTAAGGATCAATATTAATATTCTTTACACATTTTGATTAAATCTGTTGAATATTATTTGTCTTTAAAAATTAAAATGCGGGGCGCCTGCGTGGCTCAGTCAGTTAAGTGTTCGACTTGGGCTCAGGTCATGATCTCACAGTTCGTGAGCTCAAGCCCTGTGTAGGGCTGGGCTCTTTGCTGTCAGTGTAGAGCCTACTTCCGATCCTCTGCCCCCTCTCTTTCTGCCTCTCCCCTGCCCTCTCTCTCTCAAAAATAAATAAACATTAAAAAATTAAAATGCAGGTCACATAAGGAAAAGTTTATACTTAAATTTTGTCAAGTGTTCATTGTGAGCTTCTGATACGGAGGTAAATAGTTATGAATATTTGTTGTGGACTCAGCAAGTGCATGCCATTAACATGGGTATTAAAGTGATTGCATCAAGTTTTTTAATGGTTTGAATAAAAGTACAAACTGTCTCTCTAAAACACGTCCAAGCATGTGGTTTGTGTATGGTTTCAGAGATCCGTCAATATCTACAGTCTCTACAGGGACCTCTTAGCTCCTATGATCTCCTTATTGAGACACTGCATATATGCACAAACTGCATCATATTGTCATATGAAAGCCTACAGAATATCAGTGATATCTTACATTAGCTTGCATGTAATCTCAGTACAACCAAGTCTATTTGATAAGAAGTCATCATTGCGATCTTTCAGTTCTCTATTGACCAATCTGTTTGGGGGAACATATTATTAATATTTGAGAAAAACCTATCCCTAGTCGTAAGAAATTGAAGCTACAATATCGATATTACCATTTAGATAAGCATTACAGTCGCTGTTTCAGAGTACCAAATGCCTACTCCTAATGTGGGGAAACCAATACCTATCATAATTTTGTACTTCTGTAAACTCATGGATAGAAATGTGACACAGTGTGATGAGATTTTAATAGGGTGTTTCAAAAGAATCTCTTGAGCAGCAAACCACTTTTGTTCACTCGTGTGAAGTATCTCTGTTAAGATGTGAAGTAGAACATTTTTTATTGCTTCTCATTGCACTTCTTTTTATTTTGGGAGAATGAAGGTGGAAACATGGCATATTCCTCCTTGACCTTCAGCATTCAACAACTGTGTTATAACTAATCCAGAATAAGTGGTTAAAATCAAATAGAATTTTAATCCACTAAAGAAAGATTTAATCAGTCAAAAGCATTCATTAAAATATTGAGATAATACAACTAAAACAATAAGTAATCATCATCATAATAAAAACCACTAATTTTTACACCTTTTTCTGTATTACACATTATGTTAAGATCATTAGATGCATTGTTCCCACATCTAACCATAACTCTGAAAAAATATAGATTCTAATTTTACAGGTGAGGGAATTGAGATATAATAGTGTTGGTGGACTTCCCTAGATCTCAAACCATAGTTCCAAACAAATTTTATCTGCTTCCAAAAGTTTCTCTTTCTAAAAGTAACGTGGCATATCTCTAAAGGAAAATAAAAACTTGATCAGTGTTGCATTCCATTGGCTTTATCTCTTTTGTGCTAATAGACATAATTTTGAGCTTAATGTAAAATAACAAATGGAATCCTTCAAGATTTAGTTAGAAATTTCTCAATTTCTTTTATTTTAAATTTAACTAGAATTTGCATGTAAAATTCAGCCTTCAAAATGTAAAATTCAGTGGTTTTTAGTATATTCACAAAACTGTGCAACTATCATCATATGCAATTGCAAAATATTTTCATCAGTCCAAAAAGAAATCCTGGACCTATTACCAGTCAGTACAAATTCCCCCTTTTCCTATACCCTTGGCTACCATTAATCTAGTCTCTGTCTCTCTATGTTTGCATATTCTAAATATTTTATAAATAGAGTCATATAATATATGGTCTTTCTGTCTGGCTTCCTTCAACAAGCATAAAATTTCCAAGGTTCATTCATGTTCTAGCATGTGTTAGTAGTCTGTTCCTTTTTTATAGCTAAATAATAACCATCATGTGGATACACCATTTGTTTCTCCATTCCTCAGTGGATGGGCGTTTGGGTTTTCCCCACTTTTTGGCTATTGTGACTAATGGTGCTATGAATGTTAAAATACATTTTGTTTTCTGTGTGGACCTATGTTCTCACCTCTCTTAGGGATATCCCTAAGGTGTGGATTTGGCTGAATCGTGTGACAAATCTGTATTTCATTTATTAAGAAATAGTAAACTGTATTTTTTTTTATTTTTATTTTTTTGCTTTTGGTATAATATTTAAGAAACTGTTGCCTATAAGCTATAACATCGAATGCCTATCAACCTGCATTCTTAATTTAATAAACTGTGTTAAATGTCTTAAAATGTATTTACTAAAAGGTAAGTGTTTAATTAATTTATAAACCACCAGGGCTTTCTAAAAAATCAAATAGACACAAAATCAAAATTGTTGGCATCTTAAGTGTATATTTAAAGTGAATTTGGAAAACTACTTACTATATGGGAATTTAAATCCAATATTTATTTAAAGAGATAAATAGAACTGGGTATACAAATGTTACTAGAATTGTAAGTAATTTGTTTTAGCCAAATGCTAAATCAGGCTCAAGACCCAGTTGTTATGTTATGTTTCTCAAAACACTTATTAACTATAGTATGATTCAGGTTTCTTGGCATACTGTCTGGATAGATAGTAGTTTGATAAATCTTCGGTGTTTAAATGTTCTGAGTTCTACCTGCACCAGCTTTGCTTAAAATATAACTAAATACACAGGCAAAAGGACTTTAATTGTTTATGAGCGTGTTTCCATAAAATGAAGCACATAACAGCTTTATATTGACCACGGCATTTAAAGAAAATGATTGCTGTGTGATTTCTCATTTCTACTCATTGAATGAATAAGCCTTTCTTTCAAACATAAAAATGGCAGATTGCAGCTCCCCAGCATCTCTATTTGGAATCCTAGCTATTCTAAAAATGAACACTGCTGATCGCTTCTATGTAAATTTCCAACATTTGCTATTCTATTTTAATAGCTGAATACATTGGAGGACTAGGAAATCACATCATCTGTGTAGGTAAGGAATTTGTTTGGCAAAGGAAGAAGCTGAAGATTGTCCTCTTTATATAACGAGTGCACAAAGGGAGCCACAATGTGTAACTAGTGAGATAAAACCACTTACTGATATAAGCATCTGAATTACATTTGATTATGGTCTTTTTATTTTAATTTTAAACAAATTGTGCATCACAATACCACTCTTAAGTCCAAAGTGGGACTATTATAGGCCTCTGGCTTGAATGAAACATCCAGGGTTGCCAGGATACCACAGTAGGTGGCTGCCAGGGCAGCCTACAGTGGAGTTTGTTGAGCTCCTGGCTGGCTCCAGTGGTAATCCTGCTCACCCGAAGGGCTGAAAAATCAGCCTTTAAATTCAGTAGTAAGGAGATAATGTATTTTCTTGCTCAGTGCTGAGTTATGTTTATTCACTGTTTCTCCCAAAAGTCAATCCCTTACTATTGCTGAAAAACCTAGAGCTGAAAACCTAGCTGGCTTGCAAAGAAGGTTTTCTTTCTTTCTTTTTTTTATGTCCAGAAAGCATATTCACTCTAAGCTATAATAGCCATGTGACCTTCATTTCAACTGCATTGCAACAGGAGACACCAGATGTTGATATAGAAGTTCATCTCCTCGATTAACATGCTTCATCTGTGTACTAGGGTATGGTTATTATACTTAAATTATCATTTCTTGCCTCACTTGCATTCTTTGTATATTTGTGGGAACTAAAAGAGGTTTAATCAGTTGTTTTTGAAATGCATGTATAGATTATATTTAATTAATCATGAATAGTATACAGTATTTTCCAGGCATATGAGTGTATTTGCGGTGTGCACGTATGTGTGTGTATTTCTGTGTGTATATTGATTAGCACATATTAATTTACAGTGTAATTTATTTATTTTGGAAATGGTTATTAATTTCCTACCTTGAACACACAGTGTCTACACATAAACACATAGTGGTAAACAAGATTAAGTCCCTAATATTCTGAAGTTTATATTCTGGTAGAGGAGGTAGAAAGTAACTGTTAATTTTCTATGACTTCTGTAACAAGTTATCACAGATTCAGTGGCTTAAAACCACACACATTTATTCTTTTATAGTTTTGGATGTCAGTAGTCTTTAACCAAGATAGAACTGTGTTCTTTCTGGAGGCTTCAGTGAATAATCTACATTCTTCCTTTTCTAAGCTTTCAGATCCTGTTTGCATTCCTTAGTTTATGACCACTTCCTTTTGTTACTCCAGCCTCTTGGTTCTCTTATCATGTCTTCTACTCTTCTGATCCTCCTGTCTCCATTTTATAAGACTCTTTTGATTACATTACGTGTGCTTGGATAACCCAGCCATCTCAAAATCCTTAATTTAATCATATCTTCAAAGTCACCTTTATGGTGTAAGGTAATAGGTTCTGGAGATTACGACATGGACATTTTGTGGCGGGGGGGGGGGGTGGGAATATGGCATTATTCAGTCTATCACAAAGCAAGTAACATTTTTGAAATATAAAATAATATCAGGTACTAATTAATGCTATGGGTAAAAAATAAGTAAGTTAGGGGGATATTGAGTAATAGTAGCCACTAAAGATCATATCAACAGAGACATGAAGGGCAGATATTGAGCAGAAACTTGAATAAAGCAATGGAGAGAAGCAATGGAGGATGTGGCAGGAAAACTTTCAGCAGAGAGAGCAGCCGTTACAGGGGTCCTAACTTAGGCACTTGATGTCTACAAGAATTAGCACAAAGAGCAGGCTGAGCAGAGTTGGAGCAGGGCTTACGGAGGTGGGTAGAAATAAGAAAAAGTCGAGCTTTGTAGGCCGTGGCAAGGACTATTATTCACTAGTAAGTCTCTGAATCTATGACATGTGGTCATCCATCATTTTGCTGGTGTACAATTGTGGATTCTGTTTATTGCTATGAGGTTTATCTGCAGGAATGAGTCATTGGGCTTGTGACAGACGTGAACTAGTGACCTTCCATTGTATCTACTGTTCCCTATCTGTCTGTAGGAAAAGTGACTCCTGAAGTCATAAATCCTAGTTTTGTTGGATTAGCCCATAAAGAAAGCAATAGTCCATTCATACTCCATATTCTGTAAAACTGTTTCAGCTAGTTCTCCAAGCTATGTAGAGGTGTTCAGGAGGTAAGAACTAAAAGGCCAGAGAAAGCTGAGCATTGGTGAATTTCTTGTTTTGAATATGGAAAAGTACAAGTGATTTCAGACTTCAAGCCTTGCCATGCTGTATCAATTAGCAACTGTGAGCTTGTTTTCCTAAATATCTTTGTATGCATGATTTTTGTCTCCATTACCACCATTAATTCTAAGACATTGTGATCTTGCCTCTCTATTACCTACATCCCTTACTCCAGTTCCCTCCATTACTCGTATTAAACTTCCAGCAGCCCGATTTGTTTTCCACAGTGTCAACAGAGTAATCTTTTGTTTAAAAAAATTAAAATGCATCATATAGTTCCTCTCTTTAAGCTCTTCAGTGCTTTCTTTTTTTTTTATTTTTTTAATGTTTATTTATTTATTTATTTATTCATTTTTTATTTTTTATTTTATTATTTTTTTTTTTAAATTTTTTTTTTCAACGTTTTTTATTTTATTTTTGAGACAGAGAGAGACAGAGAGAGACAGAGCATGAACGGGGGAGGGTCAGAGAGAGGGAGACACAGAATCTGAAACAGGCTCCAGGCTCTGAGCTGTCAGCACAGAGCCTGATGCGGGGCTCGAACTCATGGGCCGCGAGATGATGACCTGAGCCGAAGTCGGCTGCTTAACCGACTGAGCCACCCAGGCGCCCCCCTTCAGTGCTTTCTTAATGAAGTTAACTTCTATATGGAGCCGCAGGATCAAGCTCCTGGCTTCTCAGCACCTTCTGATTACAATTTCAAGCAAACATTATGATTTCTTTTTTTCCCCGTGCCTTTATACAAACTGTTTTTTCCTCTTCAAGGCCAGCTACCTCCCAATTCCAGTTGACAATAGTTATCACCCTTCAGATCTCAAATCACAGATCACCTTCCCAAAGCCCATTCTGTAACAAACATTACTGTCATATGTTTGTATGTCTCTATACTTCTTCAATGCTGTTTTCACAACTGCTAATTATAGACTTTTAATGATTTGCTTGCATCTCTATCAACCACAAGACTGTGTGATCCTTGAGTATAAAAACTGAGTCTGCCATATTCATCGGTGTCCCCAAGACTTTAACACCATGAAAGCCAGGGGGGACTCTGGCTATTTTTGCTTAATAGTGTGTTTCCAGCTCCTCTCACAGTGTCTTCCCACGGTATGCAGCTAGCAAATATTTGTTGAATTGATGAATAATAAATGAAAAGCGAAAGAAGGCAACATGCCTAAACTGTAACACTGTGGGTCATTAAATCTATTATCAGTACAATGAAAATTAGGTAGGGGACTGTCAGCTGTCTTTTAAATATCCTTCTTCCTCTGCAGTTTTTATATGAGGGTTCTGCTTTCTGTTCTCACCACTTGCATAGTGTGAAGAGCTGTGCACAAATATTTGCCTGAGATTGCCATTTGTATAGAGAAAAGCCTCATTCTTTGAGTTGGATAATTCGTAAAATGTATATTGTAATGGTTTTAAAAACTAAATATATATTCAGGATTCAGAGTGGATAGTTACTCACAAATATACCACAAAGTTTTAAGTTAAGGCATATAAGGCAGTGTAAAGACCTAGAAAAATAGAAACACCTAATAAGTTTAGTAACACATAAGAGAAATTGCGGTTGCTTAATTTTGGTTCAACTACTTGGTAAAAAAAAGTAATTATTCACAAGTAGAATGATAAAAACAGAAATATTTGTATTGAATGCCCAATTAATCAATAAAAGAAAATGACATGTATAAAACTAAATATTCAGATTTTACTTAAACTGCCTGGGACATAAATTTGATTCTTTTCTATATTATTTTCCTTAAAGCTTTGGACAAATTTATGCACCAATTAAATTTATAAAAATGGTAGAGATTGTAAAATTACCTTTTCTCCTCTATTCTTTAGGAAATCATCCTGAAGTTTTAAATGTATCGCTTGGGGAAGAATAGCCTTGATATTTCTTCATAATTTGCTATTAATTTCATATAACCAAATATGAATGCATTTTTCTTCTTGGGTATTGCTGACAACCTCCAGGCACCACACCCTAATTTGTGAAATCACCTAGATGTAAATGGGGGAAAGGGAGAAGTTATTTTTAAAATGCAGCAGTTTAGCTAGACTGTCCATTTATTTGGAATATGTAATAAAAATATATCTTTCGATAAAGAAATAGTAATTTGATCTTAAAAGGTGGAAATATCTCCCTCTTTAAAAGCAATAGTCCTTTTTATCCTGATTTACAATGGCTAATTTCTAGTCAATGTCTACCACATGGCAGGAAGTTTATGTGTACCTTTATATATCATCCCTTGTGTTTCTAAAAACAACTAATTGAATGGGAATTATTCTTTTAGTAGAGATGAAGAAACCAGGCTCAACATTTTTGAAGGAAGCACAACAAAGATATTAAACCAGAATAATTTTTTTTTGCTCCAAAGCTTTGTTCTTATGATTTGATTAAATGTTCCCATAGATCTGTGTACTTGAGAAGGCTATGTATGATATCAAAAGTGAAAGTGGGGTGTGATCGGTCTGTTGAATAAATAGTTTTTTAATACTGTATGGATGGGACAAAAAAATAAATACCATCTTTGAGCTATTTATCATGCATTCTTGGTTGTGTCATCAGGGAAATTGGAGCAAACAGCTCTGTCAGACATTCCAAAAACATTTCCGCAGAACTGAGGCCATATGAATTGATCTTAGCAGCTAACTAAAACTGCAGGTTGAATAAAGGGTATTGGGCATTAAAAATGGAGGAACTACATTGTCAATAAGGTATGAGAGCAAAAATTCATCACATCAATTTGCTTACGTGGGCTCCGCACAATTCAAAGATAAAGCAATCTGACCAATGTTGAATAATGTATCAGCTTTATTAAACTTTTGCATCCCTAAACTGAAGGCTCCCACCCAGGAGAGGAACACCCAGTAGGCTGTATATATGTGTGTGTAGAGACACATAGAGTAGTAGCAGGTACATGCCTACTGCGGGTTACTAGAGCTCAGAGAATTAGAGAGGATTCCTACCTGTCTATTACGTTCAGGTTCTTTCTTGAAGTTCACCACTAGGAATCCCTTCCTGCCCAGTAGATGTGGGAGTGAGGAAAGATGTTTGAATGAACAGAAATAACTTCCTTATTACTATTTCCCTCTAATTAGAGTGGAATGGAAGTTTCTTCATTGACACATTAACATTAGTGATAGATGTGGTTATGTTTTATAGCTTTTTCTTCTCTTATTTGTTTTAGCCATTAATCCAACAGTCAACCTCTTAGGGGAAAAAGAAAAGGTAGAACTACTGAATCATCTTCATGAGGCTCTCTCCATCTGTCCATTGCTTCTCTGAGTTTTCTGAATCCCAGGACAACAGTTCAGCTTTTTTTCCACAGGAAGGTCCTGAAAGGGGTCTGAATAGTTAACTCCAAGATCAAGTTTCCTTTCTATTCTATTTGCCATTCAAAATATACAAGCCATATCCAGTACAATTCACTGAAAGTGATGCAGTGAGCTCAAAGGACAGCCTAAGTACACCTCATTCAGTAACTCAGCCCCGTATGTGAATCCCTTATATGAATAATATGAATACCTTTTGCTGATCCAAATCTCAAAAAGTCAGCAAGGCTGATATGATAATGTATTTGCCTTGAATCTTAGAAGTAAAAAAAAAAAAATTCAAATTCATTAAGGTTAGATCAGAGGAATCATAAACCAAATATTTTCCTAACCATTTTATTATTCTTTTCATCTCCAACAAGTGAGGTTTTGCCCTGATGCCCAGGGAAAATCTGGCTTCTTCTGGCAACTTCAGCGTAAACTGTTTTCCACCCAAATGAGTGTAATTCCTCAGGTCTTTTGAGGCTGAATCAAATTGATCCCAAATTTCTCAAATGTCCTCCTCATAACATTAACACAGCATTAAATGCATGACATTAAGAAAATACAAACATATTCCAGCACCTAAAGCATTTATTGAAAGCAAAAGTGTGCTTCCAGAACCCAGGACTGATTTTCATACAATTCAGACCCGTGCGATTCTTTTGCAAGACCAAAGTCTTAAAGCATGAAGCAGAGACAGGATGAAAGAAAAACAAATCTTAGATTCAGTTCTTTTAGAAATTTGACATCTTCAGGGATAATGATGCCACTAAATTTTCAATTTCTGGAAGAAGGAAGAATGCACTTATGTAGACAGCATCTCCACTCAGCAAAGGGAATGTGCCATGCTTTCTGCATGAAAGTTTTAAAATCTTCAGGCAACATTACCACACATACTTGAGGCCGACTTTCATCTCTGTGTCATACACTCAATATGTGCATTTTGCTTTTAAGATCTGTTCTCTGAACATCCTGGGCTTCCTGGAGTGTGGACTATGTCTCGTTTTCTGCTGTGTCCCTGCATTTGTTTCAGCCATATAATCATTCTGAACAGATGCTTGAAGGAGGCTGCCCTTCATACATCTGAAGCCCGCGCACTTAGGACACTAGTGAAGAAAAATGCCTCTGTAGTGCCTGCTTCAGAAACCCTGTGCCTTGCCTAAATTTTGAATTTCATAGGCTTTGAATAATATGTGCTTCTGCAATGGTAGCACAAATATTTTCTTCTGCCACATGATCAAGAAATAGAAGTTGGAAGTGCCTCTGGTATTTTGTCTCTTTCTCTTGATGTTTCTCTGCTTTCAGCCAGCCTCAGCTTATTGTTCTACCATTTTTAATTTGATCCTTAAGTTTGTGTCTTTTTTCTTTTCTACTATATTCCGTGTACCTATCCTTTGCTGGATCTTTCCCTTGCTTTCTGCTGTATACCCATTGCTTCTCTTTCATCTTTCCCTGGCTCTGGATATGGAATTTTTTACCTTTTTTTTTTTTTTTTTTTTAGGGAGGGTGGGGTTTAGAAGAAGAATGTAAAGGGTGTCTGGGTGGCTCAGTTGGTTGAGCATCTGGCTTTTGATTTTGGCTCAAGTCATGAGCTCAGCATTGTGGGACAGAGTCCTTCATTGGAGCATGGAGCCTGCTTGGGACTCTCTCTCTCTCTCTCTCTCTCTCTCTCTCTTTCTCTCTCTCCCCCTCCACCCCTCTCCCTCTCTTTCTTTCTCTCTAAAATAAAAAAAAAATAAAATAAAGTAAAAATGAAAGTACAATACTTATACAGAGACTCCACGCTTATTCTGACTCATTTAAATATTACTCTGTACACAGATATTTATGTCAATCCTCATTGTGAAATAAAAGGAAGTTCTGATACGCTAGTAATACCTAAGCCCCTTAGCCCCTGAACTTACTATGCTGTGAATTTTGGTAAGCAATTTAATCTCTTGAGTTGTCACTTTTGCAACTGTAAAAAGAAATTTTAAAAAACAAAGCACAAATTCTTGTCCTATCTTTCTCATTTTATGAGCTGTCTTTAAAAATATTTTTAATATATTTTTAAATATAAAATTTTGGTTGCTAGTATATGTTTTATATGTTTGGTTTTTCATGCATTGAATTTTTTTAAAATTAGGACACAGATGTCTGATTTCATCTCATTTATATTTTATAATTTATATTTTCATATAGCACTTAGAAATTGACAAAAAAATTCATTTGGATATCTTTAAACCTTGCAATAATTCTGATGGGTAGATATTGTTAGCTCTGAAAACTCAGGGTTAAAAGAGGTAAGTCACTGGCCTATGGTCCATACCTCCAAAAACGAAAACAAAATTTAAACTATAGCTTATCTGGATGCAGTTTTAATGCATGTTAAGCAGTGTGTGTGTGTGTGTGTGTGTGTGTGTGTGTGTGTTTCCTCATGTGGACAGATCTGGCTATGTGGATGTTTTACGATGTCTAGTTCTTAATTAGATAACATGCTGACCGGATAATCATACAGCTAGCAAAACTCATTGACTGTCATCTAGGTTCAGAGGTGACAAAGTACCGAAAAAAGGAGCATTCCCCATTCCTTAGCCACAAGGAGATAGGGAAAAGGGGAAAGTCTTTTAAGATACAAAAAGAATGTGGCCTTAAAAACAGAGGACTTGGTTAGAGGAATGGCTTCTTTGTGGCTCTAGTGTAGCAAGGCTAATCTAGATGGAGAACACAGAATTTCTGAAGTTCTCATTTAGTTTTCTTGATAACAATTGATTTACATAAGTTTAATGGACATTGATTTTTATGCATCATCTTCCTGTCTAAATTTTAAAGGTAATAGCTGCAATTTATACTATTTAAAAAAATGTCTTACAAGTGAGATGGGAATGCTTCCTCATTATAGTTAAGAGGTACAGATACTGGAGTAGGGTAAAAATTATTATAGTTAAACAGCAGCAAAGCTAATCTGTATTGCTGGGCCACTAATTTCCTCTTTAAAAATTTTGAAATCTTTTTATTATAAAATGTGAAATCTATATTTTCACATGTACATAAAAACATATATTTGTGTATGTAAATCATAAATATGTAACAGAGTTTTGGCGAATATAGTATAACTATCATACACTGTCTTTAAAATAGTGGGGTTGGTCATGAAAACAATAGATTTCTCTATCTTTCTTTGTATACTCAAGTTTTCTATTTAGCAACTTTCAACTAAGCCAAAAAAAAAAAAAAAACTGAGGCAAAATCTAATCAATTTGGATATCCAGGCTAAGTTAGCTATTGCTACATAGTTTCACTTTGTGTCATGAAGAAATCTTAGCAGCAGTCTTATGGAATCACTTTTTAACTAGGGAAGTTCCTCCGTGACAAAAATAAGATTGGGGGCATCTGGGTGGCTCAATTGGTTCAGCATCCTACTTTGGCTTAGGTCATGATCTTGTGGTCTGTGAGCTCAAGCCCCACCTCAGGCTCTGTGCTGACAGATCAGAGCCGGGTACCTGCTTTGGATTCTGTGTCTCCCTCTCTCTGTCCCTCCCCTGCTCACGCTCTGTCTCTCTCTATCAAAAATAAATAAACATTTTAAAAAAAGATTGAATTATAGCTGATTTTTGCTTTGGTTTTGGTTTTCATGCAATTAGTCCTAATTTTCTTTACAAATCACTGCTTAGAAAATTAAAGCATAGCTCTAATTTTTATATACTGTACAGGCAAAAGGTTGAAGTGAATTTCTAAATTCATTCACTTACATCTCATATGCCCTAATAAATACCTATTTTTTTTTATTTCCCTATTACATGTACATATTTTGCAGTAATAAAATTATCACCATTCCCTTACTTAAAATGGTATATTCTTTTTAGTGACGAGTAAGATTTATCTAATATGGATGAATGAAAACAGAAATACAGAGAAAAGGTCAAGCATATTTGAAAGTAACTGTGATATGTAAAAGTAACTAATGGTCGGTTAGAATAGTGTTGGAAAATGATTAATTTGAGGTATTAAATGATTAAACAGAACTGCATTCCATAGAGCTCAGAGCTTCCTCAGGCATGCTTTGCATATCACTATGTATTTTGGGCTCTCTACCCCTTAAACCCATTCAAACCAAAACAATTCTCCTTTTATGTATATTATTTATTGATCTTCTTTTTAAAATTCTGTTGCTAGAAAGGTTTCTCAAGGTCAAAAATGTTTGAAAACATTTTACTGCTATAAAATATTAGAGTATTTTCTTTCCATTAATGTGCTCCATAGGAAAGTATGCATTGCACATGATTTTTGAGCATGATTGTTTATTAAATTAACTTATTTATAGGAGATCAACACTTTAAAAGGGGTTTGCTGTAGTACATATATGATATTAGAGCATTTATTTTTTAATAATTTATTTATTCTTAATTCTTTTTAATTTTACACACAGTTGTGAGTGAGGGAGAGGGGCAGAGGGAAAGAGAGAGAGAATCTTAAGCAGGCTCCATGCTTGGTGTGGAGCCCGAAGCAGGGCTTGATCCTACAAGCTTGGGATCACGACCTGAGCAGAAATCAAGAGTCAGACGCTCGACCAACTGAACCACCCAGGTGCCCTACATTAAAACATTTCTTAAGTGTATTTAGTATATATGTTGTGATCACATATGTCTTTCAACTAGCATATAATTGATTCCTATTTTACCAAAATAAAACAATTTATAATTCTGTTAAAAAAGCGTGTCATATAAATGAATGCTCTTAATATTTTCAAAATTACAAGTATTTTCAGTACTGTAAATGGTATCATTTAAAATTTGTGTAAGAGCTTTAAAATTACTAATGAAAACCAATTAATCTAAAAGTAAATGATGTTGCTGATGAGATTTTAAAAAATAAACATCCTCCTTTCATTCTCCATGAAAGAAATCTTACCTTAGCTTTCTTTTTTGTATGAGTCACTCATAACTTGTATTTTTCATGTTCAATCTATATGGAACTTTTAAATATTTGGCCTGAGATAGAAATCTACACTTATTTTAATAGATTGCTAATTGTCCTATATATTGAACAATTTATTTTCCACTTATTTAAATTACCAGTTTTATTATATACAAAGGCTAATGACTTAAAAAGTGCTACCAAGTATAGAGAATTGTGTTCCATAAACTTGGATGTTCACATTGATGGTGAATTTCCATTCTGAAATAAGTGCCAGATGGAGTCATAAGCATTTGAATAATCAGAAAACCTGGTCTTGATGAAGCTAACCATGGTGAGCATGTAAAGAGACAAAAGTGCTATCATGGAATAGTGGTGAACTAGGGTAAGAGACTAGACAGCAGGCTAAAAATGTAGGAGAAAATCTAGGGTAGCAGCTCCCCATAAGCTAAAATGTGTGCACTCAGGAAGGCATAAGTAGCGACACATTTTAAAAAGTTCAAGTATGGGAAAAGTATAATGTGTCCTTTGTCTTTAATAGTAAAGATGTTGTTGGGGCGCCTGGGTGGCTCAGTCGGTTGAGCGGCTGACTTCGGCTCAGGCCATGATCTCACGGTCCGTGAGCTCAAGCCCCGCATCGGGCTTTGTGCTGACAGCTCGGAGCCTGGAGCCTGTTTCAGATTCTGTGTCTCCCTCTCTCTGACCCTCCCCCATTCATGCTCTGTCTCTCTCTGTCTCAAAAATAAATAAACGTTAAAAAAAAATTAATAATAAAGATGTTGTAAGTAACCTTGGTTAGAGTAGTACTTGGAATGCTATTTCTGAAATACTGCAAAACTTTGGAATCTAGAAACCAGGCATGTGATTTCCCACCCCCCACCCCCAAAATTCATTTACAAAACAAGTGTTAGCATGGCATTGAAGTTAATTGCCCACAAATAAATGGAAATTATAGAGGGAACTAAAACCACCAAACCCAGGAAATAACTGTTTTTATTTTAGAGAATTTTAAGTGGTTGACAAGGGAAAATTGTGCGTATTTCATGTTCAACACATTCCTGATATTACAGCTATTCATGTGAAAAATATACAAAGTGTACTGACTTCAAAAGGTAACACTTTGTTTCTCTGAGGGTAAAATGAGTTTACTTTCGAATTTGGGGGCAAGAAGTCTGATTTAAAATTTGTTTGAATAGGGAAGTGTAATTCTGTTTGAGAAAAATGAGCCTGTTGTCCCAGATAAATGTAGCTCTATTGCTGTAGAAGAATCATTACCATGATTGTAATAATAAAACTCCATTTTTACAGTATATCTGCACTCGGAATTACGTAGAATTACACCAGATGGCTGGTATGCAGCACGCTCATTAAATGCTATTTATTATTATTAAACTTGATATTAAAAATAAATAGAATTTTCATATTGGAGACAGTGATGACGCGAAGATAAAATGACAGCAGTAGTAAAGTAACCCCAGATCAGAACAAAAATTCCAGGAAGCAAATGAAGCCTGCGATCGCAAGGTATTTGTAGAAAATACCTGAGGTCTATCTAAATATTCTAATGTCTATATCAGACATATCCATTCAGTGAGGGTACATCAGGCTATCTATTTGAAATGTAATTTTTATTAAATTATTTAAAATGTAACGGCATTAGTTAGACCCTATGAATATAAAGCCGATCTATATCTTATACTCTCAGGATTTTGTAGTGTAGTGGAATTAAAAAAAAAAACCACAATGAAACAAAGAGGGTTGAGAGGTTGTTTTAGGAAATAAGGGGAGTTTTTGAGGAGGAGAGTGACAGGTTGACGGCGTGGAGATTATTAGCTCAGCCTATTCAGTGATTACATCATCGAATAACCCCATGTGTCTGGGGAGCAGTCAGGAGGGCTGGAACTTTGACATTTCTCCCTAGATGGTCCATACCCTGCAGCCCCACATGAGCATTTCAAATATATATATATATATATATATATATATATATATATATATATAATCACTGATGAGTCTTTAAGTGTAATTTTGTTCATTTTGTGGTTGTTATTATTTTACACAAAAACAAAATAACTCTGAACTATAAAAGTAAGAAAAGCCTATTAATTTTTCCTCTATTTAATTGTTCCTAGTTCCTTCCCTTTCTTGACTTGTTCCTTCATTTCCAAATGCTTTGGTTTTGCTGCAGCACTTAAATGAAACCCACCTCAAAGGGAGGTGGAGAGCTTCTGAACCACCTTCTAAAACCAGGTCCCTTCATATTGATGAGGAGTCAGAAGTACTTGACCCCAGCAGAACATGGTGGCCGTCCTCACCCAATTTCCAGGAGAGCATGTATTTATCTCTGTGTCTATGTATGTTTCTCACTTTTCCCTGCTGTAGCAACAGCTGGAGAGAGAAGAAGCACAAACTTTTTCAGCAAACCTAGTCTCCCTGTGGAATCCACGCAGACAACATTTCTTCTGTTGTGTGCGGACTTGAAAAGGAAAGTCCCAGTGGTATATAACTTCCAGTCTCCATGACTTCTGCGGCTGCTTTCATGTGCCCTCTTTTCCTCATTTCTCCAGGCGTAGTCATAAAATACGGTGGTATGCTTATTTTGGTAATGCAGATTTCCTTTGTGCTTTTTCTAAAAACTATTTTATCTTTGATGTTAGGTCTAAGATATTGCTTATAAACATATCATGCCCATATCTGAATGCTTTAATACCATTGGGAGTGTCTTTTCGTTTCAGATTTCATTTCATTTCGAGGCTACCTCATTCAACACTTAAGACTGCATTATCTCATTCTGTTGGCTCTCCTATATTTGACATAAGGCAAGTCTTTCATTATCAGTGTCTCCTTCACTTTTAAGGCTGTTCTTTCTATTGAAAACAGGGGATGATGATTTGGGGTTAATCTCATTTAATTATTCAGTGATTGCTTTTAATCATAGAAATATTTCATATGTGTTCCCCAGTTTTCAACAACAGAAAACTATATTGGTTTACTTAAATATCCTACTTGTTCTATTTTTTTCTGTCAGTATTTATACAAAATAAATTTTTACTTATCAAAAAACAAATACAAAGACATTAATTTTACAGAAAAAGAGAGCATTTTCAAATTTTATATTCAAGTCTTCTCTTTGTTGATCATCACTTTAAAAACATATACATTTATCTGTTTTCTGGCTATATTCTGAGCTGGGTATTAATTTCTCAGTCACACTCAGAGGTATGTTTTTATTTTTCTGTAAATATATTATAAGTGAATGAACACTGAAGCATGAAAGTTTTCTTATATTTAATTCTGAAAATCATATAGGTTTTGGTTTTATAACAGTTGATCAAATTATGCCAAAACCCATTCAAGTGAAGTTTTAGCTATATAAAATTCTACTGCTTTCTGGGTAAAAGATAGCAAGTTTAAAAATATTGATTCCATTTGATATTATTTCTTCTCTAGTACTTGTAAAACATTCTAGTTTTATTTTAAACCTTATATTGGGAATCCATTTTCTTAAAATACAGATTTTCAGATATTACACTATGATTCACATTTGAAGGTCCATGAAAATAAACAAAAAAGTGAGGGCATTTCATCTGGTTCCTAAAGGAGCAAATATTTTGGAAGCATCACCTAGTTCTGTCATGTGTTATCAGAAAAAGGAAGAACACTGAGGATCACAAATTCTCTGATATGTACATTTGTGATAGTTTAACACCACTATAAATAATCCAATCTCTCTCCTTATCTCTTGCCTTTACAATGTTGGGAAGTAATATTTCTTAATCACAGATAACATCATAATATCCCCTTTCTATGTAGTATCAAATAAATCCCTCAGATCTTAGTAACATACTGAAGCATCTCAAAACCAAGCGTTCTTCAGATTGAGCCACATCAATTGAGTAACATCAGTTTGAACTGCTAGCTCTAAAGACAGTCTCAAGTAAAAAAGTATACATATATGTTTCTATGTCCATAGCCTGTGCATGCATGGTGGTATGGTTCTGTTTATTCAACAAATAATTACTGATTGTCTGTTGTGTGTCAGGAATATGTGAGGTATGGGAGAAAAATAAGCAAATAAGATCCAGCTTTGCATCAAAGCTTCTTTCAGCCTGATGAGAAGAGCAGCTCAACGAAGAGTTACCATACAATGTGAGAAGTTCTTTCTGAAGAAGTTATACAAGGAACAAGTGGTAGACTATTTCCCAATAAATTATAAAACGAAAAAAAATGAAGTGAAGGACCACACTTACTCCGCCCTCTCTAAAGAGATCTTCAGAAAAACAATGTTAGGACTGAGGATATGTGAGGTAGCTGGGACTGGAAAGACCATTGCATCTGTGGATACATCTGTGAATCTGTGGATGCATAACAGGGACCAGGGACCTAGATGTTGTGCACTGTTTGCTTTTCCAGTGATGGTGGAGATGAAGCAGGCTAGGAAAATTGGAGTGGAACATTGGAGACTTTCCCACACCACTCTAAGGTTAATGAGGCTTTTTCTTTTCCTCAAATTTTCCAAAGTTCATTAATATTCATAATTTTATTTCTAGTGTCACATAACTTATTGTAAGTAAGATGCCTAGTGTTACTAATACTTGTAATAAAACAAGTAATACTTGTGGCATATCTGAAGTAGTCAAATATATTTTGGCTTTTTTTTTTCTTCATTTTGAAAGGAAACTATACCGATATCACAGCTGCGTTCTATAGGATAAAATCCCAGGAGTATCACATATTCCTTGCATCTTCCTCTTCTCCAAGGATCTGACTATATTTCTGACATTGATGCTGAATGTTGCTGTCAGTTTCCAAATGCCCAAGAAACTCTTTTTTTAAAAAATTTTTTTATGTTTATTCATTTTTGAGAGAGACAGAGACAGAGCACGAATAAGGGAGGGTCAGAGAGAGAGGGAGACACAGAATCTGAAGCAGGCTCCAGGTTCTTAGCTGTCAGCACAGAGCCGGTCACGGGGCTTGAACTCAGGAACTGGGAGATCATGACCTGAGCTGAAGTTGGAAGCTCAATCGACTGAGCCACCCAGGAGCCACTGCCCCCCACCCCAAGAAACTCTTTGTATGACCCACAGGCAACATCTGGAATTCTTAAGATTTCTTTCCCTTCAGTTTCAAATATTAGTAGAAACTTCGTATTCCCTCATAAAACTGAAATTAGGACAATAAGGAACAAACATCATCTAAGAAATGTAATGAATGAATCAAATCCATAAGATTGACATGACATCTGCTCCCAGTAGTAAGCAGGATATAAAACGAAATTCTTTCTTACTTAGAATGTCAAGTTGCTAATAAGTTGTATTAAATATATGAGATTTAATGACATAGCATAAGGAGTTAAAGAAGATCATGGCATAACAATTTTTTTATTACTGTGTAAAAGATTGCTATTCAAGAAACTTACATAGCATGAATAATGGAAATGGGATGTGTATGGATAAAATAAAGTTTTAACCACATTTCAGATATAATGCAGAGGGACCTTGCAGACAATTGCCCTTGGCAAGCTGCAGTTGGAAAGAAAGTGCTTTATTTTGGGTAAAGATTTCTGGCTGGTTCTCAAATCAAAAAAGTCAATAAAATACCTGTGTCTACAAATTGGTACAGCAGCTACATATTAGCGGGTCATTTTTCGTTATTCATGTTTTTGTGATGAGAGTGGGAGTTGCGCCTGCATGGCCAGTGATAACCTATATTCTCCAGGGGTTTGTGGAAGGATGCTCTTTGTTACAGTTTTGTGATTTCAAAGGTACCAATTATAATTACAGGGAGACATTACCCTTTTAAGGCACGGAGATCTTTATATGACAGGGGAAGAGCCAAAATTAAAATTAAATTATACCTGTTTAAAAAAAAGGATGGAACCACGTTCTTTTACATTCTACATCTATAATTTAGTATGCCAGTTCTGATACCCTTGGCAATGGATTTCCTATTCTCAGTTACTTTGTGGGTGTAATAGCATGTTAAGACCTACTCAGAAGTTATAACTGTAATGTCTGTCTTGCAATACTTTGACTTTAGTTCTAGTAAAATAATAAGTAACCGTTGTGGTTAGGATTTTTAATTGAGAAATGTAGAAAGATTCCCTGGGACAAGGAAAATGGGAGAAAAATTCTGGACTTTTCCAGAGGGAACATTAATTCCAGTGACCAGTGAACTTTTTTTTTTAGTGTAATGTAATATTTTTTATTAGAGTAATGTAGTACATACAGCATATTTACATTAATGCAGTATCATGCATACAGAAAAAGAAATTGTATTTAAACTAGTGGGTATAGACTCATAATTATCCAAGCCTGCAATGTAGAAATGTTCCAACAGAATTTCACCATTAATTTTCTAAGAGTTTCCAAAGCTGAATGGGCCTAGTAGAGTAACTCAGTAAGAATACATCCTGGGTTGATAACTTTTAGGTCAATGTCTGTAAGGTTGAGTATTAGAAGCCCTAAACATACGAATTATTTGAATTAACAAGAGCAGAACCCATTTCCACTGTTTCCCTGAATCCGTGACAACAAAATTAGAACATACGTAGTTTTTATAACCACACTATTAGATTATAAGCCTGCAAAGCCTGCTAGCCAGATATTAATCCCTTCCAGAAAGAGTCCTCTTTCAAGTTGTATTTTCAGGGTGTCCTCAAGGTGCATTGCTCAATAGATTCCTACATTCTGGCCCTCTGCACTGTCTGTGCCAATTGCCAATACCAATGCTCACGGCAGGACCCCTGTTCGGGACAGATGTCCTCAGCTGCTCAACATGACCCGTGCTCCCATTTCTGCCTCAGGACTCCAAGTTGATCCCTGAGCTGTTGCAGTTCTAACCACCCCACCTCCCCATGAAGAGTGGGGGCCAATTTTGATGCTCTTTATACTCAGTCTGTCTCCACCTCAATGTAACAATAATAAAACAAACTTACTGTTTCTTCTACCACAGCAAATGCGTTCCATGTGTTCATGTCTCAGAGCCCAGGGTGGTACTTCAAAAGTCCAGAAGCAAGTAGATATCCCTTAGTCTATCGTAATAGTCAGATATTAGTTGCCCTCCCCAGAATTAACTGGTTCACAGAATGTGTGACTATGGAATCATCAATCCGCTTAACAAGGAAAGAGACTATCAGCCTCCCCCATTAATATCCAGTCTCATCCCCGAGCCCAAAGGAGATTCTCAAAATATAAATAGATAGACAAACAAATAAATAAAGTAGCTTCTATGAACCTTAGCATGGAGATCGTTTCTTTGGTGTGTGGACATATGTTTTCATTTCTCATGAATAAATACTAGGTAGGTGACCCAGTAAGTTTATTCCTAGTTATTTACCCAAGAGAGATGAAAACATATGTTTGCAGAGAAACTTCTATATACATGTTCATGGGAGTTTTATTCATCAAGTAAAAAAATAACTAGAAATGACACAAATATCCTCAACAAAATGAATTTAAAATGGATTTTAAATTTAAGATGAAATGGAGTTTTAATTTTTTTAAATGCTATTTAATTTGTTTTGAGAGAGAGAGAGAGAGAGCAAGCAGGGGAGGGACAGAGAGAGAGGGACAAGGAGGATCCCAAGCAGATTCCACACTATCAGTGCAGACCCCAATGCAGGGCTCAATCTCTCGAACGATGAGACCATGACCTGAGCCAAAATCAGGAGTCAGAAGCTTAACCAACTAAACCACCCAGGCGCCTCCAAAATGAAATGGAGTTTTTAAATGTAGTACATCCATACAGTAGAAATCGACAGAAATAAAAATGGGCAAACTTTTGATATTGCAACAACATGGGTGAATTCCTCCAGCATTATGTTGAAGAAAGAAGTTAGACACAAAAGAATGGGCACTGTGTGATTCTATTTATGTGAAATTCTTGAACGGGCAAAATAACTTATGGTGACATCAATCCAAACAATCATGGCTTAAGGCTGGGGAGTGGAGGAAGGGGCAGAGCCGCAAAGAGAGGAATGTTCTGTATTTTGGCTGGGGTAGAGTCACTTAAATCTATAAATTTGATCATACGTCAATTATTCCTCAATAAATTTGTTTCTTTTTAGATCTAGGGAGCATAACTTCCCAAGGTCTGAGCCATTCAGCTCCTATCTTATTACTCTTATCTTTTATAACACTTTACTGATGTTATTTTTATACGCATATTCTTTACTGATTTTATAACTACTCTTCTACATCCAGCTTCTATAAATTAAATAAGGCAGATATGAGTACCCCATTTTGCAAGCTTTTGCATATTTTGAAACATGATTGCCTTTCCCCAGACTCGGCTTCCCTTCTCAGTTCAAAGCTATTGTGCTTACCAACGCATTACACAATGCACCTCTTTGCACTAACAGGGAACAAAGCTCAAAAATGTTTCTTCATGATAGATAATAGAAAAAGGAAAAAAAATACTTTGCTTTATTTACCCTTTTCAGTGCATTTGTAATAATAATCTAGTTTTAACTTGTGATAACTTATAATTTTGAAGTTTGGCTTGAGATAGAACGTGATGCATCCTTGATTTATGCAAAGAGCATCTAACCTCTATAAGACATAATAATTCATGACATTCGTTAATCATATCCCTTCATCTTCTTACCATCTGGTCATTTCCCCACAGAGTAAACTTTTATAAAGCTATTTCCAAAAATACATTTTTCATGTTTTTAAATGCTTTGCAAAGTCATCTTTATTCTTTTCACTTGATATTTTTAGCCTTATCTCAAGGTTGCCACTGTTGCATTGCAAACAGTTTTTCCATCAGAAATGGTACTGACTGTAAAATAATGTTCTTAAAATAACACTCCAAAAGTATTATTTATTTTCTCTTTTGGCACAGAAAATATACTCAACAACTTTATAAACTTGTTCAGCAAAGTCAGCCAAGAGCCACTTACAACATATGCTGTATACACAAGGGCACTGTGTTGGCTTGAATTCTTAACTAATTGTGTGTTACAGCAAAGAAAACCTTAAAAATGGTTTGAAGAGCAAGTACTCCATAAAACTTGCATTTACCTCATAAAATCTGTCAAAACCAAATTTCCCAGTGTCGCTGAGATCGCTGTTTCCATTATCACTCGGTATAGTACATGAACTTATAACCATTGAACAAAATGAGATTGATTGGTATTTCAGTTAGTATCTTAATAAACATAAACCTATGTGCACAATCTCACACACGATTTCTTTTCTTTCAATTTATGCAAATTTTTGGTTTGTCTAGCCTTATGTATCTAAGATAATTGTACCAGGTTAATATTAAACGTGTATAAGCACATGATATATCTTCCAATCTGGAAAAATTATTCCAATAACTTGCATTTATATTTTTATTTTATCCTAGTTGTTAATAAACATAGAGTCAAATTTACTCTATAGTTATTTCTGATTTCTTCTTGTTTCTAGAAATTGTGCACAACTTTCCTTCTTTACTGAATGAATTCATACTCCAAGATTGGTACGGCCTTGAATAATCCAGAATGCTTAAATTTGTTTCTGTGTTGCTTAAATTGCAAACAGCCTGAACTTGAAGAAGGTAATGCATAACATAATCTAATGTTAACTGTTCTTTATTTCAATATACCCAAACTCATAGCTAAAGGAAAAGTTATCTAGGTGTTACTTTAAAAGCATCATCTACCAACAAATTAAATTTGAATAATTCACTCCTGCCCCATTGCTTCATCTCGAAAAGGTGCAGAGGGGCAAGAACTTCAACTTTAAAAGGGGAAGGTAGAATCTTATATGCATTTCTCTTCCTTTCCAAGTCTACCTTTATAGCTTAGTGCAAAGATGTGAGAAAATTTTGAAATGGTTTTTGATGCAGCAGTTTTAACTTAAAAAATTGTGAGAAGTGTGGCCCCTTGCTACATGATTTGGAGAAGATATAAGTAATTTGATTTTTATTAAATTAATGAAAGAAATTAAAAGCCATGCTAAGCTCTAAAACTTCATAATTAATTCTAAATCGCTTATATTTTGTAAATAAAACCAGTATGAGTTGTAGTCTTTCTGACTACAGATCTTTCTGAGATCAGAGGACAAATTTAAGAAGTATGCAATAGAGGATATCTTTGATTTTCAGTTTTTATTGAGGATTGATTGTATATACAAAAGTGTGCCTACCCTAACTGTACAGTTTGGTGAATTTTCATACATAGAATACACCTATATAACTAACACCCTGATCAAGAAACATGATATTACCAGAAGCCCAGTCCACTTCATACCTTCATCCAGTCACTAACCACCACCCACAATATAAGTGTAACCACTGTCTTGACTTGTAAAAACATACTTTAGTTTTGCTTTCTACTCTACATAAATTAAATTATACAAGTGCTTTATTGTGTGAATACGCCCACATTTATTTTTCATTCACGTGATGATGAACATTTGTATTGGTTCCAGTGTTTGGTTGTCCCAAATAATGCTAGAGTGGCCATTTGAAATCTGTCTTTTGGGGAATGTATGTAAATACATGTCCTGTTGGGTATGTACTTAGAAGTCCAATTGTTGGCATAGAGTGTGTGTATTCAGCTTTCCTGGATACCGTCATATGATTTGTTCCAAACTGATTTTGTCATACTTACCTGCCGTCAGTAATTCATGAGCATTCCTGTTACTTAGCATCTTTGCCAATACTTAGTATTATCAGATTTAAAAAGTGTTAGTATTTCCTATATGTGTAAGTAGAAGAAGTATTGCATTGTGTTTTTAATTTGAATTTATCTCACAACAAATGTTGTCAAGTATCTTCTCTTATGTCTTATTTATTCTTTTCTCTGATGAGTTTGTCCAAGTCTTTTTCCCATTTTCCCTCCAGTTGTGTCACATTCACTTAAGCAATTCCCAAGATCTCTGTGAAATACAGTGTGTGTGTGTGTGTGTGTGTGTGTGTGTGTGTGTGTGTGTTTTATAATGAATTGCAGTAGTTTCTTGTACATTTGGGGATATGAGTTTTTTTGTTGGATATCTGAATGCAAATATCTTCTCCAATTCTCTGAGATGCTTTTTCATTTTCTTAAAATTGTTTTAATGGAAATTTTAAATTTCAGTATAAGTTCATTATCAACTTTCCCCTGGATGATTAGCTCTCTTTGTCTTAGTCTATTCCAAATTAACATAGTTGTTTTTTTCTGTTATCTTCTACAAGGTATATTGTTTTATAAGGTAATTGCCTTTTAGATCAGCAATCTCTTGGAAATTAAATTTTGTGTATGGTGTGGAGTAAGAGTCGAGATATATTTTGTTTCCTATATGCTTATCCAAATACTCTGGCACATTTTATTAAAAATATTATCTTTGCTCTATCATACTGTACAGCCACTTTATCATAAATCAAATCATCATATATATGTGGGACTTTTCCTAGACTCATATTTTGGTTTTTGGTCGTTTCATATGCAATAGAACGAATGCCATATTGTTTTAATTATCTGGTAGATTTTGTTTTATTTTATTTTTTTCTTTTTCAAGCTTGCCTTGTCTATTCTTGGTTCTGTGCATTTCTATATAAATTTTAAAATCATCTGGTCAATGTCAGTAGAAAAAAAGAATACAGACTTTTATTTGGATTACATTATACATAATACATATAAATATATTGTGCCTTGTTTATAATGAAAAACAAAGCTATGTATGGAATTCCATTGTTATTTCAAATTCAATTCTTATAAGAGTAAATAACTTCCATCTAATATGTGTAAAAGATAACAATGCAATGAGCTGAACATTCAATAAAGTCAGATTTAATAAAGATGGCTGATGGTTGTTACTTGAGAACCAGAAAAAATATAGCAAGAATTTAACCATGGAGGGTTAGTGGAAGAAGATTGTAGCTTGTATTCAAATTTTACATCTGATTTCCATTCAAATAAAATTGGAAGCTTTTCAGCATCAAAATACCATATAAACAGAGATCAAAGCACTTAAGGAGAATTCCAAATGTTGGATAGATTTATGAAGTAATGTTAATAAATATTTTCAATTGAGATAAAAAATGCATTTGACTTTTTCAGTCCTCAACTGGTTAAGAAATAAACCTAAAATGTCGGGAAATTGACAAATTAGACTGAAATAATAAGAATCTAGTTCAAAAAATATATTATGATCTATTCACATTTTTTAAACCTCCAAAGAGTGAGTTCATTTAAACAGGACTTTTAAGCAATCAAAATAATTGGTATCACATGTTATCTGTAATGTTTTCTGAAAATGCTAAATTAATATGAAGAAGCCTAAAAGCCTAAGAATAATTTTAGTAAGATTCTATAATGATAAAGTGTCATTTTTAGGTATTATATTACCTTAAAATTATCTCATATATATTGTATTATTGACTATCATTTGAACAGTTATTGTGATTTACCAGTTGCTATGATCAATATATCTCAGCATAGAGGTAAAATATATTTTTTCCTCTTCAAATGCTCAAAAAATCATTCTATAAGCAAAATAGTAGGCTAAAAAATGTCAATTAAATGTAGAATTAACTGGAGCAGCTTTCTTCTCCTTAATCGTATTTTCCTTAATCTCTGCTCATATCCAGTGACCACATTGCATGCACTGATCTTAGGTGAAAAGTCATTAGAATATTGGAGAAATATCTAATATATTAACTTCACCAGTCTATTAATAAATATCATTGAGAAGGGCTAGTACATCCTTTAGCAAAATTATCCTTCATGTAAATTTGACAATGGTTCTTTCAGAAATGGAAAAATGTGAAATAACTTGGGAACTGTTTTCAGGAATTAACAGAAAAGGATAAGAGAATTTGACCGTGTGCATGAAGCAACAGTAACTACATTGTTTGGAATTATGTGTTTCCCTTTTCTTCTTTGTCCTTCATTTCAGACATATTTTCCCCTGTACTGTCAGATGCCCTTTAACATACAGAGAGAACTGTTTAAACACTTGCTTTTATTCTCCCATCTCAATCCCTAGCTACATGTGCCTAATATTCTCCATTTGGGTAGGCACCTCAGAAGAGTTAATTCTAGACAGAAAGAAATGAAGAAACCACCACTTTCAGAAAGTCACTGAATCATATCAAGTTGTTTCTAATGCCCTGTGCCTGGGTACTGACCTCAGATAGCCTGCACGGAGCCTGGGTTCTTTTTGTTTTTTTCCTTCTCTTTCATCACCTTTGCCCATTTACTTGATTCCCTTCCCTCACTGAACTTCTGCCCACTTTTTTTGTTGCTGAATTGATGTTTTGGTCCTTTCGTCTGCCCCTCAAATCTCCATCAGCCCTATCCTCATGTCTTCCAAGCCCCAGACTGACAAAATCTGTAGTTTTCGTGAAGAGTATGTATTTAAGTTTCGGGGTGGGTTGGCATGAAAAAGACTTTAGGATGTTTGGATCTGTCCAAACAGAGTGATTCAGTTAATATTAAGTGGATTTCTTAAATTAAATCCAAATTCTGGATTCTAATTCTATTGTGCAGTTTTTGTTTTATATTGTTCTTTCAGTTTATGTAGGGCTAAATAAGTATGTAGGGCTAAATGTAGGGCTGTATAAGATCATACAGTCATCTTATAACTATAGCTTTAGTGCCCTTGTTCTTTTAGAGTGGATATTTATATTTAACATAATATTACAGAAGCATCTAAAGGGTATCCTAAGGAAATAAGTCCTGAGAGATGGTAGATTAAAACAAAAAGAGATTATTTGGCCAAAAACCTTTGGAGTTATGATTCATACCAGAGACTCTTTTGGGGGTGTTTATAACACACATTATTACATTAAGGTCCTGCAATTTAATATATATATATATATATATATACACATATATATATATATATATGTATATATATATATATATATTAATTTATTAATACATACATACTCATAGGCCATTATATCCTATACTTATTTGAAAGACTTTGGAAAGGAACAACATCATTGTCCTTTTTTGTAGGCATATACAATAGTTATTATACCCATCTACATAATACACTTTGGAACAATCAGCACTAGATCTATATTTATTCCTGTTGCCCTTTCCAAAACTGGGTTGGAAATGGCCTCTGAGTGCTATGTTTCAAGAACTTTGACTGCTTATCTTATTTATATTGCTTAGATTCAAATTCCAACTAAGTGACTACCAATTTTGTTGAACTCCATAGTTTGATAATAGTAGAAACACCCTGTGTATTGGACCTGAGTAAAGATAGATCTATTTCTTGCTTTCTCTACTTACTATCTTTATGGCCTTGGGCAACTTCACTAACAGTCTGGGTCTCAGATTTGTATCTGGAAGACAGCCTTCATAGAGTTAGCATTTGTCCTGTAGAGAATTAAATGAGATAAGTGACATTAAGTATACATCACAGTTCCCTGATACAGCAGCCCATAAATGTTAGCAGTTATTGAGAACTGTTTCTGAATATTTATGAAAGCCTTTGCTCCATAATCATTTTAAATTATTTCTTAGCACAACCTAGAATTTAAAATTATGGATCCAGACTTGTTGTATATGAGAGGAAATAAACATATTTTTAAAAATTCATTTGGTGTGTGATAATATATTTTACCTAAATGCTTAGTAAAAAAAATCAGTTGTTTAACAATTAAAAAAGAAAATGCCTGGGGCACCTGTGTGGCTCAGTTGGTTAAGTATCTGACTTTGGCTCAGGTCATGATCTCACAGGCCGGTGATTTTGAGGCCTGCGTCGGACTTTGTGCTGACAGCTCAGAGCCTGGAGCCTGATTCGGATTCTGTGTCTCCCTCTCTCTCTCTCTGTCAGCTTCTCCCCCACTTGTGTTCACTCTCTCTAAAAAATAAACTTAAAAAAAATAAAATATCTCTTTTAAGCATTGTTATTGAATGTAATTCTTGTTGATAAAGGTATATCAACATTCCTTTTTTATCTAGATATGAGTCCAAGCACCAAAAAACACTCAGGATAAACCTTATTTAAACTCTCTATTTATTTGCATGATTTTGTTATTTCAGGATATGTATGAAAAATTATTGTTTTAAAATTGCAGTTATGAAACTGATATTCACTATATGTTAACTAAATACAATATAAGTAAAAATTTGGAGGAAAAATTACAATTATTCTTTTATTCATTTTGAATATATTTCATCTTGCATTTGGTACGGTACTGTGTTTTCCTTCCCATTCCTCTGGTCTCCTACTCGATTAAAACTATATAAACATATTAGAAATAAGAGATCCTGCCCCTCTCTGTCTTCTCTGCAATGGGAGCAACCCCCCTGCAACAGCCCCTCTTCCCCTGAAAACATCCACCTGTGCAAAGTTTGTCTCCTGCCCCTTCCTGGTGAGGAGCACTTCTTAGTTGTTGAGCGCATCACTGCAGCAGTTCTAGGACCACCAGAGACCCTGACAGATGAAAGCCTCAGTAGTTTGGCAGCCCCACGTCCCATCCCTTGACCTCACTTATTCCTAACTTCAGCTTCAGAACCAGCGCCATTTCAAAGGACAGCCACACCGAAGTCAAGTTCACTGGGGCTGGGGCTGCCATGGTAGGGGTGGCTGGCTCTGGGGGTGGAACCCAGACTGTTTAAGTGCCTCACCATTGGTTATGCCAGGAGCCCATCTCTGAAACAACAGTTCTTCTCCTATGCCATCCTGGGCTTTGCCTTTCTCCAAGGCCTTGGGGCTCTTTTGCCTGATGGTGGCCCTTCTCATCATCTTTGAGTGTGAAGAAGCTTTCTCCCCCCCCCCCCCCACTGCCTTGTCATTCCTTTTCCCATACCTCCCCAGGCAGTCTGGGGAAAGTGGTTGGCTCAGGGTTTGAGAGAGAAAATACAAATACTGCATTAATAAGAAAAAAAAAAGAAATAAGAGAATCCTTTTCATGTATTTTGAAATGAACAATGAATACCAAAACTTAGAGAAAACTGAGAGAATTTTGAGTTCTAAAAAGTCAAACACTGTACTCAAAACAGAAAATATATAAATAGATATATATATATAGATATATATATATAGATATATATATCTATATATCTATATATATATATATTGATTCCAAGCATGCCCTTTGGAGACTGTGACTGAAGACCACTGCTCAGGTCCTCCTTCAGAACCCAGGCCTCATCTGACAGCTCACAGCCTGGTCCATCTCCAGAATTTCCTGCATCCAAAAGAAGATGCCTCATCCAGTGACATGCCCTCTCCAGGGCAGCTAGCATCCCAGGACTATTCATATAAGGGTTTCAAAAGGTCCGTGCCCCCTGGTGTCTAAAAAAATCCAAGAGGCATGGCAGCTCTGGAGCTTTCTGAGTGAGTGATTGAAGCTCTCACATGACTGTCCAGACCTGCTCTCCCAAACAGCACCTGCTAAAAGTCCTGGTTGCCAATCTGATTTTCAGTCTGTTTCCCTAGGACCACCAACCAACAGCAATCCTGAAGGAAGTTGTAACAAATGATTCAGTTACAACTCAAAGAATTTATATCTTCCTCCAGTCCCATTGTATTCCAAAGCCTCTGTTAAAAAAAGGGGGGTGGCGATTGTGAGGCAGAAAAAGCTGTACCAACGAAAGATAGAGGATCTATGGTGGAAATAATTGAGAATAACCATGTAAAGCAATCAATTTCTTATGGGAAAATATATATGAAAACTATAATATCTCTCACAATTTTGTAAATGCTAATAAGTGCAGTCAATTAAACCCTTTAACATTTATTTATTCAAGTGAAAATGATATACGAAGGCATTCCATTACCAGTTGTCTGTCCAATCCCTGGAGATCACACACAAAATCATTCTTTGTAATATGTTCTCTAGGACAGAAACATTGTAATCCAAATGTTTTCATTAGTTCATTGGCAGAAGGTGATACGGGTTAACAATCTATCTAAATATCAATACCAATGATTTGTAAGTATTGACTGAAGTGAAAGTCATTAAGTAGCCATTAGATTGAAAGCAATACACTTGATAATGAAAAGTACAGGTAGGCTTTAATAGTGGAGAAAGAATTGCGTTTGGTTCCTGGGCAGCCGACTGGAAGAGGAAAACACAGAATAACGAAGATAGAGATGTTCCATTGCATATCAGTCAGATATATTATATTCCTAAGAGGTTTGAGGGTGCATATTTACCTAGACAAAAAAAATTATAATAAACCCCATAATTTAAACAAAGAGAAAAGAGCCCTTATGGAGTATGGATTTAGTGCCAAGTCTTTAACATGGAGACAAAACCTTGGAGATCAAGATTCAGATTCAGCTTTTAACTCAAGTCTAAACTAATAAAAACTAACATATTTTCTTTCCTGAGGTTTTGATCTAATAATTTGTAGCCTCTTAGGCTCAGATTCCCCTATGATTCAAAAACAACCTCAGATTCTATATTTGGAAACTTATATTACTATGGTCTATAAACTGGTAAGAATCCTAAGAGCAAGATGAAAATTATAGGAAAATAATTTTGCTTGTACTATAAGAAAAATAAATAGTATTCTTGTTCTAAGAAAAACTTACTTGAGGGGCTCCTGGGTGGCTCAGTGAGTTAAGCAGTCTGACTCGGTGTCATCTCAGGTCATGGTCTTGTGGTTTGTGGGATCAAGCCCCAAGTGGGGCTCTGTGCTGGCAGCTGGGAGCCTGCTTGGGATTCTCTCTCTCTCTCTCTCTCTCTCCCTCTGCCCCTCCCCCACTCTCACTTTTTCAATCTCAAAATAAACATTTAAAAAGTAAAAACTTACTTGAGTCGTTAGATCCTGTAATCCCAGGACAGCTAGAACTGTGCTAAATTCCAAGCTGCTCCATGTATTTGCTCTGTGATCTTGGGACAGAGTCTAAGCAGATCAGAAAATCAACTTTCTTAAATGGGAATGATACAGTATCCATCTCATAAGACACTTACAGGAACTAAGTAAAATTTCACATGAAAATACAGAGTACAGAGTTTGTATGATAGATTAACAACAGTTCACCAACTACTAGTTATTTGAGCCACTTTCAGTCATTGAAATTTATTATTAATCTTATCTTAATACTTAAGCTTAACACTTCTCCAACAATTGTAATTTATTTCATCAAAATCAATCATTGGGGAGGGGCGCCTTTTGGCTCAGTTGGTTAAGCATCTAATTCTTGTTTCTGGCTTAGGTCATGATCTCAATTTCTCTCTCAGATCCTGCTCTGCTCTTGTTGGCTCTTTCTCTCTCTTTTTCTCTCTCTTCCAAAAAAAAAAAATAAATAAATAATAATAATAATAGTAAAAACAATTAAAAATCATTGGAAAATTAGGACTATGTTTTTTGTTTGTTTTTATTTCTAAAGTTTATTTATTTATTTTGAGAGAGAGGGGAAGGGAGGGTCTGAGAGGGAGAGAGAATCTCAAGGAGGCTCCATGCTGTCAGTGCAGAGCCCAATGCAGGGCTGGATCTCATGAACCCTAAGACCATGACCTGAGGGAAACCAAGAGTAGGATGCTCAATCAACTGAGCCACCCAGGCACCCCAGGACTGTGTTTTAAATATATTCATATATTGCATAAGTTATGTTTTCAATAAACAATTATGCATATATAAATATCATAAATAAATAGTATCTTTTAAATTATTTTTTTCTTTTCAAGTTTCTGTAGATCTTATTGAGATAATTAATTTTATAGTTTTGCAAATCTTTTTCTTATAACCTGAGTATTGTGTAGCACTAGGTAGATTTAACCACTGTGATATTCTCTAGAACTGAGTTTCCACTGCCATATTATTATTTTGGCCTTTCAAAATCTTTTTAGAACCTCTTATATAAAATACAAATGGGTTGTCATTGAGTGACTGGCGTTCAAAGTCTCATCTTCCAAAAAAAAACTTGTTCTTTTCTATTCCAAAGCATAAGACATAGAGATCACTGATATTTCAATCTGAAAGAAAAAAATTTATACAATTAAATGGATATTTTTAAAAAGATAAAAAATCATTGATTTACTAAAGTATCTATCTCAAGAAGTTAAAAAGCCAAAGGAAAAAATTAAACATAATGAATGTGGGAGTTAAGAACTATTAAAAAATAAGAGTAAAAAAATCAAAGTAGAAGACAAATATAGAATTGAGAAACCCACAAACTACAAAGCTGAGTCTTTGTGAAGCTTAATAAAATTAAATATTATAAGAAATATTAAAAAAAACAAAATTGAAGAGATCAGAAATATCAGCAACAAACTGAAAATAAAATTTAAAATACTAAATAAATTAAACTAAAATTAAAATATTACTAATAAAAAGGTATAAAGACATCAAATAAATAATACTAAAGTTATATAAGATCTTTAAAACAAAACAAAATAATACTATAAAATATGTTTGAGAAAAATTAAAAACAAATTAGGATTATACTATACTTATGGATGGATTCAGAGAAAATATTATAAGTATATTAATGTTTTCAGAATATTCACCTATAGATTTAGTGTAATCCAAGCAAGTTTCTAGTAGATTATTTTATGAAAATTAACACACTGATTATAAAATATACACGGAAATGCAAATGATCAATAATAACAAAGACAATGGTGGTACTGGAAGACTTATAACACCAGATACTTAACTTTCATAAAATTTTAGTGTGAGTGAACAGTGAGGTATTGACATATGTACTAACTGCTCAAGGGAACAGAATATGAAATACAGAGGCATACCCACACATATACAGTCAGCTAATTATGACATGAAAAAAAGTAACCTAAAAAAAAGGAAAACTGACAAATTGGACTTCATTAGAATTAAGAAATTCTGTTTCTCAAAATACACAATTAGGAGTTTGAAAAGGCAAGCCATAGGGAAAAGATTATATGTAAACATGTGTGTGGTGTATGTGTATGTATGAATGACAAATTTGAGAATACAAAAAGAAGTATTTCAATTAACAATATCAAGATAGACAACCCAAGAAAAAATAAGCTAAAGATTTGATCGGGTACTTCAAATAAAGGCCATCCAATGATCCAAAAATATGGAAACATGCTCAACCTCATTCATCATCAGGGAGATGAAAATCAAAACACTGAATTATTACTCCACTTGCTAGAATGGCTAAAATATAATAAAGTACTTCCCATTTCCAAGTATTGGTAAGGATATGTAACTCTCATAATATATGGATGATGGCAGTGTTACTTTGTACACTAGGGGAGTGTTTTTTCCCTTTGGAAAAGTGACGATATTTGCTGAAGCTAAGCATACATACATTTTGCAAATCAACAATTCTATATCTATGTATATAAGGTGAATACATATGCTCATCAAAATACATGAAAACAATCATTATATCAATACTACTTATAGTAGATAAAATATCCATCACTATTAACTAGATCTAGAATTATGTATCCATATTATGGAAAGCTTTATGCTAATGAAAATTAGTGAACTAGTCATGTACAATGACATTGATAAATTTCACTAACATAATGTTAAGCAAAAAAAGCTAGAACAAAATGTACATATGGTATAATTTCATTTATATGCATTTCAGATGTAATTAAAAGTAGTTAACGGTGATAGATGTTCAAAGGGGTAGTCTTCCACGGTGGAAGCAATAACTATGAAACATAATCATATTATTATTGAGTTATGGGATGTACAACTGTCAGGAATGGAACATATTGTATTTCCTCTCTTTAGTTTCTAATATATATTTTTAAATAGGGTTTCTTTTTTTTTAATTTTTTAAACATTTATTCATTTATGAGAGACAAAGAGCACAAGCAGGGTAGAGGCAGAGAGAGAGAGAGAGAGGGAGACACGGAATTGAAGCAGGCTCCAGACTGCAAGCCGTCAGCATAGAGCCGGACGCGGGGCTCGAACTCACAAGCTGTAAGATCATGACCTGAGCCGAAGTCGGACGCCCAACCAACTAAGCCACCCAGGAGCCCCTGGTTTCTTTTTTTAAAATATTTATTTATTTTTGAGAGACAGAGAGAGACAGAGTGTGAGCGGAGGAGGGGCAGAGAAAGACAGAATCTGAAGAGGCTCCAGGCTCTGAGCTGTCAACACAGAGCCCGCCGCGGGGTTCCAACTCAAGCCTTGAGATCGTGACCTGAACCGAACTCGGACACTTAACCGACTGAGCCACTCAGACGCCCCTTAACTAGAGTTTCCAAACTACAGGATTGCCTTTGCCTTTAGTAACAAAAGATGAAGAACACTTAACAAGTAGATTCTAAAAGAAATATGATGCAATCTGTTAGCCTCGTTGATCCAAAGCTAACCTGTTTTAAAGATCTATTACATCTCATGAATCAGAATCGAACCATATGTGTTCAGAATAATGCAAGTCAGATTCACTGAAATTCTCTTTGCTTTATTCCCCTAGAAATCAAATATGAATACCTTGAAAAGGTGATGGTGGCATCCAAATTAAATGATGACCTCTGATTTGTCATGTTGTGGACCCATTTATAATCTTCCCCAGTCTCAATTAGCAGAATAAAGAGGAAGGACACTTTCAATTATCTTATTGATCCATATATAACGTGAACAATGTTGAAACACATAGTGGTTTGCTTTTCTAAATCTGACCTCAGGAACTAAAGACAAAATTGTCAAGCTTCCAGCTGTGCTCATTCTCTGCCACAATCTAAATTGTACACTCATGCATGTTACACCCTCCCCTTTTCTTATGTGTTTCACAGTGTGTAATTTTGCTAAAACAAGCCCTTTAATTATACATTGCCAAAAGTGTCACCTACTGTTAAATGATTCTTGTGCTGCAAACAGAGAAACTGTGGGTCCTGTAAGGTTCTGAAGTTTCCATTATGTGCACAGACCCCAGGAGCATCTGTTAACAAATCTGTTGGTGGCTTTGTGTAAAAAAGAGCCAGGCTGGACTCCTGCTGTACTTTTGGTCAGAGAGTGCAATTTACATTTTGACAAGCTTAGTGGGTAAGAGAGAAGACCGCACAAGTATAAAAACAGCTCAACATGAAACATTTTGGACTAATAGATTACTAATGTTGAAAGACTTATTAAATAATGAGGAGTGATGATCAGAGATAAATTTATCTTGGGGAAAGGTAATAGGAAAGCTATTTATTTTGATTTTGCATTACTCATAAGTATATTTTTTAAAAAATGTATAGTGTAATAGTCCATTAGACTGTTTAACACAATTCTAATTTGATCAAAATCAAGTAGAATAAGACAAACCTGGGTGGTAATACAAATCAGTTTTGTCTTTAAGAATTTTTTTTAATATTTGAATTCTCTGTTCTTTCATTATACCCTAAATACTTTATCTATGTTGGACTTCACTATTTATGCCAAATAATTTAAGCTATAAGAAATTATACATAAATACAGATTTAACTTTTCCTGGTAAACAAAATACTTGAACTTTCATTGTAGTCACCACTCCATTTTTTTTTTTTTTAGCAGACCTTAAACATAGTGATTTAGAGTAGAGAATAAGTAGTGCTGGATTTAAATGTTAAATCTAAATGAACTATTATTGTAGCCAAATTATTTTACTCAAGTCTTCACTGGGTAATAGAGACAATAATAACTTCAAAAATTTTTACATCAACCATAGATCTCACCATAAAAGAATTCACATTTATAAAATGTTAATAAAAAATAAAGTCATCTTAACTGTGGTAGACTATTCACCAATATTTAGTGATTCTCTGGTGGCCAGACATACATAAATACCTTTGTTTTCCAGCTTTGTTTCTCTGTGGGGCCATGAGACATAATCTTGGCTGGAATGCAAGGCAATTGAATATCCCTCTGACACTTTCTGTCTTTCCTCTCCCAAGCCCTAAAAAAATGGCAGACACAATACAAGGTGGGGTACACCTGAGTCAGAGCATGGAAAGGAGCTGTCCACAAGAGCTGCCTAGCAAGGACCAAAGTTCTGGACCTCACACAAAGGAGAAATAAAATTTTATTGCATTAACCACAGAGATTTAGGGAGTCATTTATTTTCATGGTTACTCTACCCTGAGTAATATTATTATCATACAAATATTTAATCAAGATATGCATGCCTTCCTAAAAAAAAGGTCTGAATTAACTTCCTTAACTTAAAGTTTTCTTTTGTTGTTGTTGTTGTTTGCTGTTATTTTTGGCAAGTAAGCTAGACAATTGGAGGCCAATGTGGTAGAGACTCTAGATGTGAAACTTCGAATACAGAGACTCAAATATAGTACATGAGTAACCAAGAAAAATAGCATAATTCTTTTGAGATTTGTAACTGTTGTCTTAACTATCCATTATGTCACAAAAAATAAAGATAATTTTAGAGATAATTTTATTTTATTGCAAGTACCCATGCTTTGTTTTAATTACATGCTGTGTAAGCTACATAAAAACACAGGAATTTTGCCTTTAAAAAAGTGGCTTATAAGTAAGTGTACTAAAATGTGCATTTAGTTATCAATAAATAGTATAGTAACTCTATAATTCTTAGGTATATAGTATTTTTCAGACTAAAAACTCAATCTTATTTCTTTTTTTTTTTTAATTTTTTTTTTAACGTTTATTTATTTTTGAGACAGAGAGAGACAGAGCATGAACAGGGGAGGGGCAGAGAGAGAGGGAGACAGAGAATCTGAAACAGGCTCCGGGCTCTGAGCGGTCAGCACAGAGCCCGACGCGGGGCTCGAACTCACGGGCCGCGAGATCATGACCTGAGCCGAAGTCGGACGCTTAACCGACCAAGCCACCCAGGCGCCCCTCAATCCTATTTCTTTAGTTATATTATTGTATATCTAACCAATTTTTATACAAAAATTTTGTAGATTATACAGTCTATACAATAGATTCATACAATCTATTGTATAGATTAATATAACTAAACATTTATTTAACCAAAGGGGTTGGGAGTGAAGTAACATTGTATATATAATGTTATGTATATAATTATCATGTAATACAATGATTCCCCGAAAAACGAAGTACAAATCATATGCAAAACTAGGAAAAAGTAGTTTTCTGAGGTAAAACTTTTAAAACAATACTTTCTTAGACAAGTATACTATAACATTTTTCTCAAATAAAGATCTACAGTGAATAGAGAATATATCCTGAAGACAAACAGATGATGATTCATTTTAGTGAGTCTCTCTATGACTAACACATTTCTCATTTTTACATTTTCCCTTGAAGGAGCAGCATGTCGTAGGCCCTGAAGTGTCCAAGGCAAACACCTGCTTTGTCATGTTTTCCATTTCCGCATGGTGTCCACCTAACTTCTTTGTCCACCCCCCCACAGTCCCACTAACTTTCTAATTTTCCCACCACTCAACACATTCTGTGTGTCTCCAATTTGATCCGTGTAGCTATCAATCACCATTCCATTCAAGGTGGTACAATGACTTAGTACCAGAGTGCAGTGTTATGCAAATGATATTTCCAGACTGACTGGCAAACTTGAAGCTTAGCTTGCCTTATTGACACTGCAGCTCTGAGCAATATACAGGCAGTCCCCAAATTATGATGGTTCAAGTGGCCATGTTTCAACTTTATGATGGTGTGAAAGTGACATGCATTCAACAGAAGCTGTACTTTGAGTTTTGAATTTGGATCTTTTCCTGGACTAGAGTTACGTGGTACAATCCTCTCTGGTGACACTGGGTCCAGTGAGCGGTAGCTAATGGTCAGCTCTGCGATCACAAGGGTAAACAACTAGATACACGTACAATCATTCTATGCTTGTACAATTGTTGTGTTTCCTTTTCGGTACAGTATTCAATAAAATACATGAAATATTCAATACTTTATTATAAAACAGGCTTTGTGTCAGATGATTTTGCCCAAATGTAGGCTAATGTAAGTGTTCTGAGCATGTTTAAAGTAGGCGAGGCTAAGCTAGGATATTTGGTAGGTTGGGTGTGTTCAATGTATTTTTAACTTATAATATTTTCAATTTACAATGGATTTATCCTGACAAAACACCATCATAACTTAGAAGGATCTGTACAAAGGATCTTAATAAACTTTGCCCCTAGATGAGTTTGAGTTGTAGTGTTGATTGGGAAGTTCCCAATCAATTCAGAGATTTCTGACCAAATGTTGAAAATACAACCCATTAAAGCCACTGGTTTAAAGCAAGCCAAGTATCAGAACATTGAACAAATGGATCTAGGAAGGGTTTAATCCAGACAGTTGAAGATCAGCATGGAATAAACCCATGTGAAATGAACATATTTCTGATAAGAAATTTGTTTTTACCCACCAAGCAAATTTTGGATCAACGTGGTCGATTGAACACAGAGGAAAAGTACCAATCAGCCAAGCCTGTAAAGCCATCCTAATATATACCAATACAGAACTATTTTTTTAAACTTTATTCAATGTAAAGAATTGCAACATTTTACCTTTCATTCATTTTACTGCCAGATTTCTTGGAAGTTCTATAGCATGCTCTGCTTTAATATTTTCAACTGCAATTCACTACTTTCTCGACTCTTTACATCTGGTTCCTTTTTTCGTGTTTTATCAAGATTTCTGTCTTAAAGATCATAGAGAGACTTCAAATTTGCTGCATCCTCAAATTGTTCTAAGGCCTCATCTCTGCTATCATTTACTCACACTTGTATTAACAAAATGCTGTTCTCTCAGACACAGTGACATCATTTTTCTTTCCGATTTTGCTTTATGTGATACATTTGTGCCTTCCTTAGTTTTTTTTAAATCATGCTTTATTTTGCTGCACCAGATTACATTTCAATTTACTTGTAATACTCTTCATATCCTAACTGCTATGGATTTATCTCCAAAATACTTGCTCTCATATCAGATGCTTCAAATGTACTGAATTTCTTTTACTTGCTTGTACATGACATTTGTGTGAGCCGTCCTCTCTATGGAGTCCTTTGTACTTTCCTTCTAAATTATGCTCAGCAAGATGGCCTTAAAATTGCCCTCAGCTTGACTGGACTTTCAGCAGGCTTATTCCTGCCTCTAAGCCCTGACCTCTCTATCACAGAGAGCTTTACAGAACCTTACAGGCCTAACCACAGAGGTCTACTGCCTCCCATTTCTTAGAGCACTTACTTAAAAAAAATTGCACCTGTAAATTTTGTCTCTGTCCCTTTATGGTGTCAATCTTTTAAAAACTTCTTACCAGTTTTACATCTCAGGACTGTCTGTCCCAAGGACCTGACAGCCACCACTCCAAAATGGAATCATTAAGGAAGATGGCATCTCTATCTCCAGTCTCTGTGGGAAGTTCAGAGCCTAACTTCAGTGGGCGCCTCGTCACACGTTGTAGTATTACCTCCTGTTATAAAGATACACGCAAGTGTCCTTTTCCTTGGGGTAAGGCCAGTTAGCAACACAGGATGCCTATAATCTCCCACCCCAGCTATATGGAAGTGGCCACCTGAGAGAGATGTTGTCTTCGGTAAGGGTCACTTGCAAATCATAGCAACCCTGATAGAAGAAAACTAGGTTGGCAGGAGGTTAATGGAGTACACATCCTGATCATTCTCGCTCCTTTCCCACTATTTGCCTGCCAATACCCATCTGAAAGTCAGGGGTTAACAGAGCCTCTGGATGAGGTCATATGGGCCATAGAGTAGAGCAAGCTAGTTGATTCATCCATCTGTTCATTAACTCTTCAACAAACATTTTTGTGACAGACATTATATTATGTCCTAGAGATGAAAAGATGGAATACAGCATTATATTAATCAAAGCCCTATAACTGCTATTACAGAAATGTTTCCAAACCCTATGGAATTCCAGGAAATAAAGTTAGGGAAGTAGTGAAATCTTTATTTACTACCATTTGATATAGGACTTATAGATAAATACACTGCCAGAAAAGATGTGGAAGCTAAGCTTGCTAGGCGTGAGGAGCTCCATACACCTGGACCAGGTTAATGAGTGAACGAGATTAAAAAAAAATTCAAAGATGTTGGTAAAACAATAGATAGATGATGCATAGATAGAACATCACATTAGAGATGAAGAAAGGAAAGTGTTTCCAGTGGTTACCATCAGCAGTGTCTTCAATGTGGAATATTCAAAGGAATCAACACGATAATTGACCTTTGAGTTTTGATTGTGAGACTTGTTGACCTTCACAAGATTGCATAACAAATTACAAAAAGTAGATCTTTATTCCAAGTTGAAGAAGTCTAAAAAAATCTAAATAGTTATGTGAAAATGCTTCAAAATGATCTATGATAAAAGGGTTAGCTTGAAGTACAACTGTTTTTCTCATTTTTTTCCTTTTTTGTTTTTTGACAGAAGAGATTTTATTTTATTTTATTTTACTTTAAGGTTTACTTGTGTATTTTGAGAGAGAGAGAGAGAGAGAGAGAGAGAGAGCAAGAGAGGGGTAGAGACAGAAGAAGAGAGAGAATCCCAAGCATCCCAGCATGGGGCTCCATCCCAGGACTGTGAGATCATGACCTAAGCTGAAATCGAGAGTCAGACACTCAAATGACTGAGCCAGCCAACTGCCTCACAAGAGATTTTAATGGTGTATTGTATTCTCACTGTCTTCCAAACCCAGCCTTTGTCATCAGCGAAAAGAATAAAAAAAGGTGAAACCATTATCTACAGACAGCACATGAAATGTTCTAAATTGATATTACCATGTATACATAAATGTTGAGCCATATCTACATAAATCCTAAATGTATAAGAAGTGAACTCATATTTTTAATCTATCAGATCATTAAAAAGAATATTTTTCTATCATTCATTTTCTGTTTTTACTTATAAAGCATCAATGAAATTGTCAACTACAATCTATTAATTATGAACTTGTGCCTTACTTCTAGGTAGTGTTTGCAAGTTGTTAATTATAGGTTTAATTATAAGTACTATGAGAAAATATTTATACCTTAGTATTCTAAGATTTTATTTTGAAAATTGATATCTGATCCTATTTATAAGAGCTGCTCCAGAGAATAAATCAAGAGTAAATACAAGAGTGGGGCAGCTGGCTCACTTAATCAGTGGAGAGTGTGACTTTTGATCTCAAGAATGTGGGTTTGAGCCCCATGCTGGGTGTAGATTACTTACAAAAATTTTAAAAATCTAAAAAAAAAGAACAAATATGAAGAAAGTACATATCAGCCTATAAGAAAAAGATAAAGGACGGGTCGCCTGGGTGGCTCAGTTGGTTGGGCATCCAACTTCGGCTCAGGTCATGATCTCGCGGTCCGTGAGTTCGAGCCCCATGTCGGGCTCTGTGCTGACAGCTCAGAGTCCAGAGCCTGTTTCAGATTCTGTGTCTCCCTCTCTCTCTGACCCTCCCCCATTCATGCTCTGTCTTTCTCTGTCTCAAAAATAAATAAACATTAAAAAAAATTAAAAACAAAAAAGAGAAAGAAAAAGGAGTGCTGTAAATCCAGATGGAAAGACAGTTTCACTATAAGAAGCAACAAAACAAATCAAAGTCTAAATAGATCATACTAAGAATACAACTTTTAGAGACGAAGATAATAAAAAAGATACAATATATATCAATCCAACAAATTATGCCAATATACCCTTATTTTCCCATTCATTTTGAATTCCATTGTCCATTAAGACATTCTGTAACTTTGGTGGCCAAAGATGTTAATTGAATTCTTACCATGTGTCAGTAAATTTGTGTAGAGTTTAATATGTTTTGTTATTCAGTTACTAACCCATAATAGAGGGATTTTTCCTAGATAAACCATCTATTGGTGCTACACTGTAGCATTTCACATTATAACATTATTGCATGTATCTTTTCCCCACTCTAGACTCTAAGCTCCTTAAGGCATAAATTAAACATTTTCCACCTACTCATTTTTCTCTTTACTACCACAGTGACAAGCAATGTATGAATAAATTGGAATGTAGATATATATATCATAACACAATAAACAAGATACCATAATATACATGGTAACAGTTTAAATTATATCAGAAATTCTAGAAATCAATCAGTGGCTTCGTGAAAATCCTGACATGCTGAGCAAATACTAAAGGAATGGCCAAATGTTTGCATGACCCAGGGATGTTTTACTTGGAGCCTGGCAGATTTGGTTTCAAGCTGCTTTAGGAAATTAATCAGAGTCTGAAAACCAAGACTTAGGAAAAATTCCAATAGATAGATGATAGATAGATAGATAGATAGATGATAGATAGAAATAGAAAGAGATAGCTATCAGTGGCAAAAACAAAACAAAACAAAAAAACTCCTGAGAACTCAGAGTCAGCTGACATAAAGCAAACTGGTCATGAATTCATAAGGTTCTGTAGGTCATTATGAAATGCCAGTAAGCACAGAATCTAGGTGACCCTAGCTAGAAACTTTTGTTTCTGTAATTTCTTCTATAGTTAGGGACACATGTGGTTGGTCTTGCCTGTGACTAGAAGGTAAACTTAAAAGGCAGAATCAAGAGTAAGAGTTTTTAATTTTTCTTTCAGGGAAATAGATATTCCTAGGATTATAGGGACCATTTCTTATATGGAAAATAACAGCAAAAATGTTTTGTCACCAATTTATGCAACAAGCAGTTCATACACTTAGGAAATTAGCTTTGTAAAACTTGTCTGCCACCAAAAGTAAGAACCAAGTGTGGAGTAAATATTTAAATGAATATCTATCCATTTGTGGTCTTTTAGAATAAGACTTTGGGTAGATATATGTATATACTATCTCATGACTGAATGAAACTTACCTTCCCTATTTCCTCCACATTAAAAGAATTTTAGCATCCTTAGGGGATAATATAAGGTCTGATAACAAGTTTTAAAAACGCAATTTTGATCTAAAGGTCTAAGCTTATGAACCTGGAAAAAATATTTGAAATCATTAAGATTTTGTCAATTTGCCTTTCATTGGTAAATAAAGCATCTGGAGTTTAAGGGATTTTTGGTATTTTTTTTTCCTTTGAAGCTGAAGTCATAAACGAGTTTTAGAGTGGAACATGCTACCACGTGAAGAAATTAGCAACCGCACTAAAATTCCCAAGCCATTATATTGCATTTTCCTCCTGAATTTATCATATATGTAGGCCTATGGAAAAGTTTTGTGTTAGAAGACAATGTTTTACAAGTAAAATCATGTATGGATGTGGATGTCCAGTTGTATCAGAAATGCTTTGTGGTTGAAGTGATATTTGGTATTGCAAGGGAGTGTCACCAGTAATTAGAAGACATGAAAAAACAAATAGGGCATGGTGTGTGGCCCTTTCTGAGTAAATAAGCGCGGAGAGACTTGTGTGACCAACAAAACAACTTATGAATCAACTGCATAATTGAATTTTATATTTTCTAGAACCTTTTTTCTTCTTATACAAATAGCAATTAATCATTATTTGAACTACTAAATAAAAGCTTGAAGGGATGTCAGAACAACTATTTAAATAGTAGATATTATCATTTTTAAAAGTCATGCCTGGAAACCCAATTAGGTACCACATGCAATTAAGCAGAAAATATGTCACAATGCTGCTTCTATAAAAACACATCCGACCAGATTTCCAAACTGAAAACTGATTAACCAAGATGATTCTAAGTATAATCCCTAAGTACACTCTGTGTAATGAATTTCTTGAGAAATTGATAATCTCTTCTATAATGATTTGCTTGATAAAATAGTATTTATTATCCAACATTATTTAGGATTCAGAACACTAAGAACTTATGTTGCCTTTGCTGCCTTCATTTTCTGTCAGAACCAAAATATTTTTAATTCTGAAAGCTCATCCTGAGAGAAGAATGGGTGTAAGACAGTTTTAGATATATATAAACGTGCTAAAGGACTATCTATTGGGTTAGTTAGACAGGCAGACAAGAGTCTATTTGCATATAGGAGGAGGTGTTGAGGGCTCTTCTGAAAGAAAATGAATTCTAAGATGAGAAAGACCTTGACTCTACAGATATAACCCTATAATAATACTACCAATAAAATTATAGGCAGGAGTGATAATTCTGAACAAAATTTAATGCTTACTAATTAGATTTTTCTTCTTACCCAGCCTCTTAGTGTGAGGGACCATAAATAAACACTGAAATCTATAAAGCACTGGACCACAAAGAATATTGTTTTAAGACATCAAACGCATCACTGAACTAGAAGAGTATAAGGTTCACAAATATACCCTCTTAATTCCCACAGATATCACCTTGCTTTTGTACTGGGTGACAGTGTGAGTATCAAGTAGAATGGCTGAAATAAAATGTTGCTAAGAGTACTAAGGGGCCTGGAAGAACGACAGTGGTGTCTGGAGGGAAGCCATGAGTAAGCCATGAAACACCCTCAGCACTGGTGCTGGTAACACTGCTCATCCTTCTTAGGAGCAGAAGACATAACTCCCCAAGGGTTTCTGTATATATCCTTTCCTCTATCTGACTCAGTCTGTGACCTGTATATCTGGAATACACATAGACTTACACTGGATGTGGCAAATTTCTCATTTCATTTATGTTTTATGTACTTTCACACCTTTTTTGTTCCTAGTCCTGAAATGATGTATTCAGGAGGCTTTCTAAATAACTAACATGTTTCTCTGAAGCACTCACTGTGGTATCTGTTGCTTCCATATTACTGGCAACCCTGTTTTCTCTTTTTATTTTTCTTTTAGAGAGAGGGAGACGTAGGGGCAGAGAGAGAGAGAAGGAGAAAGACAATCGCAAGCAGGCCCCGTACTCTCAGCTCAGAGACCGATGTGGGGATCGATTCCATGAACTGTGAGATCGTGACCTGAGTGGAAATCAAGAGTCATTTAACTGACTGAGCCAGCCACACACGCCTGGCAACCATGTTTTTTATTTCTCTTTTATTATCAGCATGATGGAATAATTTCTTTTGTATCATGCAAATCTGCAATTGTATAGTTTATGCAAAATAGTCCTTAATCTGTTGTCATAGAGATTTTCTTCCAGTGAAGTTCATTTGCTCTAAGTGTTCAGATGGTACCTGTATTTTAAGTCACTCTTGCCCCCATCCCCTATACTTATTGGAGATTTAGTTTAGTCAGTATTGGTGTTTATTTGGGCTCTGTTAGTAATAGTGTAAGTTCACTGTTTACTTCTTTCAAACACAAGCTAGAGAAACATGGAAAATTCAGATTTTTCTTTCTCTTTGGTAGTACCAAAGCATTGCAAGTTATACAAATATGTGTCAAAGCTCTAGCCACAAAAATGTAGGTAGAAACTTGGGAAATGTTTATCTTGAAACCCTAAAGTCAATTAGGGAAAGGAAGTTTTTGTTGTTGTTATCATTGTTTCATTTTTACCCTTCAGCATCTGACCTGGATGATTGCATTTGCCATTGTGACATCCCATAAACACTTGTTTTTGTTTTTGTTTTTGTTTTTGTTTTTCAGGGGGAGGGTGACTGCTCTTTGCAGGCTCATGATTGATTTGGAAGTTTAGGATATATCCCATTTCTTTCCTGTCCTTAGCCATATTTCTGAGTTTTTTTTCTGTCAGACTCTTGTCTGTTACTCTCTTAGACTCAACTTTCATCAAATAGTCTTTGTATAGCTGGAATGTGGACAAGTATGGGTTTTACCTATTCTCTGGCCGGTGAAAGGATTCTAATTTGTCACCTAGACTGCTCTGGTTCTGAAGACAGATGGGTGTCAAATGCATGGGCCTATTAGACCACTACATTGGTCCTGAAAGTAAGAGATAGATGATGGATGAGAGAGACAGAGAGAGAGAGAGAGAGAGAGAGAGAGAGAGAGAGAGAGAAAGATCTTCATAACAGCTTTATTGAGATATAATTCGCATACCATACAACTTTGGTATATTCACAGAGTTGTGCAACCATCCCCGTAATCAATTTTGAAGTGTATCTGTTACCTACAAATGAGAGTCCCTTTAGTTATCACTCCCATAGCCCCAAACCCTAGAAAAGCACTAATATAATTTCTGTCCTTATAGATTTGCCTATTCAGGACTTTTATATAGATGGAATTATATGTGATCTTTTATGACAAGTTCTCTTGACACAATGTTTTTAAAGTTCGCCACGTTATGGCATGTGTTATACTTCATTTGCTTTTGTGACTGAGCAATATTTCACTGTTTGGGTATAGGACCTTTTATTTATCCATCTGTTAGTAGTTCAACATTTGAGTTGTTTCCATATTTTGGTTATTATCAATGTTGCTATGAATATTCATGTACAAGTTTTTGTACCTGCATATATTTTCATTTCCTTGGGGAATATATCTGGAAGTGGAATTTCAGGGTCAAATTATGCCTATATGTTTAACTTTTTGAAGAAATGACAGATTGTCTCCTAAAGTGACTCTATCACTTTACATTCCTACCAGTAGCTTATGAGAGTTCCAATTTCTCTGTATCTTCGCTAACACTTTTTATTATCTACCTTTTTGATTATAATGATCTTAAGAATGTGAAGTAGTATTTCACTGTGATTTTGATTTGCCTTTTCAGGGAAAAAGCACATATTCATGGGCTTATTCACCACCTGTGTATTTTCTTTGGGGAAGTTTGTTGACAGTGTCAATAGTGTTCATTTTTTTTCAATATATGAAATTTATTGTCAAATTGGTTTCCATACAACACCCAGTTCTCATCCCAACAGGTGCCCTCCTCAATGCCCATCACCCACCCCCCCCTCCCTCCCCCCCCCCCCATCAACCCGCAGTTTGTTCTCAGTTTTTAAGAGTCTGTTATGCTTTGGCTCTTTCCCACTAATAGTGTTCATTTTGATGAAGTACAATTTATCTAGCTTTCTTTTCTTGTTTGTACTTTTGGGGTTAAATATGAAAACTGCTGCAAATTTCAGGATGATGAACATTCATTCCTTCTAGACTTTTATAGTTTTAGCTCCTAAGTTTCAGTCTTTTCTCCATCTTGAGCTAATTTTGTGTATGGTGTGAGATAAAGGTCCAATTTCATTCTTTTACTTGCATATATCACTTGTCCCTATACCATTTGTTGAAAGACTATTATTCTCATCGAACAGTCTTAGTACCCTTCGATAAAAACAATTGACCATAGTTATATTCATGTATTTCTGTACTCTTGATTCGATTCCATTGATCTATATGCTTATTGTTTTCTTCTTGTTTATTGTTAAGAATTGTTTTCTTAATTTTTTTGTGCCTGGATTTTTCAATCTGGTGGACACAAAAACTATTGATTTTTTTTTATTTTGTTTCCTGCAACTTTGCTGAATTCACTTGTTAATTTTAATAGATTTTTAGTAGATTTATTACTATTTTCTATATATAAAATAATGGCATGTGTTAATAGAGATACTTTTACTTTTTCTTTTCCATTATAGATTTGTTTTTTTTTTTTTCTAATTTTGAATAATTGCCCCTGCCAGACTTCCAACACAATGTTGAACAGAAGTGACGGGAATGGACATCCTATTTTTGTTCCTGATATTAGAGGGAAATTATCTAATCTCTTATTTTCAGATGTGGGCTTTTCATAGATTTCTTTCAAGTTGAGAATGTTTTTTTTCTACTAGCTTGTTTTTCTTATTACAAAATAGTGTTAGGTATTGTCAGATGATTTTCTGCATCAATTGAGATAATCATGTGGCTTTTTATCTTTATTCTATTAATGTGATCGTAGCACGTTGATTGATTTTCATATGTTGAAACATCCTTGCATTTCCAGAATAAATGCCACTTGGTCATGGAGTCTGTTTAATAATATTTTTAAATATGCTTCTGGATATTGTTTGGTAGGTTTTTTTTTTTATGATTTTTGTATTAGGGGCACCTAAGTGGTTCAGTTGGTTAAGTGTCCAATTTAGGCTCAGGTCATGATCTCACGGTTCATGAGTTGGAGCCCCAAATGTGGCTCTGAGACGACAGCACAGAGCCTGCTTCGGATACTCTATCTCCCTCTCTCTCTGCCCCTCCCACTGTTCTCTCTCCCAAAAATAAATAAACATTACAAAAAAGATATTAGCATTTATATTCATAAGGGATATTAGTCTGTAGCTTCCGTTTCTTTCATGGCTTTGGCTTGGTTGTCAGGATAATGCTTGTCTCATAGAATGAGTCGAGAACTGTTTCATGTTCTATTTTTGTGGAAGAGTTTATGAAAGATTGGTATTAATCTTCTTAGACATTTGTTACAACTAACCAGTTAAGCCATTTGGCCTGGAATTTTTGGGAGGATTGTTATTTCTTATTATTAATTCAATTTCTCTACATGTTACAGATCTATTTAATTATCTATTTTTTCTTAAGCCAGTTCTGACAGCTTGCAACTTTTTAATAATTTGCCTATTTCATATAAGTTTTTATAAATCCATTGGCATGCAATTATACATAGAATTCATATATATATATGAAATGTTATATGTATACATATGTAAGATATATGTATATCTTCATTCCCATAATAGAATGTATCTATTCCCTTTCTGATGCTAGTGATTTTAATTTTCCTCTCTCTCTCTTTTTTCCTCATGTAACTAAACATTTATATATTTTCTTGATTTTTTTCAAGAACGAATGTTTGGTTTCATTGATTTTCTCTATTGTTTTTCTATTCTTTATTTTATTAGTTCTTTCAATCTAATATTTTTTTTTCCTTTTTGTTCCAGATTTATTTTGCTCTCTTAAAGTAAAAGTTTAGGCTACTGATTAGAAATTTTTCTTCCTTTTTATTATAGCTATTTACAGCTTTAAATTTTCCTCCAAACACTGCTTTACTTATGTTTCATAAGTTTTGGTGTGTTGTGTCTTCATTTTTATTAATGTCAAAGTATTTTTTTAATTTTTCTTGATTCTGAGTGTGGAAAAGTTTAAATCTAAGAGCAATCTCAAAATCACCAGAAGCTTTGGTAGAAAACAATGAAAAGGAGATTGAGATATTTGAGGTGCGTTAAATATAACCCAACATTTGAAATATGTTAAATCATAGGCCAATTTGTTTGTCAGGGAGGATGAATAAAATAGGTAAAAAAGAGCCTTCTTGAGGTCAGAGCAAACCTAAAATATTGAACTCAAATAAACTTGGCTGTTGGAGGAATAGAAGGAAACTCAGGTGGCTGTACTATGGTGGATGAGGAGGAAAACGAATATATATTTTTAGTCTTTCTGTCATCAAATCTCCTAATCAAATCAACATATGTAATCAACTAATATCAACAGCTAACTATTATATAAAAATGTAATTCTCACTCTATACCCCAAATTTTGCAAATTCTATGAAACATGATTATGATTACCAACATGATCTCCTGTTCCCATCATACCTGATTATTCTTAAAATGTAGGTATTTTGTAAAGAGAACTATTCTCAAGTTAGATTTGATCCTCTTGTTATTTGTCTATATTTGATGTTACTCTAAAATGCTGAGGGGTAATTTGTAATATGGTAATTCATTTATTTCTGCTTCTTGGAGTTCGACTTCATTTACTCTTCTTCCGTGAGTGTCCTATAACTTCATGTAGGCAGATTATTAAATAATTTCTAATTGCTCCAATCTAGAGCAAATTTAGCATTGTTAACCATGCAAAGTAGTTGTAGAACCATCTACAGGAACTCTGGAAATTATGTTGCCTGTGTAAAGAGCAGAGAAATGTGTGTGGTTCATAATAGAAATAAACAAAAATATGGTTTGTTGTTGTTCTTGATTATTTCTCTTCTCTCTTCATCACTTTTCCCTTGCATAAGAAGAACTTGAAACAGGTGTTGGGACTCTCTATTTTTGTACATCTTAATGGCAGGCACAGTGGTGTTTCAGAAGGAAATTGTAATAAAATGGGAAATCACAGGTTTTGGTACCAAAATACTTGAGCTTGTGGGTTAGTACCAATTTTTCTTGGTTATGTGATCTTCAAAAATTTACTTAAGTTTCTGAATGTTAGTTTATTCCTTACATTACAACTGGTGGTAAGATCCCACAAAAGGAAAATGTTATGAGGAATAAATAAAGTGAATAGATAAAATACAGAGAAGCATTCTGTAACTGTTTTTGTCATATTATTTACCATTATTTTGCTTGGTTTAACCAAAGCAGTTAAAATAAGTAAGACCGGTGGGAAGAGAAAGGGGGAAAAAAAGTTACAGAGAGGGAAGGAGGCAAACCATAAGAGACTCTTAAATACTGAGAATAAACTGAGGGTTGATCGGGGATGGTGGGGATGGGAATATGGGTGATGGGCATTGAGGAGGGCACCTGTTGGGATGAGCACTGGGTGTTGTATGAAAACCAATTTGACAATAAATTTCATATTAAAAAATAAAATAAAATAAAGTAAGGAGCTATAGGAATTTTCAAATTACACAATTCAAGGTTCGTTTATATGCTTAATGATCACATCTGGCATCTTTTTACTTTATGGAGATACAGTGTTCTATTATACAGCATCTATTCTATTGAAGACTTTGTAACTTTTAGTGTCCTTTGAGAAAAATTGGTAAATACCCTAAAAAGACATGAAGATCATAACTTTTTTGAAGGTTTTTTAGAACTTCATCCCAAGCTAACCTAGGTTAGTTTCAGATATTACTTTAGGGTCTTCTTTATTGTTCTTTGTTTAAATCATTCACAAGAGAGAGATCATGAGACCACTTGAACTAAAGTCGCATCTGGCATTGTCTGGGGTGGGGAATAGTGCAGAGTCAGGAGGATTGGGCAGGCATCAGGTGCTGTTTTCTGTTTAACAGTTAATAATTACATTGAGGAATTTTGCTCACACTTCTGTTGTATTCTAATTATTTATAGTTCAGGTCCCCAGCTCTGTCATCCTACTTTCTACACAGGTCTCTTGAGATGTCTGAAAGCAGCTGCAAGAGGACAGTGACTTCAGGCCATGCACTAAGTTGGATTTAAAGTCTTCATGTTGTCGAATATGTTACGTTGGTTTGTCCTTCCTATAACGGCAACAAAACGTCTTTTGCTTTATTGATCATTCCCAAGCCGTGGCAAAGAATGACAATCAATAGATAAATTGGAGGGGGGAAAATGGCAAAGAAGAGGTATTACATTCATGCAAGACCTCTGTTTATGCTGCTTGACATGATACATTCAAATGTGGTTGTGAGTGTTGGGTAAGGGAAAATAGTCCAGAAAAAGTTGAGTTCTTAAAAGACAGAAATCTGATTAAAACACAGAATCATACTCAGAGAGTGTACTGTACCTTTCTTGTTTTAAAATTTTCACATGTTACATTAAACAGGACATGCACCAATTTCGGATACGCAGAGGATTAAAAGATTGAGAAAAATCTTTAAAATACTAAAATGAGTAGGAGGAGTTGAAGAAAAATGAAGTAAAGACAAACATTGAAGAAAACAGCTCCCTTGGCTAAAAACTTCCATATAGCATATTGAGTTTCTTCTCAAAGAGTGTCAAAACTATACTTTGTACCAGATTGATTGAATCTGGCTGTCTGTGGTTATATACCTGTGTAGACAGCAAAGAAAAATGAAGGTCATATTGAATGTTATATGCAGTTACTATGTTTTTTAAAAACCAAGGAATAACTACACTTTAAATGGAATTTATTTTTTTTTTTAATTTTAGAAACTATGAGATGATTCTGTATTTATTTATTGCACATCAATCAATTATTTAATATGAATAATTCAACTTGTAGATGTGAAATATCTGTACTTAAATATTTTTTCAAGCTATAAATTTTATTACAACACATTCTTCTAGTCTGAAAAGCTTGTCAGTATAAATCCCTTGAATTAATGCAAGATACTAGTCACAAAAATGGTTCCAAGTTCTCTCCAACTTGTAAATTCCTTAAATATAAAGATCAATACTTTGGCTCACAGTGAATTAAGAAAAATCCAAATTCTAATATTACTACGTATATAAATATGTGTGCAAATATGCTGATTTATATGCATATTTTAGCTACATTAACAAATTAACTTCACTTGTAGCTTTTTTATATATATAATTTTATACATTCTTATATTTCAAAGAGAGATAAAAGCCTTCTTGATATACATCAGGGTAGTCTTGATAGTGAAACTGTGTTAAAGGTCAGCTGAAACAAAATGGGTAACCCACAAAGGCACCCTACAGAGATGGCATTAAAAATTCTCAAATCTAGGGGCGCCTGGGTGGTTCAGTCAGTTAAGTGTCCGACTTCAGCTTAGGTCATGATCTCTTGGTCCGTGAGTTCAAGCCCCGTGTTGGGCTCTGTGCTCTCAGTTCAGAGCCTGGAGCTTGCTTCAGATTCTGTCTCCCTCTCTCTCTGCCCCTCCCCCAGTCACTCTCTGTCTCTATCAAAAAATGAATAAACAGTAAAAAAATATTTAAAAAAAAATTCTCAAATCTACATGCATTTCTGTCCAGTTGCTTTCAATGAAAAAAGTTCTATCAAAAATTAAATTAATATTTAGTTAATTGTAGAACTAACCCAACTAAAATGACTTAAAAGTATTTCACATAAAGAATCATATGTAGAAATACATGGAAAAAAATCAGCTACACTTTGCAAAGATACTCTTCAATTAAACAGCAAGTTGCTCACAGAACTGTTCTAAATTGAGGGTAAATTAGAGATATAAAAGCATAAGTGAATGGAAGTGGCAGGTCTTTTCCAATATTAAATTTTTATAATTGCATGACAACATGTAAATCCACTAATTTACAATGAAAATAGTTGAGGACAATGGATCAAACAATGATGCAAAGTTCTAAATGTGATGGCTCCTTAATCTATTTTTTTTTGGGTATAAAACAAAAACGTGAGGTTTCAGAGTCTTTTTTTTTTTACTTTTATATTTGTCTTTCATTGCTACTAAATTGCTAAAGGCACACTTTTCCCAACATTATCTGGCATGCTGAAGAGAAAGAAAGATACTATACTTAATCAGATATCAGCAAATTATTGAAAATGTGGCCCCATTTGAAAATCTTACAGTCACACAAATATGGTGTTACTGTGGGCTAAGTATAGCCTCAGAGCTGAAATAGATACTAAAATCTATCTGATTCAACAGCCCTCAATTAAAGGTTGGAAGAATGAAGACTCAGAGGCCCTAGGATCAGGTTGAGAGTTAGTGCCAAGAATCTGAAATGGAAAACTTTCTGAATTAGAATCCATTTCTCTTTTGATTAGACATTTAGTCTCTCCATTTTATTTTGGCCTATATTCAGTTTTATCCATTATACTGGATTCCATTCATAGATGATGTTTGGTGGGGTAAGGAGCCAGGAGGAACTGTAATACCTAATAAAATTTACAAAAATTTAAAATTGTGAATACTTAATATTATTTTAAAATGCATTTGATTTTCAACCATTGAATTAACAGTGCTCATATAAAGAAATTGTCGTCAATATATGTGGCTTCAGCCAACGTTGTCAATTGATCATTCATATGCACATTAAATGCATCTGATATTTTTAGCAGAAAAATTACTCAAGCATCATTTCTTGTCAAAATTATTATAATGTCATAATAATGTGTTTAAAAGGCTGTAATTAGGAATGTCAGCAGTGCCATTTGAAACTCAAAATTGAAAGATGATTATAGTTTAACCCGATTACTCTATTACACATGATGTCAGCCTTTTAAGAAGTAACTAAACTTATATTGTATCTTTACTGAATATGTGCCACCTAAAATATTCTGATGATAAAGCTCCTGATTAAAATCATGTGTTTGAGAGAAAACAATCTGATGATCTCATGTATTGATAAAAATATCTAAAATACTCGTTTGATACTGTTCAAAAATGAGAGAAGCAAACCCGAACATATTGAAATAATGTCTAATTTTCTATGAATTGGCAACTCTTTCCATTTGTTTTGTGAATTCACAGGAATCGAGACTGGGAAAAACATATCTATATTTTGTCAAGTGAAATTATCTTCTGTTTGCAAAATATTTGTGAACTGCACTGGAAGAAATTGAATCTTATACTTGGGGTAAAATGCAAAGCTAAAAAGGAGAGAAGATAATTTTCTATCAATTTATGCCCCATAATCCCTTTTTTGCAAGTTGTTTCTAATGACCATGTATAGGAGGCAGGCAGCCTGGTTCTTAGAATGAATCAAATGGCACATCAATAAGTCACTTGTTCTTGTTCTAAATGGCAGAGGATTTTAAAATGTATTCATTCTATTACTCTGCACCTGATGTAGAAGTTACTGGGTTCTTCCCACCTTTGTGATAATCTCCCATGTTAAACTTTAACAGAGAAAATGTGCCTTCCTTCCTTGGCTTTTAGGTGCTTGGGTGCCTAGGATAGTTCAATTCCCTTTAGATGGATAGTACTCAAGCTATCTGTAGTGAAAAAAAATTTTCTTTTTATAATTATTCCAATGTATTGATTTTGTGCATTGAGACTTTTGTAAAATAAAATAACTAGAAAATTTAAAATGCACACAAACACAGCCAAACTGGACTCCAGAAAGATAATATTATTATTATGCTGTAAAATTTCCAAACACCTATTATATTATGGTATTAATCTCTTCACTGCTGTTAGTTTACTGGCAGGCACTGTAGTCTTTGCTTTGAGTAGCACTGCTTATTGAATGGGGTCATAGGGGGGAGAATTAATTACTTCCTGGCTTATTCTTGCCAGTTCCATTTCCTGAAAATGAAATCTTTCTCATTGTCTATTGTCTTTTGTCAAGTAGAATTCTTGGCTTGGTTTCGGTTCTGCCTGATTTATTTCTCTTTTTCATGTATGTAATGAAGTTCTCTAACTCTTTACCTGAGTATTCTTCTTTTTCAGATCTCTGTGTCCTGCCTAAAACCGAAGAGAATCTTTGATCTTTGTTCGTGTGGGCTTTATATGACACCCAGTGTATTGCCCTGACAACCAAATGGCTCCCTACCTAAAGGTACCCCAGCTTCCATTTCAGTCTGAAGTATGCCATGATGCTGTATTGCTTACCCTAACTTAAAGGTTCTTAACTGAGCTTCCTAGACTCCATAGATTTACTTTAAAAGGTTCATGAGGGGCGCCTGGGTGGCTCAGTTGGTTAAGCGGCCGACTTCGGCTCAGGTCATGATCTCGCGGTCAGTGAGTTCAAGCCCCGCGTCGGGCTCTGTGCTGACAACTCAGAGCCTGGAGCCTGTTTCAGATTCTGTGTCTCCCTCTCTCTGACCCTCCCCTGTTCATGCTCTGTCTCTCTCTGTCTCAAAAATAAATAAACGTTAAAAAAAATTAAAAAAAATAAAATAAAAGGTTCATGAATCTACTAAATTATGGGCAACATTTTGGGCATTGGTGCACATGTTCAGGTTTAAGTCTTTTGTATTAAAAAAGATTTACTGTCACAATTTATACGGAAATGTTATTATGCCACAAGGCAATAAACTGTAATAGATTTAAAATCCCAATCTTCTTGATAGGTAACTTTGGTTCAAGGCAATAATAGCATTATTATCTGTATCATTGCCATACATTGGTACAAAGCATTATTTTTCAGGAGTTAAAAAAAAAAAATATATATATATATATATATATATACACAATTTTTGCCTTCTTGTGCTCTGCACAGGCCAAATACAGCATTGACAAAAGAATCAAGCATATTTCTATCAACATTCAAATCTACAGCATGTGATCATGCCCAGCAGGTACAGGAAAGATTTGAACATGATACAATAGGAGAAAGAGGCAACCAGCCACTGCTGGTTTCGAGATGAAAGGGGATCACAGAGAAATGAGAGCAGCCTCTAACAGCTAGAAAAAGTGAGAAAACATTCTTACCTAGAAACCTTTAAAAAGGAAGGTAGCCCTACCAACCCCTCAATTTTAGCTTAGCGAGACCCATTTCAGACTTCTGACCTTCAGAATTTTAAGATAATACATTTCTCTTGTTTTAAAAAGCAGAAAGGGACCCCTTAACATGTAGAACAAACTGATGATTGCCAGAGGGGATGGGCAATATGGGGGAAGGGGAGAATGGGAGGTACAGGATTGCAGTTATGGAGTGGATAAGTCACAGAGATAGAAGGTGCAGCATAGAGAATATAATCAATGATATTGTTTTTTTTTTAATTTTTTTAATGTTTATTTATTTCTGAGACAGAGAGACAGAGCATGAATGGGGGAGGGGCAGAGAGAGGGAGACACAGAATCTGAAGCAGGCTCCAGGCTCTGAGATGTCAGCACAGAGCCCGACGCGGGGCTTGAACTCACAGACCATGAGATCACGACCTGAGCCGAAGTCGGACGCTTAACCGACTGAGCCACCCAGGCGCCCCTATAATCAATGATATTGTAATAGCTTGTGGTCACAGACGGTAGCTTCATTTGTGGTGAGCATAGCATAATGTATAGACGTGTTTGTTGAATCGCCATGTTGTATACCTGAGACTAATGTAACATTGTGTGTCAACTATAATTAAAAATGTGTTGTCTTAAGCTACAAAGATGTCCTGTGATAAGTTGTATATCACATTTTATTTAAAATTTTTTTTAAATGTTTATTCATTTTTGAAAGACAGAGAGACAGAGCACAAGCAGGGTTGGGGCGGAGAAAGAGGGGGACACAAAATCTGAAGCAGGCTCCAGGCTCTGAGCTGTCAGCACAGAGCCTGATGTGGGGCTCAAACTCACGAACCCATGAGATCATGACCTGAGCCGAAGTCGGATGCTCAACCGACTGAGCCACCCAGGCGTCCCTGTATATCACATTTTATAACATAAATGTTACACAAATGTTATAACATAAAGTCTTGAATGAAAAATCAATCAAATTTGTAATGAATACACCAGAAGTGTTTTCTTGGTAATACTCACCCTGACATTCTTCTTTTGCTTCCATTTTTACTTTTTTTTTTTTTTCCTCCAAAAGTCACAGTAAATGGCCATGGAACTACACAGTAAAGAAGTACATTTTTAAAGACTATATTCGATTTTAACATTTTTAATTTCCTAAAAGCCTTTCAATAAGTCAGTATGTCTATAGTTAGTAATTTGAAGAAGCCATTTAATAATCAGATTGCAGATGGATACACACTTCCATAAAAATGAATTATCAGACAAATTGAAAAATGAAGGAAGCTATATTTAGGTGTAATTTATTCATGTTCGATGCAGGCCTATGGAGCAGCAAAGACAAATTACAATTTCTAATAAATGATTGCAATGTGTAACATTTTTAAGAAACCATGACTAAATAATTCTGTGTGCTGCAGAATACATATTGAAGTGGCAGGTGTTGCGTGGGCAGTAAGTTTAAAGAGCTGCCATAAGTGTGTGTGTGTGTGTGTGTGTGTGTGTGTGTGGGAGAGAGAGAGAGGAATTAATGTCTATGTCTATCCCATATTAAACTACGAAAAATGAGTTCTTTTATTTAAAAACATATTTGTATCTAAAAATGACTTTTATCTTTTTATCTATACCAGAATCAACTTTATAGGTTACTAAAATAACACCTATTTTAAGAACTGGAAACACATTCGATAATCATGCCCAATTCACTTATGTGATCCCATCAATGTTTTATGAGATGAAAATGTTTTGTAAAATGAATGGGAAGGATCATACCTAGTGAAAGGAAATTATTTCCTTCTAATTAGAAAATGTTTATCAAATGTTAGTGAGTAAAAGTCATGAATTTGACATTATTAAAAATATGATATAAGCCATACCTCCCAAGCCCTTCAAATTTATGATCTAGTGAAAAATGTTTTACTTTAAACACATTTTCATGTTAAAGACAAAATAACAAAAGGAAACATGTCAAACTAGTCCCTGTTTATTTGCCAAATGAATTGCTATGGCATCGAAATAAAGTTATTGAAGTAATAACCCTATCTAACTCTATCCAAATGGCTCAGATAAATCTATCTAAAACGACAAACAAAATGCCAATTGAATAAAATTAATTCCTCAATTGTTATAGGAAGGTTGATACCTGTCTGATGGCACAAGATTTATATAACCAGATATAAGATTACCTAGCATATAGTATGACCTCAGTCTATATAAACATATTTCTATATATTTTAAAGTGTAGAAGAAAGAATGAGAGAGAGAAGTGTTGATTATATTCTTTATCTTGAACATTTATTTTATTCACATACATAAAAGAATGTATACAAATATTTCCAGCTTAGATATCTAAATGTAACATTAGTATCAATTGTTATATTTGACTAGTGTGAATTCTCCAAAGTTCCAATATTTTGCATATATTGCTGTCATAAAGAAAAATATAATTATCACAAAACAATAAATAAGCATAAAACAGTGAAAGTCCAAAAAAAATGATTTAGCTTCAAAAGATATTTATGTATATGCCATAATGAGTGTCTTCATTTTCTCAAGCACAGCTCCCTTTCTCTATCTCTCCATCCCTCTCTCTCTCTTTCAAGTAAGGGAAGAGTCAACACAGATTTAAATTTTACGTAATTACTCTAACTGTATTTTGGAGAATGAACTAAAGAGAGATACAGAAATCACTGTAAAAAGTTGTAGCAAGAATTCAATGATAGTGGACTAGTTTAGTAAAGTGTCAATAGAGATGGAAGGGAATAACTTACATGGGTTTTAAGGGTTATTTAGAAGGCAATATAGACAGAGAATTATAATTGCTCAATTTCAGAGTATGAGGAAGAAAGAAAATAAATAAGGGTTATGGTTTCTAACTTAGAAATATATAAAGAGATGATGTTGCAATTCATTGGCATAAAAAACAATGGTGAAAATTGGAAAACAGAGTCATATTTGGAGTATTTTGCAATGTCTATATTAGAACTAGGCCAGTAAGCAATCAAATGTGCAGGTTTGATTTGAAAGCTATCAATATATAATGTGATCGAATCATCCTAGGCAGCAATAAAATAAAGTTTAAGGAATATGTAAGAATAAGAAGAGAAAGTTGGGAGCAGACTATGTAAAATCAAAACATTTAATAAGTAGAAAGAAAGAAAGGATCACAAAGTGTCAATATCACAAAACCTGGGAATATGGACTTTTTTTTTACCAACTTTTTTATAACATTTTTATTTCAAATAATACAAGTTGGCCTAATCAAAGAATTGAGACGTGATTTTTTGTTAAATATTAACAAGTAGATTGACGATGAAACTGGTAAACTTAGGATGTGAGTTTCACTTTTGAGGTGAAATTTCCTTCTTTCTGCATGATGCCCTTCAACATCTCCCTGGTCTCAGTGCAGATGACAAACATTATTTGTAGCCATACACTTATCTTCATCTTCTTACTCCTGTGTCAATAACTCCTGAGATCTGAAACACACAAAATTATACAGTTTATTTGTGTGGTGTAAGCCAATTGTTACCATGTAATTTAGTGCAGCTATTTTTAACCAACATTATTGAGGTATAAATTACGTATAATAAAATAAGTCAATTACAGATCAATGAATTTGATAAATGTATATACATGTGAAACCATCAAAACAATCAAGATGTATGAAATATTTCTATCTGCCTTTGAAGTTCATTCTTCAAATTCTGAAACTCACAGTGTAAATCGTCATGCCCAGTATGCAATGAAAAATTAGTAGCCATGTGAAACAAGAGGAAAATATGATTCATAACTCATACCAATCAAACAGAGAACTAGTCATGGCAGAGATGATGAAATTACCAGGCAGATATTTGGAAAACGAACAGCTATTATAAATCTGTTAAAAATTACTGAAAATGTAAGTGTCAAGAAGAGAGAAAGAAACTATTAAAAAATGAACGAATTTCTTAATTTGAGAAAATATATCTGAAATTAAAATTTGTGAAATGGGCTCAAAAAAAGGCAAGGCACAAGAACAGGGGCACCTGGGTGGCTCAGTCTGTTAAGCCTCCGAGTTCGGCTTAGGTCATGATCTTGCGGTCCGTGAGTTCGAGCCCCGCGTGGGGCTCTGTGCTAACAGCTCAGAGGCTGGAGCCTGTTTCAGATTGTCTCCCTCTCTTTCTGACCCTCCCCCATTCATACTCTATCTCTCTCTGTCTCAAAAATAAATAAACGTTAAAAAAAAAAAGGCAAGGCACAAGAATAGTAGATCATTGAATTTAGAGGCAGGAAAACAGAATCTATCAAAATTGAAGTACAGAGAAAACGAGGGGAAAAATATTAAAAAATGAACAGAGGTTCAAAGACTTGGCTAATGATGTCACAAGAATCTAAAATATATGTAATTGTAATTGCATAAATAAATCAAAGGCAACATATCATAATCGAGTCTCCAAAAACCAATGATAAAGAAAAACCTTAAAGGAGCTATAGGGAAAAAATATGTACAGATAAATATATGCATGTTCATAAGATTCTCACCAAAAACAATGTAAGTCAAAATAAAATGGAATGACATGATTGTAATTGTTTTTAAAAAAAATAATATAAAATTTATATTCCACAAAAACATATTTCAAAAATAAATAAATTAAGACATAGAAAGGCAATGAAATGATGTTTATAGCTATGATGTTATTTCTGTCAGAACATTTTAATAAAGTTAAGTACATCAGACCTTACCATTAGGGGCTTATTAACCACAGTCAAACAGCCTTTTTATTGGAATACAAATAAACATCTGTGAATCCAAAGAAGTGACTTTGGGCCCATTTAAGTCATTAGCAATCATGATTTCTATGTATCTGAGTTTCGTGTTCATATTAACAAACAATGAATTGAGTCTAAATAAACTTTTCCAAACTATATTTTAGGAAACATCATCCTATAATATGATTAATAAAATAGAATTTCATGCTGAAATAAAGCTTAAAATGTGATTTTTAAATATTAATACATCAAAGGCTTTGAGAACTCTTAAAGACATTTGTCAACAACTGTTTAACTGAAAATATTTAGGTAGTATATTTTTTTCCAGATCAACACTCAATACCATTGTATTTTATTCCTTTAAGGAAATGTTCTTACTCCCATTTCAAATTTCAAATTTTATACTCATATTGTAGCTCCATATGCTACTATATCCCAAATGGCATAATATTGGCTTGCAAGGATATAATTATTATAATGCTCAGAGGCCTTGCCAATTTGCTTATTATCTTTACAGCAACGGACCATATCAAATGACACACAGGTAGCAAAATTTTTATGTGAGAACATTGATGTTTTTATATTATAAATCAGATACATGGGCTAATTAAAAAGTTAATCCATTAACTTGACTGTACCATTTCCTACTGCTACTGTAACAAATTACAAAAATTTGAGAGCTTGAAATAACACGAACTTACTATCTTTTCTTTTTGAATGTCAGAAATCTAAAATAGTTTCACTAGGTTAAAATTAAGGTGTTGTGAAGGCCACATTCCTTTCCGGAGGCTCTAAGGAAGTATCTGTTCTCTTACCTTTTCTAGCTTCTTGGCTATAGTCCCTTCCTCTATCTTCAAAGTCAACATATTATTTTCAAATCTTTTTCTCTATGATACTCTTGTATTTCACTTCAACTTTTATTAGGACCTTTTTGGTTACATTGGCCACCTGGATAAGACAGGATAATCTCTCCATCTCAAGATCATTAATTTGTTGACAGCTTGCAAATTCCCTTTTGCCAAAGAAGGTAACACATTTCCAGATTCTAGGGACTAGGGATTCTGGCATGTCATTTTTCTGACTGCTGCAGTAACAAATGTAATTTAGCATCTTCCAGTGCTGGACATCATGCAGGCATCTTCCCTACTACAAAGTGATCATCAGTGACATATCTGTAGACAAAACAGATACACATTTATGCTCTAGTAGAGCTTACATTCTAGCAAAAGGAGACAGACAATAAAGAATAAATGTAGTAAGTATATATTTTAGAAGGAGATAGGTACTAGGGAAAAAAAGAGCAGAGTAAGATAAAACAGGATTGGGGGTTGGTGGAGGCGACAACTTATATGGGTGGTCCGGATAGAGAACACTGAGAGGTAACGTTTGGTTAATTCCATGCAATTATCTGGAGGAAGACGTCGGAGGAAATAGCTATTGCCAAGGCTCCAAGACGGTAGCAAGTATGATAGTCTAAGAAAGTGAAGAGACTAATAATAGTTCGACTGCAGTGAAAAGAAGTGTGGTCGGTGGATCCTTGTGGGCACATGCAAGGACCTTCACCTTTCTGTGCATGAAATGGAAAGCATCCGAAGGTTTTCAGTAATAGGGAAAATGACTTAATTCATGTTTTGAACGTTCACTATCACTTAGGAGTCAGAGAAGGGAACTTGTTACCTGGCTATTGTGCAGTCACTCAGGCAGATTTGGGTGGTGGTCAATAGAAGGATATAGCAGCGTTTATGATAAGTGTCTGGATGAGATATTTTGAAGGAAGGTTCAATAAAATTTTCTGAAAGAATGGATGTGGGGTATGAGGAAAAAAATAAGAGGGACACATTTTTTTCTGTGTAAATAAGTTACAATTTGGGTCCATTTCTATGTTAACTTTTCTCAACATACATAGTACAGTCCTGTAAATATATTTTCTCCTCCTTATGATTTTCTTAATAATATTTTCTTACCTCTGGCTTACTTTATTGTATATAATACATGTACAAATACGTGTTCTTTGACTGTTTATGTTACCGGTAAAGCTTCCAGGCAAGTAGTTAAGTTTTGCAGGAGTTAATAGTTGTACTGGGATTTTCCACCATGTAGAAGTCAGTGCCCCTAGCCCTTATGTTGTTCAAGGTCACCTGGAATTTCGATTCTATATAGGAATCTTATATCTGATGCTTCGCTAATGTTTCTCAACTTAATAGATCTCATTACAATAATGCATACTGAAAAGAAACTCACTCAAATGAAGTAACACACGTGGAAGCAGTGTTTAGAGGAAACATAATTAGAATTTTACCGCTTGCTTAGACATTTCAGTGTTTTTCTAAAATTTGAATTTGTGTTTGGTACAATGCGAGATCAGTCAACTGGTATGAATGAGTGTCGAGATTGCTCCCGGTTTATTTTCGAAATGCAACTTCATTTTTCCTTATTTGTTAACCTATTTATACACAATTGCTCCCAAATTTACATGTTTATTATTATATGTGGTATTTTATTTTTTATTTTTTTAAATGTTTATTTATTTATTTTGAGAGAGAGAGAGAGAGAGAGAGAGAGAGAGAGAGAGTGGGAGGGGGGCAGAGAGACAGAGAGAGAGAAAATATCCTAAGCAGGCTGTCAGTACAGAGCCCAACGCAGAGCTCGATCCCATGAACTGTGAGATCATGCCCTGAGCCCAAATCAAGAGTCAGACGCTTAACCAACTGAGCCACCCAGGTGCCCCATATAAATTTATAAAATAAAATGTAATTTAAAGCCCACAGTTCAGTGTTCTCAGGAATTTCTCTTCTTGAGACTATGGAGATACATCACAGATTTCTGATTTTTCATGGCCTAAGTTTTCCATGATGAAATTTGTGATTCCCTCAGCATTTAGTTTATGATTACCTAGGTGAGGCTGACAAATATATTTATAATAAATAAATAATTGTACACAAACAAAGAATTATGAGCCAAATTTATTATGGATATTTTCCTAAAATCATATTTACATAAACTGTCAGTGATTATAATTCAGAGACAAATTATCTACTCATTGTAGCATCATTTTCTTGAGTGATGAGGGTAAATGGGATTTTGGCAAAAGGTGGTTGAGACAAGAGCACAGTAGACTGGTTTTCTTAATAGAACCTCATCTTTCTTCTTGAAAACTAATTGTCTGTTTGAAAATTAAAGTTGAGTGCATTGTTTTAATCCCATGCCAAAATGTCGCATATAAATTATATTGTAATTAACATGAGAACACATGGTGCATATTTAAGGCATAAAGTTTTAACTGAAACATTTTCAAACTATGATGTGCATTATTCATTTGTGGGCTCTATAAAAGATGCATGCCTATTCTCTGCTGACTCAGAATCTTTATTAATGGAACTAACTTGGAGAAAAAAAAAAAACTAACCTGTTTCTTGTGTGAGTCAAAAACACACATTAAGCATAGCAAATTTTTTTTTTTTTTAATTTTTTTTTTTCAACGTTTTTTATTTATTTTTGGGACAGAGAGAGACAGAGCATGAACGGGGGAGGGGCAGAGAGAGAGGGAGACACAGAATCGGAAACAGGCTCCAGGCTCCGAGCCATCAGCCCAGAGCCTGACGCGGGGCTCGAACTCACGGACCGCGAGATCGTGACCTGGCTGAAGTCGGACGCTTAACCGACTGCGCCACCCAGGCGCCACAAGCATAGCAAATTTTGAGAGCAACTGAACTAAAATATTCTTGCTTCATCACAAGTTTAAACAGTGTTTTCAAACGCTATAAAATGAAATTTGACTTTAAAAGTTGCTACATTGTCGCTGAGTAGTATTAAAAATTGAAATTGTGGATTTCCTGATAGGTGTTATATACAATGATAAAACCAGACTTTCTGCATGTGGGAGTGGGGTGGAGTGGATAAGCAGTTTCTTTAATGAGAATTTAGCTGTAACTCATGTTTTTGTAATACTACTCAGATAAATGAACAATCTCCATCAAATGTATAATAGTATTTTTTCTCTGTGCTATATTTCTACTGCGATTATGATGTAACTGCCAAAAAAAGAAATAGTCAAGAATACATTTATTTTAGTTTTTAATTTATATGCAGCAATATTAAATTTTACAGTGTGCAATTCTGTAAATTTTGACAAATATGTAGTGTCATATAGCCACCATTACTATAAGGATACAGGAATTACAATTTCTTCACCAGGAAAAATTACCTATTGTTGTTCTTTTGTGATCAAATCTTCCCCCAATCCCCCAATCCCCACCACCATCACTACCACCAACCCCTGGCCAACACGGATCTATTCTCAGTGCCTATAGAGTTGCATTTGCCAGAATGTCATATAATTTTCTTTTGGGGCCACCCTGGGTAGGGGAGCAGATCTGGCTTCTTTTGTTAGCTTAATGAATTTTAGATTTAGCCAGTTTTTTGACATTCAGTCATTCATTCAGTTTTACTTCCGAAGCTTTATATTCTCCTAGGGCATAAATATATTTATCCATTCACCTGTTAAAGGTATTGGGATATTTTAAATATGTGAGGATTAGGAAATAATGCTGATATATACAATTGTGTGTATGCTTTTGAGTGAACAAAACTTGTATTTTCTCTAATGTAAATACTAAGATCAGAACTGTGGAGTCATATAGTAAGTGTATATATGTATAACTTTAATAACAATGTACCAAACTATTTTCCAAAGTGGCTGTATTGCCACTGTGATTTAGAAAATTTCAATCTCTCCTCCATCTTTGCCAGCAGTTAGCATTCTGAGCTTTTCATTTATCATTTACTTATTCATTTTTATTCACTCATTTTAGCTAGCCTAAAAGGTATGTGTGAGGGGTGCCTGGGTGGCTCAGTTGGTTAAGCATCCAACCGTAGCTCAGGTTATGATCTCACAGTCCGTGAATTTGAGCCTGGGCTCTGTGCTGACAGCATGGAGCCTGGAGCCTGCTTCAGATTCTGCGCTCTCTCTCTCTCTCTCTCTCAAAAAGTAAATAAAAATTAAAGCAATTTTTTTTTTTTAAAAAAGGTGTGTGTGGAAATTTCATGATGTTTTAATTTGCATTTTCTTAATGACTAAATATGTTTTCATGGGATTTTGTCATCTATATACCTTCTTTAATAAAGTATTTGTTCAAATCTTTTATTTATTTTTATTTTTTGATGTTTGTTTATTTTTCAGAGAGAGGAGAGAGAGAGAGAGAGAGAGCTTGAGTAAGGGAGGGCAGAAAAAGAGGGAGACAGAGAATCCAAAGCAGGCTCCAGGCTCCGAGCCATCAACACAGAGCCTGACACAGGGCTGATCTCACAAATTGGGAATTGATGACCTGAGCCAAAGTTGGACACTTAACTGACTGAGCCCCTAGGCACCCCACTTTTGCTTATTTTTAAAATTTGGTTGTTTGCTTGCTAATTGTTGAATTTTTAGAGTTCTTAAAATTTCATTTTTTGAATTTTATTGAGATATAATTGACAAATAAAAATTGTATCATTAAGGTATACAGTATGATGTTTTGATATATGTATACTTTGTGCAATGATTGCCACAATCAACTTAATTAACATATCCATCATCTCACATAGGTATCTATCATTTTTTGTGGGGGAGGGGAAAGCAATGCTTAAGATCTACTTTTAGCCCAATTTAAAGTGTACAATCCAGTAGTAGTTTTTTAATTTTTTTTAACATTTATTCATTTTTGGTAGAGACAGACAGTGTGAGCCGGGAAGGGACAGAGAGAGAGGGAGACAGAATCGGAAGCAGGCTCCAGGCTCTGAGCTGTCAGCACAGAACCCGACGCAGGGTTTGAACTCTCAGAACTGTGAGATGATGGCCTGAGCCGAAATCGGAGGCTTAACCAACTGAGCCACCCAGGCCCATCTACAATACAGTAGTATTAACTTTAGTCATCATGCTGTACATTAGAGCTCCAGAATTTATTCATCTTAAGAAACTGACCTTTGATCAATATCTCCCATCTCCTCTGAGTCCAGCCCTGGGAGCCAACATCTACTGTCTGCTTTTATGAGTTCAAAGTCTTTTAGATTCCACAGGTAAGTTATCACAACTTCCTTAAGTGTTTGGCAGGTGAAAAAAAAAAAAAAAAAAGCAGTCCTTCTTGGTTGTACACGTGAGTGGAGAGTTCATGTTCTGTGCATTTCCAGAATCGTAATGTCCTCCACTGAATGCAGTGGCCCTACTGTTTACATGCCAACCAAGACCATTCAGGTCTTCCCAACTTGTTTGCAACCCACGTGCAGTCTTCTCTCCCCAGTTCACTAAGGCACACGCTCTGCCCTACAACACAGCACCCTTTCCTAACCCTCTGAAGAGCACCAGGACTCCCTACACAGGAGTCCTTCTTGCTTCCCTCTCCTTCTCCCCTCCTCTGTTCTCTCTCTCTCTCTCTCAAAATAGATAAATAAACTTAAAGAAAAAGCACAGAGAAAAGTAGAATCATAAGTGATACACCAATATACACAGATAGAGAGAAAGAAAGGTAAATCAGATGCTGATGACATCACCTGAGCCTGGATTTTCTAGAGACTAAAGAATATTTTACTCCTGGGCTTCTCAGCTAAATGATCTAATAAATGCCTCTTTTTATTTTTAAGGTGTTAAACCAAGTTTGATTTTCTGTCATTAGCAGTAATATATATATATAATATATATATATATATATATATATCTCATATAATATATATATAAATATATTATATATATATATGAGATATATATATATTTATATATATATATATCTCATATAATATATATATAAATATATTATATATATATTATATGAGATATATATATATATATATATATATATATATCTCATATAATTCCTTCTGGTGCCCAGTATCATAATTCTGTTTTTTCAAACTTGCATGGTCACAAGAATCAGTTGGTATTTATTTTCCTGGGTATTTTGTTTTAGTAAGGGTTCTGTTTTTAAGAATGGTCTGGAGATGGGGCGCCTGGGTGGCTCAGTCGGTTAAGCGTCCGACTGCAGCTCAGGTCACGATCTCACGTTCCCTGAGTTTGAGCCCCGCATCGGGCTCTGGGCTGATGGCTCAGAGCCTGGAGCCTGCTTCCAGTTCTGTGTCTCCCTCTCTCTCTGCCCCTCCCCCGTTCATGCTCTGTCTCTCTCTGTCTCAAAATAAATAAACGTTAAGAATGGTCTGGAGATGAATCTTATGGTCAAGAAACATCAAAATCATCATAATAGTACAATATCTGCAAAAGAAGAAAAAATATCAATATGCTATCACATCTTACTTGCTATATATTATATAATTCTCCGATTTTCCCAGTAAATCAGCATAGAGCCGCAGAATTATAAAACCGTAGAGATGGAAAGAATGGTAGTTATAATCTGGTCCAACAGACCATTTTTTACAGTGAGAAAATTGTAGTTGAGTGAAGTAAAGTCACACATATAATCTCATAGAATTAGTAGCAGAATAGATACTATAACAATCTCCTGCTAGTTTCAATTTTTTTATTACCAAAATTACATTTCTTTCCTTCTTTTTTTCTTTCTTTCTTTCTTTCTTTCTTTCTTTCTTTCTTTCTTTTGTTCTTTCTTTCTTTTTTCTTTTTTTCCTTTTTTTTGAGAAAGAGAGAGAGGATGAGCAAGGGGTGAGGGGACAGAAGGAGAGGGAAAAAGAATCTTAAGCAGGCTCAATGCTCAGTGAAGAGCCCAATGCAGGCCTCGATCCCATGACCCTGGCTGGGATCATGACCTGAGCCAAAGTCAAGAGTCTGAAACTCGACCAATTGAGCCACCCAAAATCACATTTCTGAATTAGAAAAACATAAGAAAAAGCACATAAATAGCAGGATGCTGAAAATTTACCTTTATTCTTCAAAGGCATAGAAAATTAACTAAAAGAGCTTATAGCATATTCTAAATTCTTAGCATCTTTATTATGAATGAGCACTCATTATTTGACCATTATAACATTAATGAATTCTTTACTATTTAAACAGACTCTAAACACTTATCCTAATCCATGCTGTGATTTTGTAACCATACCCTCTAATGCTCTTATACCAAGTATTTTATTTATAATAAAATATTGAGAGCTATTATGGGTAAAAAGACTTTAAGAGGGAACAAGTCTTTTCTTTATTGTTTTTAATCTAAGAATTAACATAAGAAATTGCCTGAAGAATCAAGTGGTCTAAATGCAGGGGTCTGGCAAGCAAATTTATAGAGTTTTATATACTGAATAAGGATTTTTTCCTATTTTATTTCCCTAGTGTTTGGTAAAGAACTGTAAGCAATAAAGACCTACACCAGTGGTGGCTGCTTATAAGATCATCTGATGGATGTACAGGAACAAGGCTCCTTCACATTATAAAATAAGGCATTTTCAACTAAACATCCTTGTCATTTTTTCCTCCTCTTGAGGAACAAAAATCAAAGTGATCACCAGCTATTGCTGAAATTATTAAAGAAAGCCTTCCATAAATGTCACAAAAGATGATATTCTAAATTTCCTATTGCTATCTTAAACTTGAATGCCCTTAAAAATATGTAAGTCATTGTTCAAATAAAATAAGATACTGGCATTGCTCATATGAGGAATTTTCTCACAGCATTATATTTACAATTATAAGCTAAAAAAATACATGTATTTACATGAATATTATCATCACATAAATTCACTGCAGATATATTTTATTTCTAATAATAATTTTTTTTCCACAGGAAATGTTTCTGAGTGTCTTTAAATGTAAAAGGTCAAGCTTGTTAACTATTTATAATGAGAATAAACAAATACCCACAGTTCGGGAATGGATTCAGAAGAAAAGTTAAAAATATTTATGCCATTATACAATATTTGCTAACATTATAATGAAATAAAAATTTTATTTTTTAATTTCAAAAAAAATGTTTAAGTTTATCTATTTTAAGAGAGAAAGAAACAGCACAAGTGAGAGGGAGAGGAAGAGAATTCTCCACTGGTAGCGCAGAGCCTGACGCACTGCTCCAACTCACAAAACTGTGAGATCATGCCCTGAGCAGAAACCAAGGGTTGGACTCAACTGAGCCACCCAGGTGCCCTCCAAATTTTATTTTTTTTTAAGTAAGTTCTATGCCCAATGTGGAGCTTGAACTCACGATCTTGACATCAAGAGTCACATGCTCTACCAACTGAGCCAGCCAGGCACCCCAAAATTAAAATAAAAAAAAACTTTGTCCCCAAATAATCTAAACCATTGTTTTCCAAATTTGGCTGTATATCAGAATTAGCATGGAAGCATTTCAGAAGACAGACTCCCAATTATAAACTTATTGGAAGCTTAAGAAGTAGTGCTAAGGACTTTGTATTTTTTTAATTGTTGGTTTTTTTGTTTGTTGTTTTTCATTTTGAGAGAGAGAGAGAGAGAATGCAAGTGAGAGAGAGAGGCAGAGGGAGAAAGAGAATCACAAGCAGGCTTCACGTTCATCATGGAGTCCGAGGTGGGGCTCGATCCTACTACCTTGGGATCATAACCTGACCCGAAATCAAGAGTCAGACGTTCATCCAACTGAGCTACCCAGGTGACCTCGGACTCTATTTTTTTAAAGAAACTTTCCACCCTCATTTCCAGAGGATCATCCATATCATCACTGAGCTCTCTCTTTGTGGATTCCAGCATCCTATCTAGAGGAAAAGGTGGACAGCAGCATCTTTTCCTACGTGTTGGTCAACTACACATGTCTATCAAGCCTTTTTGTAGCAATAGATGGTTTGATGTTCAAAAGATCACCAAACTGTAATGTGTCTATCCATCTCTTTTCCTTCAGCAAATAATAACAGCAACTAATAAAGTCGATAAGATGTTCTGATGAAGGTTATTAGAAGCACAGATTAGTGTTGATTGTCTAAAAGCACTTTAAAGCTTCCTGAGTTTCAATTTAGTTGAAAGCGTGAAAATTAAGTTATTTTATATAATCTCTACTGTCTATACCTGCACAATCTAGTTACAGAAGTAGATCTACACATTTATAATTACGGGAATCAAAGAGAGGAACAGGCACTGAGAGAGCTCCTTCACATGGTTTGTTGCGGTGCCTTTGAGTAATGTGCTGTTTTCATCCTGTGCTTTTCCCCAAACCAGTGTCAGTTTGCATCTTTAGGGATTAAAGATAGAAACACTGAATACATTTTTATGTGGTACTTCCACTTCTTGGATGTTTGAGCTACCCATCCTCTCTACCTTCTGAATTTCAAATCATCTTAAAAGTTGATAGCCTCATTTGAAGTGTTACGCTCTTGGTTTGTTTTGATATGGAAATCACTCTGAGACATCCATACAAGCTGCCTTATTACACAAATAACAGAGACTGGATTTTCATCTTTTAAGTGGTTTTGCAACTCACCTCTTTGAATGAGAAAAGTGCAATAGCTCGCTGAGGCCTAGACACACAATTTTATTTATTTTGAAGAATCTCTATTTCTCACTAAGCTATAATTTGTTATTATGAGGAATTCAAAGACAATGCTACTAGAATATTTAACACGTGAATTACCATACAACACATTTCTTTTCTCCCAACAAGAAGTACCTTATGCACTATGAAAAACATACCAGATATGCTTTCTTGTCACCCAAGATATAAACAGTAAGCAGTCTTAATTTTTATCTATTTTTCTTTCTTTATATGGTTTGGCTGCATTCACTTGGATCATTTGTTTTTCCTGTTCTTGATGTTATTTGAGAAACTTTTATGGTATTATTAAAGTTAAAAAAAAAGGAAGGGCAGACACAGAGGGAGACACAGAATCTGAAGCAGCCCACAGGCTCTGGGCTGTCAGCACAGAGCCTGATATGGGGGTCAAGCCCACAAACCCTGAGATCATGACCTGAGCCAAAGTCAGACTGTTAACCGACTGAGCCACCCAAGTACCCCAATATAATGTCGTAAAGGTGGTAAAGAAAAATAAATTAAAGGTGACTTATAATAAAAATATACCAATATGTTTTAGACTATTTATCAATCTTAAGATTTTCTTTCTTATGTTTTTATGATTAAATATTTAAATATGAAGATTAGAAGCCATCCCATACAAGAAGAATACGAAAATGTACAGTTAAACACATGAGTGAATGGACACCATAATTAAAGGGAATATTAGACCAGGTCAATATTTGAAAAATCTATTTCTATATATTGGTTATGGACATTTGAAAGTCAAAATTTAAAAACAACAGATATATTTAGATGTGATTCTAATAATATATAAGCAAAATCTGTATGTTAAACATTAGAAAACATTAACGAAGAAAATCAAAGAATGTCTAAACAAATTCAAAGAAATACTGTGTACATGGATTGGAAAACCGAATATAGTTAAGATGCCAAGACTCTTCAAAGTGATTTATATAGTCAATAATTCAAATCAAAATCTTAGCAGGTTATTTAGTAGATATTGAAAAGCTTACTTAAAAAATAAATTTAAAATATATTTTACAATATCTACTTTCAATATTATGATCTCAAGTTTCGTGATATTGTGCTCCGTGTCTGGGCCTTGCATTGACAGTGCAGAGCCTGCTTGGGATTTTCTCTCTCCTCTCTCTCTGTCCCTCCTCCACATGTGTTTTCTTTCTCTCTCTCTCTCTCTCTCTCTCAAAAATAAATAAAACTTTTTTAAAAATAAAGAAATCCACATATATATGGTCATTTGCTTTTTGACAAAAGTGCAAAGACAATCATTGGAGAATGGATAGTCTTTTTAAAAAAATAATGTTGGAATAACTGGACATTTTTATATAAACAAACTAATCTCAACCAGTACCCTCATACCTAATATAAATAGTAACTTAAAATGGATCAGGGATTGAAATATAAATCCTAAAATTTCAAAACTTTTGTAACAAAACCTGGGAGAAAATTGTTTATGACTTTGAATTAGGAAAAAATTTTAAGTACCATCCAAAAGCACAAATACATTCATAAATTAGAGCTCAACAAAACAATATTATTGTCTCATGTAAGATACTGTTAAAAAAAATGAAAAGAAAAGTCACAGACTAGGAAATACTTTGGCAACTGCATATCTGACAAAAAAAAAAAAAGTAGTATCCAGAATGGTAAAGAACCTTCAATCCTCAATAATAAGAAAAGAAACAACAAGAAGGTACTGAGCAAGTAGAATTCCCATTTTATGGCTGGTGGGAACACCAAATTTTATAGTCATTTTGGAAAATAGTTTGGCATTTTCTTATGAAGTTAAACACACACTTACCGTAGAACCCATCAATATCATATAATCAACACTTACCCAAGAAAGGTAAAAACTCATGATCCCACAGAAGCTGTCATATATTTATAGTAGTTTTGTTCATAAGCACCAAAAACTAGAAATAACACAACCCTCTTCCAACTGGGTGAATGGATAAACAGACTGTGGTACAACCATACTATGGAATATGGCTCAACAATAAAGGGTAATGAGCTATTGACACATGTAACAACATAGATGAATCTCAAACATGTTATGTTAAGTAAAAGCCAGACTTGAATGTCTACCAACTATATGATTCCACTTTCTATAGTATCCTGGAGTAAAACTAGAAGAATAGAAAATAGTCCAGTGGCTTCCAAGCATTATTGTTGGCAGCAAGAGAGAATTTAAGGGGGTGATGGACCTGTTCTGTATATTGATTGATGCTGATGTCTATACATTTGCTTGCATTTGTTAAATGCAATAGTTGATACTGACACCATACTGATATAATAGTTTACTGACGAAACTCTTAAACTGATGGAGAGAATTTACTATATGTAAACTTTATAAAGTGAATTAAAATTTTAAATAAGTAGATATAAAGCAGACTAAGTTTGTGCTCAATAAGGCAGAATACACTAACATTCTAATCAGTGAAAACATTCCAAAACACACGGCAGACCACTGCCACAAAGTGACGCATAATGAAGTATGACACGCTCAAAGGCAAGCTTCCCTTATTTACATTGACAGATTGTCATCTGACCTATGTTTCCTATCTTGAAATATCATCATACGAAGGAAATACACTTTGTCTTTTGTACTTAAAAATACCTCAGAGAGGCCCCAGGGTGGTTCACTTGGTTAAGCATCTGACCCTTGATTTCTGCTCAGGTAAGGATCTCAGGGTCATGGGATACAGCCCCAGGTCAGGCTCAGCACTGGGCATGGAGCCTCCTTGGGATTCTCTTTCTCTCCCTTTACCTCTCATGTTCTCTCTAAATACATAAATAAATAAATAAATAAATAAGAATAAAATCGCCTCAGAAATCATATCTTTAGATTGGCAGCAGGGAAAAAAGATGTAATGGGGTATGGGGGTGGGGTAGGGTGGACAGAGTTGTAATATAAGAAACATGGGGAAGCTGGTTTACTTTTATTTTATTTTTTTCCAAATAGCATTGGCTTGGCTTAGTCCAGGGTCATTTGTGCTATTCCTAAAGAAACAACAGGCTTTTTATTTCTTATTTAATGTTAAAATTCTTTTTTTTTTTACCATTAAAGTGACAGTTTTAGAATTTTTAAAAGTTTTCTCTAAAGCTTGGAGGGACAATCTATTTGCCAACTTTATTAGCATGTTTCATTGTAAAAAAAAATTCAACTTAATATTTAATTATTTCATTACAATAAAAATAGTGTCAGCAGATTAGGAACATTGATTACTGTTATTTGTGGCGGATATTTAAAACAACTTGAAATATACAACCAAAAACGTTGATATGTGTTATTTGTAGCTAACGTGTTGGAAAAAGAAACCCTTAAGAAATAAATGTTGGAATAAGAAATTCATACAAAATAAATATTTTCTTTTTTTAAGAAATAATTATTTTCAAATATTAATGTAAATTCATGTGCCAACACAGACTGGCATGAATGAAATGTACTGGCAACTAAAACCCCTTACATAGCTTTGCCATTAGTCGTACGATTTCTAACATTTTTAATTACATTGGATAAACTTGAAACCAGCTAGAGTATAATCACTCCTTAATTTACTTATTAGGTTTATTATAAAAAATTAAGTATCATTAAGCCAGGCAAAAGTAATTTTTGTGGATTTATATTAAAATTTTTTTCTAACATTTGTTTATTTTTGAGAGAGAGAGGGACAGAGCAGGAGTAGGGGAAGGGACAAAGAGACAGGGAGACACAGAATCGGAAGCAGGCTGCAAGCTCTGAGCTATCAGTACAGAGCCCAATGCAGGGCTCGAACTCCTGAACCATGAGATCATGACCTGAGCCAAAGTTGGATGCTTAACTGAACCACCCAGGCACCCCTGTGGATTTATTTACATTTTAAAAGATGTATTTATAGGTTTGTAATGTACATCATTATCCATCAAAGCATTTGAATGTTGTGTGGGATATAAAACCATCATTTCTAGTTTAAAGTTGTCCAACCCATGACAAAATATTTTGTATCTATGGCACTGAACTACTAACTGCCATCATCATTAACATATCATTGAAACAAAATTCAGATAATATCCCCTAGAATTGCACCACACAGATAAAATCTCACTGCCAAAGACCATGGGCCTCAATCTATCCAATGGGCCTTCTCAAAATTATATTGATCATGTCTCTGCCTAAAATTTACAAAAGCTTGGGGCACCTGGGTGGCTCAGTTGATTAAACGCCTGACTTTGGCTCAGGTTCATGAGTTGTGGTTCATGAGTTCAAGCCCCAGGTCTGGCTCTGTGCTGACAGTGTAGAGGCTGAAGCCCACATTGGATTCTGTGATTCCCTCTCTCTCTGCCCCTCCCCTGCTCACACTCTGTCTCTGTCTCTCAAAAAATAAATAAACATTAAAATAATTTTAAATTTACAAAAGCTAGCCCCCCGTTTCCTTAGTCTAGCACCTAGTATCTGCCATCATCTGGCTCTAAAACCCAACTCTATCTCTGCCAAGACATCGTATCTTAATGTTGCAGTTAGTAAAGAACTTTTACTCATTTTGAACTGTTTTTCTTTCTTTTATTTTACATGGCATTTATGCTGTGCTACTCTACTCCTGGTATCTGTCTGCATATCTACCTTGATTTGCGCATTATGTGGATTTGGTATAGATGAATTATTCATCCTAATTGGGTTTGTCCAAAATTTGTAGTTACTAGAAGTAAATTCTTAACATACACAAAATTATTATACTATGCCACAAATACTATTCACACACCTATATCCACAAGTAGAACAACATTAAGGTGTTAAGAAACATTAAAATCTTTTGGGAATACATTTTATCCCAAAGCTCAAATAACAAAATGCAAAATATAAAAATCCTTCTCAGATATTCAACTGCTTCTGCTCTATTAGCAGCTTATTTACCAGATTTGCTTGGTTCTCAAACCATTTTTGAGAATCATATTCTCTCTGGACTCCTAGAATTTCCACTGCATTTCACCTGACACAAAAGTGACAAGAAGAGTTTTAAGCCCAATTAAAAAATAAAGCTTTCAGAGTCAGGCTGAGACTGTATGTATGTAGTTGAATCAAAATGATCTATAGGTTTTAGTGGGGTCAATTTGTTACAAAGAGCCTGCATGATTCTCCCAGTAACAGAAGCTAGACATGAGAGTCTCAACTGTACAAGACACAATGTGCATAAGTCACAGTAAATCAGGTCTATAAAACCACTCAGTTACAGAATGATCTCCCACAGAAATGTAAACTCTGTCAAAGATACCCCTTAAACTCCCTTAAGCCTAGAGGATCTAATATTAAAGAAAAATTTGATCTGTGTGTTATATATGAGTCCTTGAACGAACTACAACAAAAAAAATACATGGCTTTATATTTATGATTGAAAGATATAAATGAAGGGGGAAATACAGAGCAGAGAGAAATGTTAATGGCTAAAGACAAAAATTTTTTCAAAAGATTGTACTTAGCAAGTTAAAGGGAAAGTAAGAAAAAAATAAAATTTTATATTAATTAGGAAGTCAACAAATTAATGGAACAGGTTATTCCCTTCTTGATAATCACAAAGAGGGAAAATTTGAACTGGCATCAATTGGCCTGGTGTTCTACAAAAACATACTAAACTAGACTCTTCCTTCAATTCTACAACTTATTAACCAGTGACCTTGCTCAAATTTACTTAATTTTTGTAAGACTCAGTTTTACCTGATTTCTTTGGACCTTGGTTTCCTTGTTTGAAGAAGAGTTGCTGGTCTTTATCACATCTTTCAATTACTAGAAATTCAAAGTTTATGACTTAGATTGGACAACGTTTCCTGTTCAGGTTGTTTTCACAACCAATCTTTTAATGAAGTCTTTCTGTGAAGCAGATCTTTGTGGATTACATGCTTTGGTTCCCACCTGAACCACATGCAGATGTAACACACTACTTTAAAGAATGATACATTTTATTTTGTTTGTAAATATATGTGATGTTTTAACTGAATTAATTCCTGAACATTCCCAAATGATCCTATTGACTTACTTGAGGTTTTACTCGAGTTGGTACGATGGAATATCCCCTTACTCCCTAGGGCCCTTGAAAACTGTTCATTCTTGGTTCATATGGGAATCAAACCAAAACCCTGGGCTACATTTGAAGTCACCTACTGCCTCTCTCAACTCACACAGAGTTGTGACAGTCCTTACTACTTCTATAAAGAGCATACATGTAACCACATTAAATAAATTTGTACTGCAAAATATTTTCACCAGCACAAAAGGGATACTCTCTCCTGCAAAGTAACATAAATACTTGTCACCTACCTAAGTGTAGCAAATCAATTTTTTTTTTCTGTTGATCATAAGCAAAATCCAATTTCACATGTATATAACATATACATTTATACTTGTGTGCATACTTATACACACATATATAAGTATTTCTGGAATGGCCTAGATATTGATATATTTGTGGTGAAAAAATATATTAACAAATTTTTGAAGAACTTTGACTTCAGCAATAATATTGTACTGGAATAAACTTGCCATCATGAACAACTATAAAATTGGGTGAAATGTGTAAGACAACTTTAAGCCTTCAATTTGTCTGTAATGTCAGTTCAAAACTACAAGTCCTGAGAGAAGAAACACTCATGATTTCTCTATAAATTTCCCTATGTCTTTGCCAGAGGATAATTTCTCAACTGTGATTCAGTGAGCTGGAGTCCAACAGGCAATGGCATCTCTTCCAAGATGAGGAGCCAGAGAACAGAAAGCTGAAGAGACAACAAAGAGAAGGAAGGCACAGAATGATGTTCCATTAGGAAGGCCCTGTGTAGACTGGCTGGGAGACCACGACTAAGGGGTGGGCAAAGTGGTTTTAAAAACCACTGCACAACCTGTATGATGGTTAAAATTAACGCATTTGCCATTTGATAGCAAAGGAGACTGAGGCTTAAAATGCATCGGAAGAACTTGGCAAAGCTCACAGGGCTGGTCTGTGTAACTAGGTGTTCATAAAGCCAGATGTCACTCTGAGGCCTGATGGTTTTCCACTGTGCATCCTGACTCTGCAAATTTGTAAAAACTGAGCCCAGGTGATGACAGTCAATGACTGACTGCTGTAGACAGCAAATATAAAATGTGAGGATTCCACTTATGGCTGTGATTAAATTATCCTTTCTTATTATAAGTTCTCAGGGTTAAATAAAATGCTTACAACATCCTCCACTACTTTGGCTTTCTTGATAGATAACAACAACAACAACAACAGCAAAAACAAAAACAAACTTTTCTATTTGAAGCAGTCCTTCTACAGTTAATTAGTTTTGTACATGAAAAAGCAAACCAAGAGCAATGAAAACTATGGAAGAGCATTTTGAGAATAGTGTAAGATAGGAAGATCATCCTACATTGAAAGTACATTTCTTAGATTCTAAGCTTAATATATCTGCTCTCCTTACATGAAAGTAGTTTCTCATTGGGGTACTCACTTATCCAGACTGTCTTTGGGGAACATATTCTATATACCTTCATATGTTTGTTTGTTTTCTTTCAGATTCTGTGATGTGTTTGCCTGAGGCTATTTGCACATATCCACCTATTTTCTGATAAAACCAAGCTACACCTAACAGAGTTAAATCCAAATATCTCCCCCCCCACGCCAAAGAATGTTAAACCTATTAGAATTCCTAAGCTTAATTTCACTATAATGTGGATCTCAGGCATCTTTTAATTATGTTTCCTAAGTTACTAAGCATATGCAGTCCTGTGATATTAACTAACACTATAGAAAAATATAAAGTAGACTGTTACTATTTTAATTACCCAGCGTTTTGTTTCCTTTTTGGGGGAGTAGTATCCAGATGTTTCGTCTTCAATACTTAGGCACTACGCTTCAGTAGAACTCACTCATGCCTGGATCCAAGGGGTAGTCATGCAGCCACAGTTAAGCCAAACTTGACATTCCATTCTCTGAGTGCCTGATACACATCAAACCAATCAGGTCAAGAGTAACAGAGCACAGGGATGCATGGGTGACTCAATAGGTTAAGTGGCCGACTTCAGCTCAGGTCATGATCTCGCCCTCCCTGCGTTTGAGCCCTGCTTTGGGCTCTATGCTGACAGCTCAGAGCTTGAAGCCTGCTTCAAATTCTGTCTGTCTGTCTGTCTCTCACTCTCTGTCTCTCAAAAATGAATAAATATTAAAAACTTTTAAAAAAGAGAAATTTTAAAATTTGCACAGAGGTGCATATTGAGGTCTGCAACCCCTGACTGAAAAGGACTCTAGTTCTTAATTTTTCAGTTGATATGGTCCAATGAATACTCTTTTTGTTGAAGCCACATTGGATAGAAGTCATAGCACCTATTTGTTAGAAAAATACTATCTGATACAAGGTAGGCTAAGGGGAAGGGAATACTAGGAACAAATTAATATAGAGGAAATACATAGCCCTGTGTATAGACATCATCTCATCACCACTAGGGATAGTTCAAAAATCATCTTTTAACTTCCATTCCAGCTCACACTGTCTTTCTGGACCATTCCTCTGCTATCACCATTCATCCTGTTCTAATTTCTCCCTAGGGACTCCCCTTCTCCTTCCCATCTGAATGGATAGTAAAACTAAGCATTTTTCTTAGTTTATTATGCAGACAAGATAGCATTTTCACAGGATTTGTCAGCCACATTATGATGATGATGATGATGATGATGATAATGATGTCTTAATTTTTAAAGGCAGTACATGTACCTAGTACAAAATTAGAAAGGCACCAAAGTATACATAATGAAAAGTAATTTTTCCTACATTTACTATCTCCCAGATATACAACTTCCTTCCATATATGTATCTCTATATATATCTATCTATAGATATCTATAGATAGAGAGATATATATACCTATATATATACACAGATATATAGAGATATATAGATATAAAGAGATTATGCTTTCATCAAGCATTACAAAAAACATTGCTTTAGTTAAATTATAGTAAATTATTATGCAAAAAAGTATAAAATAGAAATAGAATTTTATGTTTCTTAAGGAAGTACATAGAAATTGCCTTTCTGTTTGCCCTTAGATTTATTCCAAAAAATAGATTAATAAGTTATGAGTTAAATAAAATATAAAAATGATTCTGTACCCCTTGGTTATTATATATATTATTTTTAGGTTTGCATTAAAGGATGAAAGAAGAATATTATTATCAATTATATAAAAACATAAATATTTTGAAATATGCAGATGAAATATTCGCCTAAAGCTAACTGTCAATTAATCAGTGTCTTGGTTTTCTTTTTACAGTTGAACATCCTAAGTTTAACAATGAATTAGTCTTTAAACCTCACTAATTTCTTTCACCATGATTTTAAAAATAGATCAACTGTAAAAGAGCATATATTAAAAAAGAAAAATTGTAATGTCTATGAAATGTACTAGTATTACATTTACTTTATGTTTATTCTTAGAGCTCACCATATCCTGGTCTAATTCTTGCCATTCCAGGCTGTATATGTGCGAGAGACAAGGACCTGAGCACAGACACACATATACATTCATTGAACAATATCAGTGTTTTATACTGGTTTTCATGCAGTGTCTTTCACTACTTCTTTTGATTATCTGTGAAATAACCACATAAAAGTAGAACCAAATCTTCTTTTAGTAATAAGTTACATGGCGTAGCTATTTCTGTCAACTTTGATCTTTCCATTATCTTGCATTACTTAACATTATTTTGGATAAAGAATCTGTACTTTTGCTTCAGAGAATGGATTATTCTTTTTCAAGCCCCATCTAGTGCTCAATAGGAACTCATCTTTTCTACCTACATATTTTATATTTTGAAACATCAAAACCACTAATAAAGCTTTTAGGCTGTACTTGGGTAGCAATTTTCCTTACTTTATACTTGAGAAAATTGTGCTGTAAAAAAAGCACGTTTTACCAAGTATTAATGTTCTCACCATGACAGGCTATTTTTTTGTCCCCTTATCACTGACATAACGGCTTTAATGCAATAAGCCTAAAATGTCAGGTATCTGACAATCATTGAAACGAGATACGTACAATGTCCATTTTTAATCCCAAGTGAGAGTAGAGAGGGGGCAGAACAATATAATCCTTAATGAAATGGAAATCAAATTGTATTATTCTGGTGTCGAAAAATGAACATTTTGGCTCCAGTATTATAGATATTGATTATAGTTCTAAGGAAAGTACACTATCATTATCCTAAAAGAGGAATTGAAAACTGAAAAAAAAAAAAGTGAAAAATTGTCAGAGAGGACAAAAAAAATGAAATAAACCAAGGTTGTGTGTTAAGTGTAAAATTCAATAAATTGAAAAGAAAGATATGCTTTCACAGATCCCAAAAACTCTCCTTCATGGGCCCAGCCAGTGTGAGAATTTTTCTATTACTTAAATGCAACATATTTGGTCTATTTCCATTGAATCAAAACTTCTTTATCAGCCTGCATCTGGAAGGCCCTGAAAGACAAGTGAAGCATTGGTAAGATCTTGGAGAAAAGGATGGGTAATTCTGGTTGATTATTGCAGTCAGGGACTCCTGAACAGAAGAATCTGGAAGGAAGGATTAGAAACTTCATGCGGTAAATGCAAATGCATTATAATGGATAAAAACAATTCATTTAGCAAGGCTTAAAATGTTGTTTTATTCTTTCAATCTTTTTCACCAAGGAAGTACGTTTTTTTTGTTTTATTTTTTATTTAAAAAAATTTTTTTTTTTAACATTTATTTATTTTTGAGACAGAGAGAGACAGAGCATGAACGGGGGAGGGTCAGAGAGAGAGGGAGACACAGAATCGGAAGCAGGCTCCAGGCTCTGAGCCATCAGCCCAGAGCCCGACGCGGGGCTTGAACTCATCACAGACCGCGAGATCGTGACCTGAGCTGAAGTCGGACGCTTAACCGACTGAGCCACCCAGGCGCCCCAGTACGTTTTTTTGACAAAAGATTTATAGATGGATTCCAGTAATAACTTCCATTTGTGCAGAAATCATACTTTACAGAATACTCTCACATACATGATTTCAATGTGCTTCTCATTTTCTCCTAAAAGTAGACCCAAATTTTGGTCTTATAGTTCAACTTAGATTTAATGCTATTAAGTTAAGAATTGCAAAGTGGTTGCAAGAGTCATCGTTCTTTTCCAAACTGGCACTGGTTAAAACCAATTTTCAGTAACTCGTCTTCTCTTACAGATAGCATCATGAACATGTTAATTCACATATCACTGTTTAACTTTGCTAAATAATACACACATAAAAACAAAGCACATATTGATACTGGCGAATGATTGGATAGCAGTGCTTCTGAGGAAAATACTGCTGATAACTGAAGACATGCTCCACATAAGATTATGCACAGTGTGTCAGAGTGAGACAAAAATATGAATTGGAGAGAAAGTAACTGCAAAAAAAAGTAGATATGCATGTAATACTTCTTGAGAAGAAATACGCTGAAGATAAGGAAGGAATAAAGAATGCCAGCTCTTTTTGTTAACTTTTCCGATCAGACTTTATGATCTGACTCTGTGATTATCTGCCTGTAATTAATTTTGTTGGGAGGGTGGGTTAAAATTTCACACAAAAGATCCAGGTTTGCTTAATCTAACACAAATTTCTCCACTAATGTTGCACATAATCAGATTTCCTTTATTGAATTAGGTTTGTAAGTTAGGTATCAATAATTTATACTTAAGCATGAAGAGTTGTTTACATAGGCACCACACAATGTGTTAGCAATCACATGTCTTTATTATTTCTTAAAGTCAATGAGTGTGAGAGCATTTTATTTCAGGAGATGGTATTGCACCGTGAGCTCCTACCTAACAGGGGCTTCTGTATGATGGGAGCAATCAGCTAGTTTAATAAGAGGCATTTCTATTGAAACAAAAGAAAAAACAAAGGTTAATAGTTCCAGCAAAGTATAAACTCAGTTTCTGAGTTTGCAGAGCCAGTTGAGAAGATTTTTAAATTTGAGTTTGAAGTGGGGCGCCTGGGTGGCTCACTCGGTTAAGCGTCCGACTTCAGCTCAGATCATGATCTCATGGCTCCTGAGTTCGAGCCCCACGTAGGGCTCTGTGCTGACAGCTCAGAGCCTGGAGTCTTCTTCGGATTCTGTGACTCCCTCTCTTTCTCTGCCCTTCCCCTGCTCATGCTCTCTCTCTGTCTCTCAAAAAATAAATAAACATTAAAAATTTTTTTTAAATTGAGTTTGAAGCATTTTTAGATGATGTAATGAGGATGTCAGTTTCAACTTGATGGATTTGTCCTGGTTTGTAGCTTGACTGTCTTTGAGAATGTCGATTTCTGTTAACTTATTTGAGTGACCTCTACAGCAACAGACATGAAGCCTGTCTACACGTGATCTGTTGTGGTGACTCTTTGAAGTTTACAAATAGATAATAAGACCTCAAAGACAATGAATAGGACTAGAATCTGATAATAGGTACACTACAGCTTTCTAGTGAAACACAACTTTTTTAATAGTCATTTCATTTTTATCAAAGACAATTATGGTCAAACTAAATTGTTTATAAAATAAGTCAGTCTTATTAAGCTTCATCTAATTATTTACAAAAATGTAACAAGAATGATAATTCAATGCATATTCTAAAAGATTTGTTAATATCCAGGAGCTTTATTGGCTCAATAAAATCAACCTTATTTCTTTAAAATAGTTTGGTAATGAGGAATATCAGATTAGAGCTTGAAAAGTCCCAATAGACTAAGAAACAAAACTGAAGACTTCCCTAATTGTATCTTACTACAAAGAGAACAGAATCTTTTCTTTTTTTTTAATTTTTATTTTTTAATGTTTATTTTATTTTGAGAGCAAGACAGCATGAGCTGGGGAGGGGCAGAGAGAGGGGAAAACAGAATTCCAAGCAGGCCCCATGCTACCAGCGCAGAGCCCAATGCGGGGCCCAAACCCAGGAACAGTGTGATCATTATCTGAGCTGAAATCAAGAGTCAGACGTTTAACTGACTGAGCCACCCAGGCGCCCCAAAGAGAATAGATTGTTATTGGCCATATGTAAATATGCTTTTTGCCGTGAAAAAGAAGAATACTTAATCTGAGTTTCTGAATTCTGGAGGAATCAGGTAGGGATAGAAATATAAACGTTTTAAACTGTATTTTTCCAAATTGCTGCAAGTTATAGACAGCTTAAAAGAGGGGAAAAAAAGATCATTTATATCTGGAAAACAAAACATTAAAGAACAAGCAATGTGGGGCACCTGGGTGGTTCAGTCATTTAAGCATTCAACTTCAGCTCAGGTCAGGATCTCACAGGTCCTGAGTTTGAGCCCTGCATCCGGCTCTGTGCTGACAGCTCAGAGCCTGGAGTCTGCTTCAGATGATTCTGTGTCTCCCTCTCTCTCTGCCGCTCTCCTGCTCATTCACTCTCTTTCTCAAAAATAAATAAACATTAAAAATTTTTAAATAAAAAAGAACAAGCAATGTTTTATTTTACTTTATTTTAATTTAATTATTATTATTATTATTTTTTTGAGGTGGGAAGGGGCAGAAGGAAAGGGAGAGAGATAACCCCAAGCAGGCTTCATGCTCAGTGCATAGCCTAACAGGAGCTCGACCCTGGGCTTGATCCCACGACTATGAGACCATGATCTGAGCCAAAATCATAAATCAGATGCTTAATCAAGTGAGACACTCAGGTGCTCCAAACCAGCAATATTTTAAATAAAGTCATAAAAGTTATAATTATCTTCATTAGTTCATCCAGTCTCATGTAATTAATGCTTGTTTTGCTTCATCTTGGGTTAATGGCTTTATGAATCAATAAGTTTTCCATTAAAGTTTTAGAAATTCTTACCCAGTTCAGTGTTACGATCTTAAAGTTATCAGAAACCTGTGTTCTAGAACATTTGTCTGGGTCTTTTCCATGAATATCTTGAAAGATGAAGCATTGTTTGTCTGTAGTTGATTGTAAATATTTTCAAAGAGAATTGGGAATAACAGAATAACTGACTGGAAATGACAAAAGAGTTTAAAAGAGCAATGATTGCCAAGTAGTATTCCATTGTATATATAAACCACATCTTCTTTATCCATTCGTCAGTTGATGGACATTTAGGCTCTTTCCATAATTTGGCTATTGTTGAAAGTGCTGCTATAAACATTGGGGTACAAGTGTCCCTAGGCATCAGCCTACTGTATCGCTTGGGTAAATTCCTAGGGAGGGGAGGGGAAAGTGGGTGATGGGCATTGAGGAGGGCACCTGTTGGGATGAGCACTGGGTGTTATATGGAAGCCAATTTGACAATAAATTTCATATTAAAAACAATTAAAAAATAAAATAGCAATGATTAAAGATGTAGAGGGGCGCCTGGGTGCTCAGTCGGTTAAGCATCCGACTTCAGCCTGGGTCACGATCTCGCGGTCCATGAGTTCGAGCCCTGCGTCGGGCTCTGGGCTGATGGCTCAGAGCCTGGAGCCTGCTTCCGATTCTGTGTCTCCCTCTCTCTCTGCCCCTCCCCTGTTCATGCTCTGTCTCTCTCTGTCTCAAAAATAAATAAACATTAAAAAAAATTTAAAAAAATAAATAAAGATGTAGAAAGAGTTGGTACACAAAAAATGATGTAATTTACAAATAAAGAAAGAGAGGTGGCCATGAATATACATATTCGTCATTTTCATAATACTTGCAGCTTCAATTAAAACATGTTTATTTGTTGAAGCTGGAGGCTCAACATAATAGGAAAATATATTTACGGGAAGAAGGCATCTTCCAGTCATGCTTAAATTTGAGAGCCTGAACCTATCCTAGTTTCTAAAAAACCACATGGACCCAGGACTCAGGATGAGGAATATCAGTCAGTATAGGCTACCTTAGGTTTAAAAAAAAATCCCCAAATGCTAATTGTTCACAACAACAATGGTTAATTTTTCTCTAGTATGGCAACCTTTCATGGGTCAGCTGCACATCTTCATGCTGGGACTCAGGGCATATGCAATGGGAAATGAGAGAAGTAACAGATCATAAGAAGGCTCTTAATATTCCTAAGAGGCACATGTTATGTATTTTTATGTTAATACTCTATTTGGCAAAGCAATTAAGATGACCAAGTCTCAATTCTGTGATTTAAAATGTTTAATTTATCTGTAGCAAGGGGTTTTATAAAGGGAGGCTGAACATTTTGAGAAGCTGTGATCCACCAAAAAAAAGTTTAGATTTTATTTTTCTCTGTCTTCTCTACAGTTCCTCTGTAATAATATTTGTCTCTGGCTGCTTTTAAGATTTTTTTCTTTATCTTTAATCTTCAGAAGCTTAATTATAATGTGTTTTAGCATGGATTTCTTAGACTTTATGAAATTTGGGGTTTTCACAGCTTCTTTAAGCAGTATGTTTTTGACTCTCACCAATTTTGGAAAGGATTTGGCAATTTTTTTTTTTTTTTTGATTACACTCATCTGATTGTTTTTCTCATCTGATTCTAGGACTCTGGTGATACGAATTTTGGATATTTTTTTTTGTCCCACAGGTTCCTGATAGTCTGTTTTCTCCCGATGTTCAGATTTAGTAAACATTATTGCAGGCATGCCTAGAAGATATTGCAGGGTTTTTTTCCAGACCACCACAATAAAGTAAATATCACACTAAAGTAAGTCAAGAGAATATTTTGGTTTCCCAGTGCATACAAAAGTTTTGTGCACACTATACTGTAATCTATTGAGTGTACAAATAGCGTTATGTTTAAAAAACAATGTACACAGAATAATTTAAAAATACTTTATTGCTGAAAAATGCTAACAATGGTCTGAACCTTCAGTGAGCATAATCTTTTTGCTGCTGGAGGGTCTTGCCTCAATATTGATGCCTGCTGACTGAACTGCTGAAGGTTGGGGTGGCTGTGGCAATTTAAAGAAATAATGCAACAATAAAATTTGCTACCTATATTCCTTTCAGGAAGTACTTCTCTGTGTCATGAGATGCAGTTTGTTAACATTTTACACAGTAAAACTTCTTCCAAAATTGGAATCAATTCTCTCAAACCCTACTTCTAATTTATCACCCAAGTTTATGCAATACTCGAAACATTTTGTTATTTCCGCCATCCTCACAGTGTCTTCACCAGGAGTAGATTCCACCTCAAGCAACCCCTTTATTTCCTCGTCCATAAAAGTAATTCCTCATTTGTTAAAGATTTATCAAAAGATTGCAGCAATCCAGTCATGTCTTCAGCCTCCACTTTTTTTTTAAAGTTTATTTTTATTCATTTTGAGACAGAGATAGAGAGCAAGCAGGTGAAGAGCAGATAAGGAGGGAGAGAGAATCCCAAGCAGGTTCCATGCTGTCAGTGCAGAGACGCTTGTGGGGCTCAAACTCACAAACCTAGAGATCACGATTTGAATTGAAATCAAGAGTCGGACACTTAACCAACTGAGCCACCAGGCACCCCTCCACTGTCAATCTTAGTTCTTTTGCTATTTTCACCACATCTGCTGTTACTTGTTCCACTGAAGTCTTGAACCCTTTAAAGTCATCCGTGAGGGTTGCAACCAACTTATTCCCAACTCCTGTTAATACTGACATGTTGACCTCCTTCTGTGAATCACAAATGTTTTTCATGGCTGCTAGAATGGTGAATCCTTTCCGAAAGACTTTCAATTTACTTTGCCCAGTTCATCAGAGGGATCACTATCTATGGCAGCTATAGCCTTAAGAAATGTACTTCTTAAATAATAAAACTTGAAAGTTGAAATTGATCCTTGATCTGTGGGCTGCAGAATGGATGTTGTGTTAGCAGGCATGAAAACATTAATCTCTTTCTCCACCTCTATCAGAACACGTTGGTGACCAAGAATATTGTCAATTAGCAATAATATTCTAAAAGGAATCTTTTTTTCTGAGTAATAGGTCTCAACTGTGAGCTTAAAATATTCAATAAACCAAGTTGTAAACAGGTGCACTGTCATACAGTTTTGTTGTTCAGTTTATAGAGCAGGCAAAGTCGATTCAAGAAGTAACATATGCATAGCAAACTATAGGAGAGAACATACAAGAAATGTAGGACAGGACATGAATATCTAAAATACATAAACTTAGACTCCAAGGAATTAAGCAGAGAGAATATGAGGCACAAAAATATATTAAGAAATAATAGTGTAGCATTTTCTAAAACTAATAAGACATTAAGCCACAGTTTCAAGATTGCTATGAACTTTAAGAAAAGTAAGCACAAAGAAAGTCAAACCTGCAACCAAAAGGAAAGAAAGGAAAAAGAAGCCAGCCAAAAGAAATGAAAAAAAATAAAGGAAAAAAAATATATATCCAGATTAAAAGAAGGCAGTGAGTGACATCTTCAAAGCAATGAATAAAATAAGGAACAAATTAGAGCTCTGTATTTATCAAAAATATCCTTCAAAACGGAAGGCAAAGTACAGACAAATAAAGTCTGGGAGAAATTATCACCAGAAGACTGACATGAATGTAAATACTGAAGGAAGTTATTCAGTCAGAAAGGAAATGACCCACAGATGGAAACACAATTAACACTGCAGTTAATGGTGAACAGTTAAAAACATCTTCCCCTCCCTTGAAATTAAGAACAAGACAAGACTGTCTGCCATCATCAGTTCTATTTAACGTCATACTAGAGGTCTTATTCAGTACAAAAGACAATAATTTTTTTTCAAAAAAAGTTTAATGATTGGCCCATAAGAAATAAAACATTTGTTATTCACAGATAATATATTTATATGAAAAGAAAAGCAGGAAAGATGTCTCTTGTATTAGACATCACAATACGGGTATCTTGGTGAAAAATCTAGAAGGTTGCAAGGGAGGATTTGGAAGGGGCTTAAGGAAGACTCCTGGGGCTTGTCTTGTATTATATTTTGATCTAAATGGTGATTAAATGGGTGTGTTCTCTTGGCAAAAATTCATTTAACTCTCTAGGTTATACTTTGGTGAAAATTTATGTACAAGCATTCACACGTACACACATATACATGGAAGAAAGCAATAGGTCTACAAGTTCATCAGGAACAAGAATTTTTTCCAGAGCATCCCCTTTTTAAATATCGATCAATAAAAGAAGTAGAACTTAAATAAAACAAAAGCATTTATTTAGAGTCTGAGAGTTGCAATTCAGAGAGCACAGATTTGGGTAACAACCCAAATCCTGTCCCCCTACATAGGGAACAAAAGTCACGAATTTTTAAAGACAAAGGGAACACTCGTATGTGTTGTTTAGGAAGAATTTTGATTGGTGTTGGTAGCAGAAAACTAATCTTGTCTCACTAAGCAGTCTCCTACTGTAGCAAGTTGCAAGTCTTTGGGCAGAGTCCTTGATGTATTTGTAGTTTGGCCCCGTTCAAAGTTCATGGTTTCAATCCATGAGAACACGCCTGAAGCTGACTTCCTTAATGTCCTCCCAGATCCATTTTAAAACCCCTTAATATAAATAACTCCACTTACGTTCACCTTTCACAGAACCAAATTTAAAACTTTCATAATTGAGGACCCACTAATTTTTGAGTAACCCATGCACACCAAAATACTTACAATTCTCTGCATGATGGAATGAGAGATGGTTTTAATTATTCATTATTTATATTTTCTGTATATTTAATAATCAAAATATATTGCTTATAAAGTAAGAACATTAAAAATCAATTTTTTTAAAGAAAAATAGTTACCAATGAACAGAAAGCAAGTAACAACCCAGGATAGAAGCCAAAGTGATAACATTGCCTGTTGTTGGTGATTTGAATCCAACAATGCCAACTTGTGAAGGCAGATGACAGGACCCTTCTTAGTTGCTCTCACATCAAGGTGTTAAGAAAATAAAGACTTGTTCTTAATGAGAAAAATAAAATTAGCATCTGATCTCTGGAACTAATCTGATGTTCACAGCTAAATGTCAGTGTTATTACAAGCTAGTCATTTTGTTCTCCATTTGATCATAAACAATCTTGCAATATACCAAACTCATATAAGGAATACTCTAAAACTATGATAAAACGAGACAAAGAAAGGTCATCTCACAATTTCATTTAAGCACAGAAAAAAATCAAAGTTACTGTACACCCTAAAAATGCCAACCAATCCCCTCTCTTGGCTAAAAGAGTAACTGCTACTTTTGTACCAATTACAAATTTATCTTCATTCTAGTCTCCTTTTCCTGTATATGAAATGTGTTGAGTTGCTGATTACAGAATTGCCCCTGATTTATGACATCATTCAATCGACAACAAACCCCTGTTTCCTTAGATCCTCCCCCAAATCATCTAATACATCTTTAACTGAAATACTCATGTTTCCCCATGGTATATATTGTCCTTCACTGCAATAATAAACTTAACTTGTTTAATTTTACTTTTTTAAACTTGTTTAATTTGAAATATCTTCCTGGTAAACATTTGCTTAAGGACATACATAGAAGATTCTACTTTCCTGATAACTTGTTGACTAACTTTATTGAGCAATACTCAATTTTGGTGAGATTTACAGTCAAATATCTTTCTATGCTTGGGTAAAAGATATAAACTATTAACATTAATTTTTGTATTTCAAATATTAGTCACAGAAAGAGAATTATTTGTGTTGCTAAACTCTTATTTGTTTACATAACTCAATTAAATGGAAACATGGAAATAGTTTCTTAAATTTGTCTAGAATTAATAATATTTAAAGCCTACAATGTTATAGAATTCACTTGCAGCTCTAACTGAAAACTCCCAGTTGCTCTCAAGTTACTCTGAATACAGTGATTAAAAACAAATCACCTCCAGGTACCTAGATAATCTCAGAATATAAATATTTTACTCTATATATAAATGGATATTTCATGGTTAGGAAAGTTGGGTTTTTCGATTATTAACTTATATATTTTAAACAATTTTTGTCAGTTTATTAGAGCATATTTCCTTATAATTCTTTTTTTTTTTAATTTTTTTAACGTTTACTTATTTTTGAGACAGAGAGAGACAGAGCATGAATGGGGGAGGGTCAGAGAGAGGGAGACACAGAATCTGAAGCAGGCTCCAGGCTCTGAGCTGTCAGCACAGAGCCCGACGCGGGGCTCGAACTCACGGACCATGAGATCATGACCTGAGCTGAAGTCGGCTGCTTAACTGACTGAGCCACCCAGGCGCCCCAATATAATTCTTTTTTCTCTGGTTTTCTTGATCTACAATTGACATATAACATTGTATGAGTTCATGGTGTATAATGTGAGAAGTTAATACATATACATTGGTAAGTGATGACTAAGTTAACACCTTATCACCTCATATAATTACAATTTTTTTCTTTTGTCTTTGTTTTGTGTGAGAACATTTAATATTTACTCTTTTAACAACTTTTGAGTTTACAATACAGTATTCTTAACAACATACTGCATATTAGATCTCCTGAATTTGCAAATGAAAAGAATTTCCTCTTTTTATGGCTGAATAATATTCCATTGTGTATGTGTGTATATTATATATAATATAAACATTATAAACAATATAAACATTTATATATAATACAAAACACACACATTCTCTTTATCCATTCATCAGTCAATGGACATTGAGGTTGTTTTCATATCTTGGCTATCGTGAATATGCTGCAATGGACATGACAATGCAGATATTTCTTCGATGTAGTGATTTAATTTCCTTCAGATATGTAGCCAGAAGTGAAATTATTGGATCATATTATTGGGTCATTAGTAATTCTAATTTTTGAGGAATCTCCAAATAGTGGCTGCACCAATTTACATTCCAATCAATGCTGCACTAGGGTTGCCCTTTTTCCACACCTTGCCAACATTTGCTATTTCCTGTCTTTTAATAATAACCATCCTAACAGATGTAATGTGATATGTCACTGGGGTTTTGATTTGCATTCCCCTGATGATTAGTGATGTTGAGAATCTTTTCTTGCATCTAAGGGTCATTTGGATGTCATCTTTGGAAAGATGTTTACTTAGGTACTCTGATCATTTTCAAAATCAGATTATTTGTTTTTTTGTTACTATGTTGTATGAGTTCCTTATATATTTTGGGTATCAATCCCTTTTCAGATAGACGGTTTGCAAATATTTTCTCTCATTCTATAGATTGCCTTTTTTATTTTGTTGTTTCTTTTGCCATGCATATGCTTTTTAGTTTGATGTAGTCTCACTTGCTTATTTTTCTGTTTGTTGTCTATACTTTTGGTGCCTTATCCCAAAAGTTGCTACCAAGGTTAATTTCAAGGAGTTTTTTCTCCATATTTTCTTCTAGGAATTTCACCATTTCAGGTCTTACAGTTAGGTCTTTAGTTCATTCCAACTTAATTTTTGTGAATGGTGTAAGGTGGGGTCCAATTTCATTCTTCTGTATATGATTATCCAGTCTTCCAGCACCAAATACTGAAAATAACGTTCTTTCTGCACTGAATATGTTTGGTTCCCTTGTCAAATATTAATTGACTGTGTGGGTTTGTTTCATGGATCTTAATTTTATTCCATTAATATGTATTTATTTTTATGCCACTTACATACTATTTTGATTAGTATAGCTTTGTAATAAAGTTTAAAGTTGGGAATTGTGATGCCTTCAACTTTGATCCTTTTCTGAGGATTGTTGTTGCTCTTCAAGGTCTTTCTGTGGTTCCATACAAATTTGAGGAATGATTTTTCTACTTCTGTGAAAAATGCCATTGGAATTTTGATAGGGATTTCATTAAGTTTATAGATAGCTTGAGGTTTAATGAACAACTTTATGTTAATACTTCCAAACCACAAACATAAAGTATCTCTTCATATTGGTGTCTTCTCCAATTTCAACTTCTGGTTTTCCTTCCTGTTATTGATTTCTAATTTCATACTATCTTCTTAAACTTGCTAAGACTTGTCTTATGACCTAACAAATGCTCTGTCCTGGAGAATGTTCCCTGTGCACTTAAGAAAAATGTACATTTTGCTGCTGTTGGATAGAATATTCTGTATGTGGCTGTTGGACCCATCAAGATTAAAGCATAGTTCATATCCAATTTTTCCTTATTGAGTTTCTGTCTGGATGATATATCCATTGTTGAAAGCAGGGTATTCAGGTCCTCTGATATAATTATTATAGCATTGTGTATGTCTCCTTTCTGATTTGTTAATATTTGCTTAATATATTTGGATGTTCCCCCGTTGGGTACATATGTATATAGATATTTTTTAAAGTTTTTTAAATTTATTTTGAGAGAGCAGGAGTAAGGGAATGAGGGGCAGAGAGAGAGAGAGAGAGAGAGAGAGAAGAATCCTAAGCAGGATTCACACTGTCAATGTAGTGCCCAACACGGGGCTCAAACTCATAAACCGTGAGATCATGACCTGAGCTGAAATGAAGAGTCAGACGCTTAACCGATTCAGCCACCACAGTGCCCCTGGGTACATATATATTTACAATTGTTATATCCTTTTGATGAAGTAATTCCTTTATCATTATAAAACGATCATCTTTGTCTCATGTTACAGTTTTTTATTTAGTCTATTTTGTCTGATTTTAGCATAGTTACCACTGCTCTCTTTTTGTTTCCATTTGTGTAGATTATCTTTTTCTACTCCTTTCATTTTAAGTCTATGCTTGTTCTTTTTTTTATTTTTATAAAATGTTTTTTTTTTTTTTAACGTTTATTTATTTTTGAGACAGAGAGAGACAGAGCATGAACGGGAGAGGGGCAGAGAGAGAGGGAGACACAGAACCAGAAGCAGGCTCCAGGCTCTGAGCCATCAGCCCAGAGCCTGACACGGGGCTTGAACTCACGGACCCCGAGATCGTGACCTGAGCTGAAGCCGGACACTTAACCGGCTGAGCCACCCAGGTGCCCCAGTCTATGCTTGTTCTTAAAGCTAGTGAGTCCTTTGTAGGTAGCCTAAGGTTGGGTCCTGTTTTTTTTATTCATTCAGTCACTATATGCCTTTGACTGGGTAATGTAATTCATCTGCATTTAAGATAATTATTGGTAAGTAAGGACTTATTAATGCCATGTTATTCATTGATTTCTGGTTGTTTTGTAGTTTCTTTGTTCCTTTCTTCTTCTCTTGCTGCCTTCTTTTGTGAATTGATAATTTTCTGTTGTGATATGCTTTGATACCCTTCTCTTTATATTTCGTGCATCTACCATAGGTTTTGTTTTGTGGCTATCATGAGACTTACATAAAATGTCTTCTAGATATAGTAGTCTATTTTATGCTGATAACTTGACTTCAATTACATGCAAAAACTTTATGCATTTACCTCCTCCCAAGTATTTTGTTTTTGATATCACAATTTGCATTTTTATTTTGTATCCATAAACAAATTGTTATAGTATAGTTATTTTGTAATACTTTTTTTCATGGCAAAAATGCTTTTTTCCCAGTTTTTGATTTTTAAGATTCATGAAAATAAAAGAAAGCAAAGAATACAAATAAAACAAGTAAAGTAAACAACAGTTAATATATAGGAAATAACTGAAGGAGTAATATACTGATAATATGTGATAGTTGCTATTAGGTAGTATCCAATAATTATTGTATTTTTACAAAACTTATTCAGTTAATCAGAAATAGTAAGGTAGATATTGGATTTTATACATTAAATAGTTACAAATATTGAATTTTAGACCTGTTCCATATTAGAATAGCAGAGGTTTTAAGTCATTAAGTTATACATTCTATTTCTTAATGCATCTTGGGATATTATTAATAGTAAACTATGTAGAAATTATACAGTACATGATAAAGTTGCAGTTTGATTCTATTTAGGACTTTTTTTAAGGCACAAATAAGAATAAAAATGGTCTATTATGTGAATTCCAAACATGCTTTATCCACATTTTTTGAAAATGTGTAAGTATATAAGATTTTAAGATTTCTGTGTTTTTATTTTTTTTTCAACATTTTTATTTTAAATATCATACAGCTCCATTCATTATAGATCTGAGATGGTGATTTTTTTTAATTCAGTTATGTTTGTTTTTCCTAATTCATTTGTGTATTTTCACCTAAAGGATGTTATTTTGGGGCCGCCTGGGTGGCTCAGTCAGTTAAGCTTCCAACTTCAGCTCAGGTCATGATACCATGGTTTTGTGGAGCCCTTTCAGGGATCCTCTTTCTCTCTCTGCCCTCCCCCACTCACATGCACACGTGCATGGTCTGTCTCTCTCATGCTCTCCATAACTCAAAATAAATAAATAAACTTAAAAGAAAAAGAATGTTAAGGGGCACCTGGGTGGCTCAGTCAATTGAGCGTCTGACTTTGGCTCAGGTCATAATCTTGCGGTTCAACAGTTCAAGCCCCACATTGGGCTCTGTACTGATAGCTCAGAGTGTGGAACCTGCTTCAGATTCTGTATCTCCCTCTCTCTCTGCCCCTCCCCCACTCTCTCTCTCTCTCTCTCTCTCTCTCTCTCTGTGTGTGTGTCTCTGTCTCTCTCTCTCAAAAATAAAGAAACATTTTTAAAAAATGTTATTTTCCCTGCAGGGAGAAAATGAGATTGCTCCCCATAGATGGTTATTTTAATTCTCTTTTTGTAAGCAATACGCGCATTCAACAATATACCGTTCATTTACTCATTAAAATCAATGTTTTTAAAATAACAAATCACATAATAAAAATATATTTGCATTATGCCAAATACATATTACACATTTATTAAAACAAAAACTAGAAAAAAGTTAATTCAACTGTGCATTTCTAATTTAAACAATTAATTTTTTTTTTCTTTACATCATAATGAAATGAAGTGTCTATCACTTAAAGTGGCTTTAAAGTGGAGTGGCATAATTCCATACGTCATTTCAAAAGTCACGCACTGGATGGATTAGTGATGCAGTACGAAACATTTTCCCCTTCAGGGCAATCTATTAACACAATAAATTATAATAAATGATAACTGCACCTAGTTGCAATTTGCTATTGCACAGCACAATAAGCAACCAAGCATTTTTTTTTAAGTGAAATCATCATTTGCCTACCTTATAATCTTATGTAAGATTTTGGACATTTTTCAGAGTCAAATTTAAAAGTAGTAGTTGTCAATTCTGGTTGATACGTTGAATCATCTAGACAACTTTTAAAAATTCTTATGTCTGGGGTTTTTTGTTTTTTCTTTAAGTAATTTTGATGTAAATACTCTGGAGTATAGCCTGGGCAACAGTATATTTTATCTAGTTAATGCCATAAGCATAAGAGACAGCCAAAGTTAAACAGCATTGCCTTAAAAGTCACCTACATGTTTCCTCTTAACATATTTCTAATTAAAATAAATAGCTATTATACCTACTATTCTCTTTTTTTTTAAGTTTATTTTATTTAATTTATTTAAGTTAATTTATTTTAATTTTGGGAGAGAGAGTGAGCAGAGGAGGGGCAGAGAGAGAGGGAGAGAGAATCCCAAGCAGGCTCCACACTGTCAGCACCGAGCTCAAAGCGGGGCTCTAACTCAGCAACCCCAAGATCATGACCTGAACTGAAATCCAGAGACAGACACTTAACTGACTGAGCCAATCAGGCTAAGAACCTACTGTTCTTAGACTCTGCAGAATATCACTGGTTATGACTTGCTATGATACCAGTTTAGCACTTCACACTTGGGAGAAAGTCAAGGTGAAGATTAAAAATTTTTAAAAAGTTGACATATCAAAACATTTTATAAGTGTGTTTCTTTTTAAGGGCACAAATGCCTATTTCTATAGTTAATGAAATAGTCTACAGGATAATATCTTAAAAACATTATCTTTAAGGCAAACCAGTATGGAAACGCAGGCTTTACTGTTTAATATTGGCTCTATTGTTTAATATTGTTTAATATTACTTACTTTCCCTAAATCTTGATTTCTTCCTCTCTAAATTAGAAAAATCACCTAAAGTCATTTTGAAAATTAATTTAAGGTAATAAAGAAATAATTTAGTAGGTACATTGTGAATATCAGTTTTCTCCCAAAGTGTTCTTACATTTTTATGTATTAGAAAATTAATTACACAACTAAAAGTCAGATAGCTTAATTCCTTGAATAAAATATGTATGATTCTCCTTTGAAGTCCACCTAGTAATTATATACTAACTAATTAATTCATACTAATTAAACCAATGAAGTAAGGATTGACTACTGAAATTTCAAATAGAATTGTTTTATAAGCGGACACACGCATAAATATTGTAGTACCAACCAAAATCTTTCATAATATGATTTAATCAAACTTTGATTAGCTCTCAGGTTTTCATAAATATATCAGTTATGTAAAGTATATGACATCTCTAGTTTTTCAGGACTATTAATGGTATAAAATGTTCCTTTTGGCTTATTACATAGAATACAGTTTTTGACCTTGATCACATAACATTTCTCCATTATATATACATTCACATTCTTCTTGCTCTGCTCTTGATTTTCAGACTCAAAGTATTTCTGTATAGCCATTACATTAACATTTCTGTTGTAAATCTATATGGTCATAATTTCTAATTAAGTATTTTTGTAAAAGGAAATAAGGTATACTAATTTCTCAGATATCCAGAAAGGCTATATTCAAAAACCCCAAAACCTCATCAATTCCATAAATTATGTGTCTTTGCTCAATGCCCGGCCTGACAGGCTCAGGGGATATAGAATACAGCAACCTATAAAGCAGGGAACTCTTTGGGCAACTCCCTTAACACAGAATTATTTTGAGACATAGCTTTTGCAGTAAAAACAACAGAATGCCTTTTTTTTCATTGCATTTCCTTGCTTTGCTAACTATCCTGTCTAATTTTTAAGTCTCCAAGTTTAGTAGATTTTGACTGTCATAATCTCTCTTCTGCGGTTTACAGAATTGCAGTTCTATCAGAAATGACCTTTCATTTTCTTTCCCCCTTGTTAACTACACTTCATCCCTCAGATTCAACTCAGTGTTGCCTCTTCTGGGAAGCCACCCCTACATTCTGCCTGCTGGCTAGTTAGAAAGTCTAACCTGTGTTTCTGAGAGTACAGTATTTTTTTTCCATATAAAGTACTTCTCAGAGTAAACAGAAACTGCTTACCTCTACCTAGAGGTTATTCAATAAATAACAATCCCGACATTTCACAGAAAAGTATAGATAGCTAGCTTCTCAGGAAAAACACATACCTCTGCTAATACTGGAATGACATGGCACTTGTCAAGGCTGCGTAGATGCTGTCTCCTGAGAGGGGGAATGACTACAACTTTTGCAAATACCATTTTAAAACTAAACCTCAGCTTTCTAGCTAAATTTTAAAATGTGTCCATATAATTACCAAGATAACAATCCAAGATCAATATTGTCAAAGTATAAATTACATTTAAAATTCAGTTTTGGGGCGCCTGGGTGGCTCAGTCAGTTAAGTGTGTGACTCTTGATTTTGGCTCAGGTCATGATCTCAAGGTTCATGAGATTAGCCCAGAGCCTGCTTGGGATTCTCTCTTTCCCTATCTCTCTGACCCTTCCCCCCCCTCCCCCGACTGCTCACTCGTTCATACTCTCTCTCTCTCTCTCTCTTTCAAAATAAATAAATAAATGTTTTTTTAAAAATAAAAAAATAATAAAATTCAGTTTTATTGAAGAGATAGAATAACTACAAATAATAAAATAATAAGTCAGCACAATATGCATGTATTTAAGACACATCAATCACACAAAGAGTACATGCAAAGAGAATTAGTGGAAGGATTGAAGAAAAGGAATTCTTCACTTAGTAATGTTCTAAATGGATATGGTTTATGTGAAATAATGCATAAAGTCTGAAAAAAATCTCATAAGGGTAACATTGCTGTGGCTTTGGTAACCATAACCTTTATGATCCATAATGTAATGATTTAATGGAAAGAAAAGTAAACTCTGTCCATGGTTTACTTAATAAAGGCTGGAAATCAAAACTAAGCACAATCAAAAAAAAGATTACTCACATCAAATTAAGTTCAACATGAAGGAGGAAAATATATCAAAGATATAACATGTATGTTAAACCGATAGCAAGAATACACCAGTCATAAGGAAAATCTGTACTTACAATTTATACAAAAAAATAATATTCTGACTCCATGAAAATCAAAACCTACAAAAAAACTATTGACAACTCTCTTGCTTACTTTATAAAAGCATCATTCTGTGACATAGAGTATCCGTTTCATACAAACATTTTAATAGATGCTAAATAAAAATTTAATACACTTTCCTGCTAACTTACTATATAGCATATTTGCTTTTGTGAAAATTCTATAAATATTTTTGCAAGAATTTTCATCCTGAACTGGTTATAAGTAATTCTAACTGTTCTTATTTGGAAATAGACTTGATCTTATCAAGGTCAATTTTTAAATCAGTGGTAGAGAAATTGCAGAGCACGCCATATAACAACTCAGCTGTAACCGAGATAACCTCAAACTTGTCTCTCAGTCTCCATCTAGGCTAACGTGACACAGCAAAAGGCAGAAGAGAAGGCTTCCACATATGTATAAGAACTGTTACCCTAAACTTCTCTTTGATACCAGTGTAATCCCCCTTAACTGATCCAGATTTATGTTTGTTTGACATTTATTTATTTATTTATTTATTTATTTTTGTTTATTTGTTTGACATTTATTTAGTGCCTACTAAATGCCAGGCACTGTGCCACTGACACCTGCCTGGTGATTCTTAGGGGGCATATTAAGAAAATAAAATATCATTATGTATTAACAATAGCAAATACTGAAATGGTTTAGAACAAATTGGTAATGAATATTATCCAACAGCTAGAAATGTGAACATCAGTACACCGGATGCATTACATTTACCCTAAATATAACATTATTGATTTTGCAATTTCTATTCATATTTTAAAATATGTTCACACTGGCATTGGGCTTCTATTCAGTTTTCATATAGAGTAGGATAAACAAAAAAAGTACATAAAAGGAGCTCACTGTCTTTGAAAAAATCTCCGTCTTTTCTCTTAAATATGATAAAATTAGAGTCTTTTCTTTTCTTTTTTTTTTAAGTAGGCACTCAGTGCAGAGCCCAATGTTGGGCATGAACTCACAGCCCTGAAATTAAGACCTGAGCTGAGATCAAGAGTGAGATGTTTAACCAACTGAGCTACCCAGAGACCCCAGAATGGATGTTTAACAACTAAGTAAGAAAAATATAAAAAAGTAAATGTGACCAAAAGCTCATTTTATATGTAGTCTATACTTGGATAACATTAGGCATGTTTATTTTTTTTTTAATTTTTTTTAACCTTTATTTATTTTTGAGACAGGGAGAGACAGAGCATGAACGGGGGAGGGGCAGAGAAAGAGGGAGACACAGAATCGGAAGCAGGCTCCGGGCTCCGAGCCATCAGCCCAGAGCCATCAGCCCAGAGCCAGACGCGGGGCTCGAACTCACGGAGCGTGAGATGTTGACCCAAGCTAAAGTCGGCCGCTTAACCGACTGAGCCACCCAGGCGCCCCAACATTAGGCATGTTTAAAGTTACATTTGTTTAAATAAACTGCGACCTTACAATATAGGTGTGGTACCCTAAAGGAAGTCAACTGAATTAATATAGTGTAATTTAATAGATGCTTCTTTTTGTAAATATTTTTGTGAAATTGATGATTTTTCCAAAGTTTTCGTTGTTTCACCTTGGTTTTGATTTCGTAGACCGAGGCACAGAAGGGTTCATGTGACCTCCGAACCCAGAAATAGGCATAGGAGTAGAGAACTGTTAATTTGGTTCAAGAAGAAAGTAGCAGAACTCCTAATGCTTATAGCGTCTGGCGGCCTCATCCGGTATTTTTATAACTCCAGTCAAGCATATGGATAGTGTTGTCTTTCCCTCACCCTCTCTCAAAAAACTGAATTACTTTGAGGCAACTTGTGACAGATTAAAGGTATATCAGTGGTGACAGGATGGTTTTCTAGAGACTTTTGTGGACTCAACTTGTTCCAAGAGAGGAAATGGGAAATATACTTAATGTTTTTTTTTTTTTTTGGATTCCAATTTTAAAAAGCAATCCAATATCTTTACAGGAAGCAAGATAGATTATCATCCACCTTGCACAATTCAAAACCACCTGTTTGGATCACAAGCTCAAGATCCGTTTGGGTCATTACACAAAGTAATGCTTGTCTCTGATAACAAATACAATTTGAAATAAATATTTTTTAAAATAAACAGGATTTCTCAGCTACTTGGTATTAGACAACACACATATAGACAACTGTTAAGTCAAAAAAGAAATCAAAGCAAAATAAGGTATGGAAAGTAATAAAAAAATACTGTGAACATCAAAGTATATTTACAGGAAATGTTTTAAAATTAAAATGATGAAAACAAAGAAGTTTACAGTCAGATTAATCGAAATAAATTAGTCATTATATAAAAGATATTAATGGGGCGCCTGCATGGTTCAGTCAGTTAAACATCTGACTCTTGATGTTGGCTCAGGTCATAATCTCACAGTTCGTGAGACAGAGGCCTGCATCAGGCTCTGCGCTGACAGGGTGGATGGAGCCTGCTTTGGATTCTCTCTCCCTCTCTCTGTCCCTTCCCCACATGCTCACACTCAAAATAAACTACATACACATTAAAAAAAAGACAGAGAGTAAGCAAAGGTATAGGCTGAAATTAATAAAAACCAATAAAATGCCTTTTGTAAAACTTATAAAAAAAGGAATACAGATAAAAAGATATATTAGAATTGAGAAAAGGTACATAGACACAGAAAGAGCATACTTTGCTTTCTGTCTCTCATCGAATGCAGCTAAATGTGGAGAGAATACACAGGGTAGCAACTTGAGGACTCAAAAAAAAAAAAAAGAAAAAAATGGTGTAACAGATAGATCAGGGAAGAAGACCAAAATTCAAAGTATAACTGAATGAGTTTGCCATTTAATTTTTCTTCCATATCCCTGACTCCTCATTTCCACCCCTGCCTGATCTCAAAAGACACTAAAATCTAGAAGTGGCCAGCAGTGCAAAGTCATAGACAGTTCCAAGAGCACCCTGCTAGTTCTGGTTCAAGAAGAGGGTGACAGAACTTCTAACACTGTGTGAAGATTCCTCATCTCCTTTTTCTGTGCCTTCTCCAGTCCTGGTTCCCAGGCAATCCTATGGAGGTCATGGCCTCAGCAGCAAAGGAAGCCCAGAGCAGTCAATTTCCAGGGAAGGGTAATCTTCCTCTCCAGTTGGTGGAGCTGTAGTTCCAAGAGTATGGGGCAATACCCCTCACGCATTTGCCTTTTTTTTTTCTGTCCACCTGCTACTTGGCCTAAGAAATACATGCATTTTTGGAATCACAAACCAGAGCACACACTCTTTGACCAGAAGACTAAAGGGAACCAGTAAATATCAGGGAGATTGCAGAGACTGGGAAGAAAAATTAATGCCACAAAGTTGTTTGTGAATACTCCGGCTCACTTCTGAGTTGTACATACATGGATCTGACCCTGAACAATAAACCAAAGATTTCTGAAAACTGAACTAAAAATTACGAATACCAAATCCCAGTACTCCTTAGTCAGAAGTATAACCACATTAATCTTCAGAGAAAACACAGTGTTTTTCATGGCAGTTCACAAAATGAGTTCATTTCCAGGAAGGTGTTTTGGTGAGAAGAGATGTTGACTCTACAGAAATGTCCCTAGCAGAAATGTTTCCTCCTCAGCTCACTTGAATCAGAATGCTGTTACAAATACTTCACAATTATTAGTGAAAGGTATAAGTGATGAAAAATAAAAATAAAAATAGTTTCTACCTCAAAAGACTTCATTATTTGTTAGTGGACTCAAGTTGGCACTAACACTGGGAGAGAAGGAAACATCCAGAATAGCAATAGGCTCTTATGCATCACTTTTCTCCCAAATACCAATAATTGTGCTTGCCCACATGCGTGTGCACATGTATGTGTGTATATATTTGATATTGGGACATAAAATAATTTTATGAAAACTGAATATATTTATTTCAGCCCATTAAAAAATTTCATATATTGGAATCAGAGAACAAAGATTTTAATATTGGTGAAGTATTTACGGAATATGCTTATTTAAAGAAGTTTCCCCAATGCATTTAGGGCATTTACTCTCTCTTTATTATCATGTATTTATAGAGCAATAAGTCTAACAAAAATAGAAGATTATTGGAAGTCAGTAAACAGAGTGAGGTCATGGCTCCCTCTATTTGGCTTAGGATCCTAGAAATATCAGTAGTGAAAAGAGCAAAGTTTGAGTCTTTTCAAATGTTCTTACAAAAGATTTATTCCTCAACCTCCCTCCCTTACTCCCTTCGCCCTCATGGTCTCCTAATCACACTCAAATATCCACAGAGACCTGTGGATTGTTATTTCCTAAATTGTGGGGAATATAAATGTGATGGTAAAATATTTTAATGGTTGTCAATAATCTACATGTGATCTCCTTGTTTTCCAGTTGTCCTTGATGATGCTGGGAGTGGAGTCAGTTGTAAAGAGTAAATAAAATATAAGGGAAAGTGGGTCCTTTTATGATAGGAAAAAGATAGGATAAAATAGGAAGAGAGGGGAAGGATAAGACCTGAAGCCTAAGGGTGGGGGAAAAACACCGATTTGGGAACAATGCTGGGAGAGTCTGATTACAGCAAACACCCTCGGGCATAAAATTCCTCTTAAAAATATAAGAGCCACCACCTACTTCTCCTAGGGTTCTCTTCAGGAATTTGACAAAAGAGCTGACTAAAATAAGTAGTAGACCATAAACGGTATGACCCACAAGCAACAGTGTGACCCAAGAGCACCCCTCAGAAAATGGAAATGAGCCAATCAGGAATGGACAAGCCAGCACCTTGATTTATCTGGCCAATAAAGATAGAACCTGAGAAGGAATAAGGGGGAAGGGGTTGGGGAGGCGACCAGACGTTACATACCAAGGACCCTTGCTTATAGTTGCGGGCATTCACTTTTGAATGTCCCCTCTCTGTAAAGAGAGCTTTCATACTATTCTTACTTTTTGATCTTATACTCTAATATAAACTTTTGCCTGCTACTCATTTTATTTTGGGTCCACCTCTTCATTCTTCGAAGCGGCAAGACAAGGAACCCCGGGGCATCGAGGCAAAAAAAATCCTATAACACTTTTAGGGAACTTGTATTACAGGATTTTTTTTTTTACTTCAATACCCGCGATTCGTTGTCTCGCAGCTTTGAAGATTGAAGAGATGGACACAAAATGAGCAGCAGGCAAATGAAGGCTTTTGCTGTGGTCAGACATTCCCAGCATCATTCCAAAATAAGTGTTTTCCCCATCAGGGACCTCAGGTCCTAACCTTTCCCTCTTTGCTCACTTTATCTTATCTTTCCCTATCATACATATATATTTCCCTATCATATCATATATAAAGAAACTGTGAAAAAATGTCAATCTTGATTGTTTTTGTTTGTTTGTTTGTTTGTTTGTTTTTTACTGTTTATCTTTGTGTAAGAGAGAGCATGAACAGGGGAGGGGCAGAGAGAGAGGGGACAGAAGATCTGAAGTGGCATGCGGACAGCAGAAAGGTGGAGGTGGGGCTTAAACCCACCAACTTTGAGATGGAGACCTAAGCCCAAGTCTGACACTCAACCAACTGAGCCACCCATGCACCCCTGTCAACCTTGACTCTTAAACACAGAGAAGGAACCATGGTGACCAAAGGAGGAGATGAGTGAAGGGGATGAGCAAAATAGAGGGCAAACTTCCAATTATAAAGTAAAGAAATCATGGAGATGAAAAATATAGCCGAGAATATAATCAATAATATTATAATACTGTTGTTTGGTGACAGATAAAGACTACACTTATCGTGTTAAGCACTGACGAATGTATAGAATTGTCAAGTAAATATGCTGACACCTAAAACTAATTAACATTGTATGTCAATTGTACATCAAAAATACAAGAAAAATATGATAGAAAATAAACAGTAAAATGGCATAAATAAATAAACAAAGATAAAGTCAACCAGTGCTTTGCATTTTGTGATCAATATACACAAATATACAGATTTAATACTTTGAGGAAGAGGATTGTTCTATTTTTGCCTTTCTGCACTACTTAAAATCTCTGTCCAAGAGCGTAGAATTCATTTCTTGACAGAGGGTTCTATTGTAATTCTGATCTGACCTAGATGTGTTTAGGAAACAAAGAGAGTTAGAAAATTTTCTATACCATGAATTGGATTGAAAGTCTTTCTCAAGATTACTTTAATTTTCAGGAGGCCAGCTTCTGACTACTTTAACCTCTAAATAATAAATAGGGTCCCCAGGAAGAGTCTCCTGGATGATTAAACCCTGTCATTAAAAGTGGGGCAATTCTGGGGTGCCTGGGTGTTTCCGTGGGTTAAGTGCCAGAGTCTTGCTTTTAACTCAGGTCATGATCTCAAGGTTCTGAAATTGAGCCCCTGCATCAGTCGTCAGTCGGGCTCCAGCTCTGGCTCCAGGCTGCTTAAGAATCCTTCTCCCTCTTCCTCTGCCTCTCCCTTGCATTGGGGCACACTCATTCTCTCTCTCTCTCTCTTGCAAAAAAAGAAAAGAAAGTAGGGCAGTTACCTTTTTTTTTTATTTTTTTAAGTTTATTTATTTATTTGAGAGAAAGCAAGAACAAGGGAGCAGGGAAGGGGCAGAAAGAAAGGGAGAAAATTCCAAGCAGGCTCCCTGTGGTCAACAAAGAACCCAATGCAGGACTTGAACTCACCAACCGTGAGATCCTGACATGAACTGAAACCAAGAGTGGAATGCTTAATTGACTGAGCCACCAGGCACCACAAAAATAGGGCAGTTATTAAGAGAAACAGGGTCTGAGGTAGTCCTGCAGTAATGTTGAGCCCTTTTTAGCTTAAGAAACTTGTGATTGCTGTGTTCACCTAAAAAACATCAGTAAAAATTATGCAATTCTACTTTCTTTATGGAAAGCCTGGCAATAACAAGCAAACTCAAGAGTAATAGAAAATAATGGGGAAGATAGTAGTTCAGACTGAGAGACATAATGTGACATGCAGTTCACTTTTACCATGTCAAGGGAAATAAAAGGTTATTGAGTGTTATGGAAAGTACTAGCAAAGCAATAGAATTCCAAGAATGCTCTCTATGAATGAAGGCCATAGTGATACTGCTTCCTGGTCATATTTTGATTTTTTTTTTTTTATGTCAATACATTCCTGAGTTCACATCTGAGTTCTTATCTTAGTTGTATTTTACTACAAGTTTTATTTCTCCTCTCTTCTATGTAGAGGGATGTATGTTTACTTCCTGTATTAACATGAAATTATTTTATGTTCTGTGATGACAACTATTAAAATCCTCTTTTAAGATTATGCACATGTGGGGCGCCTGGGTGGCGTAGTCGGTTAAGCGTCCGACTTCAGCCAGGTCACGATCTCGCAGTCCGTGAGTTCGAGCCCCGCGTCGGGCTCTGGGCTGATGGCTCGGAGCCTGGAGCCTGTTTCGGATTCTGTGTCTCCCTCTCTCTCTGCCCCTCCCCCATTCATGCTCTGTCTCTCTCTGTCCCAAAAATAAATAAAAAAACGTTGAAAAAAAAAATTTAAAAAAGATTATGCACATGAAAAATGCACAATACTAAACATTTATGTACCTAACCCAAATTTAAAATTAATTTTATAATTCTTGAGTTCTGGTTTTCTTTTGACCTTTATTTCAAGTCTATTCAACATCTTTTTCATTGTTCATCTGTTCCCAATAATGCTTAAGCTGGAACAAAGGTATTAAATACCTGCTACGCATGGCAGAAGCTGCAGTAAATGTTCTATTGTTATTGAGGTAAATGCAAATTTAGTATAATCTAAATTCTCCCTGAGCATTATTCTCTAGCTTGAGGAATTTTGCAGGCTGTAGACCAATTACTGAAAATCTTTGTGACTAGATGCCCTCTTGTGAGCACATGCATCCTGAAAAAGAAATTAAGATTTAAAAAAATGTATTTATTATTATTTTTTTAATGTTTCTCCATTTACTTTAGAGAGAGAGAGAGAACAAGCATCGGAGGGACAGAGAGAGAGGGAGACACAGAATCCGAAGCAGGCTCCAGGCTCTGAGTTGTCAGAGCAGAGCCCAATGCAAAGGTCCAGTTCATGAACCTTGAGATCATGACCTGAACTGAACTCAGAGGCCTAACTGACTGAGCCATCCAGGTGCCCCAAGAAATTAAGATTTTTGACAAGCTTTTGGAAGCTCAGAAACTACAAACAAGTGGGGTTTTTACTTTCTAACCACAGTGGTAAAATCTCCTCTTGGAATTTAAGAAGCACTGGGAAAGATCACTGGAGAAGGGCAGAAGAAAGAAATGCGACACTGTGTGGTTCACACAAACTTGAGTCACTCATGAATTTTGATAATTCTTGGAGCAAGATTGTGGCTGATGTTAGATCTGATAGGAACATAACTGCAAAATATCAAATGCTGTTTCCCTTGAAGTAATGGCATTATTCTACCTGTTGACCTAAGCTTTTGGGAATTCTGAATAAATACAGCAGCATCTGTAGTTCTTAAAAAATACCTGCTGATGAGGTAACTGCTTAGGCCTCTACCTCAGGAATTTATGCCACCAAAGCTGCCACTAGAAACATTTATGGAGAGTAAGATTGGAAGAACAAAAGCTGGTGATGGAAGGTAATTTATATGTGTGATATATATGTATATATGTAATAATATATATATTATAATTATATGGAATACATAACATGTTATGGTTATATATAACTAATATTTACATGTAATTGACATTAATTAATGTTTAATAAAATTTATTATTATTATTTTAAATAAGTATACTCTTTAATCCCCAACACCTATTTCAGCCACCCCCCATCCATCTCCCCTCTGGTAACCATGTGTTTGTTTTTTGTAGTGAAGAGTCTGTTTCTTGACTTGTCTCTCTCTCTCTCTCTCTCTCTCTCCTTTCTTTGCTTTGTTTCTTAAATTCCACATATGACTGAAATTACATGTTACTTGTCTTTCCCTCACTGGCTTATTTCACTTGCATTATATTCTCTAACTCTACCCATGTTGTTGCAAATGGCAAGATTTCATTCTTTTTTATAGCTGAATAATATTCCATTGTATATAAATACCACACCTTGTTATCCATTCATCATCTTAGGCTGCTTCCATAATTTAGCTATTTATATAATTCAGCAATAAACATAGAGGTGGATGTATCCTTTCCAAGTAGTGTTTTTGTATTCTTTGTGTAAATAGTCAGTAGTGGGATTACTGGATTGTAAGGTAGTTCTATATATTTTTTTAAATTTTTTAAAGTTTATTTATTTATTTTGAAAGAGACAGAGACATGCAACTGGGGGAGGGACAGACAGCCAGAGGGAGGGAGAGAATCCCCAGCCAACTCCATGCTGCCAGCTCAGAGCCCAACACGAGCTCACAAAAGTGTGAGATCATGACCTGAACTGAAACCAAGAGGTAGTCGTTTAACCAACTGAGCCACCCATGCGCCCCGAGATAGTTCTATTTTTAACTTTTTGAGAAACCTCCGTACTGTTTTCCAGAATGGCTGTGCCAATTTGCATTCCCACCAACAGTGCACAAGATTTCCTTCTTTTCCACTTCCTTGCCAACAGTTATTTCTTGTGTTTTTGATTTTAGCCATTCTGACAGGAGTGATGTGATATTTGTAGCTTTGATTTGCATTTCCCTGATGGCCAGTGATGATGAGCATTCTTTCATGGGTCTCTTGGCCATCTGTATGTCTTCTTGAAGAAATGTCTGTTCATGTTTTCTGCCCATTTTTAATTCACCATATGTAACATACAATGTGTATTAGCTGATGGAAAATCTTGCCCACTTTAGATGCTGAAGGTAAATGTTTGTTGACACATTGATTAACTCACTAAAAAGATGTAAAAAAATGAATTACATATTATTTTTAGCTCCCAGAGTAAGGATGAGGCTTTGGGTTTTATGAAGTTCCCCAAAATAACGTCTCATTTACCAATTTGAATTGTATGCCCAGACTAAGACAAAGAAGTATGACAAATAGAGATCAAAATATCCTTATTACCACTAAAGGTTAAATATCAGAGAAAATGAATTATTTCCAGGACAATTATATTTATCTACTCACTCAACCCTAAGTAATACTGCAGAGGGGGTATGGCTTTCAAGATGGGGCTTTCCTCCAAGAGTTTTAAAAAAGGAATGGCTATGTCCTGCAGGCAACTTGATTGCCATAATTAACTATCGTATTTTCTATATCTGATGCTCTTTATTCTTTGTGCAGATCTAAGTTTCCATAGAGTAATTTTCTACCTGCAAGAATCACTATTGTTAAGATGTCAGTTCTCTCTAAAATTCTCCGTACATATACAGATTCAATGCAATCTTTTTTCTCCTTGGGAAAAAAAAATCCCCAGATACTTTACCAAATCCTGTTGACAAATCACTTGTTACGAAAATGAAAACTAAAAGTGCAATGAGATTCTACTACATATGTATTACTATAGCTAAAATATAAACAGGCTGACAATGCCAAATGCTGGTAAGTATGAAGACTAGCAACGAGACGTCATATACTTATGTTAGGAATAGAAAATGCTGATAGATGCTTTAGGAAAAAATTGGCAGTTTCTTATAAAATAAATCATACACTTAACATATAACTCAGCAATCCTAATCCTATGTATTATTTATCCAAACTAAATGAAAACTCACGTTCACATAAAACACCGTAGGTACATGTTCATAGTGACTTTAGTCATAATGGCCAAAACCAAGAAACAGCTTAAATGTCCTTCCACATGTGAATGGATACATAAACTAGATACATCTTTGTAATGGAATACTACACAGCAATAAAAAGCAATGAACTTTTGATTCATGGAAGAGCACGTAAATGCATTATGGTAATTTATAAAAAGATGATAATTGATTGAAGGCCGACTCAAATGATTACATACTCTGATTCTGGAGAGGCATTTCTACACGCAAGGAGATAATTTGGGTTGATGTAACTGATCGACATCTTGATTACGGCGGTAGTTGTATAGCTGCATTCATTTGTCAAGACTCATAGGACTGTACAACAGGATGAATGGATTTTACTGTATGTAAATTACATCACAAGAAAACATGAATTGAGAAGTAGGAGAATTTTAATTTTGATAGTGGAATAAAAAAAAAAGTTTTCCAATCATAATTTGCTCTATTACAATAAGATTTGCTTTATTATCAACAACCACCCAGCTTGCTTGCTTAAGAACCACATTTGAGTTCAATTGCTCCTAGTCACTGTTTATTTTAATAAAAAAAATCCTTGCAAAAAATTCAATGAGACTATTAAATACTTGTTATGTGAGAATTGAAGCAGTATGCTAGAAAAGGAAAAAGCTAATTGATGATGATGATGATGATGATGATGATGAGAATAAGTATGTAAAGGAAATGTCACTTGTGAAAGGTACTCTTGAATTTTTAATAATTGTTGCCCTTTAAAAATAGGATCAATAAAATTATTGATTAGATTCATTTAATCCACCTCCTCATCAGTTGGTAAAAATATTCAGATTCTTTACAGGTCAGACAATACTCTTAGCATTTCTGGTTCTCTTCTCAAATTATAATTTTTCTTATTTTTTCTTTTCTTTTCTTTCTTTTCTTTTCTTTTGCTTTTTTCCTTTTTGTTTCTTTTTATTTGAGAAAGAGAGAGAGATGTGAGCAGGGGAGAGGGGCAGATGGAGAAAGAGAGACAATCTTAAGCAAGCTCCCTGCTCAGCACAGAGCCACCCCAAGGTTTGATCCCACTGCCCTGGGATCATGACCCGAGATGAAATCAAGAGCCAGGCGCTCAACCAACAGAGGCACCCAGGTGCTTCTAAAATTCTATTTAAATTATAGTCATGTGCAGCAGCATTATTGTACAAGAACAATTAAGAATTATCTAGTCCAATCATTTGTGTGGTATGTTATGCCCTTTCACTCAATGCAGAACAAATGAAGAAAGGTAAAGTAACATGCCAGGCAGGTCTATCTTTAACCTGGGTTGTGCTATTGCACCTGAACTATCCACTTTGAGGACCTTCAAAAACTCATTTAAATATAAGGAAAAGCCTTTTAGCTACAGAAACTTCGTATCCAGTTCATCTGAATAAATGAAATTCCTAAGGGTCTGAAGGCAAAGACACAGAGACTTTCATATGGAACTCGGAAAAACTGAGAAAAGTAAGCAAAAGTGTGTATTATCAGACTGGGAAGTATCATCCACATGTATCCCAAAGGATAGATTATAGAGCGCTTTCAAAATAACTCAAAAAGATTAAATCAAGATGTGTAGTTCTATAGCATTAGATTTGGGTGTATTTGTTTACTTCTTATTGAAGGAATCATTCCATATTCCTCTGAACCAGAAGGGCTAACCCATAGTTCCTAACACAATTCAGGTTGTCAAGAGGGAACTAAATACTACTAACTACTGAATTTAACTCAGTCATCATACAAAACTTTTTATGACTGAAGTTAAGTCTGACTTTTAAATATGACTTTGGATAGTGCTTCCTGAAAGGGTTATAATTATAGACTTGCTTTTTCTCTAAGATTTTATGAATGATTAGAATAAGGTAGGAAAATCAATCATAAAATGACTGAAATTAATTGCTTACATATTACAGAATCTTTCATAAATCACGTTTCCATCAATGATCCTAATGAGCATTTGTGTAAAAAACTGAATAACTTAATGTAATACAGCAAGCACCGGGCAGATTAGCTTAGAATAAAAGAAATACCTATAATTAACAGCTAAATTACAAGACAAACATACACATAAATAACATCAGGGGGAACAAACATATCAACTATTTAAGTTAATACGATGGCTATGAGTGAAATCCAAGAGAGAAAATAACTCTCGTTCTATAAGAAAAAGAAGTATGTACATTTTCCTGAAATTAAGTGTTTCAAAATTTGATCGCAGAGTATTTGCAAAAAGACCTTCAGCAAAATCACAAATATTACTTTAAGCAATAATCTGATGCTGCTAAAGCATTGTATAGCTCACTGCTGTAGGACAAGCAGGTTTACTGACACTGAGGCCTGATAAGAATTGCACATTAGTAGTGTCAGTGTTTATAACCGAAGACCCATCTATTTTTTTGTATATTCTTTTGCACCATATGTTTATTTAATAATTGCTTGTTCTATTCCTATTCTAAGATTGACACCATGTTAAGCACCTAAAATAGCTTTAATTTTATAAAGCAAAAAGCTTTCCTGATTTTGCCAAAGGGAGATGAAGTCTTACCTAAGATTTTTATATGATACTGTTTAACTATTTTCATCAGTTTTTAAGCTCAATCTATGGAAATCATATGTACCTTCTAATTTATTCAAAAATAGCCTTCAGAAACAGTTGGAAAACACCAGAATCTTGGATGGTTTTTCATTTTTCCGCACACCATTTCAGATAATTGGCATTAATACACATGTTTGCTTCTGAGTACAGTGCATTGCTGGCCATCACTACATATTGCAACTTCTCAAAAAGAAATCAGATAATTACTTTACTTTCGTGAGACACCAATAGTGTTTGTGATGATTACACTTAATTTTAGAAACCATACCATGTAAATATACTCTAATAACTATCCACATATATACAAAATGCACTAATACTTGTAGAGAAATTGCAGTTTTCAGTGCGTCAAAGGCAATTGGTAGCAGACAAAACAAGGCTAGGCTGTACTAGAATATATGCCCACCAGAAATAAAGCAAGGTCATGTGTATTAGCAGGGCCTTCCCTGTGCCGTTTTCAGAGCACCAAAGCCAAGGTAAAGCTCTTACATCGTTGCAGTTGGAGAGCAACAACAATAAACAAAAAACAAACAAACAAATTCCTTCCCTATGAGAAACTCAGTTTCTCAAACACAGATCTTTCTGGTCTTGCCTTAAAACAAATAATTTAGAAGAGCTCTGAGAGGCAATAATGGAGTCACAGAAAGCAACTCTATTAAAAATACCAATTGGGCTAATAGCTTGGTCTGTGTCCCTGTGAAGTAGTGCTTTGTGAATTGAATTTCCTTGCTGATATTTTTAGCTCTGAGTCCATCACGTAAAGAGGATCATCCATCTCTTAACTAATGCAGTTTCCATTTTCTATCTTAGCCTGGAAATCAATTGAAAGTGATTGAAGGTACAAGGAATTCTATCTGCTTATGGAAGTCTCTCAGCCGTTTTGACAAACAATAGAGAAGGTCTACAATAGTCTGCTCTTATCCCACCTAGCCAGTATTTCCCCAGTCCAAACTGCAATCATTTATTACCGTCAGAGTGATCTCTATGCTGTCCTCCAAATGTGGCAGATAAATGCCCAACCCTGACTTTAGAGCATTTGACCCAAAGCCAGACAGCCTGGATCCAAGTGCTAAGGCTACTACTTATCATACTTTGTCAATCAACTGTTTTGAGATCATTACCACATCTATAAAGTAAAATACTAATATTACTTTCTCATAGGGTTAGTGCGAAATATATATGTAAAAAATTAAAAATAAGATCCGACACTCAGGAAGTGCTATGTAACTATTCAGTTCTTTGTTCAAATGCTCTTCTGTCTTTCAAGGGCCAATTTTATGCTTTTCAATTGCCAACTTGAGCAATAATTTTGCCTAACTACTGTAGTTTATTCAGACTTTGATTTCTTTTGAATTTCTAAAGCACTTTGGTAATATCATTCATGTACTTAGCAATTTGCTAATTGTTTCATACATTTCATCCCTCTACAAAGGAATTGTTAATACTTTAAATAGGTAAATTTTCCTTTATTTCTATGCATTCTAAATTTAGCCCAGTGCTAGGAAAATAAGGCACCCAAATCATTTTTAAAATGATTGACTTATAAAACCCAGTTTATAAAATTGAAGACTGTATTCCATTGCAAGTGACTATGATATGTCAGGTTCACAAACTTTTTTTTGTTTTTTTTGTTTTTTGTTTTTTGGGGATTTTTTGTTTGTTAGTTTTTAGTGTTTTTGTTTTTTGTGTGTGTGTGTGTTTTTTTTCTTTTTTGAAGCCCCAATATGCTGTTAAGCCCATTCAGGAATTTTTATTGCAAAAACTGTATTTTGAATTTAAGAGTTCCATTTTTTTTAAGTTTACCTTTTTAAGTTTATATTCTATATGCGCTCACTCATCATGTACATCTTGTCCTTTAAATAAAGTTAATATAGCTGTTTTAATATTTTATGCTAATATCCAAATTGTGTCATTTCTGAATCCATTTTTGGTTCTTAACATGCCTGGTTCTTAATATACCTAGTTATGGGTTATAAAATTATGGCTCTTGAAAAATTCATAAGAAATTATAGATATTATGTTGTTAATTAATATATATTCCCTTCATTTAAAGAGTGCTATTATTTCTGGTTCCCTTTTAGAATACAGGAAACTGGTAAAAGCATTGCTTGCATTCTTCAATCAACCAACCAACCAACCAATTGAGACAACCTGCATCATTATAAATTTTCAAAAACTGATCACAAATGGAAGGTCACAAACAAAACAACCAACCTGAAATCTAAAGAAAGGCACGTGCTTGCAAGGAAAGATAAGAAAGACGTGAGCATTTACATACCTCAGGCAGATGCAGCTACACAGTAGTAAGAATTTGGGCAACAATGGCGGTGAGTTGATACATGTAGTGTATATTCTCAGCAAGAGAATGTAGAAACCCTGGTGGCCACAGATATAAGGAGAATAAACATCTATTCACAGCTTCTACTCCACAAACATCACAGGGGCTCACAAAAAAAATATTGGTGACTGTAGTGATACAGAGTCATTTGTGGTTTATGCCATAGGAGACGAATAGCTGCTCTATGGGAAAAAAAAGAAAAGGCAATATCTCTCCCCACACTCTTTTTCCCTTTTCTCCCCCAGAGACAAATATCTAAACTGAGCCAAGTGGGAAGGAAATGTTTGGTTTGTTTTTTTTTTTTTTCCTTTCCCGTGGCAATAGCAAAATCCTTTGCACCTGGAAAAAGAAACAAAAGAATACTCTCTGTATCTGAGGAGAGGTGAAGAAATACATGCTGAGCACAGAACTGCAGCTGGCAATGGGCAAAACCACTGAAATGAGCACACGTATGAGGTCCAGAAACACAGGGTTTTACCTTGGATTGAAAGGTAGTCGCAAGAGTGAATATTCCCCCTCCCCATCGCTAGGGTAAAAAACACTGAGTTCTGGGGCGCCTGGGTGGCTCAGTCGGTTGAGCGTCCGACTTCAGCTCAGGTCACGATCTCGCGGTCGGTGAGTTCAAGCCCCGCATAGGGCTCTGGGCTGATGGCTCAGAGCCTGGAGCCTGCTTCCAGTTCTGCGTCTCCCTCTCTCTCTGCCCCTCCCCCGTTCATGCTCTGTTTCTCTCTGTCTCAAAAATAAATAAATGTTAAAAAACAAAAACACTGAGTTCTGTGAGCACACTAGAGCTGGTAGAGATTTCTAGGAGCGCGCCACAAAGGGGAAACGTAAGGTCCCATATACAGTAGACAATGGAAAAATCTTCTGTCAAACTAGTACCAACCACAAACACAAGGTCTCACAAAAGGAAGTTAAGGCTTGCAGTGCAGTATGGGAAACCACACCAACAACAGACACTAAACACGGCTCAACCCTGGACTGTATGAGTCAATTCCTGACACCAAAAGCCTTGCAGAAGAAAACTGCCTATTTCATAGCAAAATTTCTATTTCATGCCTAAATTATTTATCCACAGATATTCACTAACTGAAAAAAATTTTAAGTCACACTCAAAATCACCTTCTCATAAAACCTCCCATTATTATTTTTTATAGAAGCACACTTTCTTCACAACTCTTGCTTTTATCAGAAATTATGTTATTTTCTTGATTACTTATTTGTTTTGTCTTCCTTCCTTTTATTCTTTATTAGTGTAGACTTTTTCTTAAATAAGAATCTTGCACATGAAACTACTATAACATTGTATATTAACTATACTTCAATAATAAAAACAACAAAAAAAAAACAAAACAAGAATCTTATCTCTCATATTTGCTTCTGCTCTGGGTTTCCAGAAATTAGAATAGTGGCTGACACAAAGTACGCACTCAGTAATATTGAATGAATGATAAGTGAATAAATATTTTCCTAAATATATTCTTTTAATAAGTCTCAGCATCTGATTTTTTTTTTAAATTCTTATTTAAATTTCCTGGACAATTCTTAATTGGAATATCTATTTATTTCCTTCCTTCATAACCTATTATGCTCATGAGAATTTAAAAGTTAAGAAACTTTTCCTGCTGTCAAAATCAATATATATTGAATACAGAAGGGATTTGTGAAAATCAGTTCTTGGAAGGTATCTATAAGTGCATGGGACTCTTTATGAAGTTGCATGAGTTTTCTTCAATGAAACATTTCTTGGGATTATGATAGTTTCCATTCCATATAAATACTCAGTCGTTCAATATAAATGACATCTTTTATAATAATGGTATCTTTGTTGTTGGGTAGACTGTTATGAATAATACCTTTTCTGTTCTATTTAAAGCTCTTTTTATTTTTTGAGGTTTTTATATTTACATAATTTTGCATTTAAGGAAAAGTCACAAAGATATCGCAGAGTTCCTGTACACCATTCAGGAGCTTCATTTAATGTTAGCATCGTACATTTATCAAAATTAAAAATTTAACCTTAGTATTTTACAACTGACTATGTTATCAGACTTGCAGATATCACCAGTTTTTTTTAATACTTAACTTTTTAGAGAAGTGTTGGGTTCATAGCAAATTTGAGAGGAAGGTAGAGAGATTTCCCATATACTCTCTCCCCCAACACATGTGTAGCCTCGCCTGCTATTAACCTACCTCACCAGGGTGGCACATTGGTCATAATCAATGAACCTGCATTGGCCCATCATAACCACACAAGGTCCATAGTTTGCATTACAGCTCACTCTCCGTGTGTATTTCTGTGGTTTTTGACCAATGAATAATGTCTTATTCACCATCATAGTATCACTGCTCTAAAATTCCTCTGCGTTCTGCCTATCCCTTCATCCCCATTTACCCCTAGTGGTCACTAACATTTGCACTGGCTTCAGAGTGTTGCCTTTTCCAGAATGTTATATAATCAGAAGCATACAGTTTGTAGCCTTTTCAGATTAGCTGCTTTCACGTAGTAATATGCATTTAATTTCCTCCATGTCTTTTCATGGCTTGATACCTCATTGCTTTTTAGTGCTGAATAATATTCCATCATCTGGATGTGCCACAGTTTATTTATCCATTCATCCATATCCATTACTGAAGGACACTTTGGTTGCTTCCAAATTTTGGCAATTATGAATAAAACTGCAATCAATGTCCCTATTCAGGCTTTTATGTAGATGTCAGTTTTTAACTACTTTAGATAAATGGGAAGGAACATAATTTCTAGATTGTATGGTAAGAGTATGATCAGTTTTGTAAGAAACCGCCAAACTGTCTTCCAAAATGTACCATTTTGCATTCCCACCAGCAATGAATGTGAGTGATATTACCGGTTCTCACACTGGGTTTTTGTTTTGTTTTTGTTTTTGTTTTTTCACCATCTCAGGATTCAATGCAGGATACCACATTGCTTTTTGTCATTATGCTTCCTTCTGACACTTTCTCAGTTGTTATTTATTTTTCATGACCTTAATACCTTTAAGGAGTACTGGTCAGGTATTTCTTTTTTTTTTTTTTTTTTTTTTTTTTAATTTTTTTTGAGTATTTTTTTTTTTCAACTTTTTTTTTTTTTTTTTTTTTTTTTTATTTTTGGGACAGAGAGAGAGACAGAGCATGAACGGGGGAGGGGCAGAGAGAGAGGGAGACACAGAATCGGAAACAGGCTCCAGGCTCCGAGCCATCAGCCCAGAGCCTGACGCGGGGCTCGAACTCACGGACCGCGAGATCGTGACCTGGCTGAAGTCGGACGCTTAACCGACTGCGCCACCCAGGCGCCCCATGGTCAGGTATTTCATAAAGTGCTCCTTAATTACAGTTTGTCTGATTGTTTTTAATGATTGGACTGGGGGTAATATGACAGAGAAGGATGCTTTTCATCCCAGCATATCAGGGAGCACATAGTATCCATATGACTTATGATTGGTAATTTTAACCTCAATCACTTGGCCATAGTGATATCCATCAGATTTCTCCATTATGGTTAGTGTAAATAACATTTTTGAATTATAGTGGGTGCTCATTTCCTGATTGGCAACATGATTTATGTAATAAATAAAATGAATTTTCATTCTTGGACCAATAATGTTGGTATCGTTGTACTTTTTACCAATTTCATTGTAACTCCTTCTGCATCTCTCTTGAGTAGTTTTCAGAGCTGACCAACTAAATGCAAGAAAATAGATTTAGAGGAACTCTTAAACTCCTACTACAAGTAGGAGTTTTATTCCATTACTACAAGTTGAGATTGATAAAAAGGGAAGAGTGAGAGCAACTCAATTTTCTATTTCATTTTTAATAAAGTAAGAGTCAATACAGCCATTAGGCTAATTTTACTATAATGTTTAATCAATATTGTTAACATTAATGTATTTTGTTTCCTTTGTGTTATTTCAGAAAAATTTGAACCAAGGAAATCTTTTCTTTGATGCTTTTTACCTTCATTCAATGAGTCTTTCAAAGAACCTAAACCTTCTGAGCCCCTTGGCTGGGCCGAGAACACTCACTTTTTGTAGCAGACACATTCCAACACCATTACCCTTCTTCAATTTTTCCAAAACCATTCATCCACATATGAAGAGCTAGGCTAAGCTCATAGGCATACATGAAAATTACATAGACTGTGATCAGTATTTCCTAAGAACTCACAACTGAACTGGGAAAACAAGGGTTATTCAAGAAAGGAGTCAGTGAACGCATAATAAAAGAGATGGAAATTAAAATGTGTCTTTTATCTAAGTGGAGAAAAGAACATTTAGGAAGCATGATAAAATAACTTCAATGATGAAATAATGAGATGTGGGGTGGGGAAGGAAGTGAGCATTAGAAAGCCAAAAGAATAAATGGGGACTTGTCACAGTTAAGTAACAGGATACAAAGTAAGAGATTTTTCTGAATCATCAATCAACCAGTATTATAGGGAGCAAAAAGTAAGTGCTTAGAAATTTTATTTCCAAAGGATCCTCATTTCTGTAGCTAGCTAATGTGATTAATAAGGTTTGTTAAAGGGTGCTAATGGCTAATCTGTGATGTGTTTGCATTTTTAGACAGTGATCTAAATAAGTGGATGTGATGAACGGAATTGCGTATTGGAGAAAATACTCTGGTTCTATCCATCAACACGTACTTTCAGAGATATCTATTTAAGCCAATAAATTGACTATCCTCATCCATTCAATGTAAATCAGGGCCCAATGATTACTAGGTACTGCAAATACTAAAAATATGAAAGTGCTCATATATCTAAAATTTTATCTCACATCATATTAAAACCTTTTAGTCCAATTAGAATCCACAATTGCCCACATAGGAAACTTTTTAAAGATTTATTAAAGATTAAAAAAACTGATATTGCCATGTGAGGTATAGGATTGTACTCTTTGATTAAATCTGGATATTATCCTTTCTCCCAAATTCAATTAATTACATTATTTAATGACTCTTTTTTTTCCAGTCAAGAGCTGATAATAAATATACTAGGCACGTTCAAAGTACAAAATGAGCATTTTAAAAAGTTATTAATTAATATACAATCTTCTGAATGACATATTTCTTCCTATGATGTCTACTAATATCTCCACATTCATCCCTAAAACTCTGGTTAAGATATTTTTAAATGATGCACTTAAGTTATCTCTACAAAACTTAGTAAAATCCAAAGATCTAGCAATTTTTGATGTAAAAATCTTCCAAAGTCCATAGTAAAATTTAGGTATTAAGCGTCTGCTTAATACTATCAAACTATTTTTACTAAAAAATATTTAGCCATTGGGTTACTGCACATAACCTTTCACATAGGGCATTGATGTAGTTATTTTCAATTTCATTATAATGATTCTAAACACCTGGGCTTAGTGGAGTTTTCTTTTCTTACCAATTCATTTATTCATTCACTATATTTGATGTCCAGTATAGAGAAGCACACATGACAGAGCTAATTTTGAATCAATTTTGTCCATGGGTTTTATTTTTGCTATTTTATTTACTCTGTGTTTTCTTTCTTTCTTTCTTTCTTGCTTTCTTTCTTTTTTATTGTGGAATTTGATTGGTTTAAAAAAAAGAAAAATACTATCCTGACTTAGCTGTTGTTTTTCCAAATCCCATCATAATATTTTATATTTTGAGAGAGAGAGAGAGAGAGCATAAGTGGGCAAGGGGCAGAGAGAGAGGGAGAATCCCAAGCAGGCTCCCTGTGGCCCTCATAGAACTTGTTGTGGGGCTTGATCTCTTGAACTGTGAGATTATGACCTGAGCAAAATCAAGAGTCCAACACTCAACCCACTGAGCTACCCAGGCACCTCTCTACCCAGATGATTCTTAATTGTACTCTCTCTTGCAACCAAACTTATAAAATAATATATTTCTTTTGTTTGGAGAATTTAAAGAATGTCACTGGGGCTGTTCCAAAAAGTCTGTTTAAGTGGTACCATTGAGTTTTGACCACTTAGTAATCTTTAATGCTCTTAAAATGTATGTTCTGACTACGATAACTGTGTAATTTTTCTACAGTCGTGGTGTGAGGTCTCAGGAATTGGAATAGCTTTAATGTATATTTTTGTATGTGTTTGTTCAGTGTTTTGCCTTTATTCTTCTTTTTAATGCAAATGTTGGTATACTGTAGGTCTAATCAAGATTGCCAAAACCCTTCGTTTCCCCCAGGGAAATGTAGGATCTTAAAATAATTCTATATTTTTATCATTCATGTTGGCCTTGCCTCGAGTGTCTTAATTTTGAGGGACAGATCTGTACTTTGGTCACACATAACTTTTAAAAATTAGGTCTTATCACATTCTTGTTGAATGGATATTGTTTTCTCTTGGGTTTTGATCCAGATATATTTTGTTTTTGTGGATGCATACATATGCTTTCAGATGAAAGGTTACCATCCAATATGTTTTCTCTTTTCCTTTGTTCCAAGAAAACTAAGAATAAATTTCAGTGCCATGTTGCAGTTATCAATTTATCTTCATGTGTTTGAAAACATTTACTCCTTCTGTTTTCTGTAAATGTATTTCATTTTGGTTTACCCCTCAGTTTATTTATTTTTCCAACAATGTGTTTTAAGCATGGATTACTTAAAGTCTCCTTAGAAACAGATCACTTGTCAGGGGCGCCTCAGTGGCTCAGTGGGTTAATTTATCTCAGCTCATGATATCACGGTTCATGGGATCAAGCCCCTGCTTGGGATTCTCTCTGTCCCTCTATTTTTGTCCTTCTCCTGCTCGTACTCTCCCTCTCACTCTCTTTCTCTCTCTCTGTCTCAAAATAAATAAATAAATTTTAAAATAAAAAAGAAACAGATCACTTGTAAACCACACACACACATGTGCATATATACTTAAGAAACTAAGGCACTGGCCAAAACATTATGTTGACATTAACAGGAATTAATACATACTCTTCTTGAAATAGAAAAATGGAAGTTATATCCCCTTAACATATAAAGGATTAGTATTAACTAAAGATTAAATTTCATGTAGGTAATCACAAATATAAAGAAGAGATGAACAAGTCAATGGTTGCATAATATGACAATTATTTTTAGTGCATTAGTCAGGACAGTAGCATTACAGAAATCAAATAAAGAAAATGTAAGAAAAATGTGGATCAATTTATAATTAAGAAGCATTAAAAACTTTAAACTATACAAATTTTACTAGAAGAAAATAATTTAAAAGATTTTCAAACCACAACTCTTTTTGCTGCAGTTTTGGATTATTTTTTTTTTCTCCCCAAAGGACAGGACCAATGCAGCTGCATGATAAATCTGAACACTTCATGTATAAAGCAAGAAATTGGACGAAACATTTTGTGAACCCAGACATGAAAGCCATCAAAGAAAACTTTAGTGGAAAAGTACAAGATAACCAGTTTCTCAAGGCTCTGTGAGACCCAAAGAATTTTCATAGGTTTTTGTGACCTGTAAAGATCAAAGAGAATAAATTTTAAAAATTCTAAAAGAAGAAACCATGGGTCTTGTGATATTCATCCAAATATGACCTACTTAGATCAATATGTTCTTGGACATAATGAAAGTACACCAAAATTCTTCATGAATTAAATTTTCAGATGCATCCATTTGTGTGGTAAAGGGAAAACCACAGTTGCATGTTATTGGTATCGAGATGAGCAGAATATGATTATTCAGAAACACAGATACATGGTCGTTTTCCTTTTTATTAATTCCCTGCCAAGAACTTAGAGTTTAAATCTCTTTGTGAGCCCACAATTAAGTGACTTTTTCTATTCCTTTGCTGTTTCATTTCTCCTTCCCACCAGAATGATACATTGATGAATGCTGTTCTAAGTCCCCAGGAGAGTCACATGGTAAGTAAGCATCCTGTGCTCACATCATGGATCACAATGTCAGGAGCCAGAAACTGATCAATCAACTTCCCAACTGCTGTTAGTTTCTCTGAAGCAAAATCATGCCAGTTTCATTCAAATATTCCCACATGAAACATCACTAAAGATAGAAGCCTGCTTTCCTTATTAAATGCACCTTAAACAGAGTTTTAACTAATATTTGGGATGTACATGCAGGCTAGAAGAGTATACAGTTTGGAATGCTCACAGTTGCAAATTGAAATAAAAAATGGAAATGTGCATAATTATATTGTCCATATGGCACAGCAGCAGTATGATTTTATAAGATTAAATCTTCTATGGGGATGAGAAATGATAAGCCAGTGTTATTATTATGAATCGCACAATAACATATGGGATGTAGGCCAATAGCATCACTCTAAATCAACCTTAGAATTTCATAAGCCACTGAATGTCACAGATGGAAGCTATTATTCATTCCACCTGCTTGACATGATGAGAGATAATGATAAAAGTTTAGAAGTAAAATTAAAATGAAGACAGCTAAGCCTCCCTGTATTCTACTGACTACAATTATTAGCGATGCAGTGGGTGCAGAGGCCAGAGGTTCACATTGATCACCGGGCTATGACAAGATGACAGTACATTAATTCTAACAAAAATTTAATAGGAACCTAATTTTATCATTTACATGAGTGAAAACAAGGCTCATATAATCCTCTTCATAAAGAAGATCCCAAAAAGAAGAAAACATGTCAGGTTATCTAAATATATAGATCACCTATGCATTATACATAGATTTAAGATAAAGCAAAGTAGAGGAAAGGACTAACTAATTTCTTCCTGGTTACTTAACTTAGGATATTATTTGTCATTTTTCTTCAATTTGTATACCTTGAATCCAGGCTTATTATAAAATATTACAATACAGAAATTTACAGAAAGAAAAAGTGAGTGTGCATCTTCTTTTCCTTTCACATGTACATATAACCTTACTCTTCTCCTTAAGTAACCTGTATATGCACATATCTTATACAAATGCATATGATTTTGTTTACATACACATGTATTATTTTTCCCACGTAAATGGAATTGCATTTTATATGCACATTAATAGACACAAAGTAGATTTGTATTTATATAAATGATGTTGTATTGTATATACTTGTCTTGCACTTTTTATTCAACAATATAAGCACATGATTTATGTTTTTTTTAAAGTTCTGTATAGTATTTCTCATGAAAGAGATAAGGACATTTACTTAACGATTTCTTTACTAAATACTTTGTTTTTATTTTAACTTTTCACTATGTTAAACAAGCCTGAAAAGAAAATTATATATAGGTATAGGTATATATACATATATAGATATAGATATAGATATAGATATAGATATAGAATTAGATAGATAAATATATACTGAATACATAGGAATGTGTATATTCAATACACACACAGTCTGTTTTCCCACTTGCTTGGTAACACAGAAAACTATTGACATATAACTCTTTTTTTCTCATTTTATCTTCTAGTCCAATGTTCTCTATAAATAACAACACACTAGTAATAATACACTTTTTATTTTTGTATTCTTATAATTTTTTAAAATTTTTTTTTAACGTTTATTTATTTTGAGACAGAGAGAGACAAAGCATGAACGGGGGAGGGTCAGAGAGAGAGGGAGACACAGAATCTGAAACAGGCTCCAGGCTCTGAGCTGTCAGCACAGAGCCTGACGCGGGGCTCGAACTCACAGACTGCGAGATCATCACCTGAGCCGAAGTCGGCCGCTTAACCGACTGAGCCACCCAGGCGCCCCCTTATAATGTTTTAATATATAGATGAGAAAGACTTACATCTTTAGATTACATTAAAGAACTGAATCATATTATTTTGATGTTCGTCAACCAGATACCTTATGTCTTTCAATAACATTTTAATTTTTTTCATAAAACATTTGTATATATGTGCTCACATTTGTTCTTCTATATTTATAGAGCCTTGTGGGTCTATAAAAGTAATTATTTTTCCCATTATAATTTTTACCCTAGTTTGGCTGGTGAATAAGATGACCTTTTATTTCTATTGAAATGAAAACTAACCAATTCCTCAAATTCTCTTATTTGCTTTAAACATAGCTAAAAACAAAACAAAAACTCTTAAAATTCAGTGAGTTAAGCAAGGTTACAGTATACAGTTAGAAACTGATCAGATAACTTAGCATGCTAACACTGTCAATTCTCCTTCAACTGATCTATGGATTTTTCACCATTATTTTTCTCCCAGCAGGATTTTGGTACCTATAGACAAAGTCACTTGAAAATTTATATTTAAAGGCAAACAAACTAGAACAAGAAGTAGATTGACCTAAACAATTTTAATAAGGGAAAATCAAAGATGGACAAATCATGCTATCTAGATTTAAGACTCTTTGTGAAGCTATGGTAAATACAAAAGTACAGAGTTGGTAAAAGGATAGACGTGTGTATGGATAGAGCAGAAAAGAATCCAGAGACAGACCTAAACAAATATGGCCAATGATTTTTTTCAAGTACAAAGGCAAATCAATGGAAAAAAAATTATGTTCTCAACAAATGATGTTGAAACAGTTAGAAATATAAAAAAAAGAACCTGAACTTCAACCTGATACCTTATATAAAAATTAACTCAAAATTAATTATAAATCTTAAAATGTAAAACTCAAGAAAAATACACTGAAGATACTTTATGCCCTTGGGGTTAGGCAAGAACTTAGACAAGGCAAAAAAAAAAATTTCTCTGCTCAAGATGCTGTTAGTAGAATAAAAAGAATGTCACCGACTGGTAGAAGATATTTGTCAATCACATATTTAATGAAGAATGTGTATGTAGTATATATAAAAAATACTTCTTAAAAAAATAAATAGCTCAATTAAAAAATGGACAAAAGCCTTATATAGACACTTGACTGAAGAGAATAAGTGAATGTAAAATAACACATAAAATTTTATTTGTCACCATTAGGTATTCAAGAATTACAAATTCAAACCATGGAAAGATACTACTGTTATCTAATAGACTCATTAAAATAATATTTGTATATTCTTACATATATATGTAATATAATATATATATTGCTGATAACAGGAAGTGCTGGTAAGGATTACGAACAATGAGAATGTTCCTATATTGCCAGTGGGAATGCAAAATGATTCAGCCATCCCGGAAAGGAGATCAGGAGTGTCTTAAAAATTTAAATTTATACTTACTCCGTGACCTAGCAATCTCAGTCCTAGAAATTTACTCAAAGGGATTAAAAATGTATGTTTACACAAAAACCTGTATATTAATGTTCATAACAGCTCTATTCACAATTGTCAAAAATTGGAAAGAGTGTGAAGATCTTTCACAAGCAAGTACATAAACTGTGCTATTTCTCTGCAATAAAAGCAGTGAGCTCTGCATACACCCAACACCTTGGATAGATCTTAAGGGAATTTTGCTGAATATAAAAAAAAAAAAAAAGCCTGCTTCAAAAGGTTTAATACCATATTCTTCCATGTATTTGACATCCTGAAAAAGACAAAACCAAAATGAAGGAAAAGAAATTAGGGGTTGCTAGGATTGCGGGGTTGAGAGGATGTATCTGCAATGTGATAGGATAAGACAATTTTTGGAGAGAGGCCATAAAATTGTTCTGAATTTTGATTGTGGTAGTCATGACCACACAGACCTATGGAGATGTTAGAATTCTTAACATCCTGCACCAAAAAAATGCATGTTAATTTTCAAAAAAATAAACTCTAAGGAGAAAGGAAAATAAATTTCTCTTCTCTTCCATTCCAAAAGATTTTCTCTTGCATGATGTTTCCCGGAATACTTGTTTCAAATATTGCGAACAATTTGACATCCATCCTTTGATATACTCATCAGGTTGAAATACAGTGAAATATATGAAAGAAAATATAGGGTAGTGTGGATGGTGTGGACGAACAGGTAAATAATATCTTCTGAACGCTTATGTACCAGGAACTTAAACTGAACACGTTGCTGTTTCCAGTAATGCTTCAAGAATATAAGCAGCAAGTACTCTAGGGTAGATCGTATTTTCCAAATGTGGCTATAATATCTCCCATGTCATTTGCCTTTTACCGATGTCACCTTGCCACTTCTGTGTCTAAACATGATATCCATCTCTCTACCCCCTTAATCAAGTCCGAACAGGCCTTATTATTGCCATAACCAATCACATATCACTCAGTTCCCAGATATGGTCCCTCACAGCTCCAGAAGCTGCTGCTTCCTCCCTGGTGGGCCTTTGTGATAATGCCAGTCTGAGCTGTTACTTGACACAAACCCATGAGAGATCCCAAACAAGAATTCTCCAGCTAAGCCAAAAAGTCACGGAATGCTAAGAAATAATTATAAATCTTCATTGCCACTAAGTTTTCTTAGACTGTAATAGGTAACTAGAACACAGTCACCACCTCCAAATTCAAATGTATACAACTAAAGGTGTTACATACAGCTAACCACCCAGCTCCAGCTTATATAAGAATCTGGAAAGATCAAGAGAGAGGTGGAATGCCAGAGAGGGAATTTAGTGGAGAGAGTGGTCAGTGTACTTCCTCATCACAGGAAAGTAATGAACAGGGCTCCAAAGAGGCCATGTAGGGCACTTTATAAATATTTTCAGGAGTTTTCAGTGGACAATAGGAAGGGGGTCACATAGATATGTACCTGCCTCAATATTGAGCAAAAATTCAAAAACGCAAGAAGCTTGAGAAAGTGGCCTGTAGCAGCACAATAAAAGACTATGAAAGGGAAATAACTATTCTCTGACCAAGAAGAAATAAAATATTCGTGTTTCAGGTGGACTAGATATATGAATATCTGGAGGAAGGTGGTGGGGTGGAGAGAGAATGTGAGATACTTGCTAAGAATGAAGCTTGTCCCAAGACCGATATCATGTGATTTCATTCACATGTGGAATTTGAGAAACACAACAGATAAATGTAGGGGAAGTGAAGGAAAAATAATACAAAAACAGAGAGGGAGGCAAACCATAAGAGACCCTTAAATACAGAGAACATACTGAGGGCTGCAGGAGGGGAGGGGGGGGTAGTGGGGGATGGGTTCAATGGGTGATGGGCATTAAGGAGGGCACTTTCTGGGATGAGCACTTGGTGTCACAAGTAAGAGATGAATCACTGGGTTCTACTCCTGAAACCAAGGCTACACTGTATGTTAACTAACTTGAATTTAAATTAAAAATAAATGAATAAATAACCAAAAGAAAAAAAGAATGAAGCTTGTCCCATAATGCCTGCTGGGCCCAGAGTGTGTCGGCCCACCACAGCAAATAAGACCTTCCGTACTCTATATCCTGGCCCTTTTCTTCACTTTAGCCATGAGGCAGTGAGGAGTAACAGTTAAGGTGAAGGAGGAGCTGGCCAACTCAAGAGAGAAGAAGCCTATTGCATTCTTTGTCCACCCCCCACACTCGTTCCCTTGTTTCCATTTCAACTTCCTGTCATAAGCAAGTCTGAGCAGAGAAAGGAAGAAGACTTTAAATAAACTGCGAAAGTTTGACGATGATGCAGAACATACATTTTAATTATGAAAATGAGAGTGGTTTTGTATCTTGAAATCCTGAAGGGTTTTTGTTTGTGTGTGTGTTTGTTTGTCTGTTTGTATCATTATCTGAGAATGACCAAAAAGACTTTCCTAGATTTCACCCCTGGGTCAGGCTGGATTGCGTCCGAATGGAGAGAGAATAAAGTTGTTTTCTGTTCATCTGATGGGTCGTACTTGTTTATGAGTTTGGTTATAGCTACTATGTTCTAGGAATGGTGATAAATTGTTTAGTTTGTTCTCAGAAACACCTAGTCATTAGTATCTTCATGGGAAAAACTGATGACTGTGCAATTTAATGACCAAAATTTTATAGCTGGAGAACAGGAAAGCACAGTCCAAGAGCTTCCTTCCAAGTCACCTGGTAGGACTGCTCATTAGCTGTGGCTTCAGGCACATCCTCTCTGAGAAATACAAGGAAAGACAGCAGGCAGCGTCTTGCTGAATTATGCCTATTCATATTTAAGATCCTTATTAAAACAAATACTATTGCTCTCAAGTTGGAAAATCCTTTGCTTTCAGCCTTGCATCTGTAAGAATGGTGACTCTTTCTTGAAATCTAGTCATTAAACATTTTTAATGATAAATTTTAAAAAGAAAAGTAAATAAAAAATTAAAAAACATTTTTTTAAATTTCTTTCATTACCATGGTTTTATGTTTGGGATATTATACTTTCTTCTTTCCTATTTAGACCTAGTTAATGCCTTTTTGAACTATACTTATACAATTTTTAGAAATATCCTTCCATATATTTAGTAGATATAATAACTTTATATTTTAAAGAGGCCTCTCCTCATTTATAACTTGCCATGAAATGTTTTTTTTTTTTTTGACGATCATGTGTATATCTAAGAGATATGTGATTCCCATGTGATATTTAGCCTAAAGAGTTCTCCCCTACCTTGTGGCTAAGGTGGTATAATTTAATGATTGATTTTCTGGTCACCAAGCAATGTCCTTAAGCTTCTTTAAATATCCTTTCCAGGATGGAAAGTTTACTTTACTAGAAGACTTTTATTCAAAGTATTCAAATTAGTGACAAAAGACAAAAAGCATATATTCCTGGAGCATTCATATCTGCTCTTGGTCACACACAGTGCACTTGACTTCTGTATAGTATTTTCTTGAGAGAGAGATTTGGAAATGAGCACACAGGTGCAAAGCAGTGGTCTGGCTGGGCACCAAAGAAGAAGGTGTTGCTAAGGGACCACCAACGTTGCAAAGGAAGGTAGATTTTGGAAAAATCATGTTCAATCCAAAATATTGCTGACATTTTTTAAACATTTGGTGGCTCACATTAAATTTCTTTACAAAATCTTCCTCTTTTACTTCCTCTCTCTCTCTCTCCCTCTCTCCCTCTTTTTTTTTTTTTTTTTTTACCTTTTTCTCTTATTTTCCCTTTTCTTGGCATTGTTTCGGTTTCTTACCTATGCCTCAGGCATGTTGTTAATACCAAGAGACCCCAACAACGGTTGAATTCAGGAACTCTGCATTAAGCTCATTAAACTTGTGAGTCGCTTCATAAGTTTTAATTTAAATTCTTTTTATTTTCACAAAACATAGGCACTTGAAATTGATTTTCAAATATTTCTAAAGTAACATTACAGAGTAACCATCTTGACTTCTCAATTATTTGATTTCACTTGTCTGCTTAATTTACCTAGTAATTGTAGGCAGTATATTTGTAATAACAGAAGAGAAAAAATAGTAAATCACCTTTGTGACATCTTCTGTTTTGTCAACTAATCCTGACATTTGCTTTAAAAGGCTTGATACGGTTCTCTGTGGGATAAGTTTTGCAAAATCATCTTCATCGACTTAATTTGATTTTCTCTTAAAATGTCATATAGATTTTCTCCTAATACAGCATAAATACACTTTGCCTCTTAAGTGGATAAATGTAAATAAATTCTTAATTTGTTTTACAAAGACAAATATGTGTGACTAATTTTGTTAAGCATAGAAGACAAAAATAAAGAATATTTTTACAATTAAAAATTTTAAGAGCAAATGCCAAGATCTTAATCACCACTGTCTAAAAATGACAACTGGTAGGATATTTATCATTAAGACTTGAGGCAAAAAAAAAAAATAAATAAAATCTCTGAATAAGTACTATATATCATTCTTCAAACAACTATGCAAAAATATCAGAAAAATGTTGCTCTATTTAACTTTTATTGGTAAGTGCTAGGAAAGAAATAAAAGGAAACAAAAAGGATTCCTCTTTTACATGAGAAATTTAAGACTAAAAGCCATGTTAAACCTATAAAGCTACAAATGAATAAATAAAAGTCATGACTTTGGCTCCACTGTCAGTTACTGGGCAACAAGAAATAGATTTAGTCAACAGGAAAGCTGAAAATCCATTTTACACCACAGCAAAACATTTGGAGAAATAGCAGAAAGATAATAGATAAGGCTTAGAAAAGTGGAAGGTTTACAAACTCCCTACTGAGTGTATAATCCTAGACGACATTGAAAAAGAGTCAACATTTAACTTATTCTTGATTCTTCCAACAAGATATTTCCAAAAGCAATGAAGTAGGGAACAGACTAGCTCTTCTGGAAACAAAGGAGGGCAATATGGAGAACCCAGATCTTAAGCTCTTCCCAGTTTTGGAAACGCCAATAGTTCCTGCAGCCCAAACAGCAAAAAAGTAAAACTGAAAAGATGTTGAACAATAAAGGCCCCAGAGAAGGACCAATAAAGGGGGTAGAGTATAGGGGTCTTTGAGCAATAAAAGCCCTTGAAGAAACAGCAAAAGAAAGGCCCTTGGTTTTGTGACAAAACATAGGTAAAGCTTGCCCTTTCTAGTCAATCTTATGGTTTCAGAGGGTTTCAAGGTAGCTGCCCTTTAGCAGGCAGAGAAAGAGAGGCAATGGCACAAAAGAAGTAAAGAAATAAAATAGGCTTAAGCACTACTTCTAGAGGGGTGCCTGGGTGACTCTGTCGGTTAAGCGTCTGACTTCGGCTCAGGTCATGATCTCACAGTTTGTGAGTTTGAGCCCCACGTCAGGCTCTGGGCTGACAGCTCAGAGCCTGGATCCTGCTTCAGATTCTGTGTCTCCTCCCCTCTTTCTGCCCCTTCCCATGCTCATGCTCTGTGTCTCTCTGTCTCTCAATAATAAACATCAAAAAATAAAAAGAAATAAAGAGAAATAAAAAGAACTGTTTCTAGAAAACAACTAGGGGTGTGACTAAAATCACATAGAAATGTGTAGACGCAGAGAACACTACTGAGATTTTAAACTAAATTATTTACTAAAGTCTGCACATATGTACAAACATTCACAAAATATAAGTTTGATGAATTTCAACATGGTTAAAAAAATCCCTGTAAAGCCATCACACAGAGAAAGAAAAATAATGTTCCATATACCACAGACGTCTCCATGCCCATATTTATATAAATTAAATAAATGAATACTATCAAATATAACTTGGGATATATTTTTATTAGAAAAGTTTAAAGTGGCATTACTTGTATCTGTGCCCTCATAATAATTTTCTAACAAGTATGCTTTGAAAGGAAAACTTTATAAGTTTTTTTTTTTTTTTTTGGTTTGCCTTTTTCTATAGAAGACAAGGATGTTCTGTTTAAAAAAAATACATATATATTTATTTGACTAGGATGATAAGACCAATTAGACAAAATTTGTGGTTATGTATCCTTTCTAATAGAGCACAAGTTAATTTTATTTACTATGAAACAAATATTCCTTCATTGATTCTTTGTTGTTTCTTATACAACATTGGATAGAAAGTGAAAAGGCAAGCCCATTCATTTTCGGGAACTATAGTGAGTGACTGGAACCAACACCCTTCTCATCTCGTCATAAGCTGAGAAGATATCGAAAAAATATATCTCCGCATATTTAAGCTTAAATTAATAAAACTACGAGGACCAAAGCAACAAAGTTAATTTTAAAAACAAAATGTTTAAATCAAAATTAACTTCATGTTTTTATTTCTAGAGTTTCACTTAGTCGACTCACTAAACATTATAATAGATAAGAGTATCAACCATTATATCAAAAATAATTAACGCTGAAACAGGGTAATATGAACATCGTTAAAGATTTTTAGATCGCAGAGTAACTATCTGTCATGCATTGTGTGGGTAAACTCTACTGAAATCAGGAAATTGGGTCAGATGACAACTAGTTACAAACCATTTAATGTCTACTACAAGCACTAACTAAGTTTGATGTGATATAAAAATTAGAGAGTAAAAGCTTTGACTCTAGGGATCAGTTGGTATTCATAGCCTGTTCACTTCTCTAATCTAAATGTGAAATTCTAGATATAAGAGAAAAGTGCTAACCCTTTCATAAATGCAAGCCTGAATATTTAAAAGTGGCTACCACAGACTAAAATGATAACCATTAGCAGCTGACACATTCAAAGTATTGGAGAAGAATTAAGAAGTTAAGTGTATCCCTTCAGTGCACTTTGATGAAACTAATATCAAATACTATCAATAGGATTTTTCACTCCTTCGAACTACAAAGAAAATCTGTCGCCAGACAACTTTCACAGCTCTAATTACAGCATTGCTTCTGCAACTCTATAATTAAGAGTGAACTACAATTTTGCTTCCTACTCTCAGCTGTACAAAATAAAAATAAAATAAAAATAAAAGAGTAAAAAAATAAAACTTGTTCTGAATTTAACATGGTATTTACGTCTGTAGTTCCTCATCATATTTGCCTCCAAAATTTTGTGGAAATCAAATTCAATTCACTTACAGATATTTCTAATTAGCAATAGATGTCAGTCTTTTCATATGTATGTCTATCTCAAAATGTCAGCTTCTCACAATGCCTGTTATTTTCTAGATTTCTAGGTAATTATTTTCAGTAGCTCATCTGTATGAATCAACATGTTTACAAATAAACTCGATTTTCTGCTTTCACTCTTTCCAAGGTGTGTAATGTTTCCCAGTATTTTACAATGTTACATGTTTATATCTCAGGTTAAATGCTATTCTTTAAAAATTACATGATGCTTCAGATATTCCTCCAGCTAATATCTGGATTCATTTTGCAATTCACTCTTGACATTATGGCTCCAGCTATTAACCCAAGCTATTAATTGTTTTCCTCCCATATACCACATGATTTTGCCAATCTTGATAAAGCTTCCAAGGAAGCAAAATTCATTTAGCATGGCAGTTTGGAGAATAGTTAAACATGCAGTTGAATCCATTGGTAGTGCTTATATGTACCTCATGGTCTAGTCTATTGTTCACATGAGACATTAGAAAGGAAATACTTGTAGCCTGAATTTCAATCCTAGGAAGTGACAATTTAGTGTTACTCGCTCCAGGGAATGAAAGTTGGAGGACTTTGCAGCCCATTGTTTAAAGGTACAAATGTGAGCCCATATGGATCTTACTCATGCTAAACCAGAGAGCCTGCTTTGGAGTTTCCACTCTCTAGGACTCCGAAGAGTCAACCCTTCTGTTACTTTAGTCGGACAGATAAGGCTACTCACCATCCTGTGTTTTTCACCTTCCTGTCTCCTCCGTGCTTCTTTTTTTTTAATTTTTTAATGTTTATTTATTCTTCAGAGAGACAGAGAGAGAGAATGAGAGTGCAAGTGGGAAGGGAAAGAGAGAGAGGGAGACACAGAATCCGAAGCAGGCTCCAGGCACTGAGCTGTCAGCACAGACGCCGATGCAGGGCTTGAACTCTTGAACCATAAGATCATGACCTGAACCAAAGTCGATGCTTAACCGACTGAGCCACCCAGGCGTCCCTCCTCCCCTCACAATTCTTGCCTGGATTCTTCTTGCAGTTATTCTACCTCCTCTCTCTTGCTCTTTGTTGTCTCTTTTATCTTCTCTTTATATCCTTACTATCTTCTCCCTTTTTTCTGGCTCCCCTTCTTGATATAAGAGAGTCTAGGTGTAGAAGTAAACCAAACTGGGGTGACAAAACTTTTCAATAAAAGTATCATATTCCCTGGGAATGCAATCTAGTGCAGCCACTAAAAAACAGTATGGAGGTTCCTCAAAAAACTGAAAATAGAACTATCCTACAACCCAGCAATTGCACTACTAGGCATTTATCCATGGGATACAGGTGTGCTGTTTCAAAGGGACGCATGCACCCCCATGTTTATAGCAGCACTATCAACAATAGCCAAAGTATGGAAAGAGCCCAAATGTCCATCAATGGATGAATGGATAAAGAATGTGTGGTATATATATACAATGGAGCATTACTCGGCAATCAAAAAGAATGAAATCTTGCCATTTGCAACTACGTGGATGGAACTGGAGGGTATTATGCTAAGTGAAATTAGTCAGTCAGAGAAAGACAAAAATCATATGCCTTCACTCATATGAGGACTTTAAGAGACAAAACAGATGAACATAAGGGAAGGGAAACAAAAATAATATAAAAACAGGGAGGGGGACAAAACAGAAGAGACTCATAAATAAGGAGAACGAACTGAGGGTTACTGGAGGGGTTGTGGGAGGGGGATGGGCTAAATGGGTAAGGGGCCCTAAGGAATCTACTCCTGACATCACTGTTGCACTATATGCTAACTAATTTGGATGTAAATTAAAAAAAATAAATAATATTTTTTTTAAGTATCATATTCCCCAGTACTGTGAATCTCGGAACTCTGACAATAACAATGGTAGAGAAGTAGTAACAGTAATACTAGTAACTACAGTTACCATGTGCCTGACATCATTCTAAGCACTTGCTATATATTAAGTCAGTAAGTCCTCACAGCACCCCCTTGAGGTAGATGGTATCATAATCCCCATTTAACTTATACAGAAATTGATTTGCTGAGAAATTAACTAGGTAACTATTCTGGGGTCAGACAACCAGCAGGTGAAGAAACAGAGATTTGGTTCTCTAGTGCATATTTTTAAGAAATGATTAGCCCTACAGGATCATCTAGCCACAAACTTTCCGTTACAGTCAAGGTAAATATCCCATGTAAATCTTCCAAGATTTACTGTTAAAAGTTCTGTTGAAAAGTGCACTTTACATTGTTGTGATTCTTAATTTTGTCTCCAATTACATTGGAGTCATTGCTATAAATGTGAATTCTAGCATAAATATTTATGCAGTTATTATAAATAACTGAATTCTAGCATAATTCTAGAATTCATAATTCTGAATTCTAGCATAAATATTTATGCAGTTATTATTTGGGAAACTTGTGAAACATAAAAGTAACAAACAAAAAACAAACAAACCTATGAAGTTGGCTATAAGCTTTTTAGCAAATAGACCTATCCAAATATAGCGACAGCTTCGGGGGCCATCTGAAACTGCAAAAAATTGATACCTTTTGATGTCAAATGATTAGGATCAATAGATAACTTGCCCAAAAAGAATACTTTTGGCACTTCTCAATATGCAAATTTATCACCATTCCTTCTAAGCCGCTCTTGTTACTCTGTTTGTTGTGATTCATTGTGTTTATCTGCTTGTTGCCTGATACAAACTGCTATGCCCTTGCTCATACTTATTTATCACTTGTCAAATTTGTTTCGATTGATCTGTAATTTTATTCTGCATTATGATGAGAATGAGGGCTCTGTGGTATGGCTTGGATTGATAACCTGGAGCAAGCAGTAAGCTAAGCCTTGCTCCTCTGCTAGTCCGCCCTGTGTCTTTCTCCTCTCCCTAGGTTGTCAGCTTCCTCTTCTGCTAATGAGTTGTAGGTGACATCGCAGGGCCTTTACCCGTGATCTAATAGTCTGATCTTCCCTCCCTTATTGGGGAATTGAAAAGTAAATGGATGTGTGTACTTCTGTGAAAATAGGCTGCTCTCCGCATTGTGTTTACTAGTGTTTGACTCTCCTTGTTATAGGAGATGGATGTTTAAATAAAGATCTCCATCCTGACCAAATGAGTGTTTCCTTCTTGCTCTAAGCTGGTATCTTATGCTTCTTTTATATCGTTTGAAATATTGTCTGCCATGTCTTTTTCTTCTTTTTAACTGGAATAAGCTATATTTTATTTTCATGTACAAAAAGGCATAGTAGGAGTACCTCTCTATTAATCATTACATACACTGCTAAAACTCAACACAATTAAGTTGAATTACCAAAAAGAAGACCTCTTCTTTACTTCACTGTTTGCTTCTACGCTACAAATGCTGACTACATCACCGTTACCCAAGGGTAAAGTGCTGGAATAACTGCTACCATGTTCTCAGTTCTACATAAAAAAAAAAAAAACTATATAAAAAGGTATCAACTATGACAAAAAAATAACAGTATTTCTCTTTAAAACACGTTTTTGTAATACTTTCGTTCCTTTGGCCATTCAACAAATATTTATTGAGCACTCACTTTCCCCTAGACTCGGATGATAGCACGCGTGCGCGCGAGCACACACACACACACACACACACACAAAGGCCTGCCTTCATGTATTTATATTACAGTAGAAGTGAAGATAATAATCACAGTAATAATAATAAAATTATTTGTCAGATGGTGATAAACATCACTGAGTATAATAAAACAGAATAAAAAAGAGAAAATAGGGAAGACTGGGGGAGTGTGAGTGTAATTTTTAGAGTGTGAAGAAAATCTCTGGAAAGATGGCATTTGACTACAATTCTGAAGAGAATGAGGTGCAAGCCAGGCAGAGGGAACAAATATAAAGACCCTGAGATAGGAGAATTTTTAGTGTGTTCCATGAATGGCAAGTTGCCACTGTGGCTGTAGTGGAGTTTACACACAGAAAGTGGGAGACGAAATAAGGGTACAAAACACATGATGTTGTGGGCCCCTGAACACTGTAGCTTTTGCTCTGAGTGAGATGGGCTGCAGTGCAGTATTTTGAGCTTTGTAATTATATATTACAGGGACAATTCAAAGTAACCAATCATACTTAACATTTCTACAATCTGCGTGCAGGTATTCTTTAAACTCAGTTTATCCATGTGTTCAATATGTTTTTTTTTTAAGTTTATTTATTTATTTTGAGAGAGACATAGACAACGTGAGTGGGGGAGGGGCAGAGAGAGAGGGAGACGGAGAATCCCAAGCAGGCTTGGGCTCGAACTCACAAACCGTGAGATGATGACCTGAGCCGAAACCAAGAGTCGGATGCTTAACCAATTGAGCCACGAAGGCACCCCACAATATGTTTTAAAAGACCACTCTACTTCCTGAGTGGAGAAAAGACCAGAAAATCTCCAGGGTGCAGAAAAGGAGATTATTAGGATGATATGTGAGAAATATATGTAATATGATGGATAGGTGTGCATACTTCTACATTTGAGCATAAACTTATCACAATCACCCAGCATCCTTAATTCACCTTGGGGTTCATTTTTGCTGTTGTACATTCTATGGGTCTAGACAAATGGATGATGGCATACACCGATCATTTTAATAATATATAGAGTATTTTCACTGACTTATAAATCTGCTGTGCCCTACTTATTCACTTCACCACCACAAGCCCTAGGAATGATATTTATTTGTCTTCATAGTTTTGCCTTTATCAGAATGCCATATAGTTAGAATCATACAGTATGTAGCCTTTTCAGACTTGGTTTCTTTCAATTAGCAATAGGCATTTAGGTTTCCTCCTTATCTTTGCATGGTTTGATAGCTCATATCTTTTTAATGCATTATCTGGATGTACCACGGTCTATTTATCCGTTGACCTACTGAAGGGCATTTTGGTTGCTTCCATGGTTTGGCATTAAGAATAAAACTGCTATAAACAGATGTGTGCAGATTTTTGTGTGAACATTAGTGTTTAACTCATTTGGGAAAATACCAAAGATCCTGATTTCTGGATCATATAGTAAGAGTATGTTTACTTTTGTAGAAAATTTCCAAACTCCCAAGGAGTTGTATCATTTTTTTATTCCTATTAGTAATGAATGAGAGTTCCTGTTGCTCCACATCTTTGTCAGCATTTGCCATTGTCAATGGTTCAGAATGTGGCCAATCTAATGGATGTATAATGGTATCTCATTGCTTTAATTTGCATTTCCCTAGGACATATGATGTGGAGCATCTTTTCATAAGCTTATTTTCCTTCTGTATATCTTCTTTGATGACATATGTCTTAAGGTCTTTGGTCCATTTTTATTCTGGTTGTTTATTGTCTTATTGATTTTAAGTGTTCTTTGTATATTTTGGATAATAGTCCTCTATTGGGTATATCTTTTGTAAATATTTCCTCCCAGTTTGAAATTTGTCTTCTCATTTTCTTGGCATTGTCCTTCAAAGAGTAGGAATTTTTATTAATTTCATTTTTTTAATGAAGTCCAGCTATCAATTATTTCTTTCTCAGATTATGTCTTTGATATTGTATCTATAAAGGCATCACTATATTCAAGGCTATCTAGGTTTTGTTCCATGGTATCATCTAAGTTCTTTAGAGTTTTGCATTTTATATTGAGATCTCTGATCCGTTTTGACTTACTTTTGTGAAGGGTACAAAGTCTACATCTAGATTCAGTTTTTGCAAATGGATGTCCAGTTATTCCAGCATAATAATATTTTAATGGTGTTTTCTTTAGTCATAATTTTTTATTAAAATTTGTTAATTGATTATTTTTTTAAATGTTTATTTATTTATTTTGAGAGAGACAGAGAGGGAGAGAGAGTCCAGGGGAGAGGCAAAGTGAGAAGGAGACAGAGAATCCCAAGCAGGCTCCATGTGCTGTCAGTGCAGAGCCTGACATGGGGCTTGACCCCATGAACCATGAGATCATGACCTGAGCTGAAACCAAGAGTTGATGCTCAACTGACAGCTGCCTAGGCACCCCAAGGTTTGTTAATTCAATTAGCGACATTTTAGATTAGCTAATATGTATTGCCATTCTTATTTATTTTTTAAAGTTTATTTATTTGTTTTGAGCAAGAGAGAGCACAGGTGGGAGGGGCAGAGAGAGAGGGAGAGAGAGGATCCCAAGCAGGCTCTGCACTGTCTGTGCAGAGTCTGATGGGGAGCTCACACCCAGGAACTGTGAGATCATAACCTAAGCCAAAATCAAGAGTCAGACCACCAACTGAGCCACCCAGGCACCCCAGTACTATTATTTTTAATAGATAGAAATTTGGTACAGAATATATGAACAAAAACATATTTATAATCAGTTAATTACATATACATTTTAAAATAAGTGGAATCGGGACTCCTGGGTGGCTCAGTCGGTTGAGCATCCCACTTCGGCTCAGGTCATGATCTCACAATTTGTGAGTTCAAGCCCCGCGTCGGGCTCTGTGCTGACAGCTCAGAGCCTGGAGCCTGATTCGGATTCTGTGTCTTCCTCTCTCTCTCTCTCTCTTTCTCTCAAGAATAAATAAGCATTAAAAATTTTAAAAAAATAAGTGGAATCAATTCTATATATTTCTATAATCTGCACATATATAGTATTCAATGCATAGAGTGATTTAAAAATGTATAAGTACACACTTATATACATATACACACATATACATTGCCTAGAAATATTTAAATATGCATGTGTATATACAAAATTACAACTGAAATATTTTTAGAACTATATATATATATATATATATCCTAAATATATATATCTTATATATATATATATATATATATATATATATATCCTATATATAGGATATATATAGGATATTATAGGATATATATATAGGATATATATATATATATGATATATATATAGGATATATATATATATATATATAGGATATATATATATATATATAGGGTATATATATATATAGGATATATATATATATATAGGATATATATATATATAGGATATATATATATATCCTGCCGCAAGTTTATTTGTACAAATGGAACAAGAGGACACTGGCCCCATGCAGACAGAGACCTTCACATCAGCAGACAGAAGCCTCTACACTGGAGCCTTCATAGGAGCCTGGTCACCTTTGGGAGTCTGAGCCATAGCAAGAGTCTGGGCCTTGGACTCTGTTCACCAGAGCCTGAGACTCTTAGCAATGTAGGTACGATCATGTTTCCAAAGCTTGAGGTGAGAAATGTGGTCAAGTTGATTGAGCTTGCGGCTGCCACCCTTTGGGATGTGGACTTGACCTCCTTGGGCTCAACAAGGGTTTTGATAGCCTAGCACGTGTACTCATGGTGTTGGCATTGTTGGCCTGCATCTTCTTCAGGCCCTTTTTGTCGTGCTTCTTGGCAAAGTGCATGTTCCTCAGGATATTGGGGTACTCTCCTAAGAGATTCATATCTTTGTGACTGGGCTTCTTCAAGCTGTTTCTGTGCCATTTTCATGACTGGTTGTGCATGGTGTGGTTCTTGGTCTTGGCCGTGTCTGCACTGAAGCCCCTGGCCCCCAAAGCACCAGAAAAGAAAGAGAGAGAAAGATAATTAGAATGTTTCTAAGCTTATTTCTCCATGCAGTCATTTTTCTTCTTAAAATTTCTCATAAAAAGTTCTAAACATAGTGAAGGTGCAATGAAGGTAAATGATTAGTCTCTAATCATATTCTTCTGACTATTTGGATGATGCTTTCATTCTCAACATTGTTCAAATGGGAAATGCCTTATTGAATATCTTACCTACAAACAATTCATGTGCCACTCAGGACTCCTTTAACCTAATCTCAGATTTTTTTCTTTCACAATTAATAATAGAATCTAAGTCAAAAGGAGGGTGGAAAATTTTCTAGCTATCAATCATTTTCCAAGTTTTGCACCTCACAGTGTGATTGTTAAATGAGATTATACACATGAAAGCACTTTGAAAAGAGCTGCACAAATGTTAATTATCATTTTCAGATTTTTTTTTCCTAGATTTCAGCTCTGCTATCTAACTAGATGCATGACTTTGAAACATCCTTAAACTTACTGGCTAGATCTGGAAACTTTTTCTTATCACTGGGGCCTTCTTATCCTTCATATCTCAGGTTCATTATCACCTTCTCAGAGAGGGTCTCCATGACTCATCAAAATAAATTATTCACTTTTCTTATTCTCTTTTCTGGAAACTTATTCCTTTGTTCACACAATTTACCACAGTTTGTAGGTATGCAATTTTAGTTCTTGTGTGGGACTATAAAGTACATGAGGTCAGGGACCATATCTATTCTTCTCACCACTGTATTCCCAACACTAATCACAAGTCCTAACTCAGAACATTTACCAAATGGGGATAAAAATAATCCATGTATTTATATTGAACATTGTCATGACGATCAAGCAAGATTATTTATGTAAAAAAAGATTCACAAACTTACAGAAATAGAGAAATTTAAGGTGCTATAATTATTTTGAGGAATAAGCTTAAGGTGTTAGTTTTCTCCAACCTGTTCTCCACCAACCCCTCAACATGAGGTACAAAGCACACAGGGGACATGGACCAATAAATGTATATGCTCTATCTGGTCTTTGGCTTAAATGACAGTGTGCAATCATGGGCAAACATCAGGACCACATGAAGAATACTTTCCTTAAGGTGAGAGGTAGGTAGATAAAAGAGACGAGGCCTGGAATCAAAGCAAGACCAGTGCCCACTGCTGCGTGTCTCCCCTTGAGCCCTTGTGACTCAGAGAGGAAAAAAAAAAATCATTGTCCAGAGCAGAGGGCCAATTAATTTGAGCTATTTCACACCCAAATGAAACACATTCTGTCTGACTATAATCTCTTCTAGTGAGGAAAAGTCTTCTTACACTTTTATTCAGGTTATGAATAACATACTTGCTGCCACTTTGGACCATCGGGATCATCCTCTTTGGGAAACTAATTCTGACACCTTTGTGTATCTCACAGTGTGCAAAGATAAGAAAAATTGAACATTTCCAATACCTATCTGCACTTCCTCAAGTTTCTGCCTTTATTACTGAGTTTGCATCAAAGAAATATACACATAGTATTGTTTTGCCTGTTGATTATCATACAGTTTCATATAAATGCTGGAAGATGAGGAATCTCAACTCCCCTTGAGTTCTGCAAATTAACTGCCACTGCTGTCTGCTGGCACCAGAAATGCACTTTTTTCTATTTTACATTCTATAGCAGAACAAGGGAAAACGAGAGAAATTACATAAACTATATGGGTTTTTGGAAGCCGGGGAACAATTTATGGGTTTGGAACTCAGCAGTAATGAAGGCTGCACCCTTTTAGGATAACTTCCGGTGTTACAATCACATGCAACATTCACTATCCCTAGCTGAACATTCAGGAACTTGTGTTTAAATTGTTATTTCTATTTATATGTTGGCAGATGTAGATATTTTAGTCAAAATTAAATGCATATTCTAAGGCAAGAAGTATAATTAAATCCAAGAAAAGGAGAGATCACTTGTGGTTTGTATGAACAGGCGACACATGTTAGAGATGATGGATAGTGATATTTAATCTGGAATGTCAAGGCTCGTGAGATCTCATCAAATGTATGTCAAGATGAGGGGTATTCTAAATACTTGAAATAAATGTCTGTTGCTTTCCTTCAGGGATACACAAGCATCTAAATGAGTACATGAAGGAGAGTAGGAAAAAAGAAGGCCATAAAGGTAATTTGAGTCCAAATATGAAAATTCTTTAACATCAAGTAAAAATGTAACATTTAAAATAAGAAACAATGGCTCCCTGCCAGGTTTTGAGCAATAGATTGGCACAATTAAAGCTTTAGTGAAATTTGTCTCACAGCTTATAAATTAAAGTGAAGAGAATTTGGAAACAGAGATTTGAGGTTTTTAAGAAGTCAAGAGGTTAAGTTATAGGACCAGATAAGAATGGCTCAACCAAGAATTGTGGCTGCTCAAAAAGTTTAAGATAGAAGAACTCCCCAAAGACTTTTCATTAGGAATGTGAGACTCAAGGTCATATGAAAATAGTGATAAAATTTTGTAAATTTGCTGAAATTATGATGTGTCCCCAAACAAGGGCATTTAAGTTTCACCAGCTGACAAAAGATGGTAATTCAACAATTTTCATTAATTGAGGCAAAGTCAATGCCAAAGTATACTATTATGTTCTGAAAGAAACATAATTAAGATGCAGAAAAAATGATATACAAATCAAATGAGAAATATGATAAAAATGGAAACAGCTCTAGACTGTGAGTCAGGAGACATTTTCTCACAAATCATTAAGCTTCTGTGGACTTCAGTTCTGTAACTGCATCACAGTAAGTGCAGACCTGCTGTCCTACATGGCCCCTTCCAGTTTTCTTAAACCCTATAATCCATGACTCAAGAGTTGGAGATTTCAAACAAGATACTCTCTAAGATGGTTGTCAGCTATGATATTATATCATTCCATAAATCTATGTTTTTACGTGTTTTAAAAATTAAAAAATCTCCAGTTTTCTTAACTATAATTATATTTACCAATTTTTGGATTAATTTCCATTGACATTTCATTGGTTGTATATGGATATCTTTTGGAAAATGCTTTGAGGTGATTTTTTCCACCATTAAATTCAATCATCTCCCTTGTAACAGCTTTATCACATTATAGTTGACATGCAATGAACTTCACATATTTAAACTATAAAATTTGATAGGTTTTTACAAATGTGTATACCTATGAAACCATTGCTACAATCAAGATAGTGAAATATCCATCACCTTAAGAAGTTTTCTTAGGACTCTGAATGGCTTTGTCCTGTCTACCCTCAACTTCTTTTGAACGCAGGGGTTATTTCCAGTTTGACGATATGGTAAAAAAAAAAAAAAAAAAAAAAAAAAAAAAAAAACAAAAACTTCTATGAATATGTGTATACAATTATTTATATTGACATATACTGTAGTTGCATTGTTTTCAACAAGAAATCTGTCATCTTTGTCTTTGTTCCTCTGTACATAATTTATCTATGACTTCTTTAAGATTTTGTCTTTATTCCTGATATGAGCAATTTTATTACGATTTACCTTGATGTAGTTCCCATCATATTTCTTGGAATTGGGGTTCATGGAGACTTTTGCATCTATACGTATATACTTGTGGTCAAATTTGGGGAGGTTTTGGTTATGACTTCCTCAAATATTTTGTTTCCTGTCCCTTCACTGTCTTGTCTCCTTCAATCTTGCTCCAAGGACTCTAAATGCACATTTGATAGGGCCGCTTAAAGTGGTCCCGCAGCTTGTGGGCACTGTGTTCATTTTATTCTATTTGTTTTGTTCTTATTTTGTTTTCCCTGTTTCAGTTTGGATCATTTCTATTGTTATATCCCCAATACTAACCTTTTCTTCTGCAACAGCTAATGTGCTATTGATGCCGTATGTTTTCCATCTTGCACTGTGTTGCTTTCATTTCCAGAAATTTGATTTTTCTTTTTTTTTAATGTTTATTTATTTTTGAGACAGAGAGACAGAGAGAGAAAGAAAGACATAGAGCATGAGAGGGGGAGGGGTAGAGAGAGAAGGAGACACCAAATGTGAAGCAGGCTCCAGGCTCTGAGCTGTCAGCACAGAGCTGGAAGCGGGACTCGAACTCAAGAACCAAGAGATCATTACCCGAGCCGAAGAAGTCGGACGCTTAACCGACTGAGCCACACACCCCCAGTTTGTTTGTTCTTTATATTTTTCCTATGTATCCTTAAATTTTAGAGGACATGGAATGCAGTTGTAATGTTTTAATGTCAGTTTTTGCTAATTCTGACATCTCTCTCAATTAAGGGTCAGTCTTTGTCCTCATTATGGTTCATATTTTCCTGTTTCTTTTCATTTTTGGTAATTTTTGAGTGGATGTCACAAATCAATCTTACTGCGTTGTGTGTTGAGCACTTTCGTATTTCTATAAATATTCTTGATATTTCTTTGGGGGCAAAATTAAGTTTGCTGGAAAGAGTTTAAACCTTTGAGTCCTACTTCTAAGGTTTATTAGTCAGAAACAGAGCACGAGTGGCTCTAGAGGTAATTATTCACTACTACTGAGACAAAATTTTTCTGAGCATGCTACCCGTTGGTCTGTGAATCTTGAGATTTTCAATCTTCCAGGAGAGAACAGGCCCACCCTGTCCTAAGCCCTGTGGGACGTCTTGTCATTGCTCCCTCTAATCCTGCCAGGAAGTTCTTTCTCAGCCTTGGGTGGCTTTCTCACATACTGATCAGTGCTCATTGACTGATCAGTACTCATCTGAATACGTGAGGGGACTTTCCATATTTCTCTAAAATTCTTTCTAAGGGCAGTGTTCTGCTATCTTAAACCTTCTCTTGTGAACTCTGTCTTCATTTGCTCAACTCCGGGAGTCTTCTGTCCTTAGCCAGGTTACACTTTCCCTGTTCCTGTTGCCTGGCAACTCAAGGGAGTAAGCTAGTACAATCATAGGGCTTCATTGATTTGGTTCCATTGCCTAGAAAATCGCTGTCCTTCCTTGTCTGATGTTCAGTTTCTGGAAACCATTGTATCATGTAGTTTGTCCATTTTTGTGTGGTTTCAGAATGGAAGAGAGGGCAAATTATGTTCATATTTTATTCCATGTTAGCCAAAAGTTCAATTTCACATTTTTGGTTTAAAACCTTCAATCTCTCATGACTTTTAAGAAGTTGCAAGGATATTCTATTGTTTTTAATTCTCATTTATATAATTAAGTACATTGATATGAGTCTTCTGTTTGTTCAAGAATAACAAACTTCTTACAGAGGAAAATTCATATAAAGCCTTTAAACCAGATTCCCTCTACTTCCTGTGCAGACATGCCCTGGTCACCAGGAAACTGCGTAGTGTCACCTAGGAAATGATTACTGGCAACCAAACAATATCTCCCTGAAGATGGCATTTAATTTGAACTCAGTACTGACTAAAATGAGGCACTTTATTTTGCAACTGAGAAAATGAGTCATGTCAGTGTGTCTTTACATAGATACTTGAGACTCCTAGCTTCAGCTAAAGAATTAAAGAATTCTACACAAAAAGAAGTAAAAAAAATGAAACAAAGGCAAAAATTGAAATAAGCAAATATATATTGAACACCTACTCTATGCCAGGCACTGATTTAGACATGGACATGTAAAAATAAAATACTCATTTATAAGTTTACAATGAGAAATATAATTGTTATATGGAAACCACACTGCCTTTTTGTTCTGTTTGTTTTCTATTATGCAATCACTGAAAAGTAAGCATGCCTGGTGACTAAAAATTTATATGTATAATATCATAAAATTAGTTCATTGTAAATGCATTTACCATGGTAATGTCCATTGTGAAAAATAAATCTATCTATAAAGATAGATTCAAATGCTGCCTTGAGTTGTTAAACCTTCCACTGTATCTTAAACATGATTCGATTGGAAAACCACTTCTCTCTATACTAGATTTTGAGTAGAATTTGCTTTTGTAAGATGAAGATTGTTGCATCTACTGTGGGCTTTGAAAGAATATTACACTCCAGCTACTTAACCGACTTCTTCAGTGCATATATAAATGTTTTACAAACCATTTTAAGGAGACTCAAACAAACATTCTTGTTTGAGTCTTTACTTTGTACTTCAGATTTTTATGACACAAAGGGAACACCTAATGTGAATGACAAATACTATTATCACATTTTAGATCAGTATTATAATTTGCAAATTCTGCTCAAGCTTTTCTGTACTTGATTCTACAACATTAGGAAACTCCATACTTTTCTTAGAAAGGTTGCATACATTTGCATTCCAGTCTTTTAGAAGTACCAGATTACCCTTGTATGTATTTATTTATACCACTCAGAACTCCCTACTGTTTCTGTAATAACAATGCAACAGTGACCAACTAAGTTGTTTTTTCTTGGGGTATCTGCCTCTATGCCTTTAAGAGAAAATTGTTTTTATACGTTAAAACAAAAAAAGAAAAAAAACTAACTTCTATTCCAATTGTTATACTATAAAAGAGTATCTGTGTACTTTGACACTGGTTTTCAAAAGTTTAAGGATGTTTCATGGGAACCAGGAACAGAGGAAATGAAGGCTGACCAACATGAGATGTCGTCAAAATAAAATTAATTAAATGTAATTCTTCCCATTCTCAGAGTGGCAGACTTGAGAACAAGGAGCCAGCTGAAGGAATGAAACCCACTCTCTGAAGTGAGTCTGCCAGGACTTTCACTGTGAGCGTCGGTACTAGGTCCTGAGAATTAGGGAAATGTTCATGATAATGTATCCCATACACTGTCTCACTTCCAGACCCTCTCTCAGAGTAAATTATTTTATTCTAATCAAAAGCTGTGTCAGACAAAGAACATGACCCTTTACAGATTAAGAAATAGACTCCATTGTCCAGAAAGAAGTCTCAGTTTAACATTGCAAAAGAATCCTGCAGTATCAGTAAGCTGAAAATCTAACTCCACAGTAACATAATTAATATAGAAAAGAAATGACTGTGTTAAAATTAATAAAATAGATGTTCCTTGAATTATCCAAGAAGGAATCACATTCTTTTTTTTTAAGCTTATTTGTTGATAATCTCTGCACCCAGCATGGGACTTGAACTCATGACCCTAAAATCAAGAGTCACATGCTCTACCAGTTGAGCCATCCAGGCACCCCAAGAAGGAAACACATTCTGAAATTAAAGCCAGATTCAAAAATCCAAAAGCAAAATAAAACAAAAAAAATTTCAATACACCATTTTCAAAAAGATGTCAGATCTCATCTCACACCTTACACAACAACCAGCACAGTAGATAGAATGTTGATCAAAATGCTTTTTAAAAAGGTAAACTATAGGCAATAGAGAGAATTCAATTACAGTGTATCCATTCTTTATTGCTGAATTCCCAGCATCTACAAGAGTGTCTGAGAAACAGTGGGTGCTCAGTGAATGATAAGTGAGTTAATGAGTTGGTTGCAAACCTTAATTTCAGTTGGTTTATACCCCAACTCTTTTCTCTCACTATGAAAGTGGGAAAGTTGAACCAGAGAATCTCTGTACTTGGGAACATTCACAGTGATTAGCATCATCACTGTAATGAAAATAAAGAGCTGTGGAAATGTACAGACTGAATGTACAGACAGCAGCTTTCCCTCAATCTTTTTCAGGAATGCCAGTATCCAAATATCAATCCTTCCCTCATGACTACCATTATGTAGGAAATTGAAATATTCATCTCTGCAAAAATTAAATGTCCCCAAACTCAAAACCCCTATGCATTGACATCTGAATGTCTTACAAGGAAGAAAGTGACTTACCTCCTCCATAACCTGATGAGTAGTGAAGTCCACTACCCACCCTAGAGCCTCCAATCAGATTATTGGTGTCCTCTTATCAAAATGAACTGTGAAATTTCACTTGACTTTTGGAAAAATCCATGGGAGACATTCCAAAAATTATGCAGAGAGAAAGAAAGAAAGAAAGAAAGAGTAAAAGAAAGAGAAAGAAAGAAAGAAAGAAGAAAGAAAGAAAGAAAGAAAGAAAAAAACATGCATAGAAAATAAAAAATCTACACTATCTCCAAGTCCATCCATAAAACAAAGCAAGGGTGCTATGAGAAAAAAAAAAAAAAAGGAGAGAGACCAAAAAAAGTAAAATGTGGATAGTTAAAATTGAAAGCTTAATAAAAACAGCATTCAGAAAATCTTTATGAAAATTTTAAAGTTGTACAAAGTGATGGGTGGTTGAAAAAGAAACATGAGTGGGCCCCTGGGTTGCTGAGTCACTTGAGCATCCAACTCTTGACTTCAGGTCAAGTCATGATCCCGAGGTCGTGGGATTGAGCTCCACATGGGGCTCCATTCTGAGCACAGAGCTTGCTTAAGATTCTCTCTCCTATTCCTCTCCCTCTGCCCCTCTCCCACCTCAAAAAAAAAAAAAAAATACAGTATATTCTAAAAGAAAAAGAAAAGAAAACATGAGCAAATTAGAGGACCAATCCATAAGAACAATATAAGGACAGCTGAAGCACCATCATACCAGACATACTGCCTGAGTTTGAAACCTAGATCCTCAAAGTACCAGTAGACTTACCTTACTAGTTACATGACACTGGAGGTCAGCTACTTTATTTATAAATCATCTTCCTCGTATGATTGTAAGAAATTAAATATTAATATTAGCCAAACTTCAAGAACAGAACCTGGTAAGTTGTAAATAGCATATCATGTTTATTACCAGTTGGTGTTCCCTTATACCTCCAGTGACCAATTGGTGTCCCCTACACCTCCAGTGACCTAATTTTCCTTTGGCAGCTTAAGGCTTGTTGTGGTACCATTTTGACATCATTCAGGTGTGTTCAAATAACATCTCTTTAGTAAGGGTGCCCTAATCATCTTGTCAACAGTGTAGCCCCACATCCTCTCTAACTCTTTATCCAACTTTATTTTTATTTGTAGTAGTTATGTTAACTTGAAATTATATTATAAATGTATTGATTTATTTGGTTATTTTTATTCTCCATAACTAGAATATATGTTCCATGGGGCAGGAACTTTGTCTGTTGTGTTCATCCCTGAGTCTTAAATGCCTAGAAAAGTCCCTGGCACATAGTAGCTGCTCGGTAAATAACTGTTTACCATAACACAACAAAGTGGTTAAGAACTAAAGCTTTAGAATGAACTTATTCCCTGGCACATAGTAGCTGTTCAATAAATAGCTATTTATCATAACCTAACAGAGTGGTTAACAACTAAAGCTTTAGAATGAACCTGCCTGTGTTGAGATTCCACTTCTGCCATTTTGCAGCTCTGGGGTCTTCAGTAATTTACTTAACTTGCATGCCACTCATTTAGCAAAATTGGAACAAAAATAGTAGCACCTATGTTTAATCTTGTGATGCTTCAGTACATATAAAACTCTTTGAAGCTGTTTGGCATATATCATTTATAGATGTCAGCTATTATTTCTAACCTATGTTGAGAGAATAAGAACATAAGTGAATTTATGAATGAATAAATAAATGTGGAGCATAGGGGAAAGAGGACTTTCATTTATATATTGCCTTACTTAATTCTTTTATGACAATCATGTGGCTCATGTTACCTTCCTAATGTTTAGAAAATTAATTTTAACATTAAGGAGAATAAGGAGTATTTGTGTTTTTCTCCCAAAGAAAAGAAAGCATGTGGCTTAAGATGCCTTTCCCACTTCTCAGTTTTCCCTGCCACAAACATACTGCCCTTGACCTTGAAGTTCATCTCAGGTTGCTCAAATTGAGAATAACAGCTGTGCAAATATGCCAGTCATTCTCTTTTACTCTCTTTTGTCCCCAAACTCATAATCCAAAGTTTGCCCTTCTGTGCCCTGCTTTCTAATTTGAGAGGCTGAATTCTGTGGACGGTGTGATTTTCACTCTTTTACTTTCAGGGCTCCAGTTGGATTCCAGAAATAAGAGACACTGATAGGAAATTGGAGAAGAAGGAAGAGAGAGCATGAGAAGGGTGGCCTGTGTCCCCTCACCTCCATGCAGGGTATCAGGAGTGTCAGTGGCTACATCCCCTTGTGACCACAGCTAAAGTGGGCCTGCTCCTCTTCTATGGACCCCAAATCCACTCACTCACTCTGCCTCCCTTGTCCCTTCAGGCCTAGGGAGGGTAAATAACTTCCTGCTGTTGCTAATCCTTGGGTGTCTCACCATCCATGGTTACTGTCTATTACCCTAAATTATTAAATTTATTTTCCGTTCATTAAATTATTTCCAGTCGAAACCTTTTGAACGGGCCATATATTCTTTTTAAACTTTTTGAGTGTTGTTGACACACAACGTTATATTAGTTTTAGGTGCACAACATAGTGATTCGACAACTCTATATGTTATGCTGCTCAGCACAAGCATAGCTACCATCTGTCACCATACAAAGCTATTACAATACCATTCACTGTGTTCCCTGTGCTGTGCCTTTTATTCCCGTGTTTTATTCATTCCATAACTGGAAGCTTATATCTTCCGCTCCCCTTACATTTCTAGACCAACAGTCAGGAAATTGTGTTTCATGAGGGGTCTAGAGCATGTGACAAATCCATCTGCATCCACCATCAGCCCTCACTGCACAAAGGTAGTGACCCTCCAATGAAGACGATCCAGTTTCTGCTGTGAAGTCCATAGCCGTCTTTATTCTTTGTGTTGGGTTTCTCCCTCCACATTTCCTGAGGCTTCTCATAATCAGTTATAAATGGAGTATGGATGGATGGAAGATGGCCATTGCTACCGAACCGTTCTGTAAATGAGAACTTTCCTCGTGATTAAGTCCACAAAATGTTCTGCTAATCCTCTCTGGGAAGAAACGAGGCTTAGCTAAATTCTCAGGAGTCAATTCTTTGGAATTTTGAGTGGCAATTTGCGATCAACAGTTATAGAGGGGAAATAACTTGGCATAGAAATGTTCAAGAATTCCTCTATCCTTGGTTAAGCATCCAACTCTTGATTTCAGCTCATGTCATGACCTCACCTCTGTGCTGAGCGTGGAGCCTGCTTAAGATTCTCTCTCTCCCTCTGCCCCTCCCCTACTTGTTCTCTCTCTCTCTCTCTCTTTCCCTCCCTCTCTATCTCAAATAAAAATTCCTCCATCTAGACAAATGTTAGGTCTCCTGGGTATGCTTTTTTTTAAGTTTATTTATTTAATTTGAGAGAAAGAGAGAGACAACAGGTGTGAGGGAGGAGCAGAGAGAGGAGGAGACAGGGAATCCCAAGCAGGCTTTGTGCTGTCAGCACAGAGCCCGAGGCTATGGAGCCGGACACGGGGCTTGAACTCATGAACTGTGAGATAGTGACCTGGATCTGAAACCAAGAGTCGGATGCTTAGCTGACTGAGCCACTCAGGTGCCCCTCCTGGGTATGCATTTCTAAAATGAAAATAACCACTCAAACTATCCTAATGTCAGCTTCAAAGAGGGCCAAATAGGGATGCTCTCTATCTGGATTGCACTGGTCCTGTCCTTCCTATTCCCCATGGGCATTGTCTTCTCTACATACCTGATTTTTTGAGGGGAAAAAAATGGTTCTAGGGATGAATAAGTAGAAAAGAATAAAACCATTGTCACTGAGAGTTAATGTACTCTAAATAAATGCCTATTTCTGTATTTTAAAGACATCAACGTGACATAAGTTTGTAGTGAAAAATCTTTGAGAAGTAAGAAGTGAAGTCTTCATCTGTTTAAAGATTGCTTATATTATTTTTGGATTGAGTATATGTATTTATCCACATTAATGTTCCTCTGAGGATATCTTTGAAAAAATTTTGGACTCTTCTGAGTACAGATACTTAGTCTAATCAATCCATAAAAATACATTGGTATATTTCTTAAGTAAAGGTATAAAAAATGTATTAATTTTGTTTATTTATGAAGGTTTTAATTACTTCCTCCTTTAAAAATTTACCTCTTAGGGGCGCCTGGGTGGCTCAGTCGGTTAAGCGTCTGACTTCGGCTCAGGTCATGATCTCGCGGTTCGTGAGTTCAAGCCCCGCGTCAGGCTCTGGGCTGATGGCTCAGACCCTGGACCCTGTTTCAGATTCTGTGTCTCCCTCTCTCTCTGACCCTCCCCCGTTCATGCTCTGTCTCTCTCTGTCTTAAAAATAAATAAACGTTAAAAAATTTAAAAAAAAATTACCTCTTAGAATGTTCCCAATTTTTTTTCTGTTGTCAAATTATTTGTTAAAAATAGAACAATAATTTTACTTTTTCCACATAAAGCTTTTAGTGTATTTAAGATCTTTTTTATACTGAACAAAGAAAAATTAATTGTATGGTTTTGTAAGTGGGTATATGAAACATTGGGAAAGTCCTTTACATGGCTTCAAAAAGGTTATTCTTTGGAACTTACCTTTGCTGGTTATTACCTATGTCAGTTGTATAATGCTCCCTTGGAATCAGTATTAAAACGCATACATATATATAGATGCATTTTAATGAAAGGAGCCTGTTGTGCATGGGGGAAAGAAGAAACAGATCTAGAAGAAAAAAGAATCCCAAGCGATAGAATGTGGTACCACTTTCAAAGAAGAAAAGATAACACGTTCAGGAATTAGGCCTACTGTGGGAAAAAATGCCAAACAAAAAAACAAACAAGGGAAGGCCAGACCTAACAGTAGAAAATCTCCTACGTCACTATCCTCAGAGGTCACTCAGTGATAAGGAGCAGAGAGTGAGGAAGAGAATTTCAATGTCTGAGTCACTTTTAGCACACTTGACTTTTTTTCTAGGTCCAAAAGCAGAGTCCAAGAAAGTGCCTGTCTTGCAATGCTGCAGTTGTGAGGAGCGTGGTGACAGCTGAGGGGCCCCAGAGAGGTGGTGAGAGGGCCCTTCCCATCACCCACTTCATTCGCTGGCACCCGGCAGCTCCACTTTGATGAACATTTCATTCCTATAGCTGAAGGAAAATTTGATCAAAAAGAAAAAAAAAAAGTAAAGAAAAGAAAAGAATTAACACTTGAAGCCTCATCAGAAATATAAATCCTAGTGTGAGAATTTCATCTAGTGCCGTCTGGATAAAAAAGACGTTTCCGACAGACCGAAGATGGAGAAAATAAGAAAGAAATATAATACTGAGTGTCTTGGAGAGTTTGAAGCGGGAGGGTAGTCAAGGTGGCTGGGGAGAAAGGCAGAGAAAAGTGCAAATTTGGATGCCAAAGATAAAATTGGCTTCTTTCTAATTTTGTCTAAAATGACATAATGAAACCTTGTCCCGAGCACATGCAACATCTGACCACCTGGAAATGAGAAATTGCCTGAAAACGACGGAGGGATTTACATGCTAAGGAGAGTATTAGAAAGGATTTCTGTCATTCTATAGTTATCTGGTCTGTCTATCCTAGGGAACCACAGGAAGTTTTCATTTCACTGTATCTAGGCTCTCTTTAAACAATACCTATTACACGGCATGCTTGTAGGGCCACAATTTCATCTTCCAAATTCTCTGACCCTGTCTGCAGAAATGTGAAGATTATAATAATATTGTAAATTTGTGAAACTTACTCAACTAGTCAAAAGGACACAGGCAATGGAATTAATTCATTCCCCATTCCAGATGGAAGAAGAGCTATGAAACCATGGTCCAAGTCAACTGGACTCAGTGGCCAGGTTATCTATTGTTCAGTGGTTTTTACTAATTCCCTGAATTAGTCCCAGACTCTTCGACTCTGCTGTTTAAAATCTAGTTAGTATTTTGTCCCTTACACTGTAATGGATTCTGGCAGTCCATTGGGGGTCTCTAGAATGAATTACTACCACATTCATTGTTCTACTAACCTTCCAATGATTCTGTCAAACCACCTACTAGATTCCAATTTTCGATTTCCTCAGTGAGATATCTGATTTCAGTCAGTTGTTTTGCAGCTCTATCAAAAGGAGCTTGAACCTACAATAAATCATTGAAGGTTACCAGGGGAAGAAAGAACCTGTAGCCTTGAATCAAGCCTCCTTTAGAAATATGCTCAGCACTAGCATAGAATAATACAGGAGAATCTAGCATAAAAGGAACACATTGGAACGTGTTGTAAGTCTTTAGTTTGAAGATCCCTTGTGAATTCTTATGAGTGCATACCTCAGTTTCCTCCTGCAATTAAACCTCCACACAAAGTTGAATATAAATGATAGCAACCACCCCAAGTCCTCAGTTTGCCTCTATTCCTCTACACCAAGTTTTTGGTTTGGGGAATGAATATCCATCTATTTGCCCAACTTTCAAATATAGGAATTATCTTTAATTTCTTGTATTCTTTTAACTCCCACATCCATTCATACATCAAGTTTTACCAGATCTGACACCTACACACCTCCAGAGTCCATCCTCTTTTCTATTTTCACTTCTATTTCTTTAATGTGTGCCCACCTCATCTCTTACCTAGATTATTTTAATAGCTTTCTAACTAGGCCTCCCCTCCAAGTCTCATGTTTTTTTAAAGAAAGAAGTTAATTGTAAGGATCTCTTATTTAAATAAGCCACAGAGATAAAATTCTAAAATATAGCAAGCAAATCTAGTCTTTTCAGGATCTGGCCTGTTTCTATTTCCTATAAGCATCCTTACATACCCCCATATATGCCTTAACTTCCCACATATTGCTGAATGAGTCATCTTCTCTTTTGCTCACTCTTCTGCCTGGAATACTTTTCTTCCTCTTGTCCACTTAGCAAACATTTACTCATTCTTCGAGATTCATCTCAGGTATCACATTTCCATTTAAACCTTCTCCAGAACCAGTTTTGTCCAGTCAGCAAAAAATGACCCCAACTCTTGGATTCCCAAGAATCACAGACATGATTCTATTACATAGTTCCTACGTATGAGTGAAATTTTTCACATGTATATTTGTCTCCACCAGACCCAGGCTATATGAATTTAGGGGCCACATCTTATACTTGTGTTTAAACACATTGCTTCATAGTAAGGATAGTAAGGATGTCGTAACTATTTGTTGAGAGTGATATCTGAACTCTATGCAAATTTAAGGTAGTTTTGCAAATACCATGGCTTTTAAAGCTAGGTTGATATTCTCTTACTCATGTGTATTGTTTCATTACTTTTGGATATCCTGTATGAATTCCTAAATCTTAATGTCTTACCGTCTTAAGCGTTTTAGGAATATTAGTCCATTCCGATAACGTGTTTTGTTTATATACAGACCCTAGCATAGCACCATATTCCTATTGACTCTCAGATCAGATACCTTGACTGAGGTTATCTGAATGGGGCAGTGTTAATAACCAACATTGCCAACCATCTCAAATTAGAACTAGCTGAAGAGAGACAGAGAGAGTGAACTTTAAAAAGATGCTTGCCATTGCCAGAGAATCATCTGGTAAGAAGCCATTTCTGGAAAATAATCTGTGCTAATGAGAAAAAGAAGTGAAGAAAAAGTGGGATGTGAGCTTTGCTATTTTCAGCTCTTTGTTTTGCTTTCTGCAAGGTGTCTTCTAATCCTTGCCATGAATATTGTACATGCTGTCTGGGTTGCATGCTCTGAGAAGTGCAAATGAAATCATGCCAAGCCACAGCCCATGATACGTGTAGGAAGAATAACCTAAATCATTAACTTAAAGACAGTACCTCTGGAGACAGTTATGCTGAACATGAAAGACACGTTAATTCGTTTTACTATTTGGGACATGCAAACCTCCAAAAGGAACATTGCAAACTGAATAAACAAGCAAGAAGATGGTAAGCCATGAACACATAATTTCAATGATTAGGCATTCTGTGTTCAGATTCTAAAAAGAAGGGTTAGAAAACACAAACTCCTAGACTAGCTCTGAAAAACTCAGAAACTTGCAACCTGCATCACTTAAAAAAAACAGTAGGTGATGGGGTCCCTGGGTGGCTCAGCTGGTTAAGCGACCAACTCTTGATTTTGGCTCAGGTCATGATCTCACAGTTCATGGGTTCAGGCCCCACATCAGGCTCTGCACTGTTAGTGCAGAGCCTACATGGGATTCTCTCTCCCTCTCTCTCTGTCTGCCCCTACCCTGCTCTCTCTCTCCCTCTCTCAAAATAAATAAATAAACTTAAAAAAAAAAAAAACCAAGAAGCAAAATCATTTTCAAACAAAATGCCATGAATTTGAGTAGATTGAGTGTAAGAAAAGTTACCATTTATCCCTTTTGCCTTAAATTATTTTCCTGGAGGCAAAGTAAGAACACTCAAGTCTCTTAGTATCTCCTTATTTTTCTATTACCTTATCATTCACAAATAATTAAGTAGGTATTCAACCTGCTTTCATATTTCATTTTGTTCAACATTTGTTTCACTGCATGTATTCTTTTTAAAACATTTTTTAAAATAAATTTTATTTACTTTAGAGAGAGAGAGAGAGAGAGAGTGTCTGAGCGGGAGAGAAGCAGAGGGAGAGAGAGAATCTCAAACAGGCTCCATACAGAGCCCAATGAGGGCTCGATTCCACAACCCTGGGATCTTGATCAGAACAGAAACCAAGAGTCAGGTGCTCAATTGATTGAGCCACCCAGACACCACTCACTGCACATATTCTAAATAAATAAATAAATAAACAAACAAATAAATAAATAAATCACATTAGAATCCATTCTTCTACGTTAAATAGGTAAATAAAAGATTTTCCCCTTTTATCCCTTTGTCATTCCATATTGTGCCACCAACTGAGCTATAAGTGATACAATCCCAGAATACACTGAAGCATACCTAATACCTTTTTATTTAGATACAGCCTCATCTTTTAAAGCAAAGAAATGGAATTTTTCTCAGATATGTCTTCTAGAATGCCAACGTTTTCCACACTTGTTACAGAACCTAAAATAATTTGGTGAGCTTCTTCAGTGCTAGGGAGCCAAAATGTAAGATGTTTTAGATAAGGCTTTTTCCAGGTGAGGTGATAATTCAGGATGGAAGTATTTCAGGGCAGCTGGGTGGCTCAGTCATTGAGTGTGTGACTCTTGATTTCAGCTCAAGTCATGATCTCATGGTTCATGGGATGGAGCCCTACATCGGGATCTGCACTGACAGCACAAAACCTGCTTGGGATTCTCTCTCCCTCTTTCTCACTACCCCTCCCTTTCTCTTTGCCACGCCCCCCCACCCCTGCCAACCCTGCTTGTGCATGTGTGTGTATGTGCTATCTCACCCTCTCTTGCTCTCTCTCTCTCTCTCAAAATAAATAAACTTAAAAAAAGAGGAGTGCTTCAATTTATAGATCTGGGAAGATGATGGAGAATTATGTTACCCTATAAGTCACTAAAAATCAGGTTGTTCATGGCTATCCTTATCTTTCTGTATAATAAAAGCACAAGTTGATGGTGTGAATAGGTGTGCAATAGATACTGTTGTTCTGTCATTTATATCCCAAGTGAGAATAAAGTATTTTCAAGTACAAAAAGTCTAAATTATAATTCTGTTATTAGGTTCATATTATCTCTATACCCAACGAAGAGCATTTCTGTATCCTTAACTACATGGACAATCTTAACATAACCTTGTCTTTTTATTAAACTTAAAGACAAATTTCTGGTTTTCAGTCATTCTAATAATCAGCACATCAGCATATACATATACACACATAACTCGTACCTTGCAGATTGCAGGGTGACTGACACAACAGTCTTGTAAGGTATATATTACATCTTATTCCTTGCTTATATTTGTTCAGATGAGGAAACTACAGCCCCTAACTTATGTAAACTGAAGGACATCACCAAGTATGGAAGTGATGGGCACAAGATTTAAATCAAACTCTTCTCTTGGACCCATACTATCTAGTGTGATAGCTACTAACCACATGTGTCTATTGAACATACCATACATGGCTAATTTAAAGTGAGATTTATTGTAAGTGCAAAATACCCATCAGATTTTGAAAACTTGAGATGAATAAAAGTTGAAAATATCCCAATAATGCCTATATTGATTGTATATCAAAAAGATAATTTTTATATATTAGGTTAAATAAAATATGTTATTAAAATTTATATCACCTGTTTATTTTTCTTTTTTTATGTTTATTTATTTTTGAGAGAGAGAGAGAGAGAGAGAGAGAGAGACAGAGACAGAGACAGAGTGTGAGTGTGAGTGGGGGAAGAACAAAGAGGGAGACACAGAATCCAAAGCAGGCTCCAAGCCCGAGCTGTCAGCACAGAGTCTGACGTGGGGCTCAAATCCATGAACCGTGAGATCATGACCTGAGCTGAAGTTGGACGCTTAACTGACTGAGCCACCCAGGCGCCCCTGTTTTTATTTTTTTATAATTTAGCTACATTAAAAAATTTGAAATGCCATATGTGGCTCACATTTTGACTCCTATCCTGTTTGCACTGGACAGCATTGTATCTAACCATATGTCTACACCTCTGTAGGAAAATTCTCATTCGATTACCTACCGGTGTTTTAAGAGAAGTAAAACACTTGTTAAAAATCGGATTGTGCTATCAGCCTCAAACTTACATGTATGCTTTTTATTTATATGTACCCCAAATGCTGATTATCCTTGAAAGAAATCACTTTCCCCAAGAATGTGCCTCCCAGTTTCAGCCTAGAGAGACATCATATTCTCTGCTCCGTGTTTTTTTGTTTGTTTTGTGTTGTGTTGTTTTTCTCTGCAAGGACTGTACTCTCAAGTATCATCTGTTCTGGTGAGGATTGTTTGTGCTGCAGAGAGCTTTCAACACCTGGATACTCTGCACAACTGGAAAGTTTCTCAGATAATCAACAGTGTCAGGAATTACATTCTCATATTGGGAGAAGGTCAAAATTGTGTAGCAGCTGCTCTCACACTTTTGATGTACATAACAATGGTGGGGGCAGCCTGTTAAAATGATCAATTCCCAGGTTTCTACTTCCACTGAGTTTTGATTCAGGAAGTTTCCATAGCATCCAAATGTCCAGACTTCCCCAGTAAATCTGATGTAGATAGCCTGTAGACCTCCTTTTGGAAGTCACTTCTCCAGAGCAAAGGCTGGATCTGAAAGCAAGAACATAAATATCTGACAAGTGGGGTGGTTGTCACTCATCAGAACCCAGGTCTTATTTTTATGTGTTTGTTTACAAAACTATCAGCTACTCTATAGAGCACGGAGATAAATCAGTGTCATGTTAGGAAATAGAAACTAACCAGAGATGAAATGATTGTGGATACATAGGTTTCAAAGTCCTGCATTTGTAAATAACAAGACTTTTTTAATTCCTTAAATTTCAGGTTCACCATCTGTAGAGTGAAATAGAATTATGTGCATCACTAGAAAGTGCTGTAAAATATTGTTATTAATTCTTCAAACTTTATACATGAATGATACTTTAAATACATGAATATCTGGGAAGATCCAATACATAGCCTTCATTGTAGGTTGGAAAAACACGCAACCTAAGTAAGAAATTCATCAACATTATAAGATTTATTCTCTGAGTCGGATCATATACAGGAAACCTTTCAAAAACATTGAAATGGGATTGATATTTTGAAATGTATTGTTTAATTGATAACGTGATATATTATATTATATTATATTATATTATATTAGCTTTCAGATGGCCAATTACTGATCTTCTTGTCTTTTGGCATTTACTGATATTATCTGCAAAATTTACACAAGAGTATGTCCAGAGCCCAAAGCAATCTGATCTTGCTTTCTAGAGTCAACTATTGAACTTTGTGATTTATTAAATAATGTCAGTAGGTTACTGAATTGGCAAAGATTAGGTTAAATAAAATATGTTATTAAAATTTATATCACCTGTTTATTTTTCTTTTTTTATGTTTATTTATTTTTTATAAATAAACCCATAAACATAAACCCATGTTTATCAGCATGGGTATGCTGCAATATATATGATTGGTTTCCAACAATAAAAGGTCAACACATATAACTAGACAAAATAAAGTTATTGCCTTTCTATTAATAAAATCCAGCAGCCCATCTCATTTCTCCTGTTCATAGGGGAACATAAAATGTTAAAGTAAATGGGTTACAGCAATTATTTCCCAAGAATCATTTTCAATAGAACTGAGTGATCATAATGTGTAAGGCATCCTACTAAGTACATTGTTATAGGAAAGCAAGTATCATGTCTATGCCTTGCAACATAAAGTTTGACAAAAAGTCATTTAGAATATACTCCGCATTCATTAAACATCTGATGAATAAATAAATTAATTAACAAGTGAACAAATACAAATGTAGCTAAACAGCTCTGTTAAAATTCAGGACAGGACACATCCTTAGCTACCAGGGCTCTCTTCTCAGGGTATATGAAACATTTCTTCTCAGGTGTCACTAGCTACTTCTGATAGCTGCTGGAGGAAGGATTCTGAATGTTAAATGTAATTGTCATAGACACAACTATGTTAAATACTATATTGCACAGGCTGAAGATTATCATAATTAAAAAAAAAGTTAAAAAAAAAAAACACCTCCACTTGCCAGCTATGAGAGTGGAGTCTGAGAAGTTAATATAATTCACTTAATGTCAAGTCCACTACTACACAAAATTTGGAATGACAGGATGCAAATCTTTTAGCAGGTGGTTTTTTGCTAGGGCAATGGTCACAACACACAATGCTTAAATTCACAATTAATGCTAGTAATTAAATATGCCCTAACCATCAAGAAACAAGACTGATAGCATCAGGACAATACGAATAGGGAAACTAAAGAGAGGGATCCAGTATTTGTTGAGGGCTTGCTATGCACTAGATCCTTTAATTTTGTTTATCTCAATTAATCCTGACACCAACACTGAGGGCTAGGCATTACTTTAATTTTTCAGCAATGGAAATTGAGCTTTTCTATTCTATTTTCTATTCTTGCTTTCTATTGGCAAGCTGTATGGTAAGTAAATGATGGAGTCAATATGTCAACTTTAATTCTTCATTTTCTATGCTTTTTCTTCCCACTGTACTGCCCCTCAAGGACGAATATGGCTTCACAACTGTCTGAATAGTTCCTGGCATCATTGGTCATAGTTTTAACTTTCATCCCACTCACAGAGCCTCTGGTACCTTCTAATATTATTTGCCAGACAGAAAAGAAGAAACAATTATGAATAGGAAAATGTCCTAATGTTCAACCCAAATGAACTCTGCATTCGAAAACAACATGGAAGGCAGAAGTGCAGGGATGAGTCTATAAAGTACGTAGAAAATTGTACTCGCATAGGCAGAGTCTGGAACAATCTATCAAAGGAGCCACAACCCTTGCATGAACCCATGCTGATCCCATTCATTTCCCTGGAGCAAATTAGACAGGTGAGAGGGAAATAAATAATTAGCACTTGGCCAGTTCCGGTAGGTTTTTCTCTCTAGTTATATGTGTATGTTTTCATGTCAGCAAGTTTGAAACTGGGAAAGGAATCATGGAACCAAAAAGAACACATAGTTAGTATCTCTCAACTGTTCAGGTTCTGTATTACTTTTGTGCAGTCACTGTACGTCTTTAAAGAAATGACCTACTTTATGAAATGAAAGAGAACTTTTGGGGGAGGGGTGGAATGCAAGCATTTATGTTAAAGAGGGAGAAAGTCAACTGCTCTGAGAGGGCAAGTCTTAAACTAGTCCTAATTTGTACAGATGACAAAAGCTATATACTGGAGAGTAGCTGACAGAACTCTAGAAACTGTAGGAAGTCACGTATATGGGAAGTAGATGCTTGTGCAGTGGATATTGATCTCTGTGGAGAGATATCTGGAAATTCCTTGCCTGCATGCAGGATTCATCTTTCCTGAAATGGATAGGGAATGCTATTTAAGTAAAACCTTTTCTGACTATGGCTGTCTGCTGCGGAGTCCCTCCACCCCACCCCCTTTTACTCTGCAGCATGCCTTGGGAACATCTCTGTTCTTGTGTTTGCCATACTTTATAGGAATCGTTTATTTATATGCTCACCTTTACCCATTTATTTATGAGCTCTGGAGAGCAGTGACTATGTTTTATTTATTTAACCACTTCACCCTCAAAACGTAGTGCCTGGCACCACTGGAACCTAGTTCTTTCACCCATATACCCACATAGACAGCTCCCACTAAGAATTGGCTACTAGTTTCCTAACTTGGTCCATGGTTTAAGTCCTCAGCCACATATTTCATTACACTTTATAATCTCTTCATGTCTCCATGAACACCTTGGTTCCTGTTCTATTGTCTCTCTCTTTTGCCTGTGGTCTCACATACGCTCCCCTTACAAGTGGCACTTCATGCTGAATCTACATGAATTGGCCCATGAATTTGGTATGAAAGGCCGGGCTTGACTTACCCATGAGTGATAACCAGACATTTAATTGGCACTCGAAAAATATTGCTGGCTACATTAATATTTAAGATGCAAGACGTCTTGCAAGGATGAATGATGATATCATACAATGAAACAGAAACTAAGATTGCTTCAGTTCTATGCACCTAACATTAAAATAAATAAGAAGCTTAATTTACAATCTCAATATAATTTTAAAATAATTTAAAAATATACTGGTCTTCCTTAATATAATAATTTCAGAGACAAACTTTAAAAACAGACACACAAGGCAAAATCTGTCATTATATTTGAAGATTCCTATGCTCAAGCACAGGGAATTGTGATGTGAATTAAAATCTAAATTAGTTGTAATTTGCATGGGTTCACAAATCCTCATATGCAATTCCCAGAGCCATATACAACAGCATTCCCAATATGGGCTCATCAAGCTGACTTGGTTTCTAGGGTGTCCCAGTGCTTGTTTTGGATTTGTTCACACACAGATTCAGATGCATTTTAATCTCCAGCTCAGCCCATATGGTCACCCCATGAGCATTCAGAATAATTCTCAGGTACATAGTCACTCAGCTCTAAAACAAAAGTATGAACATGTCAGGCATGTAACTTATTCATCATCTTCTATATAGTAATTCATGAACCTTAAAGGAATGGTACAAACTCTACTGAAGCCTATTAATTTTCAATTGCATTTAATAGCAGGATCAAAAGCTGCCTGTGCTCCGAATGTGAGGAGCATGCAACGTTAGAGAATGGATACTCAGAAACGCTTTCACCATCAAGCTGAGGTAGGAAGCTTCCATCTGAGTAGGAGTTCAGGATCTGTTCTGTGATTTCTGTTGCTAAGCAACCGCTTCCTTTGTCTGCTTTGTTCAGAACAGTTGCTTTATTTATACTTGGTTTAAATGATGCAGATCATAATGTGAAATCATAAAAGAAAACAGGAAAAAATTTATATTAAAATTGTTCCAGAGAATTTGTAATTCTGTATGAAAACTAATGAATGTTGATGCAAATAGAGCTCCCACCAGGAAAAAAAAAAAAAAAAAAAAAAAAAAAAAAAGAACTATAACCCAGCAGGCCCCATCTACCTGATACTTTTTGAATAAGCTACATAATAACCTAGAGTTGACTTTTGAAATCATCTGTGTCTAACCAAAATAAAATCAAGTATTTAGGCAACAATTCAATAATATAACATGTATCTTGAGAGCAATTAGCAAGAATAAATAATTTGCTTAGTGTGAGATGTTGAGATGATTTGGAGAAGATTAAAACACATTAAAATTTTTAAAAATTAAAAAAAAATAGAGAAGCAAGGAATGCAAAATAAGGAAGCAGATTGAGGGATACAGGAGAGGAAAGGTATATTATTAAATTTTCCAAAATTTTGAAATATGTAACACATTTTTCCATACCTCTGATTGGCACATACTATAAAAATTGAACTAATCTTAACTTGGAATCTATCGTAAGTGACTTTGTTATTGGTTGCGATCCATTACTTTAAAGGTGATTTTTAAATGAAGCAAAAATGAGGCTATGCTCTGATCATGTTAATTTTCACTTAAGTTTTGCTTTGGCCTTACCTGTTCATTCCTTTTATCATTAGCAAGTTCTTCATTTTTTTTTCACCCATTAGTAACAATAAACAAGTACCGGCCCACAAGGATCAAATATTTCAGCACTTTATAGATCTTAGTTCATTTGATCTAAGGGCCCTTGGAAGAAAGTACTATTGTTATTTTCATCCCCATTGTATAGATGAGAAAAATGAAGCACAGAGGTGTGAAATAATTTTCCCATCAGGATCCAACTACTAGGTGGCAGAGCAAGGATTCAGATTCACATATTTTGATGTGGATTCCACCTATTGAGCCACTAACTTAGGAATTGTGATCCCCACCCCACCCACACTGCAACACAATTTTATGATTGACTATTTTCTCTCTAAATACCTTCCTTGATTTGGGGTTTTCATAAATAACCAGCTAACTCAGTATCTTTCATCTCCATCTATTTTTATTCTTACGCTTATGCACCATGGGTTATAAAACATTTGAACTGCTGCGTTCTAATTATAATGAGCCCTACCTAAAATGTCTCCTACCTACAGCATTAACTTTCTTGCCTTTCCTACTGTTGCTTGTGGTGCTGAGTTGGCAAACTGTTCCTATAGACAGCTTACTTGCACACTTATGAATGTCTGTCTTCGGTTTCTCCATTATGTACAAAAAAGATAAATAAATACTAAGAATTAAGACCAAACACAGAGACGAAGACTCTGTGTGAAGTCTGACTATTGATACTGTGGCTAATGAAATTTGAGCTTTTATTAAACTAAACTGAAGTCTCTGCATGATTTTATGCCCCCATAATTACAAATCCTTTATTTATTTATTTTTACTCTACCTTGTTATTATTCCACAAGAAAACAGTTGGACAAATTTTTGAAGCGGTAAGGTGTCACAAGGTGTTTGTTACCTGTATGTCTATAAATGAACCTTGAATTTGAGAGGAGTGAAGTTTCCTTTTACCTATGCAGAGGCATCCTCAAAGGAAAACAAGAATGGGAAGAGGGGAGAGATTTTGATGCCACCGGGATTTGTTGTTTTAGGGTTAAACGTCAACAGGGGTCCAGCTTGCTGTATTCCACATGCAATTGGCTCCTGATGAAATCTTCAACTCTAAATCTATAATGCTCAAACTTTGGGTCTCAGATTAGAGAATAGAGTCTCAAATGTGTATCATGACCACTTGCTTCTTCATTGAACCAAGAAAGATGAGCAAAACCAAAGAAATCAAGATATACTGTGTAGGATGAGGGGGCATCTAATTTTCTTAAGGCTTATAATTTTCGTGTGATTCCATCCAACGGTGTTTTGAACCAAATGAAGATCATTTCAATTCAATCAAAAAATTATAACTTTTAGGACATAAATTCTTTTCTCTATCAAGAGTATACTTACAATGAAGTTGTTATTAAAAATATTATTGCTGCTCTTATTATTATCATCTTTAAACTCATAAGAAAATTTATTAATGATCCTTAAGATCCTCTTTGGAGTAATGAACTTAGACAGTGACCGTGTTTTATATACCTTTCATGATTTTCAAAGACCGATATTTAGAAATATTACTAATTTCTCAAACATGGAAATATATCTTTTTGAAATAAAATGTACAATATATTATAAAATATAAAATATGCAAATAAAAATTCTTAAAAGTAAAAGTAAAAACTATAATGTGCGGTTTAAGGAAGGAAGCCCCTTACGTGCGCTGAGTGTGCGATTGAAAAATGAGCCAACAACTCCAACAATAAATGTCTTTTCTTCATTTGCTACAGTGCAGAGAGCACTTAGGCTTCAGTCAAAGAATAGACAGGGGTAGTACAAAAGTCTACCATCAAATGTAACAAAGTCGCAATAGTCACTGAGAAGAAGAAGCATCAGTAATTCAAGAAGTATGCAGGAAAGCAGGACGGAGATGTGAAGAAGCAGGACTTCTCCTCTTGTAAAAACATTACAATTCTGCCTCTTGGCAGTTTAGAATATCAATTTGGGTTGAAGTTTCTCTTCATAGCATCACAGTATAAAACTAAATGACCACAAAGGCCACACAGGTGTCAAAACATTTGGATCGGGATAGGTATTAAATAACAAGAAGTGCTAATTATTTGAATGAAGACTTCCACATTTGTTATCTGGAGCTAGATTCATAATCAGCCCACTGAAAACAAACTGGGGGATCATTTTATATAGTAATATGGGAAATATTATTTATTTTTATTTAAATAAATAGTAACCACAAGATGGAACACTCATAATACTTACACCAAGCACTACTTTAAGACTTTTTTATATACATTGGTTAATTTAATTCACATAATAAACCACCAAGTGGATACGATTTTATCCACATTTTAGAGACAAGGCACAGAGCAGGTAGGTAGTCGGTCCAAGGTTGCATAGCTATTATCTACCGTAGTTAGGATATGAACCCAGGCAGTCTGGCTCAAGAATCCCGGTGTTTACATTGACCTAACTTATTAATTTTGGGTAAATATTGCTTTGCCTTTCAAAAAATAATGAGAGACGCCTTGATAAAAATGATCAACTTAAATATAATTTTCTTTTTGTCTGGGATTTGTCAAATTTTTCTTAAAAACTTAGTAACAGAACCAAAACATGACAGCTAGGGCCCATGTTCCATAATTACAACTTGATATCATAAATGAAATCTACTAGGATGTAGACTGCCCCCTCTGTTCCAGTAATAGATCCACTTAGACTTAATGAAACCTGTTTCTGTATTATCATGTATCTTCTTATCAGGTATCAAAATTGTCTTTAATTTTGTAAAACCAATAATGGGTAAATAATAGCTCAACTTCAAATTATACTGTTAAGAAAAGAAAAAAAGAAAAGAAAATACAAGATGATGACACTCATATTTCAGCAAAACAAATTATTTGTGTAATAGTACGTCTTCTCTGTGTATATAATACTTGTCGACTGTGTGTCCCTCTCATAATATGTGTAATTAGATGTTTGAGCAATGAAAACGGACTATGGTAACACGGGGCTTCTTCATACCTGTCAGAATATAATCACTCAAGATTTATAGGCAAGATCTGAGTTTATATCTTTATTTTTAATTAAAAACGTTTTAAAAGGTATAACGTTTATGCTTTGTTTTTGGTATTTTTGCTTGATCTATCACTATTTGCTCCTCCCCCCGCCAACCCTTACCAGAGAATTATAGTGAAAGCTAAGAGCACCTTGAGCTCTTAGTTGACGGACTAACTCGAGCTGTTTTTTGATCTCTGATTAGGGTAAAATCCCAGGACGAGGAATTCAAGTCAATTAGCGATAGACTAAAACAAGTTGTGTTCTAGGTAAATAAAAGTACACACTATACACCATGTTATTGCAACCTGTCTACACCTTGGAAAATAGAGGAACTAGAAACAATTCTAAATGGCCAATGAATTGTGAATTTGTCATTTGTTGGTTAGAATTACTAAAGAATTGTATTTTGTTCTCAACAGCCTTATGTGCTAGAAACTGTAAATATTGAATCAAGTAAAGATACATTGTCTATTTATATTTGGAGCCATGAAAGGGCACAGAATTACATGCCATTTGTTATCATTTAAAAGCATTTTAAGTGTTAGATAAGTGATAGTATTTTTCTCATACTGAAATGCAGCATCTTCTAATTCTAGAATGGGGCATTCAAATGCATGTATGTGTTTAAACTGATGGTGTTTCTTGGTCCACAATTTCTTGAGGCTGTGTAAATAGGGAAAGTGTCCTTTGTGACAGATAATAAATTCATAAGAAAAACTCGTGTGGTGAGAAGGATTAAAGTTGAGACATTGGGATAACAATGAAATGTGAATGCTCTATCTCCTTTGGTCGACTCACTTTATCCCTAGTTTAACTTTTTCTTTAACTGGGAAAATTTTATTGGTTTGTTTATAAATTTCTGACAGTTTCTTATAGGGCAAATCTGGGAATTTCATGCTGATTTAAGTACATACTACAAATATTTATTTAAAAATTTTTAAAACTCAATTTAGAAAAATCTCCTTTTTAAATAATCTTTGATAAGAAAAAGGTTTCTATTTTTGTTCACACGCTGACTAATTAGGCATAATTATATGGTGATCCTGAAGATATCTGGATTCCCTGTTGGAACATTGCTATTCTTCTGTAGTGCCCCTTAGTTATAAACTCTGTGCCTCCAGGATTTAAAAGACTCAGTATATTAATGATTGTGGATTAAAACCACAACCATTTGGCACATAGAGAAGGTTTAATGCATTGCGGGTGGTACCATCAGCAAGAACAGCAGGGATGAGCTTTATGAAAGTAGTTTGCCAACCTCTGCCTATAAAACTCAAGCTGTTCTTAAACATTAGTCCTGATGTAGGTTGCCTCCTAGAAGTGGAATTCTTTGCAAAATTTCACAATGGAAGTTCTTACCCGGGGCATGTCAATGGGTTTTTAAAAAAAGAACCAAAGAAATAGGAACAGAAACCTTTTCTTATTGGTTTTAAATATTCTGACATTCTTTCTGTCTATAGTTTCCACTTTAGCTCATAAACATATGCTGCTAGATTTAAATGGAAACAATCAAATTATATATATTTTAAGATATGTTTTACATTATGCACTTTTGTCCTGTGTTCTATCCAAGCTCCAAAGAATTTGGTTGACATCTGGTACTTTACATTTGACAACCCTATTTTGACATAACTAAGTCCATTTTTAGGAGATATTAGAAGGTTGAATGATGGCAGCAGATAACACATTCAGTCACATCATGGCGATTCTTGATAAATTAAAAACCAAAATTTTAACATTTATTCATTATTGAGAGACAGACAGAGACAGAGCATGAGCATGGGAGGGGCAGAGAGAGAGGGAGACACAGAATCTGAAGTAGGCTCCAGGTTCTGAGCAAGCTGTCAGCAGAGAGCCCAACACGGGGCTCGAACTCACAAGCTGCAAGATTATGACCTGAGCTGAAGTCAGACAACCGACTGAGCCACCCAGGTGCCCCAATAAATTTTTAGATTGATCCTGCTCTTGAAGACTGGTTGAGTCTTATGTGTTCATCAGACTGAAAATATCCTGAATTTCTAGCTTCAGCTTTCTATTTTTTATAGATTCTCACAGCATTAAAGAAGCAAGTTGTTCCTTAGTGTTGTAAATTTTCTAGTGATGCTTTTGGATGTTCCTTAATGTGTTACGTGAAAAAAAAAAGTAAGAAGATAGAGAAGATTGCTTGCGCCAAATTCACTTTTATATCTACCTACATACATGTGGCATGAAGGTCCCTGCTGAAAATCATTGCATGGTCAAAGATTAGTTCTTGAATTTGCAACAGAGAGGCTAAAAGGAAGAATCGAAATAAAGTAGTAGCATGAGGCATTTAGATAACATAGAAAGAAGAATTTTACAGTCACGCTTAGTGAGGTTTTAATTTTTAAGAACTGAATAGCAAATTACCAGTCCACATTTCTCTCAGCCTAACCTCACAAACCAAAGTAGATGGAAGAACAGAGTATTAGAAAATCTGTTGCATGAACAAGTGAGATCTGGAAGCAGTCTGTTGTCCTATACCTTAAAGCAAAGCTCCTACAGTGAAACAGAACCTAGATGCCATGGGAAACAGTGGCCTCATCTTACTAGATTCTGCCCAGAGTTTTCCCACATCCTTGGTTCAAGTATCTTAATCTGTGTGCTGGTCAAAGAGCAAGAGATAGTCCATTTTTTCTTTCCTTTTGTCCTTAACATTTCCTAGTGCTGGGCCATATATATATATATATATTTTATCTTGACTGATTTTTTTTTTTCATGCCTGCAATCAACACAAACTGAAATTTGGTTGTAAGAAATACTTCCAAAATGCTAAAAGACATCATTTCCCCTTTGCCCAGCCCTGAACTCTTCACTTACCAAAACAGTCTGAATTCTTACTGTCTACAATTTTTGTTTTGTTTTATTTTGACTTTAGTTTATCTCATCTTTTTAAAAATCAATTTATTTATTTTTGAGAGAAAAAGTGCAAGCAAGGGAGAGGCAGAGAGAGAGAGAGGGAGAGAGAATTCCAAGCAGGCTCCACACTGTCAGCACAGAGCCCGAGGATGCGGGGCCTGGATCCCAGGAACGGTAAAATTATGATGTGAACGGAAGTCAGACGCTTCACCAACTGAGCCACCTAGGCGCCCCTATCTTATCTCTCTTTTTTTTTTTTTAATCTCTGTTAACTTCCAGAACAGAAGAAGTTAACCACCCTGCTTTGGTGTTTCCCCTCTTTTGATTACTTTTTCCTTAAGCCAACATTGTCCCCATGGATCTCAGTGCCCTGTGTGTGACACCATCCCTCTCTACTGTGATAAACAGTATATATGGAGTCTGGTTGTGATTTTTTTTTTTTTTTTTTTTTTTCTGGAAGGTTGGTAAGGGATAGTGACCTTGTGTTTCTATTTATTATCAATTAAAAAAAGAGTAATAAACCTTTACTGATCCACTAATATCTCAAGAATAAAATAATGTGGGTCTCTTATTCTTAGTTTTCCTAAGCAAGGTAATAGTAAAAAAGTGGAAATAAGTGGAAACCCAACACACTCTTAGGTGTAACAATGATAATAAGAATTAAGGCCCCTTATCTTGGGTGAACATGTAAGGAATAGGTGGAAAGAATACTGAATGATTATTGACTCCCCATGACAGAATGACCTACTGTGGTGCATATCTTACCTGTTTACATGACACCTTGAGGACTGACCCAATCTCGTTGACTTTTCAAGGAGAGTGACCTTGGAAAAGATCCAGTGCAATCTAGACATAATTAAAAAGAATCGAGATGCTGAATCCATTACCTCCATTCATTTACAGAAAAGAAGCCTAATCCATGGAGACAGCTGAGCAGAGTTACAATTTCCATGGGTTCCTTTCAAAGATGATGGATTGTGCAAATACATTGCCCTCCTTTCAGCCACAACACCCTCTTGAAATGAGAAAATAGTTTCACAAAAGGAATAAATCCTTAACAGCAACGAGGATGGAAAGGAGTGTCCTTACTATAGGACAAGATTTTTAAACCTTGTAGAAGATATAAATAAGAGGCTGGTGCATAGATGCTAAAGAGAAAGAAGCATGTAACTGTTGGTAAGAACCCGGGGGAGGATGGAGGTTCTATCAGCAGGTATATGCAGTTTGAAGTGAAGGACGGGGGCTGCAGGGAACTGAAAGTTCGTCTGTGGATCAACTGTCCTACTCAGAGAGAGTTAGGTTACAATGAAATTGAAATTTAGCATACCGGCCAGGGATGGACAGTATTTGCCTCATCAAAATGATAATGAAAATATTTTCAAATTATTCTCAATTTTCAGAGTCAGGGTATAGGCAAAGATTTAGATGTGATTAAGGATGTAATATAATTACCTTGACAATGTAAAAATTAAAGTGAATATAAATAGTATGTGGAAAGGGGAAAGAAGAGAAAGGATTTCAGAGGCATTATTATTCTCATACTCAAAAACAGGGCATTAATAAATGCTATAAAATGTAGCTGAAACAAGAAATAAAAATGTGATATAATATTTAAAATTATGTAAGCAACCAGTACCAATCAAATAATAATATAACTGTCAAACATTGAGGAAATAAAAGCACAAGAAGGGAGGAGGTAAAATGCACCAAACTGGTAGTTTCTTTTTTTAAGATGCAGTCAGTAAATATTTCCTGAGATGATGAATTAAGAAACTGAGGTAGAGTAGCATTTTTATAGTAATGGGAAGAATTATCAGGAGAAACTAAAACAGAAAGACTGTCAGAATATTGCTCAAGATAGGAACACCGGAGTTGGGAAGGGTCGTTCTGAAGACATGACTTTAACCACAAACTCTTCTATATTAATTGGTTGATATTCATTACATTTTTTAAAATGACAGACTAACAAAATCAGGTTTATTTAACTCTTGAATTTAGACATGGCTCTAACTTGCTCTCTTTAAGCCAGTTTTCTCAGCTCAAAATGAGATTATGAAGATAAACTGCTTAGCAAGATGCCTCTTACATAATAAGAGCTCAGGAAAAAAAAAAAAAAAATTTGGCACTGACCTAGTTCTTCCCTTTATTAACATCGTTTTCATTTTCTCAGGTGAAAGAGTGGTCAGTAGAGAGGAAGAAGATAAATAACAAGTAATGTAGTTATATATCCACATTGTCCTAACTAGTAAACTGGAACTCGCTAGTGGAAAATAAATCCCAGAAATGAGAAACCTATGATCAGGAAAGCTACATTCCCGCTACCATGTGTAAGACTTCAGAAGAATGTAACTAGTGTATTTTGGGATTCTCTCTTTAGTATTAACACGATCACAGAGTTTTGAATTGTCCCAAACAGAGATATGAGTTGCAGGTCAGCATTAACACAGTGATTTTAGTTACGGCTTCTCTACTAGTGTCTAACTTAAGTATGGAGAGCATTTAAGCCACTCTGATTCATTTCATATAATTTTTATGCAGCCTACCAACAGGGCAGGATGTTTTGCATACTGCTTCAAATTTTAATTTGAAGTATTTTTCTTTTTTAAAAAAAAGAACTGCTTTTTATATATTGTTTTATTTAAGTGCAGATTTGATTGGAGATGACATTAATTATAAGTAAGTTTAATTTAACAGATGTATGATAATGAGACAAATTGAATAACCAATTGAGATGAAAATACACACATAGAGAATGACAATGACTATACGCTGGTCATTTGTAGACTGTGTATCCAGTATTTTAAATAGCCACATTTAGAATACTATTATCGTTTTTAGATAGAACATACGTATCCTAAAGGTGAGTTATACTTACACCAAAATACCTGATTTCAGTCACGCTGAAATAATATATCCATATTAGGACATTTGTTATTAAGGGTCTAAAAGTTGAGGCTATCATTCTATTCCACAGAATCCCCCACTAAGTTCTATACTGACATTTATTTTTTGTTGTTGTTTATTTATTTATTTTTGAGACAGAGAGAGAAAGAGAGAGAGAGAGCACAGGGAAGGGGCAGAGATAGAGGGAGGCTCCATGCTGTCAGCGCAGAGCCTGATGCAGGGCTCAAACTCACGAACGATGAGATCATGACCTGAGCCAAAACGAAGAATCAGATGTTTGACTCCCTGAGCCACCCAGGCGCCCCTCTATATTACCATTTAAATTTAACAGGGTAAATTCATGTTTTTTTTTAATATAATAAAGTGGGTGCATGAATTTCTTTAAATATTATATATACACATAGCATATCAATAATATACTAAAGTCCTAACATGCTTAATTATTTTTAATGCTGATTTAATAATATTTTTTATAATGATTCAATAGCTTTATACATTTCTCGGTGCTCATCAAGATATGTGTACTCTTAATCCCCTGTATCTATTTCACCCATCCCCATCCACCTCCCCTCTGGTAACCATGAATTTGTTCTCCGTATTTAAGAGCCTGGTTTTTCTTGTTTGTTTTCTTTTTCTTTGTTTATTCACTTGTTTCACTTCATAAATTCCACACAGGAGTGAAATCACATGGTATCTGTCTCTCTCTTACTGACTTATTTCACTTAGCATTATTCCTTCTAGGCCCATCTATGTCGTTGCAAATGGCAAGATTTTATTTTATTTTTTTATGGTCAGGCAATATTTCATTATATACATGTATATATGTATATCACATATTCTTTCTCCTTTTCTCGGTTAATGGAAATTTAGGTTGCTTCCATATCTTGATTTAGTAACATTTAATAATTTTTAGGGAAGTTGAACATATTATGATGAGAAAAATTAAGAAGGCATTTAAGAGGAAAGTGTGCTTCACTATACATTTATTAAATGATTAAAATAATGGTGAATATGTTAAACCTGCATAGCATATTTCAAAGGGAAGGAACATGATTACAACACTACTCTCATTCTCTGAAAATACAAGTCTCCTCTAGAAGAGACTATAGTGAGAATATTCAAAGCCTTTTGTTAAATATGCTTTGACAATTCCATCAATGTTCAGGTATGTCAACAAGCTTTGCCTTAAGGAATTCTTTTGCATATAATTAATTAACTAGAATAAGATACTTAAAAATAATCATGAATATGAACAAACATATTCCTGGGGTTGTCAATTCTTTATTAAGATTTTTGAAAAATTTGTCTTTGGGGTGCCTGGGTGGCTCAGTTGGTTGAGCATCCGGCTTTGGCCCAGGTCATGATCTCATGGTTTGGGAGTTCGAGCCCCACATCATGCTCTGTGCTGACAGTTCAGAGCCTGGAGCCTGCTTCAGATTCTGTGTCTCCCTCTGTCTCTGCCCCTCCCCTACTCACCTTCTATCTCTCTTTCTCAAAAATAAACAAACATTTAAAAAATTAAAAAAATAATAATAATTTAAACACCACACACACATACACCACACATTCTATACTATCTCGATAATTACCTTTTAACCAGGCATTACCAATTGATTTCAATGCCTACATCTCAGTTTAGGATAGGTTTAAGAGCAGACAACACAGTGTTGTTTGTCCCTGACTGTTGAGAAAAGGATTCAGGCTTAACTTGTAAGTTTTCCACTTGTACCAAATGAAATTCAAATGTTATCCATAATACTTAATAAAATATATATAGGTTTTTCAGTTCAATTAAAAAAGGAAAAAATTTAGAATTTCTCAGATATGACACCTAAAGTAAAGGCAATAGAAGAAAAAAAAATAGATCAAAGGTACTTGATCAGAATAAATATGCTTTGTGCATTAAAGGACACTATCAACTGTGTGGAGAGGCAATTTAAGGAATGCAAAAAAAAAAAATTGCATATCATATATGTGATAAGTGATTAATACCCAGAATATGTTAAAAACTTCTTTAGCTTAACAGCAACAAAAAACAATCTGATTTTGGGGTGGCTCAGTCAGTTAAGCGTCTGATTTCAGCTGAGGTCATGATCTCGCGGTCCGTGAGTTCGAGCCCCGCGTCGGGTTCTGTGCTGACAGCTCAGAGCCTGGAGCCTGCTTCAGATTCTGTGTCTCCCTCTCTCTCTGCCCCACCCCTGCTTGTGCTCTTAGTCTCAAGAATGAATAAATATTTAAAAAAGAAGAAGAAGAAGAAGAAGAAGAAGAAGAAGAAGAAGAAGAAGAAGGAAGAAGAAGAAAATCTGATTTAAACACAGGCAAAGGGCTTGAGTGACATTTGTTCAAAGAAGATATACAAATAGTTAATAAATACATGAAAATATGCTCAATATCACTAATCATTAGTGAAATGCAAATAAAAATCACAATATGATAACACTGCATGCCCATGGGAGTGACTGGTTTAAAAAACAAAACAACAACAAAAACAGAAAATAACTATTGTTGATGAGTTGTACAGAAATTGGAACCCTTTTATTTTGCTGTTGGGAATGAAAAACAATGCAACTACTGTGATAAATTGTATGCTCACTCTTCAGAAAATTAAACACGGAATTTCCATATGATAGAGTAATTCTACTTCTGAGTATATACTTAAAATAACTGAAAGTGGGATTGAGCAGATATTTATATACTAATCTTCACAGAGCTCCTTTTCACAATAGCCAAAATATTGGATCAACCCAAGAGTCTATTGATAGATGAATGGATAAACAAAACGTGGTACACACATATGATGGAATAGTATTCAGCCTGGAAAGGGAAAGGAATTTTCACAGATGCTACAAACTGAATGAGTCTTGACACTATACTAAGTGAAACAAGCTAGTCAAAAAGGACAAATACTCTATGATTCCCCTTGATAAGATGCCCAGATCAGCTAAATTCAGAGATGATTGAAGGAGAATGGTGGAGGCCAGGGGCTGGGAAGAAGCATGAGTTTAATGGGTATGAAGTTTCAGTTGGGAATATGAAAAAGTTCTGAAGATGGATAATGATGAATGTACTTAATGTCACTGAATTATACACTTAAAAATTGTTAAAATAGTAAACTGTATGTATGTATAATTTACCATAACTTTTTAAATTAAAATTAAAAATTGAAAAAAAAAGCTGTTTCAGGGCCTTCTAAACATTATAAGCAACAAATCAAAGGATCTTCTCTAAAACAATTATGTTTAAAATCATAACATTTGAATTATGGGCAGGGTTGCTATTAGTCATGACAATCATTAATATTGTCATCAGCACAAAATGGAAAATGTGTTGCAGAATATACAAAACAGATTTGAAATTGACTCTCTGAGAGACTATTCTTGTTTTAAAATGTTATGCATTTCTTCATTAAAAAAAATTAAAAAAGGAGGGGGCATGAGTCGGTTGAGTGTCCGAATTTATCTCAGGACATGATCTCATGGTTTGTGGGTTCGAGCCCAATGTTGGGCTCTGTGCTGACAGCTCAGAGCCTGGAGCCTGCTTCGGATTCTGTGCCTCCCTCTCTCTGCCTTCCCTCACCCACACTGTGTCTCTCTCTGTCTCTCAAAAATGAATAAACGTTAAAACAATAATAAAATGTTATGCATTTCTTGGCATAGAAGTCATTAAAACTGACAAAGAGATATTTCAAATGCATAGTCCAAAAATTAATTTTAGATAGAAAGGCATAACAAATATATAATCTAATATAGACATTTGTAACTCTCAGAACTTCAAATTTCTGGATTGATTCTCTTGTGTCTTTTCTCTCTGCTGGGATTCAGCCTGAGGCTTTCAAAGACATTAAATCTTTTCTGAAAAAAATAAATAAATAAATAAATCTCTTCTGTTGACAGTATTTCTGCCCAAAGTTTTCTAACTTATATCTGGATGACACAAAGTTGAAATATAATAGCTACCTTTTCTTTCTAGTATATTATGACAACATATCCTGAAACAAATGATTGGACCCTACTTTGCTCATCTGAACAACAGTGAACCATATTTTTGTGAGATCAAACTTACTGAGGTATAAGTTGATTATTCATTGTCAGTATATAAGTTCCTTATATAAATTGAGCCATTTTGAGTGAACTGTTGAGTAGTTTTATCAAATGTATACACCTTTTAACCACTAACATTATCAATATGTAGAATATTTCTATCATCCCAAAATGCTCCCCCCTCACCCTGTCCAATCAGTCCTAACTTCTACCTGTGATCAGGAAACCACTTCTCTGGTGTTTAGAGCTATAGATTTGGGTTTCCTAACATTTTGTGTATGAAATTGTACAACATGTGCTCTTTTGCATCTGAATTCCTAAAAGTAGAGAGCTTTCTGGAGGAAGAAGAGATGAGACAAAAAGAGAAGCACCAGAAGGACATGGCTTGTTGCTGCAGGTTTGAGGATGGAGGGGCACCACGACAGCAATGCACGTGGTGTTAAAGAGCTGAGTGAGGTGGGGCGCCTGGGTGGCTCAGTCGGTTAAGCGTCCAACTTGGGCTCAGGTCATGATCTGTCTCTCAGTCTATGAGTTTGAGCCTCGCATCAGGCTCTGGGATGACAGCTCAGAGCCTAGAGGCTGCTTCAGATTCTGTGTCTCCCTCTCTCTCTACCCCTCCCCAGCTCGTGCTCTTTCTCTGTCTCTCAAAAATAAATAAATGTTAAAAATATTTAAAAAATGTTTTAAAGAGCTGAGTGAGGAGTCTTGTTGTCACACAGCAAAGCAATGAAGACCGCAGCCCTATGGCCACAAGAGACTTATCAATGCCATGAATTAGCTTAGAAGCAGGTTTTCCCTCAGATAAGGACGCGGGGAGGCCAACACCTGGATTGTGGCCTTATGGGACCCAGAACAGAGGAATCAGTAAAGCTCATCTGGGCTTCTGACTATACGAATGTAAGACTATGTGAGAAGGGTCAAGCCACCAGGTTTGTGGTGAGTTTTAAAGCAGCAATAGCAAACAAATGCAATATATAAAGCAAGAAGAAGAGAAATAATGATAACTTCAATAATAATTACAATAGAGAAGGACTAAAAAAATAAGAAATGACAAAAAATAGGAAAATGAGGCTCTTTGAAAGCACTCATGAAAGAGAAAAACATTACAGCATTACAGCAAGGAAAATAAGAAACCTAGATGATTTTAGAAAGATAAGAATAACAATGCTAAAGACTTACACTACGGATATCTAGATTTATTCCACACTGTGATATTTAAGACATGGTAATTTGGGCATAAGTTTAGAAAAACAAATCATTGGAATAGAATGGAGTCTATAAATAGACTTACATATACACAATGACTTGATTTATAACCAAAAAAAAAACATTACAATTCATTGAAGACAAAATAGTCTTCAACCAAAAATGGTACTCAGTCAATTAAATGTTCATATAAAAAACAGATAAAACTTTAACCATTATCTCAAAGCATGCATAAAAATTAATTTGAGATGGATCCAAGGCCTAAATGTTAGAGATAAAACAAGTGGCTGCTAGAGAAAAAAATCCAGAGCAATAAATTCACAACCTTGGGACAGTAATATATTTTTTTAAAGAAGATGCATAAAGTACTATCCATAAAATAAAAGTAAAAAATAACCTCTGTTCATTAAATGACAAAAGTAAAAGAGTGAAAAGGAAAGTCACAGGCATGCAATAAATATACTTGAATAAAATATACCCATAAATTCTCTAGTATGCATAGGAAAACATGTGCAACATCATTAGACATCAGGAAAAACCAGTAGACAATTACACCTCATCAAAATGGTTATAATTAAAATGATTAGTGATATTGAGTATGTATCAAGGATATGGACTTCTAGAACTCTCATGCAGTTCCAGCAGGAGTTTAAATTGATTCAACTGTTTGGAAAATTGGGTATATGTATATGTAAAAATTTATCAAGTCATACATTTATGATTAGTGTATATGTATTTCTTCAATAAAAAGTTAAAAAGTAATGTAGAAAAAGGAAAAACATAACAGTAGACAGTAGTTCTAAGAAGCACTATGAACTACATTATGAAAATAAATTTGAAAAAAAAAATCTCTTTAATTAATCCAAAGAATTATACTTTTTAAAGACTGAATCAAGATATTTTTGTCAATTCAAGTAATTAGTGAAAGAAATGAGATTTAATGATTGGTAAAACACAGATTATTCATAAATGATACATTTTTAGTTTTTTATTTTGTTTATTTTTGAGACACAGAGAGAGAGAGAGAAAGAGAAAGAGAGCAGGACAGGCAGAAATAGAAGGAGACAGAGAATCCCAAGCAGACAAGACAGACTCTGTGCTCTCAGCACAGAGGCCAATGTGGGGTTCAAACCCACGAACTGTGTGAGATCATGACCTGAGCCAAAGTCAAGAGTTGGACACTTAACCAACTAAGCCACCCAGGTGTCCCATAAATGATACAGTTTTAAGCATACAAAATCCAAAAACAATTATAAAATATCTTGAAAATTTATTAGATGTTTCAGCAATATTGTCAACTCTAAAATCTACATGCAAAAATGTATACAATTTCATATACCAGGAACTAATTAGATAATATAACTTTTAAAACTATATTTTTATAAAGCTCTATCCTAAAATAAAATAAGACAAAAATAAAATTCTATGCTAAATATCTAAATTGCTATAACAAACCAAGAAGTAAGGATATCAAATATTTTCCAACATCTTAAAAGATAAATTAAGAAACATTATTAAAGGGCATGAAAGAAGATTTGATAAAGAATGAGAAATACCTGGGAATGCAAGCTGGTGCAGCCACTCTGGAAACAGTATGGAGGTTCCTCAAAAAACTAAAAATAGAACTGCCGTATGACCCAGCAATTGCACTACTAGGCATTTATCCACGGGATACAGGTGTGCTGGTTCAAAGGGACACATGCACCCCCATGTTTATTGCAGCACTATCAACAATAGTCAAAGTATAGAAAGAGCCCAAATGTCCATCGATGGATGAATGAATAAAGAAGAGGTGAGATATATATATATATATATATATATATATATATATATATATTATGCACACACACACACACACACACACACACACAATGGAGTATTACTTGGCAATCAAAAAGAATGAAATCTTGCCACTTGCAACTACATGGATGGAACTGCAGGGTATTATGCTAAGTGAAATTAGTCAGTCAGAGAAAGACAAAAATCATATGACTTCACTTATATGAGGACTTTAAGAGACAAAACAGATGAACATAAGGGAAGGGAAACAAAAATAATATAAAAACAGGGAGGGGGACAAAACAGAAGAGACTCATAAATAAGGAGAACAAACTGAGGGGTACTGGAGGGGATGTGGGAGGGGGGATGGGATAAATAGGTAAGGGGCACTAAGGAATCTACTCCTGACATCACTGTTGCACCATATGCTAAATAATTTGGATGTAAATTTTAAAAAATAATAAATAAAATTTAAAAAAAAGAATGAGAAATACCGTGTTGAATGAAAAATTCAACATTTTAGAGGTAACAATTCTCCCCAAACTGACTAATACATGTTAGCATATCTCCAGAAAGAATAGTAACATAATTTTTCATGAAATTTATCAAGATATCTAAAAGGCATATAAAGGAAAACAAGAGTCGTCATAATATTTTGAAAAGTAACAAGTAATAGGTACCTGTCCATCAGATTTCCAAATTTAGTGACTAATTAAAACCAGGTGGTTTCAAAGTAGTACTAGCCAAATATATTTATGACACAAAATAGAGACTAGTAAAAGACACAAAAATCATGGGAATGTAGCGTAAACAGACCTCTGAATAGATTAGAAGGTGGTCTTAGCAGCAGTGTTATGAATCGGCAATAAAGGATGCACTGTTCCTACAGATTATGCGAAGACAACTGGCTCTCTGCATGGAGAATGAGAAACTAAATGCCTACCTCATACACACTCAGAAATAAATTCCAGATAAATTAAATACCTCTGTGTAAAAAAAACCTGCAACGTTTGTAAGAAAATATGTGAATGCATCTTTATGACATCACTGCAGAGAGAGTGAAAACAGCGACACCACCAATAACCACAAAAACAAGGCAAACAGCACTCTCTCTAAGGTTAAAAGGAAATCCACAGACTGAGGAAAGGATTTGCAATGCGCATAACCAATTCAATTTTGGTGATCATTCTTCTGGAAACACAACATGTGCACATGGATAGCTACAAAGAAACAGGTGAAGTATTGTTTGAAAGAATGAAAAAAAGTGAAATTTGGAGTTATACGCACATATACATAAGTATCCTTACATATATAGTATATATAGATATATATATCTATAGTATACTTATAGTAGATATATATATATATCTATAGTATACTTATAGTAGATATATATATATCTATAGTATACTTATAGTAGATATATATATATCTATATATATCTATATATATCTACTATAAGTATGTTTACGTGTGTACAATATATGCAAACATTTTATATTAAGACATTGTATTTTCCCTTCCAATAAGTGCAGTGTTATGTCTTTTCCCTGTGCACATACTCAGTTTCAAGAATCAAGAATGGCTAGATATTTACTATGGCATCTCAACTTTAAAACTGCCATGGAATTTGCTGCAAATTTGGGTCCTTCAATGTCTTTTGGTGTAGAATAAGGCTAAGTCTAGGCTAAGGCTGACTTAATCAAGCTTTTTAATGGTGGGCCCATTTAATGGTGCTCCACCAGAAGGAGGAGCTCCACCACCAGGGAAGCCCCCCAGGCATTCCTCCCAGCATGCCTCTTGCACTCTGGAGCTTGCTAAGGGTGTGGCTGCGGCCTTCCCAGCTCTTGCTGTTGATGTTCAGTCTTCCTTATCTGAAGTCTGATTCTTATCAAGCCAGTTGATGATTTCATTACTTTTGTCAAGGATCTTCTGTTTGTCCTCATTATTGATCTTAACTTCAGCAGCAGCTTTCATCTTAAATGCCTAGTATTCAAGCAAATTCTTGGAAAACACCTTGCCTCACTACTTTTCATCTTCATCTTTATACTTCTCAGCTTCCTAGACCATATGCTCAATATCTTCCTTGCTCTCATATATATACATATATGTATATATGTGTGTGTATTCTCTCAGTTGAAGCACATATAGGATAAACACACACATATATGTATGCATATACATATGCTCATACACACATATACATGTATATTCATTTATGTATATTTCTTGAAAAGCCATAAAGCAGAATATTATATGAATTAAGTAATCTGAATTTTGTGATACTCATGACCTACAAAGATACTTACTAAATACATAATAAAAGGGCAACAGAAATGAGGAGAGAAAAAGAATAGATTTTAAATGCATGCAAAACGTTCTACTTTCCTGAAAACTTTGAAGCAAAATTATAAGTTAACTTTGATAAATCTTAGTGAGGCATATATGGATTCACTTATATTTTATTCTGTATTTTATTATTATTGCTATTATTAATTTCCAAAGTATCAAAATAAAATTACTTTGAAAGACACACTGCATTTCATGCGGAATGTCCCTTTACCTATAAATTTTATAGTTTCCATCAACAACTACATGAAATGGATCTATTCTGTGAAAATTTATTTGAAAGGAGTAGAAATTACATACAAAAATTACCTCTCTCAAGCAATACCATGACATATATAGATGTCATGGCATGAAATATAAATATAATAGGACAAAAGGTATAGACACATAGGAAGACAATGTAAATGTAAAAGAATGCGTAATCTCAAATGGACCTCAAAAATCATAGGATTTGGAAAGAGCAAGCCAGTGCAGTACAAGAAAAAGAAACAAGTCAGCACAGTGGCTATTACTAGGGTATGTTGAAGGGTGAATAAGGAACCTAATCTTTTTTTTTTTTTTTTTTTAACATTTATTCATTTTTGGGAGACAGAGAGAGATAGAGCACAAGTGGGGGAGGGGCAGAGAGAGAAGGAGACAGAATCCAAAGCAGGCTCCAGGCTCTGAGCTTTCAGCAGAGAGCCCGATGCGGGGCTCGAACCCACAAACCGCGAGATCATGACCTGAGCTGAAGTCGGACGCTCAACTGACTGAGCCACTCAGGCGCCCCAGGAACCTAATCTAAATGGAGCAGATTTTACATTCTGGGGCGAAGTGATAGTATAGTTAGGGATTTAGAAGATGGTATTACATTATGATGGGCCTTGAAACTGCTTGAAATGTCAGAGACATTAGCAGTTGATATGTACATATTTCCTACATGAACAAATTCAATCTTTGTAATTAGAGTGTATTTGGTTGGTTCAACAATGAGTATGTCTAGTTATCTCCTAGGGAGGATTAATCCTGGTATTAACTTACTGGCCTTCAGCTGCTTCATCCCCAGATATAAACTGGGGATGCTGCAAATTTGCAAATGATTCTTCTACCCTTTAAAGATATAAAGCTTGCCTAACTTTCTACTTCCCAAACATCTCCCCGTAAGAGATACAGTCTATATCTCAGTGGAAGGTTTAATAATTTCCTGGAGATTATTCCAAAACAGTAGTGTCTGATTGACTCGGGAAAGTGAAGCCGCAGCGTGCTTGATTTCTGGATTTTTCCTTTTTCTTGGGTCTTTCTGAGTTTATATCTGATTTGGACACTCTCTAGGCCGTCAGAAGTTCTCCCACCATCTCCCCTAATTCCCTCACTACCCACCTTCTTCTCTCTGGTTTACATTAGAAATATTTTTTTTTTTTCTTTTCCTATAACTTTGACTCTATATCTTCCAAAAAAAGTTATACGTTTTCTCTGAAACCAGACTGCCTGGGTTGGAATATGAGTTCTGTTAATATCCATATAACCTCAGGCAAGTTTTTACTTTCTTAGATTCTCTATTTCCTCAATATAGTAAAGATGTATCGCTGAATACGATTTTTCTGAATATTAAGTAAATCAATACATGGTAAGCACTGTAATAGTGCCCGGCCCAGACTAGGAATCAGAATCGTTAATTGTTTGCTGTTTTACTATCTGATATTTATTTTGCATTTTTCCTGGTAACCTCCCACTGACATCCTTGAGGGAGCACCAGTAGTTTCTGCGTTTCTAGAGGGGTAGATTCCCACTCCGTTATCTACAATTGGCCCCGGACTGAAGACTGCTGGATTAGAGCAACACATTCCTCTAGCCATTTGAACAGTGGGGGGATGGGAATATGGTTCAGTTAAGGGCAATGCGAGGGAAGGAAATTTCAGGGTAGGGGTAGGGGAAGGGCAGGGACAGGTGCTAGAAATGAGGCAGGTGTTCTTTTCTTTTTACTGATAGGAGTTGTGAAAATGCCAAATGAAAGTTACTGGTAGTTATTTTAGTATGCCACAGTCAAAACTGAGACCATGTCTGATTACATGTTTCATATTTTTCTAGTTTGAGTTGTGCTTCTTGTCACTTGAAACAAACATTCTAAATTATGTACTTGGTCTAATAAGCTAAAGGAAGATAGTTGCCTTCCTATACTTAGTTAAAGCACCAAATTCCTTCTCCTTAACATTTGGAAGAATTGAGTCGATAGCCTTTAATCCTTCATATAGCTTATTCATCTAAAGAAATAGTAGTGAAAATAAATGTTCCAGGAATATACATGCTCTCTCTCAATCTTTGCTAATGAAAACTCCAAGCTGGGCTAAAAACGGGTAAAAATCAAAGAGCAGTCCAGCTACCTCAAAAAATAAGTCCAATCCTGAACAATTGGTGAGTCATTCTCTCACCATTTAAACTAGTTGATAAATTCATTATTCTTATTTAAAACTATAAGTAAAGAGGCACCTGGCTCCGTTGGTTAAGCATCCAACTTTGACTCAGGTCATGATCTCACAGTTCATGAGTTTGAGCCCCATGTCAGGCTCTGTGCTGACAGCTCAGAGCCTGGAGCCTTCTTCAGATTCTGTGTCTCCCTCACTCTCTACCCCTCCCCACCCCTCTCTCTCTCTCACTCAAAAATAAACAATAAAAAAACTATATGTATAGCTTGATATTTTACTTTGATATCTCACTGTAGTTAATGACACAAAAAGCAGTAATTTTATAGAAAGTATTTTGTTATTATAGTCATGAATAACAAAGCATTGAGACTACTTAATCATTCAAGTTCATATTAGAAAACCCAAAAAAGGGAAATTTTTCCAACATAGAAAAACAGAAAGGGGGAAATGTCTATGGTAAACCTATTCAAACTACAGAGAATCAACAGAATCTGCAATGTCTGATTGTAAATTGTTACATACAGAAGAGTCAATGGAAAGGTGATCTTATACATGTACCTGGTTATTCCTAAGTGAACAGATTGCCTCCTTAATGTTTAAAGGTTTAGAAATATTTCTAACTCCTAATGGCCCTTATGTGTTTAATTTTGATAAAATGCATTGCAGATTTCAAAAAAAATATTGATATTTCTTTTGATTACACACTTGGATATTTTCTTCACTTTAACATCACCTTAGCACTTTCTAGAGGTATTTACAGAGAGACATATTTTTATTTTGTTTTAAATTTTAGTATACATAGTAGAGTTAATAAGTGACAGTTCAAAGGAGAGTCTCATTTTACCTTCCCCTTCTAATAAAAACAGGTCATTCTTATCTATTTACCCAACATGACCTGAGTTTTAATATATAGTAAGCCTGTATCTTGTAGATTAGTGCAAATGGAAAAATAACTTTAAATTAAATTTAGTTTCAGAACCAATGCTTATCCATGTCTTAAATAAGCATTTTGTTCTTTATTTAAATTTTAGACTAAGACATGTTGTAAAGCTATGTCTTGTATTGCACGGATGAAAAGGGAGTCTAAAATTAGAAACCATTATACAATTAATTTTAAGAATCCTGGGGCGCCTGGGTGGCTCAGTCGGTTAAGCGTCCGACTTCAGCTCAGGTCACGATCTCGCGGTCTGTGGGTTTGAGCCCCACGACGGGCTCTGGGCTGATGGCTCAGAGCCTGGAGCCTGTTTCCGATTCTGTGTCTCCCTCTTTCTCTGCCCCTCCCCCATTCATGCTCTGTCTCTCTCTGTCTCAAAAATAAATAAACGTTAAAAAAAAATTAAAAAAAAAAAGAATCCTAATAATGAAATGCAAATACTGACTTAGGAATCTAAATATCAAAAATATATATAACACTACCACCTCCAAAGCATTTATTATGCCACTGATTGTTTGTGACATTATATTAAGCCTGACAATAATCAAGTGTCTTCATTTACAATGATATGTGTTATATGGTGCATTTCTAAAGGATAGAAAATATACTATTTACTTTTAGAATTTCTCTGCTGTCTGAAGTACCCTTGGTGATTGTCCAATCATCATAAATAAGCCACAAGGCTATATCGAATCCACTGCTTAGAAACACCATTCCCAATTTTATAAGAACTATGATTATTTTAATTTAATGCATTTTAGTCATATGTTGTGAAATATAATTCATATTTGATAAAAAATCACCTTGTTAAAAGCTCAACAAATTTTGACAAATGAATACAGTAATGAAACCATACTGTAGTCAAAATATATTTCATTTCAAAATTTCCTAGCTCTTTGTAATCAATCCCTTCCATCCATCCAGAGTCCCTGGAAATCACTGATCTAATTTCTGGTTCTACAGTTTTGTCTTTTCCGTAATGTCATATAAACACCATTATAAAATACATAACCTTATCAGTCTGGTTTCTTTCACCTAACATAATGCTTTAGTGATTCATTTATAATGTTGCACACAGCAGTAGCTCATTCCTCCTGATTACTGAGAAGTATTCCACTCTGTAGATACACCACATGTCTTCACCCATTCGCATGTTCATGGTCATTTGGATTCTTGCCACTTTGTGGGCAATTATGAATAAAACTACCATAGCTATTTATGTACACGTCTTTATGTAGACATATGTTTTCATTGTTCTTGGGGAAATACATAGAAGTGGAACTGGGGTCAGATATTCTGTGCATAGTTAACTTTATGAGATAACTGCCAGACTGTTTTCTAAAGTGTTGTACCGTACTGCCTTCCCACAACAGAGTAGGACAGTTCCATTGGCACTGCGTCCTCACCACGATTTGGAATTGCCAGTATTTATACATTTAAAGATTATAGCGGGTAAGTAGAAGTAGCTCGTGATGAGTGTAATTTGCATTTCCTTCATGACTAACGATACTGGGCACCTTTTCATGAATGTATTCGCTGTCTATATGTGTTTTTGTTCACATCTTTAGCCATATAATTCACTGTTTTTTATTTTTATTGTTGATTGGAGTAGCTTTCACATAGTTTAAATACAATTACTTTATCAGATATATGTTTTGTAAGTATTTTATGCCAATCCATGGCTTATATTTTTATTCTTTATATGGTGTCTTCTGAAGAGCAGGCATCTTTAATTTTGATGTTTAAATTATCATTTTTTTCTTTACGGTTCATGTTATTTTTGTTCTAAGAAATCTTTGCCTAACTCAAGGTACAACACTTTTTCTTATCTTTCAACTGAAATTGTTATAGTTTTATGTCTTACATTTATGTCTATTTCTTCAAGTTAATTTATAGTGTAAAATAAGGGTAAAGGTTAATTTCATTTTTCCATATGAAAGTCTAACTGAAATTGTTATAGTTTTATGTCTTACATTTACGTCTATTTCTTCAAGCTAATTTATAGTGTAAAATAAGGGTAAAGGTTAATTTCATTTTTCCATGTGAAAGTCTAATTATTATCGCACCCTTTATTCAAAGGGCTACTCTTTTTCCCTTTGAATTATTTTGGCCTTATTGTTAAAAATCAATAAATTTCTATATGTGAGCTTATTTCTGTACTCTGTATTTTGTTTCATTGATGCTTATCTCTTTGTTTTCCAAAATGACAGTCTTGAATTTTCTCAGCTATTGATTTTCTGAATATGTTCATTTATAATAAGTCTGAAAATCCAATAGTCTGTGCCTCCCAATTTATGCCTTCACTTGAAAAATTATTTTGGCTGCTCTGGTGCTTCTACATATAAATTTTATAATTGAGCAGCAATATAAAAAAATCAGAAATTTTTATTGAGATTGCATTGGTTTCATAAGTCATTTTTGAACTAATTTGATATTTGAACATATCTTTTCTTCCAATTCCCAAACTTCATACATGTTTCCTTTCACTTAGGTCTTCCTTATCTCCACAACATTTTACAGTTTTTAGTACAGAAATTCTTAAATATTTTATCTTTTTGACATTATTATAAAAGATATTGTTAAATTTCAATTCCCAATGTCTCAATGTAATTTTCAAACAAAAGTCGTCTTTCTGTCCAAGTATGATGTCTCTGAGTAGGTGGGGGATGGAGGTTAATGCACAATATGAGGCGTTTTAGTTAAGATCATAAAGAATTTATTTATTTATTTATTTATTTATTTAACATGTTTATTTTTAAGAGAGAGAGAGAGACAGACTGCGAGCAGAAGAAGGGGCAGAGAGAAAAGGAGACACAGAATCTGAAGCAGTTCCAAGCTGTCAGCACGGAGCCTGAAGTGGGGTTTAAACCCGTGAACTGCAAGATCATGACCCGAGCCAAAGTCAGATGCTCAACTGACTGAGCCACCCAGGCACCCCAAGAATTTATTTATTAAAGCTGAATAAAAGGCAAGCTTATAATAGCAGCTATAATCTTTCATAAATCCTATAATGAACTAAATATGGAAGATATTATGTATCTTCCAGGTTTACAGGCTGGTCTTAGTTATTCTGTAGAAAGAGGTAAAAAAAAAAAGGTCAGCAGTAGTAGGTTATTGAACAAACAAACAAAAAAGTCCTACTTTACCCCTCATTCAAATATTAGGTTACTGCCAAGTAATTCAAATAATTTTCCTGTATAAGTAATATCATATTTGTATTCTGGCCTTTTAATGGATAATATGTTTTTGAAGAAATAGCTTCCATATTAAGAAATTTATAAAGAAGCACCTGGAAAATAAAAATAGTGTATAATTTATGCAACAAAGTATCAGTACTTTGAAATAAAATTCTGATCAATTTAGGTGTGAAATAAAGTTAAATTGAACAAACCATCATTCAACAATGATAAAAACTATCATAAAAGAGGAGTTGAGTTATATAGAAATATCTTACCATATATTAGTAACAATAATTATAGATTTGGTCCTTCAACATGTAAATTTTTGGTCTATGTAAATGCAAACATTTAACTGTCTTAAATTTTCTAGGTCTGGGGGCTTTAAAATATTATTTTCTCCCCATATTACCCTCTGCCATTTTTATGATTTCAGATTATTTTAAAGTAAATGGGAAAATGATATACACTATTCTCAAAACTAAATATGATGATGTTTGCATTTATATTTTGTTTCAATTGAGGAAAGGAGAATCTAAATTGTAAATGTAACTGTCATAAAAGAAATAGAAGGATAAAATTATGAAGGGATATCTCACCAAAATTCTCCAAAAATTTAATCCATAAAAATTTTTAATTTGTCTTTCATTAACAATTCATGTCAATATTTGCTAAAAGCAATAAAAAATTTTTATTTTAAAAACATAGACCAATCCCATATAATGAACATCCCTAGAACCCAACTTACACCATATATATTTTTTTCTATTAAAATAAATCAAGATACCATGGAAAAATCAATGATTCTGTGCCTGGGGAAAGAAACAAAGAAAGTGACCCTGAAAGTTCTTAGTATAGTAGGAAGTAAGGATACCTTCAAAACTAGTGAAGATATATATGGTAACGTGCCTCCAAAAAGGCTGCCAGTGACCCGCATATCTTGTTAGTCATGTGCTTAAATAGCTCCCTCAATAGTGAGGAGAGCCGACCAATGTAATCAATAGGATATTGAGAAATAACCGTGTGTGTATCCTGAGGCTAAGTCAGAAAAGACACAGGTACTTGTATCTTGCTCTTTCTGACATGAATTGCTCTGGGGAAAGCCACCATACCATATCATAAAAGCACTACAATGGCCTGTGGAGAGATCCATGTGGCAAGGAATTGAGGCCTTCTGCCAACAAGCAACACAAACTTGCCAATTATGTGAGTGGGTCATCTCAAAAATGGATCCTCCATTATCATTCAAGTCTTCATATGATTGCATTTCAGACAAATATCTTGACTGAAATTTCATAGGAGATGTCAATCCAGAACTACCCAGGAGAGCTGTTCCTGAATTCGTGATTAAAGCACGTGATTAAAGCAGTTAGTAATATAGTAATAGGCAATATAATAGGTCAAAAGGAATAATGAATCAATTGAACTTGGCTTCCATTATCCACAGATAGGATAATTCGAACTGCAATAAGAAAAATATAACCGCATAGGTCAAATCACTGCAAATATATTTAAATCCATATAATAACAATACCAAAAAACAAAACAAAAACAAAAACACCCCTTAAACTCTTATTTTTTCTTCTGGAAGATACTAGATGACCAGTGCATCACATTGAAACTTTATAAATACGAGGAAGAATTCAAGTACTTATTCTAGCTTTCTTGTGTTAACTAAACATCATTGTAAACAAATACTTGGTGATGGGGAATGTTATAGATTTCCCTCTACTTCTGCAGATGTTGGAAAATCTCCATAATAAAAGCCAAAGAACAATACTTAATGATGAAAGGGGATGTTAATATTTTAACTCACTAATTCCATTTGGAACCTATAATAAAATACCTTCATAGGACTTCAGCCTCATAGAAGATGGGCTGAATTTTGCCTACTCCTCCCACTAAGTATAATTTAAAAATATGGATGTTATATGTGACGTAGACTTCAGGAGACTCTCAAAGGTATACAGAAAAAAGTGTATGGGAAAGGGACCTTGGGATCTAAAAAATGACACAATGTGGATTTACTTTTTTAGCTCATGTGTATCAGACATGGAAATGAAAAAGCTAGCAACAAGAAATGTCAAAAAGTAAGGAAAAAAAAATCAAAGACCGACAAATAGCCTGCTTCCTCTAGCCAAAGGACCAGAAAAAGAGTATCTTTGTAAACCAGTGTTAGATAATACTGAATAACCGCTCTACTTCAACCAAACAACAAAGAAAAAATGTGGCCCATCCCCATTCATGACTATAGAAGCTGAGTGGGGAACCTAGACTTCTGTCCTGAGAAGGCTGTTAGGAAGCAACACTATCCTCCAGCTGGTAGAAAGAGGGGATTGGGGGAGGATGATGTCAGAGGAGAATTGTACAGAGGTGGGACTCTCAACCATACTGGGTGGGAATGATGACCTTCAGCATCAGTGGAAACCACATGGGGAACCTGGGCTTCAAGCCCCAGCGGGCAGTAATGAGACACCACACTTCTGACAGTGGTGTTAGAGGAATCCTAGGGAAAGTCAGGACTTTCACCTCAACATAATGGTAATGAGGGCACCTCCCACTGTTTGGTAGGGAGGGCACATGAGGAGTAGTAATGAGCCATTTCTCTACTTCTTACTTAGCCAGAGATGGATCAGTGGAGACCTATTGGTGAGCCAGAACTATCACTTCTGCCTGGTATCAATTGAGATCAGCTTGGGATCTGGACTTCTATTCCTAGTAAGCAATCCCCATTTCCCTGCTAAAGCAATGTCTGAGAAATCCAGCTAGAATGCAAGTTTTAAACAAGATCCAGAGTCTCCTACTACAATACCCAAAGTGTCAAGTTTCAATCGAAAACCAATCAGGCTTCCAAGAAGCAAGAAGACCCCAAACTGAATGATAAAAGACATTCAATGCTGATACCCAAATGACAGAGATGTTTGAATTATCTGATAAAGATTTTAAGACAGCCATCATAAAAATGTTCAGTAACAAATTATGAACTTTTTTGAACAAAATAAAAAGTAGAATCTTAGCAAATAAATAAAAAGTCTCAACAAAGAAATAGAAGATGTCAGTAAAAGGACAACTGGGTATTTTAGAACTTAAAAATATGATAACTAAAGAAATAAAGCACAATAAAAATAGAAAAGTACTGAAAGAAATAATGGCTAAAAATATTCCAAAGTTGACAAAAGAGAGAATTCTCCAGATTCTGGAAGCTTGGTGAATTCCCAAAAAGTAAAACTTAGTCCACCTCATTTCAAGAAGTATATAGTTACAGTAAACAAAATTACAGCATTGTTAGTAAGTAAAGTTAGGGCAAGGAATATCCATATGCAAAAAAAAGAAAATCTCAACCTACATCTCATTTCTTGTACAAACCTATACCAAACTGACTCAAAATGGGTTATAAATAAATGTATAAAACTTCTAGATAAAAGCCTAACACAAAATCTTTAGGATCTTAATGCAAGGCAAAGTGCGGTTAGACCTGATACTGAAAATAGGAACCATAAAATAAATATCAATAAATTGGACATTATTGAAATTAAGATTTTTTTGTTCTGCCAAGGTCCATGTAAAGAGAATGAAAGGACAACATACAAACTGAGAGAAAATATTTGCAAAATTTATATTTTGACAAAGGATTACTATCTAGTACATATAAAGTAGTCTCAAAGTATTGTCAAAGAAACCATAACAGAGACTCTTAGCTATAGAGAACAACTGAGGGTTGGTGCAGGGCAGGTGGGGGGATGGGCTAAATGGGTGATGGCCATTATGGTGGGCATTTGTTTTTTTTTTTTTTTAATTTTTTTTTTCAACATTTTTTTATTTATTTGTGGGACAGAGAGAGACAGAGCATGAACGGGGGAGGGACAGAGAGAGAGGGAGACACAGAATCGGAAACAGGCTCCAGGCTCTGAGCCATCAGCCCAGAGCCTGACGCGGGGCTCGAACTCACAGACCGTGAGATCGTGAATGGTGGGCATTTGTGATGAGTACTGGGTACTATGTATAAGTGATAAATCACTAAAGGCTACTCCTGAAGTTAATATTATACTATATGTTAACTAACTAGAATTTAAATAAAAACTTGAAACATTAAAAAAAAACATTATTCAATATGAAAGTAGTAGACGGAGACTTGAACAGACATTTTACTGAGGAAGACAGAAGGCACATAAGTACATACAAAGACATTTGACATCATTAGCCTTTGGGAGAATGCAAGTTAAAACTTCAGTGAGATATGATACATATCAGGATCACACAAATAAAATATAGCAACCAAAAAATTTTTTTTGGCAAGGATAAATAGTGACAAAAACAAATTCTGGGAGGAAATCCTAGGTAACTTACACATTGCTGATGGGAATGTAAAATAATATGACTCTGGAACACAGTTTAACAGTTTCTTAAAAAAAAAATAAACATGAAACTACCATATGACCTGAAAAATGTACTCCTGGGGAACTACCCCAGAGATTAAAAAAAAAAAAAAAAAAAAAAAAAAAAAAGCTTATGTTCACACAGGGACAGGGGCACCCGAATGGCTTAGTCGGTTAAGCATCTAACTCTTGATTTCAGCTCAGGTCATGATCTCACTGTTCACGAGTTTGAGCCCCACATTGGGCTCTGTGCTGACAGCATGGAGGCTGCTTGGGATTCTCTCTCTCCCCCTCTTTCTCTGTGTCCATCCCCTCTCTCTCAAAATAAATACACTTAAAACAAAATCTTCACACAAATGTTCATAGCAAGTTGATCTACAATAGCTCAAAAGCAGAAATAATTCAGAAGTGTTTCAAGGAAAAAAACATTAAACTGTGTTACATCCATACATGGAATACCACTTAGCAATTAAAATGGACAAATTGCTGACAAACAGCAATTACATTTCCAGAAAAGCTGGGTGAAAATAGCTAATCCTCAAAGTTTACATTCTCTATATCTTCATTTATGTAACATTTTTGTGATGGCAAAATTATGGAAATGGAGAACAGATTAGTAATTACCAGGGATCAGGGACAGGGCAGGCAAAAAGGGCTGTGGACGTGGCTCTGAATGGACAACATGAGGGATCCCTAAGGTGACAGACACGCTCTGCATCTCAATAGAAATGTCTGAATGAAATCTAACTTATGCCCTTGGAAATGTACTGGTAACATTTGTTTATTGAAAAATACATGTATTTCAAGTATAAATTAAACAGCTATAACTTTTATTACACTGCAAAAATATTTGCCTCATGGATCCTTTATGATATCGTTGTAAGGCCTAGAAGATATATCATGTTTATACTGCTAGTTTCTATATGACGTCGTTAATATTATTAATAGTGTCATTTATATTAATGAAAACCATTCAATTTTTAGAAAACATTATTTTTCTCCAACTACTATTGCAAATATCAATATTTATTTGATGAATATCTCTCCATATTTATTCATGCTTTCTTCCAGAATTTTTGTTAGCTGTATTTCCACAAAGAAAATTTCTCAGGAGATAAATATGCTTTGATTTTTGAAGTATAATGCAAAACTACCCTCCAGAAAGGCTGTGCCATAAAACCTTTCCATCAAAGGTGTGTAAATGTTCCATTTATCCAATATTAGTTGACCTCAAGGAATGGATATTAGCCAGGAAACTCTCACTTTGACAATCCCAGAGCAAAATTACTAGCTATTATTATGATAGAGGCAAGGGGGTATTCAAGTAGTGAAATCTTCTGTCCAAGGTTGAATAATACAGAATGAGGCAAAAAGATGGAAAGAGAAGATTTACATTGTTCAAACACCTAAGAGAGAATTCAAGCCAAAATGAGGTAAAATCAATGTTTTTCATGATACAGTTGCTTTCTGATGACAACAAATGATCATTATAACAACAACAAAAAAAAAACAATCTGTGTATTACTGTTTCAAATTATGAATTGTGCATTTTCACCCTAGCATTTCAGGAACATATTCTGATGAATATAATTTTAGTGCCAAATGATTCAGATGCCCATTGACACTGGCCAGGGTCCCTCTCTATTCCTCCTAAAGCCGTCTACACACGGTTGTAGGGTTTATGTCTTGCTTTGCTCCAAATTGCAGAGATGGCATTTTCTTAAAGCCAAGATATTTTAAAAGGGACAGACTTAACTGTAGATCATCAACTCCCAGTGAAGGACAGAAAGACACCAAAATGAGCTCTCCAGCTTCAAAAAATGTCATAAAAGTGTCATCAAAACACAGCTTTTGATCCCTCAAATGTGGTAGACAATTTATGGATAAACTATCTAGAGTTGATTCTTTATTTTGTATGGATAGAACTATTTTAATGAAGTGATTATACAGAAAACATTTAGATAATCCTAAAAAATAAATTCAAAATTCATAAGTTGTCTTTACATCATTGTGCTTATAAAAATAGATGCATGAAATAGAGTTTCGTGTAGATTATGAAGTTGTAAACACAGTCAGCCAGCCCTGCGATGCAATCCTGACTCGACCCATCCTTTCCCAGCATATGACATTAATAAGCTATTACCTCTTTAATCTTCCTTTTTCTTTATCTGTAAAGGGCAAAAGAAAACCTGCCCGATAAGGTTTTTGTGATAACTAGAGGTAATGCCTCATACATATAGTGCCTGACACAGAAAAGCTAATCAATAACTATTATTTATGGTGACTATCATAAAGCTGGTGCCTCACAGGAGATTTCACCTAACACAGTGAATTATACTTATATACTGCATATCTATATTGGCCAACTAAACTGTGAGTTCTCTGAGCATAGGGATTATGTCTTATCTCTGTGCCCTATTACCCAACACATGGTTGTTGCAACATAAATGTTTGCTGGGATCAACTAAAAATGCCTCAAGTTCCTGAAACCATTTCATGCCAGATACAGGGATTACCATAATCAATTTTAAGGGTATGAATAGAATGTTTATGTGAATAATTAAAGTAACCCACATGGATTTTATGCAATTTAGACAACTACTGAGTATAATATTTTTAAAGCTAATCAGTGTATCTAAAAACTTATAGTTTATTCCTTATTAGGTAGTTATTAATATCCTGAAGCTTCACAAGCCAGGGTTGGTAAAACCTGAAATGTTTTCTATACATATAGCCAAATGTTTCTGAAATGAACTCTATAGGTACAGTCAAATTTATTCAAAACTTTCAGTAATTTTCTGAAGTAGTTTGTCATGTATCAGGAAAAAGACAAACTGCATATTAAAAATAAAAAGAGGGGCGCCTGGGTGGCTCAGTCGGTTAAGCGTCCGACTTCAGCTCAGGTCACGATCTCGCGGTCCATGAGTTCGAGCCACGCGGCGGGCTCTGTGCTAACAGCTCAGAGCCTGGAGCCTGCTTCCGATTCTGTGTCTCCCTCTCTCTCTGACCCACCCCCGTTCATGCTCTGTCTGTCTCTGTTTCAAAAATAAATAAAGTTAAAAAAATTTTTTTTAAATAAATAAAAATAAATAAAAGAGAATATTTAAAACTTCATATGCTCCAAGAGAATAGAGAAAAATAGGTAAATATGGAGACTCACCGGAGAGAAGTCAGCCTTGAACTCCTTGTGTTTCTCTTTGGTGATGAACTAGTACACATGCAAATACTATTGCTTAATGAACTTCTGATGCCAACTGTACCTACCTCTTATTAACATATCTACATTCTAGGAGTCTCATTGCCTACTATTATTTATAGTATATCACATTACATATAGTATATGTTATATCATAAACATATATTTTTGTATTCATATCAGGTAATATTAAAATGTCTTATATAATGTTTATCAAGTATATGTTATTTCTGATTACCATTATACATTGCCTATTATTCTCTTCCCTGAATACTGAGCATGGACCCACAAAGTAGGGATATTTTTAGATCTTTTTGACCTTAGTTTTCCTTCTTATGAGTTTTAATTTACTCATCACTTCTGCTATCATTTTATTCCTAACTTTTCACAGCGTGTGTGTCTCTTCCCGCAGTTACTTGTCTTATCTGTCCCCCTCCACTCCCGCCGGAACCTCCAGTAGAGCTGGCTGCTTTTCCTGAAGCAGGGTTCTCACACTCTGCTTTCCAAACCCAGATGTACCCGTATGATTTCCACTTGCAACATCCTGCTGTCACGGTACATTCCAGTGTGATGGTTAACGTGATAAGCCATAATAATGTGTTCCTATAGAGAAAGGGCAGGTAACGATCACCTCCGTATAGGTCATTTCTGTGCATTTTTGAAGTGACCTTTTAGAGGAAAGTCCATCCACTGTGCTGAATGATTCAGGCTAGAAGACAAGTGAAGTTACCTTTCTGTCAGTTCCACCATCGGGTCAACATCAGCTATCTAGAAGGAGAGAAGTGGTTCTTTCCTCATGTATCCGTGGGCACAGCGCCCAGGCAATCACGGGGTTGAGACAGTCTCCTTTTTACACATCCCCTCCCCACTTCCTCTACCCCACTAGCTTCCTTTTAGCTAAGGAACTCATCATCCCTTGCCTGCACACCCAATAGCTATCTTGCTGGATCCTAGTACCTGAGACCTTCTAGTCATCATTTCTGCCAAGGAGACTCATCATGCAAATCCCATCATGTCACAACCTTGTTCAAAACTCTTCAATGGTTCTCATCACCTGAAGGATAAATGTTCATGTTTATTACGCAACATGCAGGGTCTTTGTTGTTTGGTCCACCTTCCCACCTCTATCCCTAAAGTCTATGCTACAGAAATGTTGAATCGTTTGCAGTCTCCAGAGCACAATGCACAACCAGAGCACCAGCTCTGCATTTGCTGTTCTTCTCTCTGAAATACTCAATCTGACTTGGTACCAGAAAAATCCTACCCTTCTTTCAATTCTTAGATTAATGTTGCCTGTTTTGTGATACTCTACATGGTTTTACAAATCAGTCTAAAATCTTCAGCTATTTTTCCACTTCATCTTATAAATGATATTCATTATTAGTAGTGTTTTTATAATTTTTAATTTGCATGATCATCTTCCTACTAAACCACACACTTTTTGAGGATGGAGAACAATTATTGTCATCACTGTGTTCCTGAGCAGCAACATAGTCATGGCACATATTAGGAACTCAATAAATATTTGTTGAGTCTGAGTTCAAGAAGGCCCTGGGCTACCGCTCACATCCTAATTGAGTATATTAATGACTAGTTCATTGCTTGATCAACCCATGTGATTGTTTTCAACATTCATGGATCTGGGGGGAAAAGCTAAATACATATCACCTGGTTTTCCTGCAAGTAGATACCACCCAGTTCCTATTCTATTAGTATGAAGTACCCACAGAGAGTTAAAGTGGAAAGGGGAAACATGGTCACTGTTAGTGACTAAATCATATTCCTATGCTAGAGAAACATGAGTATTATCTAGTGTTTATCACTTAATATTCTCTAATACATAATATTCCTAATATTTAATATTATCTAATGCTCTGTATCCTTAGAAAGATCTAAGGATTGTACATGGGTTAACTCAATTAACATAAAGGTGCTATAATTATTTTGATTTTATAGATGAGAGAATTGAGAGAGACATGTTTTGTAGCTTACCCAAGATCTTACAAAAGGTAGGTGAAGGAGCAGCGATTTAAACACAGGCAGTGTAGCTTTAGTGGTCTGTGTTCCCAACCATTGCAGTATATAATAACCTTATAATTGACTATAGTGTCAAAAACTTTTGAGTCGGTCTATTTCTAGACTTGTCTGATGTATAGTTGGTAAGTACACCCTGAGTTATTTGCAAAAGGGGTTATTTTTAACCTGAGGGGAAAAAAAAGTTAGGGAAAAGATTTCTGTGCAGGTGCCAAGGGGAATTGGAAAAGACTATGGAAGATTGCATGGTACCTGTTTGGGAAATTGTTCCCCAGCAAGGGCAATGAATTTGTGCTTGAGGCTTAAGGAGAACTCTAAACCAGAAACAAGAAACTGTTTTCACAAGAGGCACAAGGCACAAACAGCTCTCAAAACTCCAGATGACAACTCTCTGGAGATTAACATTTATCTCACTTCAGCATAGTGCACAGCATGGATCTGCCCTCTCAGCACTTTAGGGCAGTGTTTCTAAAACTTTAATGTACATAGGAACCCCCTGTGGGATTGTTAACATGCATTCTGATTCGGTAGGTCTAGGGTGGGCCTGAGATTCTTTATTTCTAACAAGCTCCAGGCAATGTTAATGCAGCTGGGTGAGAGATTGCACTCAGAAGGGGAAGGCTCCAAGGAAGATTGAGGAACTTTCCTTTTAAGGTCTGTCCTTTGAAAACCCTGGTCAAGAAGCATGAAGATTGGACCTCCTAGCGGCAATAATGATGGAGTTCTCTTTGGCAGTTTTGTGGGCTGTGGCCCCCAACAAGGAAACTATACAAACAGCAACCACCACCACCACCACCACCACCACTACCACCAAACTGGGGGAAGACTATTTGCAAGAGAATAGGTGAGGCAACATGCAAACACAAAATTGTCTGATTGAAGCTTTGAGGTGATCAAGATGCCCTGTGTTATTTAGCAGCAGTGGGAAGTCCTTCTTAACACATAAGCAAACTCTCTTGAGCCCCTCCTTCTGTGGACATTCGTTTTCCACTTACAATCTGACCCAGATGGACACTTGAAGCACTTTTTCCAATTTTCCTTCCAAAACATTGCATTCAAAGTTTTTTAATGCACAGCAAATTTCAGTGATGCTTTTGGGCGGTGAAGGGTTTTCATATATCTGAAAAGCATCCATCTACCATTTTTTTGTGAAAGTTCTTTGGCCTCCTCTCCTCTGGGCATTTTTCTCTTGCCAACTTTCCCCACAAAACCCAGCATTATGCGTCCTATTACATGACGACTTACCTTCTCACACTCTGATTCTCCTGCTTGTAGCAAATTGCCAATTCCTTATTATTATTTTATGAATAACAGTATGGCTGGTACAGTTGACCCTTGAACAACTTTAGTTTGAACTGCATGGGTCCACTTACACGTGGATTTTTGTTGGTAAATACGGTACAGCACTGTAAATGTTGTAAATGATTCCTTAATAAACTTTTCTCTTCTCTGGCTTACTTTATTGTAAGAACAGCATAAAATACATATAACATACACAATATGTGCTAATAGACTATATTATTGGTAAGGCTTCTGGTCAACGCTAGGCTATTAGCAGTTAAGTTTTGGGAGAGTCAGAAGTTATATGTGGATATTGATTGCATAGGGGTCAGCACCTCTAACCCCCACATTGTTCAAAGGCCAGTTGTCCTTTGTTTTGCATAGAACAAGCCATCAAAGGCCCAGACCTCTTCTCCCAGGTCTTTCAAAGTAGCCTCCCTAAACTAGAAATAATAAGGTAATTTTTTAAAATCCCTTCTTTACAGAGTCCCTGGTGGTAGAAATTAAGACAACTTTTTCATCCTACCACCTACAAATGTGTATTCTTTATTGATTCTCAAAGAATGGGTAGTAAAATCCTATGTGTATCATTAAGGTTTGCAAAAAATTTCACAGGCTCTCACTAATTATTTACATACAAATTGTCTCACCAAGTTTTAAAATCACAGTTTAATTAATTTGTGTTTTCTTTAATTGATCTTAGCAATTTAAATAAAAAATACACTTATTTTATTTTCACATATATTCTCATGTATATTTAAATTTATGTGAATGAATAAATGTAAGCATATCTCAAAATATTTTCAGTTTAGAACAGTATTTTTTTCTTTTTTGTCTGGTTCCTCCCTATTCTTCTCCTTCTCCACTCTATATTTGAGCCCTTATTCCCATCATACTTGTTAAAAAAATAAGTAAATGTCTTCCCGTATTCATTGTACTAATAGAAACATAAATACAGCCATATGTCTATCATGCACATAGGCACACAGATGCATGTGCATGTGTACTTATGCAGAAGGGAGAATGTTCATTTTCTCACTCAAAAATGCATCCAGGGAGGGGCACCTGGGTGGCTCAGTCCCTTTAGCAAATGAGTCTAGATTTCGGCTCAGGTCATGATCTTGTGGTTTGTAAGCTCTAGCCCCGCGCTATTCTCTGTGCTCTGCGTGCTTGCCCTCTCTCAGCCCCTCGCTTGCTCACTATCTCTCTCTCTCAAAATAAATAAACAAACAAAAACATACAGCCAGGGAGTGCCTCTATGTAAACTCATGTAGCTATAATTAAATCTTCTAATGACTCTGTTTGACTTATTAAAATTTACAGATGAGTAGAAAAGTATGTCTGTCAATAACTTTTCTTCTAAAGCAACAAGTTTATCCCCAAGTAATCAGCAAGAGCAATCAATAAAACCATACCTTTAATAAACTTTAAGTTATTTTATAAAAGCAAATATCCAAATCACCTAGACAACTACAAAATTGTGCCCTGAGGGATCTCACCATACTTTGCATTGTAACAACCAAAAATAAAAGTTTTGTTGGTTATTGTTAAATTTACTAGTAGAAGGCAATTATGTTTACTCTTGGACAGAGTCATTGATTTAAAGACACAATTGTTTCTGGTATATTGTGAAGCCTGCATTTGGAAGACTCATTATGCTTTTTTATTGACATAAGGACATTAGGCAGTATTTTTTTTTTTTAAATTTTGCCAAACAAAGATCTTAAGTACTTTTTCCTACATTGATAACTTCATTACAAACTACTAATGAACCTCATAAGTGGTTTCATACAAAGAATCTTCTGCATGCTAGCTAGCATTCATAGCTCAGTAGGGAAAATACCAATTAACCTGCATGACCTAAATGAAAAAGGAACATAGGTAACATTTAAATGTTAGAACAAAGCAGAAGACCACGCTAAAACGTCAGGCCATAGGGTAATTACAAGAGGGAAAAAAAAAATGGATAACACATCATAATCTCCAGAATCAAACAACAATTAGCACACCTATTTGTGTAAGACTGTTTAAATAATGGCCATCTTGTGAGCAGTAAATAAATGTTTCCGCTTGCTCTTTGCAGCAGTAGTTCATTATTAAGAGAGCAACACAGATATTCACCCTGGTCAGTAAAAGACTATCTGTTTTCATATCTTACCGCCTATTTCTGGAAACTCTTTATATCAGATTGCTGGATTTTCACACAGGGCATGTCAGAACGTGCTGTGTGTTGGCATGCTGGAGAGTAAACTGCTTTGCTACAGAGGTCTTTTTATCTAGAATCTCTTGTTCTGGGTCCCAGCCTGGCCCTTAGTCTTTCTTTTCACCGTAGGAAAAAATGCTAACAATGCTATCTTTGCTTCACAGAACAGATAGAACACACCCTTTATTTGTTATTTATTTCTTGTGTCTCTTACCAATAGATGCTCTGTGGTGCTGAGACTCTGATCTATGATAACATCTTTTACTTCAAAAACAACCAGACTCGAACAATAATATTCTGGAGACTACCAGAAAGATGAGGGAAGGAGAAATGTAGGAGAATAGGTATGGTGGAAATGAGGTATAAGTGAGAGTAAATTGAGAGGTAAGAAATGGAGTCACACAAAGTGCAGGAAATGGAAGATTAACAAGTAATGAAACAGTTAAAAATGTAAGGGCTGGTGCTAAGGAAATGTTCTTCAGGATCTTGAGACTGTTGGTTTGTTTTCTTGACTCAATAAATCTGAGCGATCACTGGAAATCTGTAGTCCTGTCCCCAGAAATCCTGAGGTCTGTAAGTCAATTACCCAATAAGATTACCAAGTATTCTCTTTGTAGTTTCCATCACGCATATATTGTTGGTCCCCCTACCCCGCAAAACACACACATGAGGAGAATTTTTCAAAAAGTTATATTCCTATTTTATTTTGATTTTTAATAATATATTTATTATTTCTTTATTTTTCAAAAGTTTATTTATTTATTTTGAGAGAGAGAGAGACAGAGAGAGAATCTCACGTAGGCTCTGTGCTGTCAGCCCAGAGCCCAACGCCAGTTTAAACGTACAAATCGTGAAATTGTGACCTGCACTGAAATCAAGAGTTGGACACTTAACCAACTGAGCCACCCATGTGCCCCTATATTACTATTTTAAAATATTTATGCTGTGTGATGATTACGACCTTAGATACTTTTGCAGAGCAAATAGATCCATAAAAATTGCACAAATTTATAAAGATATACATGAGGTTAATAAAGCTATTACATCATACCGAATTCATATCTGATCTTTGTTATCTATCCAAAGTAATATGGTAAAAAGCTCTAATCACTATTGCTGTTTTTTCACTTCTGTTTACACAATTTAATACAGTTCTAATACTGTATTTCCATTTAGAACAGAGTACACATTGTATTAACATTGTGATATTCATTAAAATTTATCCTCTCCTTTGGGAGAGTATTTCTTTTTAACTCTTGTGCAGTATACTATATTGTGCTCCTTGCTAAAAAAAATACTTTTTTTCTTCAAATATATTCCCAGAGTGTAGACTCAAACACGAAATTACAAAGCCTAAGTTTATGTTTGAGTCTCAAACTCAAATTCCTTTTAATGGTAAAAAGATTATCTGTGTTCTTGTGATGACTTATGATCTGTTTGCCTTGTGTTAAATTATTTATCCACTTTGAGGACTTGCTAACTTTAAATCAACAATAATCTAGACAGTCTGGTCATATAAGGATAGACAAGTCGATCGATAGAACAGACTTGACAATCCAAAAATAAACCCTTACATTTGTGGTACATTGATTTTTCACAAAGGCATCAAAGCAGTTTGATAGGGAAAAGATGGACTTTTCAACAGAGAGTCCGGAGACAATCAGATATGTATGGAGATCTTTATCCTTATCTCACACCAAACACAAAAATTAGCTTAAAATAAATGACAGACTTAAATGCAAGAGCTAAAACTATAAAAATGATAGAAAAAAATATGAGAACATTTTCATGACTTTGAATTAGTCAAAGATTTCAAAGACATGACACTAAAGGCATGATCCATAAAAAACACAAATGGTAAGTTAAATTTCATAAGATTTTAAAACATTTGTTTTTAAGGAGATCATTAAGAAAATGAAAAACAAGTCATATACTGAGGGACATGAAGAAGATGAAAAGCAAGCCATATACAGTTCAGATATGATAAAAATATTTATATTTTAAATATATAAAAATAATCTCAGCCCAGTAAAATGATAAAAAAATCCTAGAATTGATAACTCATCAATGAAAATATACACTTGGACACTAAATACATAGAAAGATACTCATTGTCATCAGTTATTAGGGAAATGTACATTAAACCACAATAAGAGGGGCGCCTGGGTGGCGCAGTCGTTAAGCGTCCGACTTCAGCCAGGTCACAATCTCGCGGTCTGTGAGTTCGAGCCCCGCGTCGGGCTCTGGGCTGATGGCTCGGAGCCTGGAGCCTGTTTCTGATTCTGTGTCTCCCTCTCTCTCTGCCCCTCCCCCGTTCATGCTCTGTCTCTCTCTGTCCCAAAAATAAATAAAAAACGTTGAAAAAAAAATTTAAAAAAAAAAAAACACAGTAAGATATCACTTCAAAATGAAACAGACAGTAGTAACTGTGGTAAGAATAAGGAGAAATGGGAACCCTCCCACCATGCTGGTGGGAAATGGTGAAACCAGTTTGAAAAATTGGTAATTCTCAAGATGTTAACCATAAATTTACACACAGTTTGCATACAGAATTCACTTTTGGGATTCTGCCCAAAAGAAATAAAAACACAGGACCACAAAAAGATTTGTGTGATAATGTTTATAACAGCATTATTCATAATAGACAAAAACTGAAAACACCCCAAAACAATGTGATATATCCATATAATGGAATATAAATCAGCAATAGAAAAGAAAAAAATAATAATGCATCATGTTGCAACATGGATGACCCACAAAATTATTTTGGTAAGTGAATTAATTCAGACAAAAAAGATCACATATTTTATGATTCTATACATATGAAATGTTCAGAAAAATGGCAAATGTAGACACACAAAGGAGACTAGTGATTGCCTACAGGTAGGGGTAGGAAAAAGTAGTGATTGATTGCAAAGTAGGAAAATTTGGGGGTTAATGGAAATGTTCTAAAATTGGATTAAGTGACTGTTGCAGAACTTTGTGTATTTACTAAACCTCATTGAGTTTAATGTTTAAAATGAATAAATTTTATGTGTGTAAGTTTTACTTCAGCAAATGGTTAAAAACCAAATTCCTTGTGCAACTGAAAGCATTATCATTGAATTCAGCATGGAAACACAAAGTGTTTGTGTGGGGTCATGAGTTTGTGACTGATGCATAATCAAGATCGGGCACGATTTAAATAAATGAATTATGCACGATAGCTTTGTACTTTTTAGAGTTTCGTACTTAAACTCTTTGAAAATCCATATCGATTAAACCTATGTTTACTGATACTATCTTGAGACTTTTCTTTTTCCTTTCAAGAAATATATTTTGCCTGCTACATGGGATGAAAAAATAGGAGAAGTTGAAAATGGTGAGATAGGGCAGAGTCGATTCACTGAGGACAGTGTTAGCACAGGAAGGAATTTAAATGAATCTATTAATTTGTCTATCAAGAATTTTAATTCCCAGAACTACCTTTTCATTGGATACCAGTTTTATGTATCTTTTTCCCTAAATCTATCTCTAAAGTAATACTCTAAAAGGATGTAGAAAGGAAATTATAATTCCTGGAAGTTGCCAAGAAAGATCTGCTTGTATATTTGGAAATACCACAAAAAATCTATTTGTATTTCTGGAACAAATTGGATAGCGCTTATCCTAGCGCCCTTTAGTACATTTATTTATTTATTTATTTATTTATGAAGTTTATTTATTTTGAGAGAAAGAGTGAGTGTGCTCACATGTGTGTGGGAGAGGGGCAGAGAAAGGGAGAGAGAATCCCAAGCAGGCTCTGCACGGTCGGTGCAGAGCCGGTTACGGGGCTCGAACTTGTGAACTGTGAGATCAGGACCTGAGCCAAAACTGAGAGTCAGACAATTAACCAACTGAGCCACCTAGCTGCCCCTCACCCTTTAGTACATTTAGAGTAATGCACTTTCTCAATAAATTTATTGCTACCTATGGTGATTTAGACTTTGGCGTCAAATAATCAGATAAAGATCTAATGAAATACACTGGAAATAAATAAAGAGTTATCAAAAAATACAGAGAATGGCCCATTATGGTAGCATTTTTTTAAATTTTCTGGGGGTTTTGGGGGGCGGGGAGGAGAGGGGTCTTGGATGTCTATTCTTCCAGGTAATAGCTTTCCAATTTAGTCTATTACATATACATGGTAGTTAGCTTTTATACCCCTCAGAGACAGGAATCATATTTTATTCATTTTTGAATTACCAAAGTCCTAAAATATTTGAGCCCTGGTGAAGTTGCTTGTTGAAATGGAAGGTTTTAGCTACCAATGCATTTTCTGGCAGTGGTATAAATCCACTCCTTAGCTCATTTGGCCACTAGGAAAGACTACCTTTTGTTTAAGGGGTTTTAAAAAAGAAATGAATCTCTTATACATGGTAATCTTGTGCCTGGATATTTTGTACATTCTCTGAGAACTTAAAAGGAATTCTTTTAAGTTTGTCTCACTGCCATATATGTCATAACTCTAGATGTATACATATATGCATATATATTTGTATGTGTATGTATACGTGTGTGTGTGTGTGTGTGTGTGTGTGTGTGTGTGTACTGTGCTTTTTGGAGTACCACCAAGTGGTCTACCCACGTATACTTGTGTTTACTTTATTATTGTCATTGCTTTGGATTAAGAGCTTGGTGTTGACAAAAATATTCGGCAAAAAGTGAAATATGTTAAATAAAGCATTTGGTCTTAGGCGACTAACCACTGTTTACCACTAGGTAATATATTTATTTATCAGGGGTCCTCATAGTCAAAGATACAGAGAGGCAGTAAACTTAAAGAATAACACCAGCTCAGATTGACCATGGTTTGGTAGACCCCTCCCCCCAATTCTTTATGAGGTGTCTGGAATTGAGATACATTTATGAGTGTAATGTAAGTTACAACAAAGATTGTAAAGGTTGTAGTTTGGGTCAATGGAAAGAAGGTCAATTAAAAAACAAACATAAGATTTTTGTCTTCATTTCTAAGGGAAGAGGGAAATTTTCTTTTGTTAAAATAGTGGCAAAGTTGAAAATATTCTTTTAATTTTTTAAATGTTTATTCTTATTTTTGAGAGAGACGGAGACAGAGTGTGAGTGGGGGAGGGGTAGAGAGAGACGGAGACACAGAATCAGAAGCAGGCTCAAGGCTCTGAGCTGTCAACACAGAGCCCAAGGTGGGGCTCAAGCTCAGGAACCCCGAGATCAGGAGCTGGACTGAAGTCCGAAACTTAACCGACTGAGCCACACAGGTGCTCCCAAAATGTTCTTTTAAATATCATACTAGGATTATGTTAGTCTCACAAAACAGTTTGGGGAGTGCACTCATTCTCAATTCTCTGAAATTGCTTAATATTTAAATAATTTACTTTATGACCGATTATAGAATTTAGTAGAAAAACCATTTCCATAGAGTTTTCTGTCATGAGATATTTATTTGCTGATTCATTTTCTATAAAGATTATAGAACTATTACAATTTCTATGCATTCCTTTGCCTGTTTGATAACTGAAATATTTTCTAGGAAAAAATTCCATTTTCAAACGCATCAACACAGAATGGTTCATAATATCTTTTTTAAAAATCATTGTATTAACCACAGCATATTAGTGATACTCACTTTTTTATTCCTGATGTTTTGGTAACTTCTTTTTCTTCATGATCAATCTAGTCAGAGGATTGTCAAATCTTCACATCTGTTAATCATTGCTCTTTTTAATTTCCTTTATGATTCATTATTCTTGCTATCATCTCTATTATTTCATTCATCTTCTTTTTTTAAATTTATTTTGCTCTTTAACTTCTTGAGAAATATTCTTTACTGATTAATTTTAATTATTTTTCTTTTCTAATATTTGCATGAATTTAAGGTATAAAATTCTCTTTGCTTAACTGCATCTACGAATTTTTATAAGTAGTATTTCTGTTACCATGTCATTCATATATTATCCTCATTATAATTTCTTTGAGCCATGGAAAATGTAAAATGTTTTCTTTTTAAATATATGGATTTTTCTAGTGATCTTTGTAGTATTGATTAATAGTCAAACTGTGCTATCATCAGATAGCAATTTTTAAATTTTAGTAATTTGAAATTTTTTAAGTGTATTTATTTATTTTGACAGAGAGAAAGCACGAGTGGGGAAGAAACAGAGAGATGGAGAGGGAGAGACAGAATCCCAAGCAGGCTTTCCACCACCAGTGTAGAGACCCATGCGGAGCTTGAACTCACAAACCACCAGATCATGAACTGAGCTGGAGTCAGATGCTTAACTGACTGAGCTACTCAGGTACCCCAGTAATTTGAAATTTGTTGACACTTGCTTCATGACTCACTATGATCTGTTTTTGTGAATGGTCCAGGTGTGCTTAGCAGCATGAATATTATGCTTTATTTTTTCAGTGTAATGTTATGAAGTTATTAAATTTTTATGATTTTTTATTTTTTCCCATATCCTTAATAATTTTTGTCTGATTTTTTAATCCATTACTGAAAGAAGTGTGTGAAAATATCCCATTGTGAATTTGTTGATATTTTCTTTTAGTTTACTAATTTTTCTTTATATATCTTGTGTTTATGTTTTTAGATTGTTTTGACTGTAATGTGTTATATTTTCTTGTGATTTATGCCTTTCATCATCTTTGGTGAAGTGTTTTGACTATTATTAATATACCTACCCCAGGTTTATTTTGGACAGCATTTTCTCATTCTATGTCTATTTGCATTCTTGACTTAAGGCTCAGAAAAAATTCAGAGTTTAATTTTGTTTACTACTCAGTCATAAAATAGAATTGGTTGATGAGTTCCATTTCTATTAGAGTTTTCAGTTTTAATCACAGTGGAATTAGGATACCTGCCAAGAAATTTCTGAGCTACGGAAGTATTAATTATGCCAAAATGTTCTTAAATTGCCCTTAGTAACAAAATGTAATACAGTGTAATTACAAATGCAACACATTTTTAAGGCCTATTTTCAGAATTTCACTGATCAATTTTACAACCTTATTTCCCTTTAGGTGTGATAGTCCCTTGCATTTTTATTTGCACTCTGTGAAATATTGATGGGCAAGGAAAATAGATTTTTATTTAATCAACTAAGGGGGAAAAAGAAGAATGTGTAGAAAGACTTGAAATTGTTTCATTTTTTTCCATTTTCTAACAAATCATGTATCTTTTTCTGTACTACTCTTGTTCTAGTTCTGTATCCTAATCACATTTTTGGAAATTGCTAGTCTTTCCTTCCATTTAGTTAGTTTATGCTCATCCAATTTACAGACAATTTTTTGCTAAGTTCCATTCCAATATACCGTATTGCAACATATACACAAATAAATTCTTTAAAATATAGTCAGATATCGGGGCGCCTGGGTGGCTCAGTCGGTTAAGCCTCCGACTTCAGCTCAGGTCACGATCTCGTGGCCCGTGAGTTCGAGCCCCGCGTCGGGCTCTGGGCTGATGGCTCAGAGCCTGGAGCCTGCTTCTGATTCTGTGTCTCCCTCTCTCTCTGACCCTCCCCCATTCATGCTCTGTCTCTCTCTGTCTCAAAAATAAATAAACGTTAAAAAAATTAAAAAAAAAATATAGTCAGATATCTAATCATTTTGTGCAAAAGTGGATTGTCTAGTTTTTTTTTTCCTGAATATATTCACAATATTGTTAACAAACTGAAAGCCTGAATAGCCCTCACAAGATTAGGAAGTTCTTACCTTTAGCTGGGATATGACACAGGTTCAAGTGGCATCTGAATTCAGATTCTTGTAGACACTAACGTTATTAACCAGTCTTGGACTTTTTACTAGTAAAGGTCATCATTGAAATCATTAAAATTACATCATTTAAAAATGTTCATATAGTAGACACTAAATAGGATATATTATTTTGGCAAACTTAAGAAAATGGTAAACTACTGAAAAATAAAATACAAAATTATACATTCCCATATATATAAAGCAAAAAAAACCCAGATGTCTTTATTTTGATTAGTTCATAATTCTAAAATATTATAAGCAGATTCATAATTTTGGGTATATAATCACATATTTTAATCTGATTCTCGTTCATATCTGTCTCTAATATTGTGTCATTGGTTTCCCTCTCAAATGTTTCTAATATGGCTTTATATTTTTAATTTGTTTTAAATTTTACACATTATTATTCAAAGTAGTGAAATAATTTTAATATTTTGGCACACTCAAATATTTTTAGGTGAAAACAAAACAAAAAACACCTCTCTATAGGTGTGAGATAACTGCTGATCAAAATCTTCTGAATGAAGCCTGTCCTCAAGGTAGTTTATATCTGCAGTATGTACAAAGAAATGGAGCAACTTAATCTCATAAAAACTATGAAGATTTCCACCTTCTTAACAATATTGCTAATATATTTAGAAAAAAGAAGAAGTAAGCCCATGAAATGCCTAAAAACAATGTGTGCATGTGATTCAAATGTCATTCGGTGCCAAGAACCAAGTATACGCACCTCAAGAGAATTAGTGACAGAGACAATCTGTATTAAGGTATCGTCAGGTCTCTGTCCTCATCGGTTGTGGATGCTATGATGTGCACTCATCCAATGCCCCTTTAGTGAAGGACTAGTTAACCCTTGCTTTGGGGACTTTGTGGGCACATGCCTTCAGTCATCAGCCTAATCAAAGGTCGCCTCTGTTCCAAAGTATCAAGGACATTTTCTTTGGAAGGCGACTAACATCCAGTGTTTGATCAGTGAAGATACCTCCGGGCCTGGCATCACAGGGGAATTGTATTCCCCGAGCTCTCTGTGAGTCAGCAGAACTGTCATGGGACCTGCATCACAGCTGAACTTTTCCTTCTGCTGCTTCCACAGATTTTGGTAATCAAGGCTCTCCTTAATCGGCATCTCACACTAAACGATCTCCAAAGAATCTAATCTGTGACACCGGAGAATAAATGTAAGTGTGTTTGTGCAAAATAGAAAAAAGCTCAAATCAAAGCTCTACAGAAGAACCCTGGGAAAAGTAGAGGAATTTACCACCCACACAATCAGACTTGTTGCCACACAAGGATGTAGAAGTTGAGACATAAGAAAAAGCCAACTCACCAAGAGAATGGGCAAAGGTTATAAACGGGACATGTGCAGGACTTTAGAATGTGAACACATGCCTAATCCCTCTCAGAATGAAAGAAATTCAACCTACAACCACACAGCACTTAGGTTTCATCTACCGGTTTGAAAAATGTAAAGTTGATAACAAACGGTACAAGTGAGGATGGATGGGCAATGGGCCACTTGATCACATAGAAGGTGAGAATAAAGTGGGTGCCAACTGTACACAGCTCAAAAGGGCGACATTTATCAAAATATAATATTTACATGCTACGCTTGACCCAGCAAACTCACTGTCAACCTTTATTTCACAGGTGTATTCCAAGACATGTTACATGTAAAGAAGAAAGGTTTGGGTGACTGAATGTATGTTTGTAGTATGCTACCATGTGTGGGAGGAAATGAACTTTAAAAATACAACAAAAAAAAATACAACTATATACTATATAGTCATAAATAATCATGGAAACACAAATATGTGTGAAAGTATATATGCATATAATTTTCTACAAACTCTAGGTTTAGAAGTGTATAAAATGTCTCCAGAATATTCAATGATTAATATGTGTATACATATACAGAATATTTCTGGGTACATAAAAAGTGAACTGGCCATAGTCTTTGTCTCTGGGAATGGGAACAAAAACAGTTCAGGGAGAAAAGTATAGAAGACCCACTATTCACTGTATAGCTGATTGTGAATTCTGAATTTTATACTGTGAAATTGCATTTACTACTTGGAAAATTATATTAGCCAAAAATATTGAGACTCAAAGTTGTATCCAGTGTGCCATCATAATTACCTTCAGGTCATCAGCTGGAGAGAACAATTAGTTTTCCTTCAAATCAAATATGAAATGTTTGAGTGCTCAGATTTCTGGAATTTCTTTGAACCATTCTAGAGTTCCTTGTAATAATTATAAATTAAAAATAATGGTCTCTGCTAACAACCATGACATCCTTTACCATTTTTTAAAAATTCTGTCCATAAGTTTTTCTCTTCTAAACAGAAATTGAGTAATAAAGATGGTCATTACTTTATTAAAAAATCCAATTTGTGTCAGGGCACCTGGGTGGCTCAGTAGGTTGAGCCTCCGACTTCAGCTCATGTCATGATCTCCCAGCTCGTGGGTTGGAGCCCGGCGTCAGGCTCTGTGCTGACAGCTCGGAGCCTGCAGCCTGCTTCAGATTCTGGGCCTCCCTCTCTCTCTGCCCCAACCCACTCGCATTCTGTTTCTGTCTCTCTCAAAAATAAGTAAACACTGAAAAACAATTTTTTTAAAAATCCGATTTGTGTCTACTTCATAAGAAAACTGTAGCCTCCATTAACTGAAAATTTTCTCCAGTCTTATGTCTTTTAGTTATCTGAGTTTGCCCTTCAGGAGTCCTCCGAACATTCACTCGTTACATAACTGTCTTGGGTTAAATTCATTAACTACATATAACTCTGAAACACGAAATATGTATTAGGAAAGCTAGTATTTCTGTTTCTCTTAATTATTTTATAGAGTATCACAGGTAAAATCTTTTTTTCTTTCATCAAATGTTGGCACGTACTTGAAGACAAGAATACTTTTACCTAGATCAGTCACACTGCAGTATATGACACTGCTTTCAAAATCTCAGTATTACAGCACTTTTATGAAAATTAGGTAAAGGAGCTCTTTCTGTAAAGACGCATTAGAGAAAAATTTCCCCTCCAGACTGAGCAATTAGACAAAAAGGATGCCCATCTGGTAAAAAAAAAAAAAAAAAGCACAGTGTGCAGCTTAGTTGACCATGCAGAGGCTGGATGATAACCCCCAGCCAAAGCACAAACTACCCAACACCATGGGCAGAGCTGTCTTGCCAAGCCTGAGGATGGAGACAAATGCTAGGTGCAGTTCGGAACTATTTGTCTACTTAATACAACTCATAAGTTATGACAAAGAAAACTGATATCCTTCCCTGCCTCCACTTAGAGAGAGCTGTGCACTAGGATTCAAGGCAGAGAAAAAAAAGAACATTGTTCTCTCAGATAAAGCAAAATAACAGACAAACCCACTTCTCCAAACAGAGCCACCCCATCTCCACTTAGTTCCAGTTTTCTAAATAAATGATCCCTTGAACTTTTCCTGAACCTTCCCCCAGGAGACACCAATTTTCCTGATTTTAGAGGAGTAATGTCTGAAATTCTATGACAAGCCTTGCAAATATGTTAATCACATGGAAAAATAGCTTTTCATCAACAAGTGGTTTCTGTCAATAATCTTGCTATATTTGTGGATTTCTTTTTTAATTTTAAAGAGAGAGAGAGTGAGTTGCGGGGGGGGGGGGGCAGAGGGAGAGAGAAAATCCTAAGCAGGCTCCCATGTTCAATGCAGATCCCTATGGGGGATAGATTCTGCAACCCTGGAATCATGACCTGAGCTGAAATTGAGTCGGATGCTCAACCAACTGAGCCACCTAGGCACCTGGATTTTTTTTCCTTTAAATACATGAGATATTTTAATTTGATGAGCCAACACCTCTTTTACACACTTCTTTGCAAGAAACTTTTTTTCTTTTCTCTTTTTTTTCTATCTGTGTCTTATTTGACCGTTATCATTTAGATGGTGCTTTGTTGGGAGAGACAGGGTTACAAAGTATGTATGGACAGTTTGATTTGTCATGTTGTGCTAAAATTATAAAGGCCATTGTATTCTACCATGCCAGCAGATCCTGTCAGCTATCTTCAAAAATATTCAGACTGCAACCACTTTCTCACTACATCCACAGCTGTCTCCCTGGTTCTTTTGTTAGCATCTCCCATGTGGATTATTGCAGAACCTCCTAAATTATCTCACTGGGTTGCTCGTGCCCTTTATCAATCTCTTTTCAAGATAGCAAGCTGGTGTGACTGTGGTAAAACATAAATGAGATCAATGTCAGTCTTTTGCTCAAAATCCTCCCAACAACTTCTCCTTCCATGTGAGTAAAAAACATTAACATCTTCTACACATCTTTACACATTTCCACTCACCACCGCCTCCCATTACATCACTTACTTCATCTCACCCTTCTCTGTTCTCCCTAAATTATCCTTGCTGTTTCTTGAAATCAAATCACTACACATGTTCATCCTTGAAAACAGACCCACCAAGAGAGTGCCTGGAACCTCCTTCGGATCTTTATTCAAATCCCACTACTTCAGGCCTCCCTGTATCCCCACTCTGGCACTTCTAACCCTTCTGAACATTTTTCTGGATAGTATATATCACTCTCTGCATAACACATATTTTACCTATTTGTTTTCTTTATTGTTTATATTTGCAACCCTACAACATAGGATCCATGAGAAAATGTTTTTTTGTTTTGAGTGTTTTGTCTTCTGTGACATATGTTTGTTTAGAAAACACATTCATTTCATTCCCTGAGCATGTACTTGCCTCTGTGTGTCAATATCTTCATTTTATACATTTTTTTTTTTTTAAAGTAAGCTCTACACCCAATGTGGAACTTGAACTCAGGACATCAAGAGTCACACGCTCTACCAACTGAGCCAGACAGGGGCCCCAACATCTTCATTGTCAATATAAGAGTAATAATTACATTTATCCCATTGGATTTGTGTGAAGGTTAAAAAGAAGAAAATGTATGTAAAAGAGTTATTATTATGCCACATAGTAAGGCTCCATTAATACTAACTGTTAATAATTATGGTGAATGATAATAATTTGCTAATATTCAGGGAACACTTGGTTGGGTTTGGTTTCTTAAGACATAAAAAAAAACAAAACAAAAACTCTACTGCCTATTCCTTAAAGAACTTGGCCAACCAAAGGCTGGTTGGCCAGAGAAGACTCATGTTCTCAGAAGTTTATTAGTATTATTATTAGTATTATTAGTATTAGTAGTATTATTATTAGTATTATTCTACCTTCGCCAGGACACTACACATCAAATCTATAATTTCATTTCCTTTTCTTTCTTGCCTATTCACTTTATTACAATTTTTCTCCCTATATAGACGGTCCAACCAAAAGTCATCTTTTGAAACAAAGAATTCTCTTTTCACTGGTTTTGTCATTCCAGCTGTGCAGTCCAAAACATACGGGAAAACATTTCATCTCCCCAGGGCTTTAATTCTGAGGGAATTACAGCCTCCAATTCATTCATCCCAAATCATTTCACTTTTTAATGTAACTACTATATCAATGTTTTCCATTTCTCCTAAATAACCCCTCTTCCTTCCACATTATTAGAATGTTACTTATATGTACCTCTTTTTCCTGTTATCTTTAACTGTGTGCTTTTACTGTTTTGCCACACTGACTATAGTGCCATTCTCTAGAGAACTAGATACTATTTTACCAGCAATTTAGTGATACTAAATTCATCAAAACATTTAAGAACCCAAATTTCAAGATTATTATGCATTATGATTCTGCAACCAGCTTTTATCTAAACATCACACTGACTTTGAAATATACTCTAAAAGATATTGTCTTAAGTACGTTCTACACAAATTTTTGATTGAATTTTACAAATTAAATTTTCCACATAGATTCGAAAACTGATCTCAGCTGAAATATGTATATGGCTTATTTTTTCAACAGTTTTATGCAACACACTTTGAATATAAACACCAAAAAAAAGTTACCTTGTTTTTACCCAGAAAAATGAGGACTTTTAAGGCCACAATCATAGATTGTTTTGCTTAAAAAAAAAAAAAACTCAAAGAAAAGAACAAAAACAGAAATAGATTCATAAATATACATAATAAACTAATGGTTGCCAGAGGAGGATGGGGCTTGGGGGATGGGTCAAATAGGTGAAGGGGATTAAGAGGCACCTGGGTGGCTCAATTGGCTAAGTGTCGGACTCCTTGATTCCACTCAGGTCATGATCTCACCGTTTTGTGAGACTGAGCCTTGTGTCTGGCTCTGAGCTCAGTGTGAAGCTTGCTCAGGATTCTCTTTCCCTATCTCTGCCCCTCCCCCACTCACGTTCTCATTCTCTCTCTCTCTCTCTCTCTCAAAATAAATTTAAAAAAACATTAAAAATAATCTTTAAAAAAAAAAAAAAGGCACAGGGGCACCTGGGTGGCTCAGTCATTTAAGCGCCGGACTTCAGCTCAGGTCATGATCTCACGCGAGTTTGAGCCCCACGTCAGGCTCTGTGTTATCAGAGCCTACTTCAGACCCTTTGTCTCCTTCTCTCTGCCCCTTCCCCACTTGTGTTCTCTCTCTCTCCTCAAAAGAAATATTTTAAGAACCAATTTTTAAGAAGATACAAACTTCTGGTTATAAAGTAAGTCCCACGGATAAAAAGCACGTATAGGAAACATAGTCAATAATGTTACAATAACTTTATAGGATGATAGACGGTAACTACACTTTTCATGGTAAGCATTTTGTAATGTATGTAATTGTCAAGTCACTATCCAGTAACCTGAAACTAATATAATATTGCGTATCAATTTTTCTTCAAAATATTAAAAGTAAAATACATAACATTACAAAACTAGTGAATGAAACATTGCTCTTATTTGCATTTTCAAAATTTAATTGTGCTTTGATCTTACTACAAAGAGATATGTTTGTAAATAAGTTTTAAAAGCGCTTGCTGTTTAAAATAAATAAATAAATAAAATAAAAGTGCTTGCTGTTTGAAAGTAATTCTTGAATTCAGTGACAGAATGGATTTGTATGCACAGGCTTGTACTGATGCTAGAGTTACTTCTATAAGATATGATTTTAAAGGGAAATGAAAAGCTTAAGTTATCAAAGACAAGTATTTTCTTTTGAAATTATTGAAACATTATTCTCTTTTAATACAAAACATCAGGTTAATCTATGAACTTACATAGAAGATACAAAAAAACAAATTCAAAACATAGAATATAAATGTCATTTTGCTTTTGGAAACCGGATAATGTTTAGTCTGTGAATGTGTGCAAAAATTGTCATCTTCTTATTGGGTATTTTTATGGGAAAAACAGTGTCACATTTCTTGCTGAACTTTTATACCTTGTTATCCAAATAAGTGTTAAAATGTTCACATTTCGTCTTGTGCGGTTTTGTGGTGAGGTTTTATGTTTTATGACTTACAGAGGTAGGCTGTAGGATAAACCTACAGGAGCTCGGTTATTCTGATAACCAGTTGCAGACAGAATATGATTGACAACATAGTCTATGGTATCTGTCAAGTTGTCCTTTGCAAAAATGCATGTGGGAAGTTAATTTTCATTTTTTTTTTCTTTTTTATACAATGTTATGCTTGCAAAATTAATCCACATTATTATCCATGGTCTAGTTCCTTTATTTTCATTGCTTTATACAATTCAATATCATAGACTTACAATTTATTTTTCCTTTCTACTGTTGCAGGACATGTAGTTTTTGTTTGTTTGCTTGTTTGTTTGTTTTCAACAGTATAGACAATGCTATTGTGAATATTTTTTCATGTATCCTGGCATGAATGTGCCTGAGTGTCTCTAGTGTATATATGGAGGAGTGAAAACACTTACCGTAGATGGAGATAGCTTTAATCTTAATACGTAAGACGTCATTTTCCTATGAGTTTTTCTGTACAAAAAAAAAATGAAATAATTGTTCCTTCTGTCATTTTGCCTGTAAAGTCAGCCCAAATTCTCAGTCCAGTTAAAACACAATGTAAGACCTTTTAAGTCACATATTTCTGTTTAATTTTTCTGTCTTTTTAGTTTGGTCACGCTTATGTTTGATTTTTTTAAATCCTTTTATTTAAATTTGCAACTTTATTGTATTTAAAAGGCTACTTCAGAGGCTTTGTGGTTGAGAATCTAAAAAGCAGGAAAAAGGATAAAATTAAAAAATTAATAAATACACAAGTAAACAGAAGAGGCACATATTTATAATGGCTATTAGGAACAGAACATTTTAATTTAAGAATAAAGAGAAAATTACATATATGTATATATAACATATATGTATATGTATATAGCAGTGATTAGGAGAATATATATGTGTCTATACACATACACACACACACACACACACACACACAGTAATACCTTGCATTGAAAATAACTTGTTCTGTGAGTGTTCTGCAGCCAAACAAACATTTCTAATAATTTTTAACTTGATCAATGAGTGATGTCTTGCAATATGAGTAGTACATGTTGCCAAATGTCCCATTATCACAACTGAGCCAGTGGTTCTTTGAAATTCGCTTTGATATACAAGTGCTTTGGATTACAAGCATGTTTCTGGAATGAATTATGCTCACAAACTAAGGTTTTATTGTATGTGTGCATGTGTGTGTTATACATATATGTATATGTAATATGTGTATGTATTCCAGTAAAAGTCTCACTGAACATTGTGAGGTCTGACTGAGAGATACACATCTTTTCTTCAAGTCATTTTATAAGTCTCTAAACATTTGTAGGACTAAATAAAAATGTAATTGTTGAGCTACCTGAAGGTTTGTGTGGAGTGCTACCCATTTGACATTTGATGTTTTTTAACGATGGAGAGAACAGCAGAGGACATATTCTGGTGATTTCCTGGATATTTTTTAAAGATAGAGACAACAGCAGAAAACATATTCTGGCAATTTGGGGAATTTATCTTTTCAGACTGTGAAATTCTTTTCAGAATTGTCATAGTTTCCAAGGCAGACAGAAAAACAATTCCTCAGATGACCCCTCTCTCTTCCATGTAAACCCCACATGTGAGTATCAGCAAGACCTGTGGCTGGTTTAAACAGAATGAGTGTGGCAAAGGTGATGGGATTTGGAATTATACATACACGACACATAAGGGGTGCCTGGGTTGCCCAGTTGGTTAAGTGTTCTTGGTGTCTGCTCAGGTCATGATCTCATGGTCCATGTGTTCGAGTCCCAGTCAGGCTCTGCACTGGCAGCGCTGAGCCTGCTTGGGATGCTCTCTCTCTCTCTCTCTCTCTCTCTCTGCTCCTTCCCTGCTTGTGTGCATGCCCTCTTTTTCTCAAAATAAATTTAAAAACCTTAAAAATAAACAAATATATAAAAAGTGTAGCACCTATGTCTCTTTCCGTTCTTGGCTCTGAAGAAGCAAGCTGCCATGAATCCTACAGCCCCAAGTGAAGTAATATTTCTTACCTGTCTTGACCATATTACTTCTAAGTAGGAAAGTTTTTATAAGACATAATTATTATTCAAAGACAAGCAGGTCCATATATGTCTCACCCAAGAATGGGAGATCAAAAGATCTCTCATTTTAATTAGATTTTATAAGAAAAAAAGCACTCAGTGACTATTACTGCATATTTTATGTCAGAAGCGACCATTTTATTGATAAGGAAAGGAAAGCAGATTAAGGAAGAGTTCAGTGGGCTCCTATTGAAAACCTTCTGCAGGATGGTTGGAATCGTAACTGCACACCCATTATTACCTGAGGAATGTTTCCTTGTACCACAGTTCTGGAAGAGAATCTGATATATCCTCATTGGCATGATGCTAACTTCTATTTGGAAGAGGATTATGGAAAAGAAAATGGCTCTACAGTTTGGCAAATGTCATCTGTTTACTGAAAAGAATTATTAACAATCAAGTCACAGCATGAAGCAAATGATTTGAACCATCCAGAGTGTTTACACAGGGGCCTGATGCAGACTGGGAGTTGCTGACTTTTCTCCATTATGATATTAGTTTCCTCCTCTAGACTGAACTGAAATTATTCTATGACCTGAGCATCTCATTTGTAGATAAGTACAAAAGTAGTCCTCTTAAATGTGTTAAAAAAAAAAAGTATCAGAGAATTTTATCTATTTTTCATATCCTTTTCCACTTGCATATTTATTTTGAAATCACATATATGTGAGTGCACACATCTAAAATAATAATTGTCTCTTTCTTCTCTCTCAAAGGGCATAATTTTCACATTTTCAACTTTCTGGAAATGTGTATAAATGGACACTGAAACACAGTGGGTCATTTATTATTTTGAAACTTTACTCTAGTTATTCTTTATGTATTGAATAGACATGAATTTTGACACTAATTAAAACAGACACATGGCTTAGTGATTTGCCAGCTTGGCTATTTCTAAAATTGTTTGGAGATGGAGTTATGGCTTACTTGCCTCTTCGGTACTGTGTCCTTTTTGGGTTTTGCCAAGTCACCTGCCAGTAAGCATTTTGCGTACTCGGGTAAGTCCAGAAACAAATTTCTTCCATGAAAGCCTCTACACTGAGGATTTTTTTCTGAGAGAAAACTGAAAGCAAACCTGTTAATAAGACCAGAAAGTGTCTGCATGTTTAATTTTTTACTAAATACACAGTAAACTTGAGTTATATGGAGAGGCTGAAAAGAGGTTGGTACATGTCTGAGCTAACCAATTAATTCAGAGAATGCACTGTAACTGTGCCCATTATTACAGATATTATTAGGGTGGTCAATTCAATTCCATTTCTATTGACATTCCAAGTGATCTATATGATTTGGGGGACACCAAGATATACACCACTGATTGGCTGTGCCTTCACTTTTCTTTCCATAGACGTGAGATTAGCTATAAGTTAAACTTGTAAAGGGGCAAGTCGAATTTGTATCTTATCACAGTTGGCACAGTTCAGGGATGAAAATACATATGGCTTAAATATGAATATTAGTCCACAAGTGGTCTACATTGATCGGTCACTATGCTGAACCCCTAGTTTGAGGGAAAGGGTCAATGTGTAAACATTTATTTCTTACTGAGATGTCTGATAACAATCAAGTTTTTATTTCCATTCAATAAATTATTGGAAAAAGATATTTTGTTGAATACATTTTAAACTCTAGAATTTTAACCAGTGAATCATTAATTATTAAACTTTAAATAATGGAAAACCTATGATATTATGTCAGATAACTCCAATTGATTTGCCCAGACTGGGTATTGCATTTTTTTTATTCCATCTTGTACTAGAGAAGAACAGGAGTTATTTCCCTGAAACATGTACCTGATACAAATCACCTCCTGATTAGCAAGCGGTCCAATATCAAAATTGTTCTGTTTTTCAATCTTTGCTTCTTTAAAATTTGCATTTTTCCATCTTTATTTAAATCAACTTAATGTTCTTAAATGTAAGAAAAGAAGGAAAGAGAGGAAATAAACCTCCAAATAATACTTTCCTTTGGGGACTGGTTAAGGTGATTTGGAATGCTTGATTACAATGGCTAAGGAAAGAGACATTGTGTGAAAGTCTAATGAGATCTGAAAAGATCTGAAATTATCATTTCTTTGGGGAATTGTTCGTTTTCTCCTTTCAGATAAGGAAAACCACATAACATGGTTTCCTTTTTTTTCCCCCTTACCTGCGAGGAGTGAAATATATTCAGTTACAGCATCTATATTAATTTTTGAAGTTTGAATATATTTTTTTGTTTTTTTCTCGTCTCTCTTGTATATTCATTTTATGTATATTTTCCTACAACATTTTGTAAGCCTGATACATTCTTTTTTTCTGAGGGCTATAAGCTATAAATAGAGTTTAGTGAAAAATATGTTGGTTCCAATGAAACGGAAATTGTGGGGTTCATTTTTTCCCGATTATATGTTGGAAGAGCAAACTTTCTAAAATACATATCTGATCCCATTATCCTTTTAGAAACTTTACAGTTTGTCTTCAACATAAAAAAAAAAAAAAAACCTGTATTCTGTGGATTATAATATTCTTTTGGAATGGGCCATTACTTACCTTTATAATCATCTTCCATATTAGTTCACTTCCCACATCCCATATTCTAGCCTTTCTGAAGTACTTATATTTGTAAAACAAAATATGGCTTCCAAACCCCATGAATCTGTACACATTGATTCTTTTACTTCTCTTCCTTTTAATTATCTATGTTATCTTTTCAAATTTCTGCTAACACAGTTCTTAGTATCCCTTACCGCAAAATACTTTGGAAGATCTTCTCACCTTCTTTAACCTTGACCAACCCCACACAGATATGAATTGGTCACCTTCCTTCTTGAATCCCCCAGTATTATGTGCAGTTATGTTTCAAAACATTTAGGACACTATATTTTAATTAGGAGTCTATAATTCTAAAGTAAGAGCTCCCCCCATATAAAAAAAACCTGTTGGACAGCTTGGAAGGATTTAGTAGTTTTTGGGGAAAGAAACCAAATAAATCAAATAACCAGTGACTAAAAAATAACTTCCTGGTTTAGAACAGATTATTGATATGAATACTGGTCATTCGCAATTTGTGCTCCATTTCAACTGTAACCAACATTTTGATTCTCACGTATGGGGAAACTGCCCTCTTCAAGACCAAATACAATGCATATTTCCTGAAGCAATTTTTTCCCTCCAACTTGGTCATCCATAATTACTTTATCCAGATAGTAACAAGCCTAGGGTTTATAATTAATCTTTACTTTTTGTATATCCCTATCATGGTACAGATCTCAATTTACCAAATATTTGACACTTAATGTCTTCTTTATAGCTGAATATCAACTCTGTAAGTCATGCAGAATGGAAAATGTCTGGTGTTAAACATGAATTGTATAGGAGTTAAAAAACTATGGTTGGATGACAGAGTTCATTCACATATCCAAATCTAGGTATTTTAATAAAAGTAAAGACATGAATAATGTGAAATATGAATATAAAATGTAACATAATATCATAATACAAATTTTATGCATAGGGAAATTGACAGCCAGTGAAATCACACTTATACAGGGTTACCAAAATATGAGTCCATAATCTAATTAATTGTCTCATTCTGTGCACAATTTCCCTTCAATATAGCTTGTTTTATAAAATTGAGAAGTCACTTTGGCAGTGAAGAGGGTGAGGAGATGAAGGGGTAATAAAAAAAAACCAAACAATCATCTATTAATGAACTCAATGAGAAAGGAAGCCATAAATCTCATTAGACTTCACAATGGAATACTGGGTAGAGGGCACACTACTGGCTTTCATTTACAAAACTAAACCTGCATCTAAGTGACATTTTCCATTCTGCCCTTCTCCGTCAGTTAGCCACTGAAACTTAAACCTTGATCAAAGTGCCAACTCCCATGGGCTCCCCAAGTCTCTGCCTGTAGTTCACTGATGATTTGGTTAAAAGACAATGAGATTTATCTCTAACATTATTTTCTAGGTTACAAGCTTACATACATTTTAAGGGTCTACATGGCACAATAGTATTTATCTGTCAACAAATACCAACACCAGCTTTTAGGTTGATCTACTGAAACTTAAATCCACCCTTGACATTGTTGGAAGACCAAAGGGTGGGGTTGGCCAGCCAAGAAAAAGTAGACCTGACATACAAGTTTAGATTCAGGACATTGAAGTCATGGATGTTACTTTCAATCAGTTTCATTAAGCATTGTTTTGCTTTGTTTTATTTTGTTATGTTTGTTTTATTTTCTCCTCTATGAAGAGTTGTAAAATAAAACCTGGTCAGACATTTGCTTACAGACTATGACAAAAATAGATTCCTAAGGGAATAATTAAATAATGTCTGCTTAAATATGTTTCCTTGCATGGAAGGATATCATTAATGAAAATAAATGCCTGCCCTTATTTTTAAATCTACATGAAAATATATTTAGATTTCAGGAGGAAAATACTTTTGTTCGGATTATATTCTGTTTATATAAAAGGGGATAAATAAGAAAGGTTTGTGAACTGGTCAGAATAATGGCCCCTCAAGTCCACATCCTAATCTCTGTAACGCATGAATATGTTAACTTATTTGGCAAAAGGGATGGACACATAAGATTAAATTAAGGGCCACGAGATGAGAAGCTTATTTTGCATTATGTAGGTGGGCCCAATATAATCACAATGGTATTTAAAATTAGAAGAGCAAGGCAGATAAGTCAGAACAAGATGTGTCTATAAAAGAAAGGCACAAAGAGATTCAGTTTTTCTGATTGTAACGATGGAAGGAGGGGGAACCCCCCCAAGATTGTGGGTGGCCTCTGGAAACTGAACAGATGAAGGAAATGAATTCTCTTCTAGAGCTATTAAAAGCAAACACCGCCCTAGGGACATACTAATCTTAGCCCAGTGAGACCCATGTCTGACTTCTGGCTACAGTCTGTAAAGTAATAAATTTGTATTATTTATGTTGCTAAATTTGTGGTAATTTATTATAACAGTGACAAAAAACTAATACAGTTAACTAGGGTTTTTCTCAAAGGGGCAGATCAAATATAAGCATTAATCTCTGATGCTTCCTGAAACACGGAAACAGAAGGATTTTAGGATCGCCTATGTGGCTCAGTCGGTTGAGCCTCAACTCTTGATTCTAGCTCAGGTCATGATCCCAGGAGTCATGGCATCGAGCCCTGCACCAGGGTCTGTGCTGAGCAGGGAGGCTGCTTAAGACTTTCTCTTTCACTCTCTGTCTCTCTCCCTCTGCTCCTCTCCTCTGCTGGTGCTCTGTCTCTTTCTAAAAACTAAATAAAAATAAATAAAAAAGAAGGATTTCAGAGGGATTTTAAAAGCATAGCAGTGCAAAGATGTCAGGAAAAGGCACACTTTCCTCCATTAAAATCAACTTTTTAAAAATGTTCATTTATTCTTGAGAGAGAGAGAGAGAGAGAGAGAGCCAGGCGCGTAAGCAGGGGAGGGGCAGAGAGAAGGGGGAGAGAAACTCCCCAGCAGGTTCCAGGCTGTCGGTGTAGAACTCCAGGCAAGGCTGGATCCACGAACTGTGAGATCATGACCCAGGCAGAAATCAATAGTTGGACAATGGATGGAACCACCCAGGGACCCCTTGACTTCAGGTAAATATTAAACCGTATCACTGAACAGTGAAGACCATGGTTGGACTTACTCCATACATTTGCACAGAGCCTCAGTTAGACTTACTCTATATATTTGCATGGAGCCTCAGTCATCTTTGTAATTGGCCCACTAGAAAACAGACCAAAAAACACATATATTAGAAAATACTACAACAGGAATGGAGAAAGAAGAAACATTTAAAATACACTATCATTAATAATTTGAAAGACCTAAGATCCTTTATCCAGGATACAAAGAAAAAAAAAACTAAAAAAAATGTAGAGAACCAAAAAATTTTTAAAATCTTGAAAATTAAAATTATTATATAATAATTTAAAATCTTGGAAGATAAGTGAAATCAAATAAATGGACACAAATGAAAGTCATAGATGATAAGAAAATGTACAAGAGAGTAGAGAAAAAATGCAAAGAGATAACAAAGGAGGGAATATGAGACTATCAAAAAATCATCCCAAGAATTCTAGCATCCAAATAAGGAAAATGCTAGAAAGACAGAGGAAAATGGAGAGGAATAAAGATAGAAGTTAAGAAAATGTCCGTAAAATATGAATTTCCAGATCGAAAGGGCACTGCAAAATGGACTAAAATGGGCTCATGCTTAGGCAGATAATCTTGGAATTTTAGAATACTGTGGAAGACGAGAATGTTCTAAAACCTTTAATCCTTTGTCTCATGCAAGGGATTGAAAGTCAGAATGGCATGAGACATCTTAATAGCAACATTGTGAACTAGGAAAAAAAAAGCAAACATCACTGAAATTCAGAAGGAAAGTAATCTCTACATTAGGCCAAACTATCACTATTAATTATGAGGAAAATATTAATTTATTGCAAGATATCAAGATATCAAAAAGTTTACTGCCACATTTTCTTTCTCAGAAACTCCTAGAAAATGTGTTACATTAAAAAAAAAAGAGTCAACCAAGAAAGATGAAAGCATGTGTTCCATGAAACAGGGAATGTGGCAAACAGAATCCTGCTGGATGCTGATAAAGGAGATCCAAAAACAAAAGCTATACAGGAGACTTAAAGAAATTTACCTAATTGAGCAGGTCAGAATGCTTCAGGAGAGATTTCCTTAAGAAGGTAAAATTGTTCAAATAGCAATGTGTTTGAGGAATTAATGGGAAAGTATTTGTAACTGGAAAAGACTCTGTGGCTGAATTATATATATATGTGTATACACACACACACACACACAGACACGCACAAAGAAAAAAACAAGACAATTATTAAACCTATGGGGGAATATGGTATGAAGGGTGAGAAAAATTATCCAAACACATGGGCTCAATTGTGATAGCACTAACGAAAACACTAATTAATCTAATTAAAAATATGGTACTACAATATTGGAAATTTAGCAGAGGGTGGATGTGGTGGGTAGCAGGAGTTGAAATAGAACTAGATCTTTGTCTACTAGAGTATAAAAAGCAAATTGATTAATACTCCCCAATGGAAAATCAGGAAGAAGCATTAGAAGAATGGTTAGAGATTTGCATGTAAGTAACAACAGTATCACCCAGAGAGCAGGGACTACTCTTGTTTGTAGATTTCATTTAACTAAAAACTGGCTAAAGAGCCTTTCTGATAATCCGTTTCTTCAAGTATAAAATGAAGATAATCTTTACCATGTAGAATTATTGTAAAGACTCACATAATGTGTGCAAGTCACTGTGCAAGTGATGGACACGGGGAGCTGGGAAAAGACAAGCAGGGGCTAGAGGTGCCGTTTTTAGTCAGCAATTGGGAGCTAATTGGCCTTCCCGTATTTGCCCTTTGTAGCATCCATTGATCAGACACAGCCCAAATATTCTGAAACAGCCATGATTTCAAGGCAACTTCTCAGGTAAAAAAGGCAGAATTTAGAGAAAAAAAATTCTACTTACTGAATGATGAGGAGTATATTCTTTGAACCTCACTACGCCAGAAGCTTCAGGAACGTGGTTTTTTAACTTAATTCTATGAGGTGCCAGGGAATTGGACACATTACATATCACAGAACTTGTCTGATTCAAAATTAGGAGCATGTTTTTTTACAGAAACATTTTCAGAAAAAGTAGCTCAACACTTTTTAAAAAGGGGGATTTGATATTTAAACAAAATTAGGAAAACGATGTATTTGATTGCTTTACTTACTACGGCTTTGGAAGCACTGGCTCAGCGAAGGACAGGAGGGTCATGAAGATTCCTTACAAGAAATGCACGTCTGAAACAGTCTGCATTATTTTGTGCAAGTTCCATATTACTGAAGCATCTCACAAATAAAGAGCAAAAATAAAAGTAACCCTCAAGGAATGAGTTGTGATGGATTGAATCATTGTCTTTTAAGAGGTAAGAGGCTTATGATAAACAACCCAAGTCAAGGAATATGAGTAATTCACTGTTGGAAAGTGGAAAAAATGATGAACACACTGTAAAAATTAAACCCAATCATGTTTTGAAAGTTTAATATAATTTTTATAAAACTGAACTTGCAGCATTGAATACATGAATTTATATTTTTGTAACCTAAATGACCTTGCACATTTAAGTAATTATTAATTGCATGCCAGAAAATGCAATTAGTTGGATTCTAACTTGAAGATGATGTACAATGTAATTTAAGCACAAATTCTGAAGTAGAGCCCACAGATGTGCTGTGCAGTCAAGCTGAACTCTCTGCATACTATGGAATTGTAGGAATTTTTCATAAATCGGACAGAGGATAGGCCACCTTCCCCATAATCTCACTCTTCCTCCAACAGAAATAATCCATTTTTGCCCCCATCCTGTCTAGACAAATGGGCTTTTTAGTACTGAGACAACTAAATACATTTCTTAGTATTTAAAGCCATATACGGATGAATTTAAAAGCACATAAGAATTTTTCAAAAATAACTAATGATAAAATATCCTTATTTTTAATTTGTATATATTTACAAAACTGTATTCACATATTGCTGAGAAGGATGAATATTTCAAATGAGGATAAGCATTATCAAAATAATTATATTTCTTTTATTCACATCATTTTGATAAATAGAATGAAATATTTTACCATGACAGGAGCTATACCATGAAAATCCCACAAAAGGGACTAATTTCCAGTTGTTAAGTAGAGTTATTCAGTTCAATGAATACATTACATTTTGTTTTCCAATAGTCACTACATTGGTGGGCTGACAATTATCCTGGCTTCAGTTGACTTTTATTCTCTTTGATTTGAGCTCTTATAACTTCCTGAAATGGAAATACCAGAGATTTATTTTTTATTCAGTCAATAAAATGCAGAACTTTTCACTGCTGAGAAAACATGTCATATACAGATTGAACAAATGTTACATGAAATCACTTGGATAATAAGTTCTCCAGGATGAAATAGAAGAAACGGAGATGATCTTTTTTGGAATGATCAGCATAAAAAAAAAATCAGCAAAAGGAGAAGAAAAAGCAATTTTTTATTTTTATCCAAATATATCAGACTTCGTAATTTAGTTAGTTTCAACAAAAATGGAGAGTCACCATATAATGTATCATCCAAATCAGGACACTCGAAGAGTGAAAGGGAGTGCTATTATTACTTACACAGATACAACAGGTATAAACTGGAACTCTCCCTGGTAAACTGGGACCTCGGATCAACTTCGCAATAGGGGCTAAACTGCAATTACATGCAGAAATCATACCTTTCCCATACATATGTGGAAAAGATAAAGAAATAGCATCACTAAGAAAAATTAATTCTGGCAACCATGGTTTTTTTCTCATCAATTGGATTTCTGTTGAAATATATCACTCCCTCCCTAAGCCGCTCACCTCTTCTAAGATAATCAATTCTTATGACACCCATTTTCCATCTTGTTATTCTGTTTTCCTTACCTTACACTGTTGTTTTGAGTATCTGAAATCATCTTATCTGTGCTCCCTCTGTCTCCACAGCCGCCCTCCCCCCACTCTCCTACCAATAGTCAGTGTTTAAATGGGCAGCAACCTCCCCTTAGAGCCAAATGTCCAGGAGTTAAAATGGCCTAGGACATAAAAGACATGCAAAAATTTTCTTGAATGAATGTGTGAAATACATTCAGAGAGTTCATTTTTTGGTCCATGTTTTCCTTGGTACCAAAGACAAATTAGAATGACTCTCCAAATTAAATTATGGCTCTATTTAGTTTTAAGTGTTTGGACTAAATGATCTATGGAGTTTCTTCCACTGATAATGAATATCTCATGCCCCCTAGACCCCCTTCTCTCTCTGCTAGTTCATTTCCTATACCTAGAGAATGGGATCAAGGGGTAGAACAACTAGCTCTATGCACAGTGGATGAATGCTCAAAGTTGATCATTTTGCCAGTAATAGTTCCCTGGGATTTGTTTGCACCTACAGAATTTGGTTGATACAGAGGTAGCCAGAAGGTATTATTGTAGTTAATGATAAAATTGTTGATGTAATAATTTTCCAGTGAGAAAATCATCACAGGATTGCTAAAAAAAAACCAGGAAATAATGGGAGCCCAAACCAGGCATTAAGGATTTAGATATTAATAAGGAGAAATAGCTAAATTCTGGACAGACTTACACTGCAATGCCCCCACCCCCCACCAAAAAAAAAAAAAAAAAAAAAAAAAAAAAACTATAGGAAAATCTATGACATTTTGATAAGGAGCACTTATAAATTTTCATAAAAATCTCTGCATTCCAAATCTTTATTTTGTAGGTGTTCTTCTGAGCAATAGTTTTTATTTCCACTGATGAGTAATAAATATCAGACCTTGGGGTTAGAAAAATAGTACTGTTAAAATTACTTTGGTAGGCCAGGCATCCAAGACACCAATAAAATCATTGTTTACCAAACAAACAAATAAACAAAAAAGCCCATATGGGTAAAATATCTTCAATTCATCTAATTAAAAATTCTCTCAGGTATATACATAACATTCTCCCTGAACCCAGTGACAGGCATGGGGTGGGATAGGTTCCCCAGGTGAGGAAAAAAGGTCTGTCCTGATACAATAAATGCCACAAACAAGAGAACAGCATTAAAAAAGAGACTCATTTAGACATACATATTTTAAGCATAGATATTTATCATCTGTTTCATTGTATTGTCGTATCTCTTCAAGAATAAATTATTGGTTTTTAAAATGACAGAACTTCCAGAAAAGGAGTGAAAATGTTACCAATTGCCTCAGTTTGAAACAGGGACCATTAATTATGTAATTTCAAGCAGATTCTGATATATTCAGTATAAGTTGGCTACTAATGATTACAATGATTCAGCATTTGTTCAGAGCTCATATTTGTGTTAGATCATATACAAAACAGATTTCCAGACTTGAAGTAGTCCAGAAAAGGACCAATTCTCAAATTAAGCAATTTTCCCCTAGTGCTAGCAACTTTTAAAAATCCTAAGAAATTTTTAGCATATTGATGGTATGCTCTAAAATTTATAAGTTAAATATAATGGTTATATTTATGCAGGGCCATAAATAGCATAGACTTGTGTGACTCCCTCATATAAAGTACAATTGATAACCTCCCAGGACCTTAAACAGCAGAAAACATTAAATCAGATTTTAAAATGACAAATAATTTAAGGCTAAAATATTTGGTATTAATAATTAATGCCAGAAGCCTTCCTAGCCTAATAAAGTAAACATGCACAAGAACTACAACTTTGAACAAAACATCACAATTTTATCAGATATATATGTACGTATGTATGTGTGTGTGTGTGTGTGTGTGTGTGTGTGTGTGTATAGGTATATATATACACACACACACACACACACGTGTATATATATAGATATATATACACACACACATATATATAGTTTTATCGCCCTGAAAGCTATCCACTCATGTTTGGTTTAATACATATGTTAGAAATGTCGTGAAGAGTACCACCTCTTTAAATATATATATATATATTTTTCCAGAATATACAATATAAATATACCATATATAAATCATGCCATAAAACTAAATGCAAAATTTGCACATTATTGCATGCTTGATGTGATAATACATGCCCGTTAATAAGAACTTTCTTATGGTGTCCTCCCTTTACACAACTTTTGCTTTCTGCACAGTGGCAATACTTGGGAAGAAAGGGTTCTCAAATATGCATATATGACTGGGGAAAATGTACCTTTCAGATTCCTTCGAGGATTACCTCATCAGCCAAATATTGGACTATTACTAAATCAAACAATAAATAATGCCTACGGGGGTGTTTTGTTATGTGAATCTATCAGAGTTCATTTTTCTTAATTTGGCTGGGAGATTCCCTTCCATCCTGGCTGCTCCTCCCGCCATTTTTTGAAGCTTTGGTGGCAAATCAGCCACTGACTGGCTCATGGGATCAGACAACATCTTGGTGGTTTTAGATACCAGTTTTTCTTCTGAGTTGCCAGGGACTGAACTTATTCGTTGAAGTTTCATGGGCAAATCTCCCAAGCTGTAGGCTTTTTCTGAAGTTGTAGAACTCATCCTCAAGAGTTTTTTGGGAAAGTCTTCTCTTCCAGTAATTTTCTGCAGCTTAGACGGAAGCTTTGTAGTCATGTCGTCGAGTCCATCTAAGCATTCCACAGAATTGTGTCTTTCTTTGCTGTTAGTAATGGCTGGTGCTATCAAAGGGGACGACATAAGCAGCATTTCCTCCTGTTCTTTCACGCTATAAGGTGGCGTGGGGACTTCAAATGTTGCGTGAAACTGGGAGTAATCAACTTTAAAGAACCCTTCTTCTAAGGAAATCACGGGAAAAAAACGATGGCCCCAAAGAACTTCATCTTCAGTGTAAGATGTTCGAGCTTGACAAGTCATCCCTATGGGGCACAAAGAAAACCTGTGATAAGTTCTGCACAGTGCGTGGACATGCAACGCCAGTTTGACCGAAGGAATTCATTTTGCTTTCCTGTTTACGTTTGAACTCTTATCTAAATAAACCGACTAATGGAACACGTGAGAAGTTTCAATACATTAATAGCTTTGATACATACGCTTTCTTCCAATGAAAACCACAGGGCACTTTTACTGTACATGTTTGAGAGGCAACATATCAAGGCACAATTCATTGCTTTTTATCCATGAACCAAAAGTAATAATGGCATCAATATGTGAACATACGTATTGATAGAAGGGGAGAAACCACAAAATCATTTCTATCGCTCAAGAAGCCATGTGATATATGAAACAAACCCAACTTTGCATCCAAACTTTACCACTGTGTAAACTTATTAAGATACTTCACAGAGTATCACTTCCCTCTTCTGTAAAGGACGAAATCCCTGCATCACAGTACTGTTGTGAGCACGGTAAATAAAGCAACATGTACAAAAATGTAAAAGGTGTCATATAATGTCTTAATAAATGAGAGCAAAGAGAACTATCCCAAGTATTTGCCAAGTTAATAAAAGTTGAAAATATTTTTATCTTGGGTAATAAAAAGTCATCATGGTGGTCCTATTCTTCTGGACCTTTCAGGCCAGCATAAACTTTTGCTCAGGTCTTAGAAATCCACATGCTAACATCAGTAATCTGTGTCAATGTGATGTTTCAAATTTTATCCCTGCTATAGGAATCTCTAAAACCAGATGCAGAATATCAGGTATAAAATGTTGCTACTTACATATTATGTTAACTTGGATGTCATTGACATCATGCCACTCTTATTTACTCAACTGTGTTGTCTTCGTAAATCAGATATTTAGAGCGGGTTACTATTAAATCAGTCAACCTCAGATATTCATTGGAAGTGTGAAGACTGAGAAGTCCATGAATACATTTAAAACATGTTATCAAACTTCAGTCTTATTTCAGTCAGAAGACAGAACTTTTTGTAACTTGCAAAATTCACTACCTTCTTTCACCTTTACTATCAGACTTCTATTTGAGGCTAGTAAAGTGTAAAATTTAAAAAATGCATTTCTGTAATAATTAAGAATAATTTAAACAAATAATGACAGCCTTTCTGCTTACATTTTTCTTCTCTCTCTGTCACTTTATAAATAATTTCTATTGGGGTTAAGCCTGGAGTAATTTGGATAAAGGGATATTCTGTCTTTTCTCTTGATTAGCGATCATACATACAATACTGAGAAAAAGGATAAGTACATAATTGAAAAGCCATATTGAAGATAATTTCTTCCTGGAATCTTTACAAAATCTTGCCTTATAACTATGGTCAGCTATGCATGACCAAAGAAGCAGCTGTTACACTTATATACCATCCTTTTCCAGATGCTTCTTAAAGAAACAAATGCAGAAAATAAATACCTATCATATCTCAGGCACTGTGTTAGGTGCACTCTGTTTATTATTTCTAATCTTTAAGATCATCCTAATAAGAAATATTCTTGGGGCACTGGGGTGGCTCAGTTGGTTAAGCATCTGACTTCGGCTCAGGTCATGATCTCATGGTTCATGAGTTCAAGCCCTGCATCAGGCTCACTGCTGTCAGCACAAAGCCCGCTCTAGATCCTCTGTCCCCGCCCCGCCCCCCCCCCCACAACCTCTGCTCCTCTCCTGCTCAGGCCATGCTCTCTCTCTCTCTCTCCCCAAATAAACATTTTTTTAAAAAAGAAAATATTCTTATGTCCATTTTAAAGATAAGAAATATAGCACTCAGAAATAGATCTTGACCTTCCTTGGGCACAGATCTAGGAAGCTATAGAGAAAGCACAGTATTATTCTAATTTCTGGGGGGGTTGATATTGTTCTTTTTACTCTGCCATCGTGTCACTAATATTTTAGTTAGGAAACCGACTCTAAACAATCTATCAAACTGTCATGGTGAAAATCAAACTGGCCAAATACCAGTCTTCATAATCAACATTTTATCAGGAATAGCCCTCAGAAACATTTATACATGGAGATAACAAAATCAGTTTAAAGAGTAATTTGTAAGTACTATAGACATACACACAGTAGCATTCTGTATCTTCAATTTCTAGCCTGTATTTCATGAAAAAAACTTACAGATGATCATTCAGAAAAGATTAAAAAATGTATTTCCTGATATATTTACTTGACTTTATTTTGAATAGTTTAAAGATCATGAAAAATTATAATATACAACAACTATCCATGTTCCTATCCATTAAGATATGAAAAATAAAATAAATAAGTACCCTGTATTTGTTTTAAAAAAGTACCTTTAAGTTTCTCTCCCAAAGCAGTCACTCTCATAATTTATGTATCTTTCCAGCCCAGGATATTAATATAAATTTAAGAAAAAAAATCAGAGGGCTCTTGGTGGCTCAGTCAGTTGAGCATCTGACTCTTGGTTTTGGCTCAGATCATGATCCCAGGGTCATGGGATTGACTCCCATGTCAGGATCCATGCTGAGTGTGGAGCTTAAGATTCTCTCTCACCCTCTGCCCCTTTTCCCTGCTCATGTGCTCTCTCTCTCTCAAAAGAAAATAAAAGAAAAAAATCATAAATATATATTTACTGTTAAGTGACAGTACTTCCTTCACAGCCCCATTTTAACTTTTAAAAATTATGCCACTGAAAATTGATGGTGGGTAGAATTATCTGAAGTAAGGGCATATAGTAAATATAACTCAGTGTAACATAGGTTTGTAGGTTTGTCCTCTGGTCATTACAAATGGATGTATATATTAAGAGTTGAAGTAAATTCAGACATAAACTTTGTTCAGTTACTTGTAACAACAAAAGAGTAAACACTGAAACAAAATCCAGTTACTATCACCATCTTAGTTCATTCCATTTTAGTGACATTTTTTACATTAGGAAAGGAAAGGAAATGAAACAAAAAAATCAACATTCTGTCCCATTATTTATCTTTATAATATACCACATTGCTGATCTGCAATGCTTACTTATCCTGAGCTGTTTCCTGGGTAGTTATCAGCAGTCAATGAAAAAACGTAAAAAAAAAAAAAAAAAAAAAAAAAAAAATTAAATGGTGGGGAAACATGGAAGAAATAAAATCTTATGGAATTTTCACTTTGGGGAAACAGGATATTGAATACTAATAAGGTGCTGAAGGTACAGTGACATCTACAATGTAAACAGGTATTTCAAGCATCTGTTCACATAAAGATACCTGTAAGCATTGTTACTCAAATGTCAGTGGAGGATTTTGACAGAAAAGTAGGGTGGGGAGATTTATTTCTACTATGTGAAATTAAACTAATTTCTTTTCAGAGTGAACTCATTGTTGTTGGATATGAATTATGAATTTGGCTGTCAATTCAATGTTACTTGGATATCATCTACCTCATGCCACTAAGTAGCATGTGAAAAATACCTGAAACTCTCTGAGATTCAGTTCTCCCTTCTACAAAGCAGAGAAGAAGCATCATCTCATAAAGCTATTGAGAGCTTTGGACAAGTGCACAGAACAGCGCTTGCTATTTAAGGCAAAGCTTAATAATGACTGCTGGGTTTACTGCTCTATAGTAATAATCATTTCCATTTCCCGTTCTTCCTGAAAATTAGTGTTAATGCATTAACGTAAGTGGGGAATTTTGACATATCACTAATTTGCCCCACATCAGCAGTATGGGAAATTAAATTTACAGATAGCTAGATATCAGATAGCAATTCTCTTTTTGGAAAAATGATCCATTAAACATTCAAAATGTTCTAAAATCTAGAAAAAGATACACTGCACATATTTCCAAATATTAGAGTTTCTTAGTTTCCATCCGTGTATCTCCAATAGCTTAGGACACTGAGTGTAGAAGCTTGGGGTGGATTATTAAAAAGGCCTGCAGCAAGGTGACTAAAACCATGACAATACTTTGGTAATTATACCAACGACATTTGCATTTGACTCATGTTTGTTCCTCTGCTCCTTCTTTTACAGTTTCATTAGATGTAGGTACACAGATGCATACATTTCCAATTCAACAGCATTACATTGTTTAATTTTTTTTTCTTTTTTAGTTTTTTATTTAAATTCTAGTTAGTTAACATAGAGTATAATATTGGATTCAGTAGAATTTTGTGATTCATCGCTTACATACAACACCCAGTGCTCAACGCAGATGCCCTCCTTAATGTCTATCACCCATTTAACCTATCCCCACCCATGTCCCCTCCAGTAACTCTCGGTTTTTTCTCTACAGTGAAGAGTCTGTTTTTGGGTTTGCCTGTCTCTTTTTCTCATGTTTATTGGTTTCGTTTCTTAAATTTCAGATATGAGTGAAATCATATGGTGTCTTTCTCCAGCTGATTTATTTCGCTTAGCACAATATACTCGGGTTCCATCCACATCATTGCAAATGGAACGATTTCATTCTTTTTGATGGCTGAGTAATATCCCATTGTATATATATATAGCACATCTTCTTTATCCATTCCTCAATTGATAAACATTTGGGCTCTTTCCATAATTTGGCTATTGTTGATAGTGCTGCTATAAACATCAAGGTGCATGTATCTCTTTCAATCAGTATTTTTGTATCTAACATCAGTTTTTTAATCTGGTTTAAACTTACAATATTAATATCCAGTCAACATATGAATAATGATATTAAAGTATTAGAAGGTGGAAAACAGAAAAATGTCTATGATGGTCAATCTGCAGTTTAGACAATGTTCTAAGGTAACGCAACTGACAGACTTCTTTTTACACGTTAACCCAAAATGGTGTTGAAAAAGCAAAACACAGGGGCGCCTGGGTGGCTCAGTCGGTTAAGCATCCGACTTCGGCTCAGGTCACGATCTCGCGGTCCGTGAGTTCGAGCCCCGCGTCGGGCTCTGGGTTGATGGCTCGGAGCCTGGAGCCTGCTTCCGATTCTGTGTCTCCCTCTCTCTCTGCCCCTCCCCCGTTCATGCTCTGTCTCTCTCTGTCTCAAAAATAAATAAACGTTTAAAAAAAAAAAAAAAAAAGAAAAAGCAAAACACAGATTTCAGCTGAAAAGATTTAAAGTAAAGATAATATGTTTCCTAAGAACATGTGTGTATCATAGTATTCTTCCTTGTAGAATACTTTATCTTATGTTTCTTACTCTAGGTCATTTTTTCAAGTCATTTAAAAATAACCCATGCTTAGATTCATAATTGGAAATGCTGTTTGAATCAAAATAAATGCAGGTGAATGGCATTATTCACAGGGTACTATATGATTGCAACTCTTAACTGGCATTGCGACAGTTTGCGTATTTTAACCAGATTCCAAGCTTGAACAAATGTGATGAAAATCAACACGAGCTCATCTCTGTGGAAACTGGTAAAGCAACAGATGCTGCTACTGGAAATAGCTGGGACTTTTGATCCTTAGATGAAAAACATTTTGTGAAAAGGGGATTTATTTCCTGCACTAATTCTTAGATGAAAAAGCTATAGATTGCTTTTTAATTTATTCCAGCACTGTGTTGATCTAAAATGATTGAGGCGATGCAGTCTAACCTTTTTACTTTTGACTTGTCCCCTTCCTGATTCTACCTTTAAGTTCCTCTTTAAGTGAATTGAACACTTATTCAAATAACAAGTCTGAGAGCTTTTTAAAGTGAAAATTGGCAAGGGAGTTGCTATTTGATAAGTCCTTAATTAAACTTTCAGAATACCTCTAACTCAGCGATTCTTTGTTGTTTCTGCTGGTTAGAAATGGTCCCCTACATAAGGTGTGTGTGAGATGGTTAAACACAATATAACCAGGCCAAGGGGAATGTCTGGATGTTGTGACATGGAAAATGTCAAATAATCAATAACTTGTGCACAGCAGAGGCTTTATCTAAACCTTAATATGGAATCTGCTGAGAGACAGAGAGAGAGAGAGAGAGAGAGAATTCTCTTATAATAGTGGCTATCTTTTATGTGTGCACTATACAAAAGGGAAAACTGGAGAAAAATCTCCTTTAATTAAGCTATGTAATAATAATAGGTAATAATAGTAAGATTGCTCTAAGAACTTATGTGTGCCAACCATCTCTCTAAGCACATTGTACATGCTATCTTGACTCTTCTCAGCTCTCATGATGTACTTGAATCCCTGATCCATTACTAATTAATGTGTGAACTTGAAAACAACCATTAAATCTCTTTACTCCTCAGTCTCCTCATCTGTAAATTAAGGCCCGCTCTCTTGATTTTACATAGGATAAACTGAGAGGATTAAATGAAATTATGTAATGTATATATAAGTTGCATGTACAATAAATATTGCTCATTTTCTTCTAGAAGAGTCCCTAAATACAGGACATCTGACTACTCTACAAGTCTCATTTATATACATACATCCACAACTGAAAATTTTAGCCAAATAATATATTGTTTTTATTCATTAAATTTGTCATTTTTGGTTTTTTCCCCCCAAATTGGCAGTGGTTTTTACAACTTAGCATGTATAGCATGTGCTGTATCACATGTAATTTCCTAGACTGCCCTATATTATTGCTCTGAATATTACTGAATAGTCTGTAGCTGTTGCTTCCCTTAAGTACTCCCCAAATTTCACCCATCCTCCAAGATACAATAACTATAAGGCACACTTGTCATTCTCTGCCTGTTCTCTGTTGTGTTGTACTGAGCTGAACCCAAGTTTACACTCTAAACTTTCTGAGGCAGTATATGATGTTAGGGTTTTATTATTTGGTTTTTTTGTTTTTTTTTTTTTTTATCTTGTTTATAAAACAAAGACACTCTGTCCACCACTGTTCAATAACACTAAGGTTATGGCATCAGGCTCCTCTGGGATATAGGTTGCAAAGTTATTAAGAATATATAAATTGCTTCCAGAAACTGCAGTTTTCAAATAGATGGAATCCCTTTAAAGCTCAACATATTCTGCTCAGACACTTTAGAGAAGAGTAGAAGTTTCTGGCATGCATTCAACCCAATATTATCCTCTATTATTTACAAGCACTTGGCCTTACAATGTGTTCTCAGACATCACTTTGCTATTATCGCTTGAGCTAGGTCAAAAAATCTTAAGAAGATTAAAAGACAAAAACAAGAAGAAAAACCCAAGTACATTTGTTAGAAAATAAAGTGTCAATAAGAAATTTAGTAGTTTCGAATTTAATAGTTTAGGTTTCTTACTTTCCAGAAGAACAAAAGAAAGGAAGATAGATTTTTAACCAACAACAAAGATGGGTAGATTTGCAAACAGGAATGCAAGTGCAGGTGTAAAGGGTCAATGACACATAGAAACTATGACAGATAATTCATGGTCATACTGTTAAAAACATATTTAAGAGGATTGGGGTAATATTAATAGCCTAAGAACACGGGCTTTGAATTTGAGGTTGCTGTGTTTTAACCACACAGTATTAGTAAGATCTTAGGCATATTATTGAAATTATCTAAACCTTAATTGCTATAAAATATGGATAGTTATAAGGGATAAAAATATATAATTTATTAGGTTATTATAATTGAAAATGATATAATCAATTTAATGGGTCTCCCATATTACCTGGTAATAATCATTAGCTATTATCAATCATCATTATTATTGGGGTTTTAATTAGTTAAAACGTCACTTTAGATATATTTCAATTCTTTAGTGATCACCCATTTCTCAGAATCAACTCAAAGCAAATGAAATAATTTTTGCCTTGTTAGTTTCTATTAATTTGTTGTAGACCATGTTGTCTATACTTATCTGCAATAAGAAGAAAGACCTGTTAGTACACACAATATAAATGGAGTCAAGTCTGTGTCTGTCAATGTGGTCTACTCTGCACAAATATGCCTAACTTTATGGTAGCAAATACTTCCCTTGTAGAAATACAAGTAACTTCTCTGCTGTGTTGACAGGGGACTACCTTCTGCTTTCCACTATCACTTCACACAGAAGCATTACAGAATTTGACCAGTACGCTTTCAACTGATTATCATTCCCTTAACCTAAGAGAGGAAATGTTCCGTTCTTACAGCATCTCTTTCTCTTTATGGTACCTATTAAAACATGTTTCTTTGCCCTGACAATTATAGGATCAGAACCAAACCTATCCATTCTATAGTTTTCTCTTGTTAAAATATGATTTTAGCTTCTAAAACACCTTCAAGACCTAAATAAAATGGAACCAAATTATTGTTGGAAAATACTCCATAAGACTGACATCAGAAAAGATGTTTTTCAAAGGGAAAATGTAATATTTTCTTGCTTAAACAGAACATTTTTCAGATAATGCTGGAATTTGATTATTTTGAAGAACATTATCTCTAATCATAGGCAAGAAAACTTTTTAAAATATTGTCTGAAGCAACAAACAGATCAGCTTTTTAAAAATGTTGCACATGAATTACAACAATTAAATGTTTAGATTATTTCCTGTTTTTAAAAGATATTCCTAGAATTTTGCTTTAAAATGGCATTTATAACCACTTTATATGGTGTTATGGGCTGAATGTTTGTGTCATCTTAAAATATAGGCTGAAATTCTCACCTTTAACGTGATAGTATTAGGAGGCAAGGCCTAGTAGCTTTTAAATTATGTGATATGTAAACAAAATAAATAAATACAATTTAAAGAAAAATAAAGAATAAACCCCAAACTTACCAGCATGTCTTCCTAGTTCCTTCAAAATCTAGCCCTCAATGTCCATTTTAGTTTTAACTCTTTAAAAACTCTCAACAATAACTACAACACATAGTAGACAATATATGCTGGATCCCAAGTTTTCTGAGTATTATAATTCTCTTCACCATACTATTCTTTTTCTCATAGGACAGATAACAATACTGAGGTATCGGGAGGGGAAGTAGCTTGTCCAATGTCACATGACAGGATATGGTTGTAGTGGAGATATAATGTCAAGCCCTCCAATTCCACAGTCAGCCTTTTTAACCTCTATGCCATTCTGCTCCAATTTTTTTGAATGGATGACTTTCTCATTAATAATTACTGTTTTCCACGCATATTACTTGGTCCATGGCTGTTTCAACTGCTTGAAATATCCTCTTTCATCTCTCTACCTCTTCACATAATTCCTCATATTCAAGGCTTGAATTAAATGCCACTAACTGTATGAAATCTTTCCTAATTTTTCTCTTCTAATGTATTGTCTTTGAAATATACACACAAGCGCACGTGCACAGGCACATACACCCACGTTTCTCAACCACCAGGTACTATAAATATCTCAATGACATACATAATCAACTTCAACCAGTAATAATACTTAACATTTATTAATTGATCAAACATTTCCTTTCTGCCAGGTACTCTTCAAGATGCTGAATTACAAGGTGTTATGGCAATGGAATGAAGGATAAACTCACTCAACCTCTATGTTTAAACCTAGTCTTTAAAAATGAGTAGTAGTTTGCTACACAGTCCCTGTCTATCACATAAGAAAGACAAATTCTGGGGTGAGTAAAGAGCAGATGCAAAGACACAACCAGTTGCACCTGAATTTAAGACACAGTTCCTTTTTGTCCATTAATGAAGTTACAGATATGGATTAGATTAGAATCAGCTTCTTTTTTAATTAAAAAAATATTTAATGTTCTTCATTTATTTTTGAGAGAGAGAGAGAGAGAGAGAGAGAGAGATCATGAGTGGGGGAGGGGCAGAGAGAGAGGGAGTCACAGAATCCGAAGCACACTCCAGGCTCTGAGCTGTCAGCACAGAACCTGACACAAAGCTCAAACCCATGAACTTGATCATGACTTGAGCCGAAGTTGGATGCTCAACCGACTGAGCTACTCAGACGCCCCAATTAGAATAAGCTTCTTAAGGGAGCTCTTATCCACCTTGGCATCTCTAGTATCCAACACTGTGCCAGATATTAGATGCTCAACGCATTCTTTGGGAGAGGTAGTAGGAGGAGTGGAGGAACAAGAAGAATAGGAAGGTCAAAAATGTCAGTGCTAGAGAAGACAACTTTGTTTTGTTTTTAAAATTTTATTTATTCTGAGGGAGAGAGAGCACAAACTGGGGAGGGGCAGAGAGAGAGGATCCCAAGCAGGCTCCGTGCTGTCAGCACAGAGCCTATGTGGGGCTCCATCCCATGAATCATGATATCATGACCTGAGCCGAGATCAAGAGTCAGACACTTAACTGCCTGAGCCACTCAGGTGCTCCAGGAAGTCAATTTTTTTATGATACAGCATTCCCACACTGGTCAGTAATCTACTAGATTGCCCGATCTACTAGAAGGGGTCAGCAGCAAAAATGCAAGGGATATAATTATACTAAGACCTTTTTACTTTGGTTAGTAAGGTGGGACAGGAGAGAATATAAAAATAAATTATATATAATCACCATATAAAATACATCAAAATCTTGGATGGCGAGTAACTTTGTTCTGCGGGTGTTCCATAAGAAAGACAAACAAACATTTCTAATTTTAACTTGATAAGCGAGCAATGTCTTACAATACGAGCAGTACCTGACACAAATGTCACATCACAACTGAGCCAATGGTTCCAAAATTTGCTTTGATATACAAGTGCTTTGGATTACAACCATGTTTCTGGAACGAATTATGCTCACAAACCAAGGTATGAATGATTCTTGCACAAAGAAGATACACTTGCTCATAAATCAAATTCAATGATCTGGTTATCCAGTTAGGTTTTTCCTTATGCTTTTGTGAAAATATACACTAATAGATGTAGGTCTAGATACATTTTCTAGAGAGGTTATATTTTATTTGCATTTAACCATTAAGCCACATTAAATTAACTGGTATTTTGATATACTTGAGTATTTGACCTCTAGTTAAATCTAAGCTTTTGGTGAAATTTCTATCCCTCATGTAACTATAACTGATCACTGTATAAAATGCAGCATTATCCATTTATACCTGACAATCTAAAACTTGTTTTCTCCCTGAGTCATGAGGCTTACTTTTTGTATAGGCTATTACTTCTTTTTCAATATCAAACTATAGCTATTTTTTAACATCTTCTTTGGCAGAAATTCAAATTCTTTTTGTTTGCCTGCAGGCTTAGAACAGAGCCTGGATAAACATTTGCAATTCAGCAGTTATTATGGTTCCATGCTTTGCAGTGAAAAATCAGAGAATTTCCCTTCCAATTTTTGTTCTTAAGTTATTTATAGAACCTAAATTAAAAATAAAATATCTGTAATTTTATGGAAATTATTATTGTTTTCCATTCTAGATGTGAAAATGCCACTTCACAGTAATCATTACAAATATATGATATTTTAGCTCATGTATTTTAAGAGAAAAATGAATGATTGGTTTGGGCATGTACATACAAGTCTTAATAAATAATTTAAATTTCTGACATGACAAAACAGGTGTTTAACCATGAAAATACTAACGTTTCCCTATCAACATCACTAATAATCAAGGAAATGCAAATTAAAAGTATAATTTTCATTATATGAGTAGTACTACCCCATACGTGTCAGAACAGCTAAAATCAAAACCACCAGAAACAACAAGTGTTGGCAAGGATGTAGACATAAAGGAACTCTAGTGCATGGTTGCAAACTGGTAGAGCCACTATAGAAAATAGTAAGGAGGTTCTTCAAAAAATCAAAAATAGAATTACCATATAATCCAGTAATTGCACTGCTGGGTATTTACCCAGAGAATACAAAAAAAATAATAATAATTTGGAAAGAAATACGCACTCCTATGTTTATTGCAGCATTATTTACAATAGCCAAAGTATGGAAGCAATACAAGTGCCCACTGATAGATGGATGAATAAAAAAGTGGCATATATATTATCAAATGGAATATTACTCAGTCATAAAAAATAATGAAATCTTGCCATCTCCAACAGTGTGGGTGGATCTACAGGGTACAATCCTAAGTGAAATAAGCCAGTCAGATAAAGACAAATACCATATGATTTCACTCCTGTAGAATTTAAGAAACAAAACAAATGAACAAAGAAAAAAGAAGACAAACGAAACCCAGACTCTTACATACAGAGAACAAACTGGTGGTTATAAGAGGGGAGATGGACGGGGGATGGCTAAAAAAAATGAAGGGGATCAAGAGTACATCTATTGGATGAGCACAGAGCAATGTATATAATTCCTGAATCATGGTAATGTATACCTGAAACTAACATAACACTGCACATTAATTATACTGGAATTAATTTTTAATCCACTTGGAATTAAAAAAAAAGTTTCCCTAGACCACGCGGTTTCTCACCTTTAGACAGTATTTTAATTTGCTTTAATTAAAAAAAAGAAAACCGCTTAAAAAAAAAGCTACAATATAAAAATCCTGAGGCAAATAGGGTAAGAGATGTAAACAGAAACTTCCTAATGATTGACATTTTCAAAAAGGAAATGATAACTGAACTCTCTAAAGTTTATCTTAAAATGTATCTCAACTCCCAAGACAGCTTAGATTTTCTCCCAGGTGTTAAAGTGAAAAACAATCTGTCTATAAGCAATCTGTTAAGATAGAGTCAGGGTATACAGACAAAATTCTTATTTGACCTGGTGATCTTTGGGGGAGATTTTATCATATATATATATATGTATATGTATACACATATATACATATACATACATATACATATATACATATACATACATATACATATATATCTCATTTATAAATATAATTATTTACATCATATAAATAATGCTAAGAAAAAAATATATAGTAATGTCTAATATTCAAAGGCTTATTGATATTACAAACACTATGGCCAAGATCTAAACAAGAAAGAAAGAGAGAAAGAAGAAAAGGCAAGTTAATCCACTTGGAATACTGAAAATCAAGCTCTCTGGCCAGATGCACACATAGGAATCATGAGATAGAGTTAATAATTGGTAAAGAAGACGCTTTCATTTGTGGCCATACATACCCAAAGGTATCAGTTTTCATGGTATTCATAATCAGAAACTGTATTCCTATCATTTTTAATAACAATTTTAATAGACTTTGAATTAGTGATGTTTATTCTCAGACATATCACTTTTTCACAACAAATAAAAAGAATTAAGAAATAATCTTAATCGTGCAGTTGCATTCTCTGCCTAATAAACATTTCAGAAGTTAACAAGGTAATAACTTCAGTGATTGACCTGAAAAATACATGAACTGTGCTACGATTAAATATATATTATATTATATTATATTATATTATATTATATTATATTATATATATTAATCATATGATTAAATATATATTTAATCATATATGTATATATATATTTAATCATATATATGTGTATATATATATATATATGATTTAATTTCAGATATGAGACAGAGAAGTACCCAACTTACTTCTGAGATTGTTTCATTTATTAATTAAAAAATTCCATAGGAAAAAAATGGAAGAAAAAAATTGTCTGCACTTAAGGGATGAGTCAAGAAAGAAATATTTAAAACCAAATGAAAAGGAAAAAAATTGAGAAACTGATTTTTTTTATGAAAAAAGGAAGCTGATTGGTGGGGTGGAGTGGGGAGAATGTTGTTTCAGACATGTTATTATGAAGCAATGTAGATAATTCATAAGAATATCATCTAATACTTAATGGACCTATATTCTAGGGTCTATGTTAAAATATCTAAGTGAATTAGTTTATTCTCAAAATCCCTATGGAATAGTTACCATCTTCTTTTTCAGATGATTAACCTGTCCCTAAAAAATGGGGAAAAGGTATGAACAGACCCTTCATCAAAGAAGATATACAGGTGGTGACTGATCACATGAAAAGATGCTCCATATTACATGTCATTATATATTTGAAAATTCAAATAATAATGAGATACCACTAAATATCTATTAAAAATGGCCAAAACAGGGAACACCAAAACCAGCAAATGCTGGTGAGGGTGCAGAAAAACAGGACTGCTCACTCATTGCTGCTGGGAATGCAAAATAATACAGCCACTCTGGAAGACGGTTTGGCCGTTTCTTACAAAACTAAATATATTCTTACCATACGATTCAGCAATTGGGCTCTTTGGTATTTACCCAAATGAGCTGAAAATTTATGTCCACACAAAAATCTGCACACAAATGTTTATGCAACTTTATTCATATTTGCCAAAAGTGGAAGCAACCAAAATGTCCTTTAATTGGTGAATGAATAAACAAACTGCTATATATGTATAAATGGAATATTATTCAATGATTCTAAAAAGTGGGCTATTAAGCCATGAAAAACACAAGTAACCATAAATGCATACTACTAAGTAAAAGAAGACAATCTGAAACACTACATACTGTATGATTCCAATTACATAACATTCTGGAAAATCCAACTATGCAGACAGTAAAAAGATCAGTGATTACCAGGATTTGGGGATGAACAGGTGCCAGATTGAGGATTTTTAAGGCAGTGAAAATACTCTATATGATAACTGTAATAGTAGATACATGTCATTATGCATTTGTCAAAACTTAGAACGTACAACACAAAGTGTGAACCCCGATGTAAACCATGGACTTAGATTGATAATGATGTGTCGATGTCTGATCATTGATTCTAACAAACGTACCACACTGGGGCACCATGTTAATGGTGAGTGAGGCTGGCAGCGGCTGGGCTGCAGGGCTGGGGGATGTATGGGAACTCTGTACTTGCTGCAGGATGTTACTGTGAGCCTAAAACTTTTCTAAAACATCAAGTCTACTGATAATAAGTAAATTAAAACAAAAAAGCCAGTACCTAAGAGGTTAAGTAACTTGCTCATGGCCTCCTGGCTTGTAAGAAATGGAGCCAGGTTCCTTCTGTTCTTGGAGTTAACTATTCTGCATCTCAAGAGCCCTCATCTACACTCATGCTACATTTCAACCATTTCGCTATGCCATAAAGGTGGATCTCTATACCATGATGCATATGGTGGGAAAAAAAAAGAAAGACTACTAATGTATAAATTTGCCACCAAATCTTTTTCTCCAACAGGTTCTAAATTTTGATTATTATAATTTATGAAGTCATAAATAAAGAGGTTTTAACAACGTTTAAAATTTACTTAAAAAAATTGCTTTTGTGGTTGAAATGAGAAGTCACACAAACATCCTGTTTTGTTGTTTGCAAATTTCCATATTCCAAACACCCTGCTCACTGCATTAGAAAGTATCTAACCTATTCATATACATATAAGCAGGCGCATCTATTTTGCTGTACCTATATTTTATCTCCACAAAATGAATGGAGGCAAGAAATAGGTCTGTTTTGTACGAAGTCTAAGCTAATTTCCAAAACCCACACCTAATGTCAAAGTTTCCAGGGGTGCCTGAGTGGCTCAGCTGGTTAGTGTCATGGCTCAGGTCGTGATCTTATGATTCTTGAGATGGAGCCCCAAGTTTGGCTCTGTCCTGACAGTGTGGAGCCTGCTTGGGATTCTCTCTCCCTCTCTCTGTCCCTCTGATGCTCGAGTGCTCCCACTCTCTCTCCCTCCTTCTCTCCAAGCAAACAAACATAAACACCTTTAAAGTAAACGTTTCCAGAAAGATAAAATTACGTAATTATTCTTTCAAAATATAAAGATTTCCCATTGTAATTTGAAACCATCATTACTGCTTATATGGTCTATGAGGGCTCCATTCTGTCTGATGCTGACAGCTCCAAGTTATTTTTTAGGCTGTTACCACGCTGTCTTAAATCCACTTCTTGCCTCAAGTAATGTATACGGTTTGCTTAATCTTTCTTGAGACATCAATTCTTTTAAGTGCATATAAGATCTAATAAATTGTGGAAGAAGTAGAACTCACTCTAAAGGACTATCATGTAAGATCCAAGTCTAGCACTGTTGGTAAAATATGGTAGGATCTTAATGGGGAAATGTTACTATCACCATAAAAGAAAGGGAAAAGTACACAGACTACATTTCAAGAGAAACACATTAAACATTCAAAAGTTCAAATGGCTAGAGGTGGGCTTAACATGATACTTACAAAGCTTACATTTCAGGCACTTTCACTAGCACAGGTCCTTTCCATTTTCATAAATTTGATGTCAGAGTTTTGTATTCTTTTTATCTTAAAGAGAACCCCCCAAATTATGGAAGCACCCACCATTAGATAGATTTGCACCTGCAAAGTGCTGTAACATGTAATCAAAGTGAGGCTCGATGACTTAGACTGCATGCATCCTTAGAAAGATTTGCCAATCTTGGTGATATTGTTTTATAATTCATCTGTCCTTAATATTTGTTAACTTTGGAAGGAAAGTACACATTCTGCATACCTTTTATAGGATTCCCTATTTCACCTCAAGTGTGTCCTCACATCTCATCCATACAAATTGTTCACTGAACGCTGTTCTTAACCTGACTTCATGCTCCCCAACCCCACAGCTGTGCAAGAACCAGCCTTCTACAGCATCTGGCAGACATCCTGACTATGGACTCTTCCTCATAATTTCCATTCCTGTCTTTTGTGGTGGACTTAATAAATGTTGACTAGGATTACTATTACTATTATTAATATTTTAATATCTACTTTCCGAGACCAAGATCTTATTATGCAACACTATTTTTACAGTGAAAGGTTAAACTTTTCTATTTCCTTGGCATGCTGACAAACCTCTATTGGGTAAGGAGTATTTGGTGTCGTATACTGAGGGGAAATTGTACTTATCACCTGAAAATAATGCATCAGTCCACTCGCTGAGGGGTAATTGATGTGTTTTATCAAAGGCTGTGGCACAGCCTGCTAGTGTTTGGCAGAAATCATCTCGACTGCTCTATGGAGAAAATATCTGATCAGGGCAAGACTGAAGCAGCCAGACCAGTTGGGAAGCCCTGGTAAGGGACGATGGCCAAACAAATGACTGTGGAGAAAGATCTAAAAGATACTTCAGAGGCAAATCGAACAAGACTTGACAACTGATTGGATGTAGGAGGTTACAAAGACTGGTGACCAACAACTTCATATTGTTAGCATGATGAAAATGGACATGCCATGAAACTCTACTCGGACACATAAGAAAGAGAAGCTAAAAATAGTAAATCAAATCATACCCTTTTATTTTCTGAACTTTCTGATTAAATTTGTCTGACAGTTTTGTACCGTCATGCCTGCCAACTTATAGTCCTAGCAGCCAGTAGCATGAGAAAAATAACCATTTTTGTCTAATCATGTGCCATTAAACTAAGAACAATTACTTCCAACTAAACTGTCTCTCCATTCTGCTAGGCTCAAAGGATATGTTATGACCGAAATGTCACCTCAGATCTCCAGTTTCTATATCTGGCATTAATTTCATTAATTACAGCTTCATTGTTTTACTCCTGATCTGCTGACAGAGCACTGGCTGGGTCTCAGCCAACTAATCAGATTAAATACATTGTGTTTGAAATACACGATGTGCATCTTAATGAAATGGTTTTTCCTAGGCTCCTTTCTAAATAGATAGGTATCTATAATCTTACAGTGATTTGGTGATGTTAAAAAAAATGTTTTTAACGGAAGCCTTTAACTTTCTTATAATCAACAGAAATCTGTCGGAGTAGAGCCATAACTCACTACTTCTTTTCCAGGAATATAAGAGCAAAATAGGCAAAGAAAATGTACTTTATTAACAGCTTTGATGAAATAAAGAATTATGTCTGTTGTAAATTGAATAACCTTATTGCCTGAATAGTGCAATTAAAGAAACACATAGTAATTTGAATTAGAGAGGCCTTGGGAAACATAATCTAAAACACTAACTTGTATCAAAGAAAGAAAGTGAGGTACAAAAGAGTAGCCACCTTTACCTATTTTCATTTATTATAGCACAATTTGGCTTGAAGATGTCAACACTAGAAAGGGAAATGAGAACATGGACTCAATGACCAAATAATTTCAACACAATCTAAATCCTTCCTTTAAAATAAAAAAAAAACAAAAAAAACAAAAAAAACCAACTTGTTATTTTGCCTAAATTACCCAGATTAATTCTGTGTATAGGTTCAGTCACATTCTTGAGGTGCTCCTTATTTTAATTAACAGCTCTAGTTGCTATTAGAACATATGAAGGGAGCAACCATCTGTCTCTTTCTCTACTGTCATTTTCAAATAATATTGGTGTTTTGGTTCTTGGTATACCTATTCTGAGGTCCTATCAGATCCTTTTAACTCCTAGTCAATTAGGGCAAGGAGGCAAATAAAGAACCAAGATGGTGTGGTGGATGAAAATACACTATTGAATAGAGGTATTTTTTTTTTAAGTTTATTACTTTAGACCTAAGTATTATATACATCTGTATATAAGATATAATACCTGGAATAATATTTTTTTGATATAGTGATTTGGTTTAAAAAATCTATTTCCACTGTCTTTGGTCTGAAAAACTCAAACAAAATATTCTACCCCTAAATCTATCTACCTAGCAATACAGAGCAAACTTCCTTGATTTTGAAAAAAAAAAAAAAAAAATATATATATATATATGTATGTGTGTATGTGTATATATATATATATATATATATATATATATATATATATATATATATGAGATTCCACATGTCCAAAGGTATGGATAAGAAGAGAGTAGTAAGAAATTTTCGACCTGTGCCAGAAGAATCGCCACTCAAGAGAACAGCTCAGGTACAAAGCCTATGCCCAACTCTTGTGGTTTTTTTTTTTCTTTCTTTTTTTTAAAATTTTTTATTTCTTTTTGAGACAGACAGAGACAGAGTGGGAGCAGGGGAGGGGCAGAGAGAGAGGGAGACAAAGAATCTGAAGTAGGTTCCAGGCTCTGAGCTGTCAGCACAGAGCCCAATGCGGGACTCGAACCTACAAACCGTGAAATCATGACCTGAGCTGAAGTCTGACGCTTAATCAACTGAGGCACCCAGGCACCCCCACTCTTGTATCTTCTACATTGGAACAGAATAACTTGGTTTTACCTGAGCTAAGCATTCAAGTTTTAACTATTGTTCTTATTCCCATTTCATGTTGACATCTCTCAACCCTAATGGTACTAAATCAACTGATAACTTCAAATTCCCTGACCAGTCTTGACAAGTTATCACATAGAAATGCCAACACTCCTCACTCATCTGACAAACTGATAATCTTTAACATACTGGAAACTTCTAACTCAACCTTCCTCTCTCCCAGCATTTGGGAATCCACTCTTCCCTGCCTTGGCCGTCCTTGCATTTGGGAGGTGATCAAGCTTGAGATCACTGAGGGTCCCAGTAAGGTATCTAAAGCTTTTAATTATCTATTCTAAATATTTGGGTAGACTGTCCAGTTGTCCAAATTTCAGGCACATAAGGTTTTCATATGATGGCTCTTATCAAAGAAATCTACACATCCAGTGATCTTGTGAAAGCTGTGGTATATAATTTTTATTTATTTATCTATTTATTTATTTATTTATTTTTAATTTTTTTTAACATTTATTTATTTTTGAGACAGAGAGAGACAGAGCATGAACAGGGGAGGGGCAGAGAGAGAGGGAGACACAGAATCTGAAACAGGCTCCAGGCTCTGAGCTGTCAGCACAGAGCCCGACGCGGGGCTCGAACTCACGGACTGTGAGATCATGACCTGAGCTGAAGTCGGACACTTAACCAACCAAGCCACCCAGGCGCCCCTGTGGTATATAATTTTTAAATGGATAAATTTTTAATGGATAAATAGTAATGACTTCAAGTAGTGACTCATCGTATTCTGGCTGTTTATTTAGTCTTCTAAAATTTAATTTGAGCATAACTAGATGTCAAACTTGTATCACCTATTTAATATGAAATTGATACAGTATGTAAATGCATTAAAATCATATTCTTGGATCTAAAGTATTATTAGACTATACTAACATACAACATGTTAGTATGTGTATATATGTATATACATATTCTTATAGATGTAACATAAAACACTAGTGTATATACACACTAGTGAATATATTACATCAGATATAGCTAATATAATAAAATCCTAGTTAAGAATAAAATATTTTAAAGGCACGTGTTTAACTAAAATTGATAATTTTCTGAACATTTATAGAAAGAACGTTTATAAGTCTGTCTTTGATTTGTTTACCTCTCTCCATCCATCCTGTATTCTTCAAATCTCACTAACTTGTGAGATTCCTAGAGATTTAGAACCTGCTGTACATTGTGTCACAAGCAGGGTCATCATTGGAAAGGGGTAACAGTCTCTCTATACCTGCTAAGCAGAGACAGTCTCATTAACATGAGGGAGCCTGTTCAGTAAAACACTTGTTAAGCTGATTTAGTCAAAATACTTTTTAGAAGAATCAGTGGGAATTTCTAGGTAATAGCACTAAGCCACAGAATTGGTGATGGCTTTTATCAACACACATCAAAAGAAATGGGCACCTTTTGAGAGCTTCTTGATTGAAATATTTTTAAAAAATTTGCAAACCGCCCCCCTCAAATTATTGCAAGCCTAAGCCTAGAACATTTTGCCTCCAAAAGTTAGATTTTCTCAACAAATCAGAGAGAATATAAATTAGATAAAAGATATGCTTCTGTCATACCAGCAGAATGGGAAAGTGAAGGCAGATTTATTTAGCTGGAAGAATGAAGACTTTGATTGTCATCTTAGAGAACAGACAGCACCAATAAGAAAGGGAAATGGGGATCTTGAAGGCTCAGATAAATAGCCACAGAAAGGAAATGGAGATATACACACTCTAACCTGCTTTTGAACATGAAACTGTATAAGATGCCTGGAGGCCCCAAAGCCATGTATGCTGGTTTTAAACAGTAACTCCAAATATATGCAAATTTATTAAGTTTAAAATTCTGTTAAATGCAGTGTATATGCTTTAAATGAAAGCAAAATTGCAGAAAATATCCCCCTACACACACACACACACACACACACGCACACACACACACACACACACAAATATATAGGTAGCTTTATTCAAAAAATAAAATGTTTGTGGTCAAAATACGCAGAACAGAACTGGTGCCCTCTGGATTCACTGTACAGCATTTTGCAGCATTTGGGACCGAGCTCGTAATATCCTTGTCATAATCTCTTGTGAAGAAAGAGAAAAAACTATTCAAAAGTACCCACGTGTATTCATTTCTAGTTTGATATAAAATTAGCTTTAACATTATGTCTGGAAAGCAAATTTTAGTGACAATTCGTAACAAATTATCTGTGTGGAAATGGTAAAGGTTTTCCCACATTAAATTAGAGAAACTCCGTGAACGGACACTACAAATACCGATAACTTCGCTAAATTCCCTTTCATAGAAGTTAAAAGAAAATAAGGGCGAAAAAGCCCTTAAATACCTATAAATTTCTGAAAATTTTCAAATACAAAGGTTAAGATTTCAGAGGAAAAGCTTGTTGCTGGCCCAAATGCTATGTCGTCTAAACTGTTTCTTTCTGGACATTTGGATATATCCCATTGGACAAAGACTCTTTCCTGTTCATCCATGCTCCTTCTAATGATTAGTTAAGACTAATACATACATGGCTCTCAATAAACAATTCATGAATCCTGAGTAGCAAGCTACCAAGTGACCCAGGATAACAAAGGGAGACAGAGCCTCAAATGGTCTCTTTTTCTCCAGCATTGTACCTTCGAAGTCAAATATGTACTATATCTACCCTGTAAGATTAATAAATAGGAGGTAAGTATTACTGAAGATTTTTCAACAAAACAAATGATGAGTTTAGGTTAGTTAATTTTACCACTAACCTTTGACTATCACTTCTATCCCAGCCCTGTGTTGTTGGTGAAGTGTAAATATACAATTAAGCCTGTTTACAACAGGTAATTACAATAAAAAAAAAAAAAAATGCATGGGTCCTTAGGGCCCTGAGCCTTCATTCCTGAGATTAACTTCTCAAAATTGCTACTTGTCACTTAACATTTCTCCAAATATTTCAGGTATGTCATCAATACATTCATTCACATCTTTAGGTATTGGTTAGCAAAACAGGTTCATTCTCCACTCTAGTGGATATATGAGCCTGACAAAAAATAGGTTTTAAACACAACATTTCACTGAAGTGTGATAAATTCCATCCCAGGCCCTTTGGGAACACAAAGCTGATGCATTCACCCTGATTATTTAGAGGTCAGGGAAAGTGAGGAACCTTCCCAAGGTAGATATCACATGGAAGGATGATTACCAAAAAAAAAAAAAAGGTAAGTTGGAGGAAGACTGTTGCAGGCCAAGAGATCTGCATACCAGAATGCCCTGAGGAGAACCCAGAAAGCACCAGGAAACAAGTTATGGACAAAGAAAGCACAGACCGCTAAAAAAGAAGGGAAGGAAAAGACATCAACTAAGTAGACAGTAACCAGGTCACAGGGAACCATGAAGCCACAGTAACCAGACCCAACTTTAAGAGAAATACATCAAGCATCAAAGGATTTTAAATGTATCACATCTCTAGCAAGTGATCACTGCCCTTTCAGATTTGTGTTGTTTTCCCTTTCAAAAGTCTCCCTAATACAGACCACGTAGCACTGTCAGTATCAATTCCATTACATGACTATCTTCCCATAGAGAAGTTTTACACGTGTTTCACTACAACCCTTTTGAGAAGAACCCATTGCGGTCATTAGTTTCTAATAATTGCTTTGGCCTGCATCCCCTGAAAGGTTAGCTAGAAATGTGCTCTTGATATAAGCCAGTTTGTAGCTTATCTGTTATTGTTGTTGTGGCTTATTCTTTCCTTGTGGCTAGATTCTGCTTCTTGGTTTCCATACACGAAACTGTGTATTTATTTTTATGTCATATGATTTAAAAATACACACAGATTTCCTATTTTGCAAACGCATTTGCATTTTTCTCAACAGAAAGAACACCACTGCAAGTTAAGAGGTATGGCTTAAGCTTCTTACACATTGTTCACCGTTTTATTTCAGCAGTAGACCCTCAATGAACACTAAAGTTTAAATTACTTCGAAAGGAATCAAATTTGGTACAGTAGGACATTAATGTGAATACTACAGTAACATAGTAACAAGTGTAGGACAATTTAAAGCCAGATAGACTTTTCTTACATTCACATCCCTTTAAAACCAAAGCAAAGCAAACATATTTATCATAACAAAACAGTGAGGAATGTATAGAATTATAGAATCACTATATTGTACACCTGAAACTAATATAACACTGCACGTTAACTATACTGGAATTAAATTTTTTTAAAAAAGCAAAGAAGACAAATACTGCCTAATAACAGATTTTACTTCAAGAAAGTGGCAGCTCTTCAATAATCCACTCATACATTCAAGAATTCCACTATGAGCACTTCCTTTATGCCAAACACTAAAAGGTAATGAGATCAGACATGAATAAATGACACAAAACTTCTAATTCCATAAAGATCACAGCCTTGTATAAAAGGCAAAATTATAAACAAATTCCTCACAAACAGCAATATAAGACAAAAAATGTACATACAAATATTGAGTAACAGAAAAAGAACCAGTTAATATTGGGCATTACAGGTGAGATCAGGGACGCTACTCAAGAGTTAGGTACTATATGAGCTGATATAAATCAACTTACATGATTGCTAAGAGCAAGAGAAGTCAAGGAATAGATATAAAGACTAATGACAGCAGTAAGATTGGACAGGAGACTACATGTGAGAGATGTAGATATTAGGATCTACGAGATTACCATATGCTTTGTGCTTTAAAAATATTTAAGATTATATAAATAAAACCATACATTATCACTGGACTTTGGTCATGGAGTAGATGTGGGAAGAGAAAATGTGAGAAACTTCTATGGTATGTCAGCTGTCTTTATTTAGCTTGGCCTTTTGTTTTTCTTCTATGGTCTACTTCTGTTTTAGCATTAACCACTCCTTGTTGTAAAGGATCACTATCCTTTCATCTTTGTGATCACTATCTTTTCACCTTTCAATTACTATTCATACGATTACATTAATATACAGTAGTCAATGGGTAAAATTCAACTTAATGTTGCATATGCATGATTGATACACCATACTTTTTGTTAGAGTTGTATCAATATTATTTTGCAATGTTAGTATTAGATATATCTTTTAAAACTCCAAGCTGCCTAAAAACAGATATAATGCTATCTTTTACTCCAGTAAAATAATATAATTCATGTTAGAAAAGAATTCCAAACTTCAACATTTCTACAAAATATCCAATGCCAAATTTAACTTAAAGCCTCAACTACAGCTTATTCCAGCTAAAAAGATGCGTAATTATAGTACTACAAACGATCATTCTAGCTACTCCTACATCAGATTACTTTATCCTATTCTTTATTGGTACGCTGCACACTCAGATGCTGATAATTTTAGAAAATATAACCCTAACCCTAACCTACTTCATTTTAATAATTTGAGTAATTTAAATTGTTAACAATATTTTGTTAGCATATTAATAAAAATAAAGATTCATTTACTTGAAACAATTAGAACCTTACTCTTGTAATCTACTAGAGATGGCCTGTTCCCATTCAAACACAGTGTCCATTATCACACCAAAAAGTTCAGAACCCATGCTACAGGAATTATGAACTATACAGGCTAAACTGATCATAGCTTTCTTGAAGCAAAGGCAAACTTAAAGAGATCTATTTTTCTGCATAATAATGAATGAGCAGGTTGTCATGGGTCCAACTTCTCTAGTATATGCCATACTCACTACTTCATTTTGCCATGACAGAAACTGAAAAAAAATAAACATATTTAAATGTTATCCTAGTTCAGCTAGAGCTACTGAGATGTCCCAATGGTTCAAGATAAGGATGAGGCACACAGATTGGAGATGAAGACATTATGAATAGCTCTGGTCGTACTGTAGCTTAAAACTCACATAATAATAAAAAAAAAAAAAAAACACTAACAAGTGATATATGACTTTTTACACCTCATATATTTGAAAACCTGCTCAGTCTCATTTGCAAACATCTGTAGATACCGTATTTCAAACCTAAATACTTGAGTTGGAAAAATATTACAGTGCTACTTGTTTTTAATATTTTTGTGCAGAACATCACCATGAAGGCATGACAAGTACTCTAGGTAGTAAACAGTAACAGTGGCATGCTGAGGGACTCTGTAAAAATAAGTCCCCAAATAAGAAAGTAGCATGACTGCAGTCTTTGGGACACATCTGCTGTCAGACAGATGCACATTTGTTTGAAAGAATTAGCATATTCTCTTTTCTTTTTTGGAAAGATTCTGGCGCTAGCATTCCCATTTAGTCACTGTAGGCTTCTGAGGTAGGTTTTGCTTTCCTGAAACTGGAAAGCCATCCCAAGAAAGGTGCAAGCTACAACTCATAAAATCTTGCTAAAGTTACTGTGCAGAAAATAATCTGCAGACAACATGATATCGAAGGGCTGGAGAAATTTTTTTATTCATTTAATCTGACATCATATATATAAATTTCCCCAATGCTTTTTTACTGAGGTATACTTGACATAGAGTATTGGATTAGTTTCAAGTATATAACATAGTGATTTCATATTTGTATACATTGTGAAATGGTAACCACAACAGGTGCAATTACCATCTGTCATGATATAAAGTTATCGCTATTATTGAATATGTTCTCCATGCTGCACATTACATTCTCATGACTTATTATATATATATATATATATATATATATATATATATATATATATATTTTTTTTTTTTTTTTAGAGAGAGAGAGTGTGTGTGAGTGGGGGAGAGGAGCAGAGGGAAAGAGAGAAGATCCTAAGCAGGCTCCACTCCCAGTGCAGGCTCAATCCCATGACCTGAGCCAAAATCAAGAGTTGGACACTCAACTGACGGACTCACCCAGGTGCCTGGAAGGAGTGTGTACTTCTTAATCCCCTGTACTCATTCTCCTCCGGCCTCCCTCCCCTCTGGCAACCACCAATCTGCTCTCTGTATCTATGATTCTGGGTTTTGTTCTGTTTGCTTCGTTTTCTTTCTAGAATCCATATGTTAGTGAAATCATGTGGTGTTTGTCTTTGACTTCTTTCACTTAGTATAATATCCTCAGGGTCTATCCATGTTGTTGCAAATGACAAGATTTCATTCTTTTCTCTGGCTTGGTGGTGTTACATTGTGAGTATGTGTGTATATACAGACACCTAGGTTGTTTCCATATCTTGGTTACTGTGAACAATGCTGCAAGGACCATAGAGGTGCATATATCCTTTCGAATTAGTATGTTCATTTTCTTCTGATAAGTTGCTGGATCATAAGTAGTTCTATTTTTAATTTTTTGAGGATCTTCATGCTATTTTTCATAATGGATGCAAAAATTTATATCCTTACCGGGACACAAGGGTTCCCTTTTATCCACATCCTCATGAACACGTATATGTTGTCTTTTTGATGAAAGCTATTCTGCCATACGTAAGGGGATATATCACTACAGGGGAAAATATATTTTTTAATAAAATTTCCAGCCTCTAAACCTTTGAAGTAAATTATCTTCTAAAAGTTAATTGCCTAGCGTTCTGCCCAAGAAAATCATGCACTTCAAGGAAACAGTGTTCATGTTTTTGACTCTCAGTGCCCAGGCTATGAATTCTCAATACCAATTTCACACACACGTACAAAGGATCCTGGGCTTTTTGAAGAATTGGCTCCTTTGAGTCTCAGATAAGCAATGCACAAGATGAGATTCTGACATCCTGTTATGCTGAAAAACAAGAAAACTGTCAAAGTCTAATGGGGTTGTGAGGAAATAACTAGGTAATGAGCTAGGACTGATAAGAGATGGGGAATTTAAGCATGGAAAAGAACAATGAGTCCAATGACTAAAACACTGAATGTATACAAATCCGATAACCTATAGTGATACTTAAAAACTTATCTATAGATGTATAGATATAGACATTAAGAAAGAAAAAGTACTCAAACAAACAAGAGAGAAAAATAAAATCTCTGGTTTCTGTTGGAGGTAGCTGGAGCACCAACCCTTTATTTTAAAAATTAGTAACTAAAGGGAGAAAATTAAATTTCAGGGATGTTATAGACTGAATTGGGTTCCCTTAAAATTCATATGTTGAAGCCTTAACCCTCAGTACCTTAGAAGGTGACTATATTTGGTGACAGGTCTTTCAAAGAGGTAATTAAGGTTAAATGAGATCATAAGGCTGAAACCCTAAGACAATATGACTGGTGTTATTAGAAGAGGAAGAAAATCCAAACATTCACAAGCAGAGAGAAAAGGTCACATGAGGACACAGTGAGAAAACTGCCATTTTCAAGTCAAGGAGAGAGACCTCAGGAGAAACCAAACCTGTTGACATCTTGATCTCTGGGTACCAGCCTCTAGAACGGAGACAAATTGCTGTCTTTAAGTCACCCAGTCTGTAGTAATTTGTTAGGACAGCCCAGTCCAACTAATACACAGGATAATTAAGTAATTCTAGCTGTTAAGCACAAATTTTCCTTTACGGTGTGATCATAGATAATAAATGATAAAAGAAACGCTAAAGTTACAAGATCACCATTTTGAAATCCCAAATGCAATACATGGTTTAGGCAATGATTATCAATGGATATTAAAATCATAACATGAAAAATTGACAGGAAACTTAACAACATAACCGCACTGTGACCACCTGCACCCCCTGACCTCTCTCCATCATTAAAATGGGACAAGTGTGTCCTCATGTGATACAACATTAAGTACACGGCACAGGCTTTGAAGTATTTTTGTCAAACAGATACACCTAAGTTGAATCAAGCCTTTTGATATGACTTCTCAGTTCTCAGGAAAAATACTGGATCCTGGTACACATTCAATAAACAGAACGAGGAAGCAGTCAGACAAGTTCAGATTGCAGGACATTCTACCTATCAATTGTTTGGTTTTGTTTTTGTAACTTTATGATGGTGAGCAATGTGGACTGTAAATTAAACAAGGGGTCCTTTGAATGCTGAAATAAAAAGGACACCAGTAAAAAAAAAAAGAAACAAAAAAAATGGGTAAAATTAAAGTATATAGTTCAGTTAATAAGATTGTACCAATACTAATTTCTTCATTTTGATCATGGTTATACAAGATGTTAACCTTAAGAGAAAGTCAGTGAAAGCTTTTCTGCAACTCTCTGTATGACTTTGGCACTGTTTCCGTAACTGAAATTATTTCAAGTTTAAAAGTATAAAAAAGAGAGAAATGCAAAAGCATACAGCATATCTTTTTCCTCATTTGAACACATCACTTGATAAGGGAACTTTTTTTAAGACAATCTAGGAAATTCTAACATGAATTTAGTATTAGATCCACTGTATTTTGTAGGCATGAAAAGGGTGCTACAGTTATAGAACACCTCCTTATTTTGAAACAACAACAACAACAACAAAACTCAGAAGTATTTAGTGATAAATACCATGATACCAAGAATTCAACTTTAAAATTTTATGGGAAGGAAAAAAAGAAAATGAAACATTGACTATTTTTCACTGGTATGGTTAAATCTGGGGAAGGTATATTGGGAGTTCATTATAACATCCTTTTGACATTTGTGCTTGTTTGCAAACAATAAAAAGCTACTAAAAAGTGTGTATTCCCTAACTTTTGCTCAGCTATCTAACTACAAGAGAGTTCCAGGCGTATTCTCAGTGTCTACCCACAGAGCTCATTGCTCTATGTTGCTGAGCGCAATGATCATTCTGAGTGCTTGCTCTTGTGACAGCTGCCTAGGATTCTCTGTGCCAGCTCTCGTGCCTGCAGGAGGATTTCACAGGACAAAGAAAGGTTTTGCAACTAAAAGCTCAAGTGCTATGGATTTCTATTACATTTAGCACGCTACCGAATTCTAACAAGACAAACAAAATGTTAAATGCATCTGTCGTGCTTTGTCCACAATTATGATTTTCAGAAGTCTGAACATCCCACGCCTGGAATCACAGACTAATTAAAGAAGTACAGTTTCTTAAACATGTACACACCTAGTAATTATTATTTAAAAAATAAAACAAAAAAACATGGGGTCCCTGGGTGGCTCAGTCGGTTAAGCGTCTGACTTCGGCTCAGGTCATGATCTTGCAGTTCGTGGGTTCAAGCCTCGCACTGGGTTCTGTGCTGACAGCTCAGAGCCTGGAGCCTGCCTCGGATTCTGTGTCTCCCTCTCTCTCTGCCCCTCACCCACTCATGCTCTGTCTCTCTGTCTCAAAAATAATTAAACATTAAAAAAAAAAGAAAAGAAAAAACCAGCCCAGGTGTAAGTGTAGGATAGCAGTACAGCAATGTGGTTAAAATCAGGATTTTAGGGTGAGACGTTTACTAGTTACATGGCTTTCATTAGCTTCTCTAAGCTTCAGGTTCTGCATCTGATAAATGAAGATAATGACAGCATTTGGAATTGTAGGAAATAACCAAGATATCACATGTACAAGATTTAGCAAAATGTCTGATGCAAAATGATTGCTAAGTAACACAAGTAATAACAAGTAATAATGATGCTATATCAATTTTGTTCTCAAGACAGAAAAGTAGATGTTCCTGTTGGAATAACGCTGGCCATATGATAGGATACAGGTAGCTAAATTATGCCCACTTTAAAAAAAAAGTATGTCATTTCACTCACTAGCCACCTCTGTGAGAAAATATTTTCAAAGTTAACTCTAATCCAAGACCCGTGGTTCAGGGGCTTTGCAGAGACTGGAGAAAGATAGTCCCTCATAACCTAGAGGAGCTCAAAGTCACATGGTATGATAAAAGCACTTTATTTCCTGACATCTGCTGTCTTAGTCTGCTTGGGTTGCCATAACAAAACACCACAGACGGAGTGGCCTAAAGAACAGAAATTTATTTTCTACTGTTTTGGAACCTGGAAGTCCTAGATTCAAGGTATCAGCTGATTCATTTCCTGGGGAGAGCTCTCTTCCTAGCTTGTAGACAGCTACCTTCTTTTTTTTTTTTTTTTAACTTTTAAGGTTTGCTTATTTTTGAGGGGGGGAGGGGGCAGAGAGAGAGGGAGGCAGAATCTGAAGCAGGCTCAGGTTCTGAGCTGTCAGCACAGAGCCCAATACAGGGCTCAAACTCACGAGCTGTGAGATCATGACCTGAGTCTGTCAGATGTTTAACTAACTGAGTCACTGAGGTGCCCTGACAGCCACCTTCTTGATAAGGCCTCACATGGCTTTCCTCTAAGTGCACATGGGGAGAGAAAAAGATCTGCCTCACTTCCTCTTCTTATGAAGCCATAATCTTACTGGATTAGGGTGCTACCTTTATGACATCATTCAACCTTAATTACCTCCCAAAGGCCCTCTATCCAAAGATATTCACATTGGGGATTAGGCGTTCAACATATGAATTTGGAACAAGGCAGAGTAAGTCAGTGCACAGCACATGTCATGGAATTTTTGTGTTAACTCTCCCTTTACCACAAAGAGGTGGGGGGTGCAAACATCTCTGTATGATCAAGAGTGGCTCAGCATTTCCATATAAGGACATGGAGGCAATTATATAAAAATGATTATCTCAGTTTCTAATAGACACGAAATGAGGACATTTCTTAGTTGATGAATAAATATGACCTTGGTTGAACAAGTTTTTGCCATTCATAAGTCTTCTTATGGCCACATTTTGAATCTCAATTGGTTAAATGTAAATCTTATTTGAGATGTGGGCTGAATACAAGGCACAGAAACAAATGGACAGTAAAACAAAGGTTAAAATAAGAGAATAGCATGAAATTAAAGGGGGGAAGATGTGGCAATTAGGAAGCACTTCCCAACAATGAAATCTATTAGAGCAGAAAAAGTCCTCCTGGGGGAAGTATCGAGGTCTTATGGACCAAGTCATTTCAAATAGACTAGACAAAATAATCAAAAATGGCATTAAGAGAGGAGTCCCTCAAGAGAAAGACGGGGGTAGGAGGTTGATTAGATAATCTAATAGAGCTGTCTCATCTTTAAATTTCCTTGAGTCTAAAATTCTATGAGATTTTTAGACAGTTTGATCACCCAGTAGAGAGATTTTAATTTCATTTTTTATGACATATCAAATAGGTGAACAGCAGTGATCATTCAAGCTTGGCCTGGCTTGCTCTCTGGGGCTTGGATTTCTGGCACAGAACTGACTACAGCTCTAACATCAACCTCAATGAAACCAATAATTACTAAGTAATCCCTGTGCAGAATTTCCATCAGACATCTAAGGCTCACACCAGCACTGTTAATGTAGAATTATTGAAATTTAAATCAGAAGTGTTTATCCAACACAGTGATAGATAAAGTGATTTGAGACTGCTTATCATGATTAAGCCTGAAGATTATAGGTTATTATTAGGGTGCACAAGGAATATGAAATTAATGGGAGGAAAACCAAACATAGGTTCTTATTACCAGGGGAAAGAAAAAAAAGATTGTGTCTTGAATACAATTACTGCACTAAAATGGTTGTGGGATTCTCCTGTTTCCTCCCACGGATCACGTTTATAACCGAGGACTGCCACGGGTATGACACGATGCCTCAGGACTGAATGACCAGCCAGCAGAACAAACACAAAGTCCTGAGCTGTCTAGAATCTCTCACAGGCTTTCATCTTTTAGATGTGAAACTATTATGAGCGAGTAAAGGGCAATGAGAAATTGCTGTAAGAATAAGAGGGCTGACTCTGAACTGCCCCTTTAATCCACATTTCTGAATATTCCTATGTAATCATTATTCACACTTAACATGAAAATATCATCCCTGAGAAACTGGTTTCTTTCCAAGACTTACATAAACTGAACGTTTAATGGTAAATGTTATTTACTAGAACATCTGCTGATGATCTAGAATTCTCTAATACTTTATAACCCAGAGTTGTAAAGGATGCTATGGACCAAGTCTGCCAATACATAATTATTTACATTTATTAAAAAGCATGTGTATAATGTATTATAGTTCATCGTTAGTTTCATTTATGATTCATTTTACGTTTTCAACAGTTAGCATGTCCTTAATAACGTTAATAGATGTGCTTTCCTCTCCAGAAAGAAAATGACCTCCTTCAGCTTAGGGATCTTTCATCCAAATATTACATTGTGTGATATATATACTGCAGGCACTACAAAACAGGTGTTGTATGAAGGGAAAAAATTAACAACAATTCAAAACCAAAAACAAACTATGATTTTTTTTTTTGTTTTCATCAGTGACAGCCATACTGTAGTGTGCAAATTATTTTAAAAAATCCACAGCTTTTGAAAAATATTGATCATGTCCCAGTAATCAATATTCCCTTTCATATAGTATTATATGCAGCAATTTTTACTCACTTACTGCAGCTTTTTTTTTCAGCTTCTTTATAAGAGATTCTTTTGTCTGGTTCTGTTAACTAATTTTACTCCTTTTTATTTAAAAATATCCTGAATTTCTCATAAAGAATTCATTCATCATTTCAATTATAATTTTGAGAAGCTACTATATGCCAGGAAAAAGAACATCCTCATGAAATTGACACTCTAATAGGAAAAGAGAAAAAAAGTAAACAATCGAATAACATCATGCCAGGCGTTGATATCCTCTCTGAAGAATGATTAAGCAGTGTGATCGAGAATGCACTCACATATTGGGCATCAACAAACACCTCTCTGTAGATGTGTAGCTAAAACGAGCAAAGGAAGCTGTGAAAATACCTGGCAAAATGGTTTCAGCAAAAGGACAGTAAATGCAAAGGTCCTGAGGTAGATGCAAACTTAGCAAGTATGAGTAAAAGTAGGAACATCACTTTGACTAAAGGGCAAGGAGTGAGGCAATGAATATTAAGAACTGAATCAGGGAGTCTCTTAGGCCTTATAGACTGAAAGAAAGAGGTGCAGGGTATAAGGAATACAAGAAGGGGATCTCTCCCTTGTCAAAATGCATGAGCACTTCATATGTGCCTATGCATAAGTACGCATAAAATCAACACCGGGTTCACTGAGACATTTTCCATCTATCCAGCTGATTCTTTCTGGTGAACATAGGCATTTACCATAAACCTATAAATAAATTACAAAGGAGAACACTGTTGAAATCTGACTGTACAATCAATATTAATATCTAATGCAATTTTAAAAAGAAAAAAAGGGGAGGTAAAAATAAAGACCTGCATAAAATATGCAGAACCTGTTTTCCTTTTACCAGTTACTAACACTGACTGTTGAACATGGTTAGCTGTCGAGACTTTTTTTTTTTAATTTCTGAGTATTCTCTCTAGCAGAATTAAGAACTGCATACATTCACCTTCTTAGGACTGAGTTACATTCAAAACATATGGTGAACAAGCTAAGAAGAGCCTCTTCCTTAAGGAGAAAAAAAAAGATACAGAAAAATAACTTATACAGAAATATGGCTTTAAAGGAAATGTTTCTGTCGAACAGAAGTCAAATTAGGCTACTCTCTTCTCGTATGTGCCTGACTCTTGGGGGGCAGAGAAGCTACTCCTGCACATTCAACATGCCATAAATACACACGCCTTGCTTCTGGGTAAGTCACGGCGCCTGCTTTAACTGTCTTACCTATTTATGGCTGTGATCTTTTCCAGAATGGCTTTCTGGCTCTGAAACTATTTTGTTAAACAGTCTATCTTACAACAACTCCTCTTGTTTTCACTTTATTCTGAGGGTTTAACAAAGATTCTAAAACGTTCCTGGGTGGCCACCTTCCGAAATGATGCACATACCATCATTGATTATAAATTTTCATCTGAAGGCCTTGGAAGGCACTGCTACTCAGATAATTGTAAAAGGAAAAGACTAAAAAGTAAGCAAAAACAATTTTCATCAACTTAATATATTGAAGGATTTCCTCCCTTATTATACATTACTTTCATATTCTACAAATTCACTGTGACTTATAGCACTATTATACCAGGCACTGTATATTTGAAAACTTTGCTAGTAATTCATGGAATTACATTTGTCCCCTGGGAGTAGAGCTATGTCATCCTATGTAAAAAGTCATATACTTAAGTATTAAACAAAAGAAATCATTACATTTGTTTGCTTATTTATTTATTTATTGTTTATTTATTTTTGAGAGACAGAGAGAGAGATAGAGCACGAGCAGAGGAGGGGCAGAGAAAAAGGGAGACACAGAATCTGATGCAGGTTCCAGACTCTGAGCTGTCAGCAGAGAGACCGATGTGGGGCTCGAACTCATGGACCATGAGATCATAACCTGAGCCAAAGTCGGACGCTTAACTAAGCCACCCAGGCACCCCTAACAAGAGAAATCATTAAATTTAATTTAAAAAGTCAAGCTGTGTCTTAAAAAAAAAAAAAAAAAAAAGTGTACCGGGTGATAATCCTGACAAAAGTGTTGATGCATTAATGACAGGCCATGAGAGAATGTGATGAGACCAGAACTGGTGACAGAGTTTAGCTAACGCGACACGCAGTCATTGCCCAGGGAATGGCAAATGCAGACAGCATTACCCGTTAATTACACATTTTTAAAAGCTACAAGTTGCGACTATTTATCTGGGGCAAGTAAGCTCCATTTTGGAGTATAATATTGGAGGTACAATGCGTTTATATTATTTCCATATGAGGAAGATTCCAGCTGCCACCATCGGAGTCTATAACTCAAGCCCTTCCCCAGTCTTAACATTTTGTCCTTAGGGCAAAAAGGTTGAGCTTACAAGATGAATAAGAAGAGTTACATATTTCAATCTCTAATGTGAAGTCTGATTCAGCTCCCTGGATGATGTTAACATCACACCCATGTTAGTTCATATTCTGCTGAGCAAACTTTATAAAATGTATAAAACTGGCTCTAAATAATAACAGATTTGTCTTGAGCAGCGGCTCATTAGGAGATCTTTCTAAACCTACACTCTACCAGAATTCACTGAAGTGGGCAAGACCATGTAAGAGCAAAGGGGAAAGGGTGAATGCAACTTTGGATCCTAAAAGAAGCAAACTGTGCCAAATAGAGTGTAGGAGGTATCAGATGACAGAAGGGTGACTTTGGTCCATGATTCCAGGTATGATGAAAAAGCCCGTTTGGGAAATAAGTGGAGCACATCTCAGAGGACCACGGATACCATTTGCTATCTTACAGAGGTCATGGGCAGTGGGTTCTCAGCAGCTGTTCTTCAGGTAGAGGATTCAGAGGGCTTCGCGTCGTTAGCACTTGGAAAAGACTGTGTCAAGCAGAAAAGATGGGGACAGCTGCAGGCTGGTTTCTAATGTGGGCAAATAGGCTTAAAAAGAGGGGGTGGTCTGCCCTGTTGACTAGTACATATATTAAAGATATTCCTGGGGTGCCTGGGTGGCTCAGTGGGTTGAGCGTCCGACTTGGGCTCCGGTCATGATCTCACGGTCTGTGAGTTTGAGCCCTGCGTCGGGCTCTGTGCTGACAACTGGGAGCCTGGAGTGTGCCTCAGATTCTGTGTCTCCCTCTCTCTCTGCCCCTCCCCCACTCATGCTCTGTCTCTCTATCTGTGTCAAAAATAAACATTAAAAAAAATTAAAACAAAAAAAGATACTCCTTAGCTATCCAACACAGCACTTACGAGTGTGAGTTTCACCTACTTACTAGCTATGCAACCTGAAGTCGTAAGTTAACACCAAGCCCTTACTAACATCAATTCCTGCCTCTGAAAAACAAGAATGATAATAATAATACTTATTTTGTGGATACTACCTAGATTAGTGAAGACACTGAATGTAAAGCACTAATATAGGACGCCTGGGGGGCTCAGTTGGTCAAGCATCCATCTTCGGCTTAGGTCATGATCTCGTCCGTGAGTTCAAGCCCCGTCATGGGCTGTGTGCTAACAGCTCGGAGCCTGGAGCCTGCTTCAGATTTTATGTCTCCCTCTTGTTCTGCCCCTCCCCTGTTCTTGTTCTGTCTCTCTCTCTCTCAAAAATAAACATTAAAATTTTTTTAAGTAAAGCAGTAATATGTATTAAGACTCACAGGAAGTGCTCAATAAATATTGGTTCAGATTACTAATATCCATATTATCTATAATGAAGAAGTTTTCATTTTTTCTAGTTTCACTGTATCCTATGACAGACAATCTGGCATGTGACCTGGCAAAGAAAATTATAGACAAACTATTTTAATATCTCTTCACCAGGTTATGGAGAACCATAATAAATTGAAACAAAATTCTGTATAGTGCATATCAGCTTCCAATATTGTACCATGCCTATAGGAATGAGAAAACAGAAAGATCCCAGATGTGTTATTAAAAAAGACTCTTCAGTCTGAAACAGGGGGTTAACGTGGAGACTCACCATTGCCCTGGAGATCCACTGTCTTACTGTGAAATCAATGTTCTATAAGAAATATAAAACAACTCTAGAAAATTTCTAACTTGTCTTCTCAATAGAATTCAAAAGATTCTGTAGTTTTCACAATGTAAACAGTCATGATACACTAGGAAAGCTTAGAGGTTTTTTTTTTAAAGGTTGCTTTAAAGGTTTTTTTTTTTTTTTAATGTTTATTTTTGAGAGAGAGAGAAAGAGATAGAATGTGAGTGGGGAGGGACAGAGAGAGAGGGAGACACAGAATCTGAAGCAGGCTCCAGCCTCTGAACCCACAAACCGCGAGATCATGACCTGAGCCAAAGCAGAATGCTAACCGCTTAAGCCACTCAGGCGCCCCAATTGTTTTAAAATTAAAAGTACAAATATACAAACTAAAGTATAAAATTATATACTACATATATACATGTACACCTATTTGTTACAATTTTTGTCCTTACTCTTCTTTTTTCAACTAACAAATAGAATACATTCTGTGTCCTACACACTGCGACAAGGTTGTCTGTCAAAATTTCATTGATTATATGAATATGCTCCTGTTCAGGTCTACTGGGCTTTTGATTAGAATGGAATTAATTTTTTACATCAATTTGAACAAAGTTTTCCCTTTTTAATATTGATTCTTCTAGTCCGGGACAATGGCATTCAAATTTTGTATTATACACAGTCAATAAGCATTTATGAAAGGAATAAATAAATGCCACCCAATTATTTTTTGCAATGTCCTTAAAAAAAGGTCAACATTTAAAGGTTATTTCAAAGCATTTTGTGTTTTTAATTTGGTAAATTAAATGTTTTTCCTCTTAGAGAATTTTCTATTTAATTGTCACTATCTAGTAGTAAAGGCTGCTGAATGGAACTTTTTCCTTTGCCCAACAATTGACACCAGGGGAACAACTTTTATGAAAACCCAAAGGGGGCTGTATTTTTTTTAAAAGAGAAGCAACAGGGGCTAGCTTCTGTTGACAGGGGCTGCAAGCAACAGGGGCTAGATCCTTCTACCAAGCTAGTTAAGTGTGGCAAAACTGGATAAATACCACCAGCCTGTACTTCAAGCCCACAGTTCCCCCTCTAGTATCCCGTTTCTCTAAGATGGCTGTAAAGCACACTAACAATTGCTTCTTACCTGGACATTCCCCAAGAAGACAGTCTTGCCGGAGCAACTTATGCTGGTAGGATGACAAGGGACAATGGATGCTGTGGGGGGTGGGATCTCACATTAGCTGACAGGGGCCAAAGGGAGACAAAGCTGCTACTCTCCAAGAAGTGACGGAGAGGCTTGAAATACAGTTGAAAACTGTCCCCCAAACACTCTTATCTTTCCTGAGAAAGCTACTTCATTGGCAAAGACTCCAAACACATATGGATCCAATTTAAAACCCACCCTCTCGGTTGATGGGGGGTGGGAGGGAGGGGAGGGTGGGTGATGGGTATTGAGGAGGGCACCTTTTGGGATGAGCACTGGGTGTTGTATGGAAACCAATTTGACAATAAACTTCATATATTGAAAAAATAAATAAATAAAAATAAATAAAAAATAAAAAATAAAAAAAAATAAAACCCACCCTCTCATCCGTATCACATTTAACATTACCTGTTATTTAACACCTACTGTATCTCCTATCTCTCTTTTGACCAAGCACTCCAGAAGATCTAAAAGGGGTGGGGAAGGAGATGCCCCCAAACACACTTCTTCTCCACAAGGCTCTGAAGGAGTACACCGTGGCCTTTCCCCATTGGGGTCCTTCAGTTCAACTGGACTATAGCTGGGTTTAAATGGGTTATTATTTATCTGTATTTAGTGTTTCATTCACACTTATTAAATATGCAATAAATATAATAAATATAAAAGTGAAGAAAATTGTCCAGGCTTTATCCCACAAAGGAACAAACCTAGTCATCCTACTTCCACTCTGGGCAACATAATGCAGAAAGTAACACAACAAAATGTTCTAAAATAACATTTAACTTGGAGAAGGAAAGGGCTATACGTGAACAATAGCAAATAAAAGGTCTTCCTTGTGACGAAGTTTTATAAGGCTATGAAATCAAAGCACTTGCCAGGAAAGAAAGTTTTATCTTATTTTTATTTTTTTAATGTTTATTTATTTTTGAGAGAGAGACAGAGAGACAGAGACAGAGTGTGAGTGGGAGAGGGGAAGAGAGGAAGACACAGAATCTGAAGCAGACTCCAGGCTCTGAGCTGTCAGCAGAGCCTGACGCAGAGCTTGAACTCAATGAAGCTTGAGATCACAACCTGAGCCGAAGTCCAATGCTTAATGGACTGAGCCACCCAGGAGCCCCAGGAAAGAAAATTTTATGTATTTAGATCTCAGCCTGTATCTATTATAGTTTCTTTTTACTGGTCTAATAAATGACTTAGCTGCAATGAGCTCAAAAAATATTGAAATTAGATGCCCATCTCGTTAATTTTGGTTTAGTTTCTATTTTCTTAATTCATCTGTACTTTAGTATATTTTTGGATATTTTTCAAAGAGTAAACCAACTGTGGTAGTACCATTTAATGATTATGTTAATATAAATTTATTTGGAAAGCCAGGTTTAAGACATGCTGAATCCACTGGTCTTCTGCTTTGATTAACTGTCTTGTTTAGTCTTATGATTGTATTTTTTAAGTATATAACATCTTACCTCATTAATTGCTTCAATAATTGCATTTCTGATATCCTATCTAATAGGATATGTTTTTTTTTTTAAGTTTGTTTGTTTGTTTATTTATTTATTTATTGCACAAGTGGGGGAGGAAAAGAGAGAGAGGGAGAAAGACAGAATCCCAAGCAGGCTCCACACTATCAGCATAGAACCTGATGTGGGGCTCAATCACAACCTGAGCTGAAATCAAGAGTCAGACACTTAACTGACTGAGCCACCTAGGTGTCCCTAATAGGATATGTTTTTTATTTTTTTTTAATTTTTTTTTTAATGTTTATTTATTTTTGAGACAGAGAGAGACAGAGCATGAACAGGGGAGGGTCAGAGAGAGGGAGACACAGAATCCGAAACAGGCTTCAGGCTCTGAGCTGTCAGCACAGAGCCCGATGCGGGGCTCAAACTCACGGACCGTGAGATCATGACCTGAGCCGAAGTCGGATGCTTAACCGACTGAGCCACCCAGGTGCCCCTAGGATATGTTTTTTAATGTGCCATTGTCTTGCTTGTTTTTCTTACTCCCTGACCTTAAAGTAGAGAACACGTCTTAATAATTTTAAAAACCATATTTAGTGCCCTAAACATATAAATGTTTCATTTATGTGGTACTGAACTAAATTTTGGAAAAATGTAAACAAAATAAATGTGTATGTATGTATGTATGTGTGTATATCTGTAGTTTTTAATGATGTGTAATATATGCATTATGGGAAATAGTTATTTCTTTATAAAAATTCATACAAAGGTATAAAGTAAGAACTATGAAGTATGAACTATGTATAAAGAATGAACTATGAATATGAACTACTTACTTCATATCTTGTATGAAGTAAGCATGCAATGCCAGCTCTTTGAATATTGGACAAAAAAATATTATGGTGGATAAGACACTATTCTACAAAGTATGTTATTGCTCTATATGAATATATAAACCAAGATGACTTTGGGTTTTGGCTCACAGTTCATAAAAGAGACAACTGACCCCTCTGCTTCTGATGGAAAACCAGCGAATAAAGGAAAAATCCCAAGCTAAGGCTTTTTGTAGTATAAGGAGGTTAAACAAAAACCTGACTACTTTCTGTCAATCCAATGCTACTTTTTCTCAGCCCTGTATGAGTGTTTCTGATCATTGCTTTGTAGAAATTCACTTTGCCCCTCAGTTTGGTAATTAACCTAATTATCTTACATTAATTAGCTACCTCTAGCCTCGTCATTTTCACAGCACTGCTGTAGGTGAGGTCACTGCCCCCTTTCCCCAGGTTTCTGCCTACAGAAATGAAGTTCTAATTTCTCAGAGGTATTGGGAAAATGCCTCTTGCCATTCTTACTTACCTGAGTGGTGGCATCAGGAGAAAGAACTGGGTACATTTATCAGCAGTTAGAGATTTTCTTTCTCTGCTGCCTTTCTGTTCCTTGCTAAGATGTCCACTCCTGCGTGCACCTACCTGCAGCCTGCAGGGGTGCTTAAATACGCTGGAGGGAGGGCAGCGGGAAGCTATTACTATTCCTGTCTGATCAACCACCTTCTCGCCGCATCACTGTGTCCTGTGAAACTAAATTATGTCGTATTTTCAGCCTTCAAGATTTACGCATTTGCTGTCTGACGATGGTGCACCTTTTGTCACAAAGGCCACCCAGCATCGATTCAACCATTCAAGGTATTTGATGGACATTTCACACTTCTTTCATCCTGAAATGCCAGTGTCATGAAGAAGGGGCATTTTTTTTTAAATGCATTGAAAAGATTTCTGACTCTACCTCCCTCACTTTTCCTGATCCACATACCTTACTTAAGGCAGTTTGGTCACCCAATGTGGCAGTTCTCCAAAGTGGCTCTTTTCCTGGTCATCTCCTGAGCAGTGACCAGGATCACGGGGTTGAGGAGTTGTACTGACCTATTTTGAAAATCTGGGATTGCATTCTATCTTTCCTGGCCACATTGCTTCTTTTTTATGCCCCAACAACAGCCTCAGGTCAGCCTGGTACATATTCTGGGTGGCAACCTGGCCAAATGGTGGCCTACAGAATTCAAACTTAATTCTGGTTCAGCCACCCGAATCCTCTTGCTGTGTTGTTACAGTCATGAAGATAATAATTACTAGCTGCATATACTAGTCCTCTCTAGTCCATGACAGAGACCCATGTGAGGCAAGGTAGGAGGGAGGGCAATAATGCATCTCAATAAATTTTACTAAGATGCTCTTATCCCTCTTGCATCTAACACTCCAGCTGAAAGGTCTGGGTACAAGGAGATGATGACTGAAGAACAGGTAAATTTACAGCTACTAGAATGGGAAATGCTAATTTTGGGGAGCCCAGGGAGAGCAACAATTCTGACATGTGGGAGGGAACACCGTAGGATTGGGGACGGGGTGAGTACAGAGCAGGCAGAGACTAATTAATGATCTTTTGTCTTTTAGAACCGACCTGGAAGCTTTTTCACAAAGAAAAACATCCCAGTGCATCTTTCACAAAAGACAACAAGCTGCTTATTAAATGACTCCTAGACCTGCCATGCCCCACCAAATGGTGGTGACCATGACTTGATATTTAGCCTCTACAACTTGACTGAGAAGTCGATCAGAAACATTAGCGAGTGATCCCAGATGCTGCAGCTCCCACACAAAATGCCTGTCAACACCTCTAAATGTCTTTCCACCTCTATTCCCATCTTCACCACTGGGTCATGACGGGGGATAGAAGAATGCCACCCAGCAGGGTGACAAATACTATATGTCAGTGTGACTGCCGTCATGTAATCTCTCCAAAGACACAGCTGAACCAGATTTGGGAAAACTAATATTTACCAGCTGGCCAGGAGGGCACTTTGGAGACTGTTAACCTGTGTCCCCTGACTGATGTAGGTCATATCTGTAGCGAACAACAACTACAATACTCTCCTTCCAGGGGCACCTGTGTGCCCCTGGGACTGAACTACTTCTGGGGAAGCTACATATTAACTTGCATGAACTTGCCCTAATGTGCACCTAAGGAGTGATCAAAAGAGCTCTTCAAATGTTTAAGAAAATACCACCAGCAGATCCTGTGGCTCCCAGGTGACTGTGAAGATCTCTCTGGAATAGGGTACTCTAAGCTACTTTGGGAGTTCCCAGAAGGGATAAATCCCTGTGTGTGCATTCATTGGGTGGTTATCCCAACAATGGGAGCCATCCAGTCAGAACAGGTAGTAAAAGAATGTGTCTCTGGACCTCAGCTGAAATGATCAACGATACCATTTTGGACACAGAAGGCATTCAGGTCAGTTTCAACTCACTGGCCAGAACTGCTATGGAAGACAGTACTGTCCTACATACCCCTCTCTCAAGACCAAAGTGAAACCTGTGCAGTCACTTCGACGTTGCTATACCTGGATTAATGCCTCTGAAAAAGTGCAAAGATCAGCACAGACGCTTAAAGAGGAAGTCATGTGTCCCTCTAAAGTACATGCCTTTATGTTTTGGGGGTTTCTTCAGCCTGCTTAGTCTGGGACTCTGGGGGTCAGGATTGAGGTCAATACTGCAGGCTGGCTCCATCCTGCCACTTACAGAATTGTTGACAGAAGCTTTAATTAAATGTTGCATGAGACAAACTGAACAAATACAGGTCTACTCTCTCTTGATACAACTAATCAGAATGGCCCACCGAGTGGCACTCTCATGTGAAAATTTGATCTCGGCTAAGGCTGTGTAGGGCTAAGAGGTGGTTTTGGGGAGAGGCAGTCTGCCAGGGCTCTGAGCATCCCTGCATATTCTTGCTGAGTGAGCCAAACTGGAAAGCTTACCCGTCTCCTGATACTGAGCAGTTTTTCTAGCTTGTCACATAAGCAATTGAGTAGGCCAAGTCCACTAGAGTGTGACAGCCATGTAACTGCATGCTTTTCTGTGTAAGGGGAATCTGTTTTTTGCCATTTGCTATAATGTTTGCTGCTTGCTCAAAACATGATTTGGCCCTGGGTCCTTCAGTTGTGAAACAAACCCACTGCATATGGGCCCACTGCATGGCCTCAGTGGGACTTGGGAGGCAAGGGGGACAGGCAAATATGTTGATGTTCATGCTTCTTGCTGTGCCAAGAATAATAAAGTTCTTTGTCTCTGACCCAGGCGTCTTGAGTCTTCTGCCAGAACTCATGTGATGGTGGCTGGCTCACTTGTTGGCTCGCAAGTAGGGGAAAATCAAATCTTAGGATCTCTAAAGTTCCTGAGAGAAATAACATGAATTCGGAATGGGACAGAACTGTTTTCTATTTAAGCATCTCTTAATCACCTTCCAATTTTTTTTTAATATATTCTTTCAATTAATAAAAGGCACATTACCTAGAAAACAGCTGGAGTAGGATTTGAACTAGGCAATATGGATGCAGAACATGTTTTTATTCTCCTATACTTCTCTATATGCTGATGTGGTTTAAAAGCATTGGAACATTTGCATTTTATTTAGTAAATTCCCATGTCTCTTTTACGTGATTCTGTTTGTAACACATTAACCAACAAATTTTTCAAAGCCCTAGTCTCTAAATTGGTAATCACTTTAAACGTGACAAATCTTTAATTTTCTTTAATTTGTGTATGATACATAAACATTTTCAAAATAAATTGATTGTAACATGCCCATGTTTCACACCATCACTATCATTTGAATATAATAAGCAGTTAAAAGGTTGATTGAATATCAATTAAAACATAATTTAAACCTAGTTACATCATGGCCCTTTAGTTGAAAAATTCCAGAAATCTAGATGCCAAGAATTTACAAAGTAAAAATATAATCTTAGTTACCTTGTTCCAATTTGTAATTCATGGGATGTGCCCACTTTGAAATGATCCCCGTACTACTATTTACAAATTAACCAAGAAAAGAAAAAGACAGATTTTAAATCATTTCAACATGTTACTCAAATGTTTTCTGAAACAGAAAAGAAGAAAAAGACTCACAGACACTCTATGTGTGAGTACAGAAAAGTCACGTTCACCAGATCTCTACTTCATCTTAGCCCAAGGCTGTTCTGCTCCTCAAATGTCTGCTCTGATCCAGCCACTTACACCATTCCAGCAATGGAGCCACCTCAGGCTCAGGGCACCAAACACAAGAAGGATATCCTGCCCCGAATTCCCATCACTTCCCTTTAGCCCCTCCTTGGTCTGGTAGGACAGGATTTTTACAGAATACTGCACATTCACCTCAATTTTTAAAATCATTCACCTATTAAAGACAATTTTAGATTTTAATTCTTATCCTCATCTTTAAAAACTGATTTGGCAATGAGCTTTTGGGACATAATCCATTTGTAACTTGGGGGTTTCCTAGAATTTTACATTAAAATATAGAAAAACTCCAACGATGTAACAATGGAAAATTGATAATGTGTAAATCCTTTATATTATAGACTATTATGTCCAATGTTTAATGAGGTGAGGAACATGTCAAACATTGGTAAATATTTCTCAAGTTGGGACTATGGCTTCAAGTCAAAGTGACCCAGATTTCAACTTCAATGCTATTACTTTTTAGTAGGTGGACATGAATAAATTCCTTAACCCCCTTTGTTTTGGGTTATTCATCAATAAAATGGGGCTAACACCTTGTTTACAGGATTGAATGCTATGTAGATGGCATCATACCTGGCACTTGCCACATGGGGTGAGGTGAATCCTAGCTATTATTATCTGATGAGAGATTCAGAAGAAAATTAATCATGAGAATATGGGAGAATATGGTTTCTCCTTCATTCTTACTCATCTGACTACTTCGTAACATTACCATAATGTGAAATATCTGCTAGACAATTGGGAAACAACATTTCTGCAAATGTGGACAATGGAAAAAAATTAAGAAAACTCTGTGTGACTCACAAGCAAAGCAAGTGACACAGTATCAGAAATAGCTCTACAGTAAATTCACTTGATTAGATTTTAACTAAATCTGGCCTTTTCAGTTAAGTTGAAACCCTCATAACTGTTTCTTTAGAGATATTTCACAAGCCTATACCCCTGGATGCAGTCTTTGCTAATCTTTTGTGCCCCATGCTGTGCTGTGCTATTTTTCATGTGTTATCTTTCATGGCGTCTGAAAAACTACCCTTTAGAGTAGGTTTTATTTTTACTATTTTATAAATAAAACCAATGCTTAAAAAAATTAAACTATCTTGAGAAAAATCATAGCTACTAAAATTCTAGGCTTCCGGGTTTTGAAATAGCCCCTCCAAACCCTGAAATATTTCTTAGAAACATAAAGGCTTTTAAAAAATAAGCTTGAATACCTTAATATAGAATGCATTTTAATACTAATTACATACTATCACAACTCTTAGATTTCATAACCTTTCCTGCACTCTTTTTAAATTTTTTCTTGTGTTCAAAAATAATAAAGTAGCAATTTTCTGTAGCAGGAACACCATTATTATTCACCTACAATGTAATCAACATTATTTACTCACTTTTTATTACACTCCAGCTCAAATTCAGTATTAATCTTGACTACATTTCATTTCCATGTCACAACATATCTTTATTTTTATAGATAGCTTGTTAATGAGATGTTTTAATGAACTGTTTCATTCTGATTTCAAATCTTTGACAAAGAAAACAATGTCAGCTAACCCCACGTATAAGTATGTATTTTAATAGCCAGAATTTAAATCCTAGATTTTTTGGAATTAGGATTAGAGAGATACATAATTTAGCTCAAGCTGAAGGATAAAATAATGATTAGGAACATGCAATCTAGACTTTCTTCGTCCTTCTTTGAAGCTATTTGCTCAAAAACGCCACGTAGATACACAACCGCAAAAACTGGCAATATTACCTGGAACAACATTGGAGACACCAGAACCAAGTCGCAGAAGCCACCACTCTGCTGAAGGTCCCTCACCCAAGCCACACTGAATCATGCCACCCCATGTGATGATTCCTCTTTTGTCTCCAGCAGCACTTTCTATATCATTGTAGACAACTGGGAGACAAGAAGACTAGAAACACAGCACAACAGAGGAGCAGTTGTCAAAAAACAAAGAAACGAATCTTTAAAACCCTGGAAACATCAGATGATGGGTAAATGGGTAGTAGGTTCTTTTATCAAAGACACATATAAACAGCTATCCATTATTCCTGACTGAACAACCATTACAGTCAAATAGTCAGAACAGGAGATGATCCCAAAGGAGCAGCATATAGATCTAAACTACAGGAATACATACGAAGAAAATGGGGATTAAAAAAGAAGAAGGAGAAAATGGGGCTAAAGGCTTTTTGTTTTGGTTCTATTGTGATTCTAGGTGTAATACAAAATGGGGGGGGGGGGGCTAGAAAAACTGAGGGAGGTAAACACAATTCCTTCCCTGTACCCAAAGCGAACAACTGATGGATGTGTTCTCTTTTAAAGTTGACTACACAGAAAAAAATAAATACAAACTATGGGATCTATAAATAATTATAAATAAAAGTAAGAATAAATTTGCTGACACATATAGTTCTTACTATTTCTTTTATTTACTTATTTTTATTTTTTAATGTTTATTTATTTTTGAGAGAGAGAGAGAGAGAGAGAGAGAGAGCACGAGCGGGGTGGGAGCAGAGAGAGAGGGAGACACAGAATCTGAAGCAGGTTCCAGGCTCTGAGCTGTCAGCACAGACCTGACACGGGGCTCAAACTCGCGAACTGCAAGATCAAGGCTGCTTAACCAACTGAGCCACCCAGGTGCCCTTGCCAAACATTCTTTTAAATATTTAACATTTCTCTCTCATCTAATCCTAACAATAACCCTCTATAGCCAGTGGCACTTTATTTCCATTTTTTAGATCATAAAAATGAAGCCAAGTCATGTACCAAATTAAGGTAAGTGATTTGCCCAGGGTCATGCAGCAGACCTAAGTGAGTAAAAATGAAATTTAACTCAGGTATCTGGCTCCAGAGAACACAGGCTTAATACTCCCTTTGTCTTCTATATGTGAGGCTTAAAAAAAAAAAAAAGTGGGGATGCCTAAGACAGATTCTAAGACACTTAGTGGGTATGTCCTCCAACTTGGGTTGGGCGGGGGGGTGGGCACCAGATAGGCGGGAAACTGTTAGAGACAGGAACGTTGTGAGCTTTGCTTCTCTGAGAGGAGTGATACCAAGAGTCCTGCTCTTACACACCCACGTTCCAATTGGGCTTTTGTATTTTTAACTTACAACATAATCTATACATTGAACAAAAGTTTCCTCTAAAGGCACTAGGGAAAAGCACGACAGTAAAATTATTTTGAAAATAGGATTTCAAAACACATTTTTGAAAATAACTATTTGGTATCATCAGAGAGTGTCAAGCTCTATGAAACAAGACAATGGGCCATAAGGAGAAGCCAAGCTAGAATGAACAAGACATAATAAAGAAGTTGGCAGAAATAAGAGAAAAAATGCAAAATATCCTAAATACTGATGCTCAATTAAAAGCCATTTTGAAAGCAGTAAAAAGCAGAATTAAAAACAGAAAATGATGTAGAAGAAAAAAATAAGACATACTCTGAAAATAAAAAGAAAAAAAAAGAAAATCACTGAAATAAAAGCTACAAAAAATAGGACAGATGCGAGGGAATAGAATAGAGAGCCAACCTCTACATTCATTCCCATTCCTTCATGCAACAAATACTTATTTTTTTTCTAGGACTACTCAAAACCCAAAACCTCTTGCCTCTAAAATCATGCCCATAATTTTATAGAATTCATAAATGGAGAGAAGGTGACCTCTTGCCCTCATTTTGGGTGAACTAAAATGGAATTGCAAGAGTTCTTTTGGAAAAAAAAAAAAAAACTAGAAAAAAATAAGCTATATTCAAAGATATTAAGAGTAAATTTTCCAGAGCTGGGAGCAGAGACCACCTAAAGCTACAGATCAAAACAAACCGCTGAAGACCAGACAAATGTAAAACAAATGAGCCAACATGTACATATTTTCTTGACATTTTTGTTGGAGTTGCAAGGGCAATAAAAACAAACTTTTCTTTGTAGACCTCAGCTATATGCACTGCTAATTCACTGGCCTCTTTCAAGACTGGACACAAATGTTACCTTTTCACTGACCCTGTCCTGACCATCCTATTTAAAATTACAATCCACACCGACTTAATCCCACTCTGCTCTGTTTCTATTAATTCCTAGCACTTAGCACATGCTAATATGCCAGAAAATTTCTCATATGCTATGTCTAGAACATAAACTCATTGACGGATTGAACATTTTTGTGCTATTCATTGATAAGTCCCAAGAATAGAGAGTAGTTCCTGACACATACTAGATATTAACCGTTAGTTTTATTAAGGAGTGAAGTGCCCAGGAAGGGGACAGAGGGCAGAGTATATACACAGAAGACATATCAGGCCTCATGTACCTATACTTGAGGAAAAGCCAGAAATGTAGTTGGAATGGCAGAATGGGATCAAATGATGGAGAAGGGCATGTTTTGTTTTGTTTTAAATTTTTTTCTAATGTTTATTTATTTTTTTAGAGACAGAGCACAAGCAGGGGAGGGGCAGAGAGAGAGGGACACACAGAATCTGAAGCAGGCTGCAGGCTCTGAGCTGTCAGAACAGAGTCCAATGTGGGGCTTGAACCCACAAACCGCGAGATCACGACCTGAGCTGAAACCGGACAGTATATGGACTGAGACACCCAGGTGCCCCTGGAGAAGAGCGTTTTATTCTAAGAAGTTTGGAGACAGTTCTACAGATAATAGGATTTAGATTTTGAGCTGTCCTAGGTAAAATAAGAACTGATGTTTGAATCCAATGGGCAAAGATTTAGAAACACCTGGGACTTGAGTAGACCACTGGCTTCTCCATCCCTCCCCACTTTTCCTGCCCGCCTAACACAAATTCATAGAATTGTATATACAATCCTCAAATACTCACCATCTCAGCGCTGTTTCTCTCCTAATCTAACACATACATGCGCGCACACACACACACACACACACACACACACACAGTCTGTTAGTCACAGCAAACTCACCACACACCAAATGTAAGGTATATGGTTAAACTTCCAAGGTTTCCAGACAAAGGTTTAGTACTTTAAATATGTCAACTCTTCCCAGATATATCTGAAATTCAGTGCAATCTTAAGAAAAAAAAAATCTCAAGTTTTATGTTGTTGTTTTTTTCTTGGAAGAACTTGTCAAGTTGACTCTAAAGTCCATCTGGAAGAAAAACTGTGCAAGAACAGCCATGCTTTTGGTGCGGGAATGTAACAATGACAAAGAATAAAGTCTGTGAATATTAAAACCTGAGAGTTAGGATAAATGAACTACATGAAATTTGGTGCAACTTCATTTAGTGTTAAAAACAAGAGAGGCAACCTAAATGTTCAACTTAAGAATGGCTAAATTAATCATATATTCCACAAAATATGGTATACAGGGAAGAATTCCAGCAATATAACTTTCAGAAAAAAAGAGAAAGACACAGTATGTGTGTGTATGTATATATACACATAAAATATGCTTCCATTTTTATAAAATAACACTAAAAATAGTAATAATAACAAAACAAAATATGTTTTCATGTATGCATGGAAATGCATTATCAGCACACTAAAACTAAACAGTGAGGTTTGGATAGAAGGGATTTTTCACTTTCTATCTTATTTATTTATTTATTTATTTATTTATTTATTATTTTAATGTTTATTTTTGAGAGAGAAAGAAAGACAGAGCATTAATAGGGCAGGAGCAGAGAGAGAGGGAGACACAGAATCCAAAGCAGGCTCCAGGCCCTGAGCTGTCAGCACAGAGCCCGACGTGGGGCTCGAATTCACGAACCACAAGATCATGACCTGAGCCGAAGTCAGACACAGCCAACTGAGCCCCCTGGGCACATCTTCACTTTCTATTTTAGAGTTTCTCTTTCCTATTTGTGTTACTGGAAATTTTAAACAAGGCACATATTTTAGGTTTTACTTTTGTAATTCAATGTACATTTGTGCATGTATCAGGGTATCAAATTTCAGGCTTTAAGAAAAATCCACTATCTAATTTAGGTTTTACATCAACTTTGTGAAACACGGTCACACATTAACATTCAATTTGACAAATGAGAAAAGAAATAAAAAATAAATAAATAAATAATTCTCCACAGAATGTAACTGGAATGCTTACACACTGGAAAAGTGACAGCCCCCTTTATATGCCAGGCAACTCGAACATTAAGTGATGTATTATATGTCTTAATAAATGCTCAGGGGCATGAATAAGAGATAGATTGTTTCTAAAAGCCAGGAAGATAAATACCAAGTTTGAGACTCTTCCTTCTCCCACTCCCTAAAAAGGTAAGCCCTTTGCCAGATACTACTGAGCAGCAATGGGCCATCGCCTTACAGTCAGCAGTACTACAATAGAATGGGATCAAAAATGGGTCTAAAATTAAACGGACTTAGTCAGCTGCAGTCACAGATTCTGAAGCAAAAATTTTAAAAAAGATTTTCCTACTTTTAAAAGAATACTTTACACAGTTGGATTTATGGCTCCTCCTAATAAATATATTCTACAACTCTTAAGTACGCTTTCAAATTTAAAGTGATAAACAGCAGTAAAACTAGTAAGATAATCATTTGGTAACCTATATAACCTACTTTAAATGGTCTCTGCATAAAACCATTCGGCTCTGTTATATAGTATGTTTTTTCATAACTAGTATCACAAGTCAAACTTTAAAACATGATTTGAATTCAGTGACTAAAAAATTAATGGGCAACACAGACTTCTGTATTAGCTTTTTTTTCTTTAATGTTTACTTTGAGAGAGAAAGAGAAAGCATGTGCACACACATGAGTGGGGGAGGGGCGGGCAGAGGGAGAGGGAGAGAGAGAATCCCAAGCAGGACTCATAGGCTCAGGGCAGTGTTCTGCGCTGGGCTCACAGGTCTCTATCTCACAAACTGTGAGATCATGACCTGAGATGAAATCAACAGTCAGATGCTTAAGAGACTGAGCCACCCAGGCACCCCTCCATTAGCTTTTCAAATGTTGAATGCTGTGCCTGAATTTGATAGAAAAACATAACCCAGGATCCTCAACTGAGTTAAAGGCCAAAAGGCATCACTTCATTGAACAAGATAGTTACTATTCAAAAGACACAAAAATAATTATGTCAATATATCAGCGAAATCTCTAAGAGAAAATGATAAAGGCAGGTAATTGGAATACTTAAACATTGTCTAGACAACATAATTGGGAAAACTGCATTCTTTTAGTGTTGATTTATTTTGGAGAGACAGAGACAGAGCACGAGGTAGGGAAGGGCAGAGAGAGAGGGACACACAGAATTCAAAGCAGGCTCCAGGCTCTGAGCTGTCAGCACAGAGCCCGATGCAGGGCTCGAACTCACAAACCAAGAGATCATGACCTGAGTGGAAGTCGGACGCTTCAGCCAACTGAGCCACCTGGACGCCCCAAGAAAAAACTGCATTTTTAACATTTGTAAGAAGATATTCTGTGGGATTTAAAAAAAATAACATTTATAATTTGAAAGACAGAGAGAAACAAATCATGAGCAGGGGAGGGGGGCAGAGAGAGAGGGAGACACAGAATCTGAAGCAGGCTCCAGGCTCTTAGATGTTAGCACAGAGCCGAATGCAGGCCTGAACCCATGAACTGTGAGATCATGACCTGAGCCGAAGTCGGCGCTCAACCAACTGAGCCACCCAGAAGCCCCTCTGTGCGATTTTTTATATCCACAGAAATCCACAGAAGTTCTACTCAGTGCCTACTTGACCCGGCATCTCTTCTTTTCTGAATGTATCCCTTGAGTGGCATGTCTAGAATGAGTCCCTCTGCTGCAGATCCTGTAAAGACAGGCTTTGATTTCTTTGGATAACCTCATACAATTATGTCATTTGGCATTCCATCACAACATTTGTTTAGACACACAACCTAGTTGCTGCTTAATCCATCACCCATGTTATGCAAGTGATAGTAGGAGAAAGGCCAATAAAAGAAATGTGCAATTTAGTAAGGAATAACAATGATCCAGGGTTCTGTGAATTGGTCTGCAAGGATAGTCCAAAGGATACCCTTCTCTTAAGAGTTGAGCTGTCATTCATACTCCAATGCAGAAATCCAATTCCTCCAAATCCAATTTCTCAGGTAGAAATCCAATTCTCTAAGTCTTTTCCTACTCTGTAATGGTGCCTTGGGCTCCACACCAATTTAATAGGGAGAATAAAAAGGAAAACACCTCACAAAGAAATGCAAAAAATTCTTTTATGAGTCCCAAAAGGCCTGCTTTTCAAGTGTATATGAGACAGAAGTACCGTTTGTAATTTATTTCATCTAGACAGGTAGCAAATCAAGTGAAACGTTAAAAAGAAAGACTTTTAGCCCATTCAATATTCTTAATAAGCTAAAAGACTTGAAATATTTTAAATAGGAAAAAAGTGATACATGAAGATAGTAACAAAAAAATGGGTTTTAGCAATTTAAATTTTTGAGACATTTATAAAAAGTATAATAAATAATATTATTACATTACAATAGTGAAATAACCATAGGGAATTCATTTTAACGATAGACTATCCCCTAAATGTGGAGCACTGTATACACACACACACGTGTATACGTACACAAATACATATATAATACACATGCATACTATAGGCAGTAAAATATAACTTCAGCTTTTAAAGATGCAGTTGTACTTGATTCTTTTTTCTCCAGGTGACAAGCTATAGATTAGTGATCGCCAACTTTATAAAACTCATTTCCTATAAAACTGTGGAAAATACATAATTGTACACTAAGCCCATCTAAAGGAGAAACAAGAAAGTTAGCATAACAGGCTTCCTTAGGCCTAGAACATTAAAAAAAAATAGCAAAGCTGAAAGAGGCTCTGATAGATGAGACCAACATGTATACTTTTAATGCTGTAAGTCTGAATGTAATCTACTAAAGGTTCACAATGTCAACCAAAGTTATTTATTGAGGAACACTGGTTTGTGACAAGGGACAGGGGTGTTGCTGTGCAATAATGCATACTCACTTGCTAAATGTAAAATGTAAGCTTCACAGAGAGGATAAAAGGAAATTATAATGGTTCAAAAAGTAGAATTTTCAAAGCGGCAGCTTTAATCAGATTATTCCAAGAAACTTGCAAATGACACTAAGCAGATAGCCTTTCTTGATGAAGCTTCCTTAGTGTCCTACATAGCATTTCTCTCTTAGGATCACAGATCTGTGTTCCTCACTGAGTTTCCTGATGGCCACAACATCGTTTTGTACTCATTGGTAGATCTCATTACACAGTGGCTGGCATATAGTTTGGATAGAAGGAAAGAAAGCAATACATTGTAATTGTTCTTTGATAAGGAAAGTACTAGGCAAAATTTTATGGATTTTCAATATGTCATCATTTACTAATACCTACTGAAAACCTACTATGTGCTGAGCATTGTGCACATACTTATGTGGGCTGAACTAGGAGCGAAATTACCTCTGATTGAGAAGAATGAGGAGTCAGATGACTCATTTATTATTCAACAACATACAGTGCTTCACAAAAACAGAAGTATTCATCAAAAGTAATGATCACACTTGTTCATAAATGAGATTCATTATGACTTTGAGGGCAAGGTGCCATTTGGCAGGTTAATCCCCTTTGCTGGGGAAACGAAAAGAGAGAATTTAGCTGTTAGTGCTCTTCTAGATATATTTATTCCTGGATCTCTTTCTCTCCTCCACTCAGTCATACCGCAACATATTGCACACTGCTTTAACTTGGAACAAGCACCAACTTCAAAATTCAATTTGGAAAACCTTAAAAATAGACTGAACATATCATGACAAATCAAACGTTTTGAAATAACACTGTTGGCAAGGTGGCTTTTACTTAAAATTGAAAATGTTAACATTTTGCAAGAAGGTGAATTATTTTTCTTGGCAGATATGTTTTAAAGAACATTGAAAGAAAATACTGAATAAGAACAAAAGTTTCTAAAGTGAAATCAGTTCCCTTAAAGGAAATAAAAACATCAAGGAGAAATGACAACAAAATATATATTATTTCCTATCTGACAAAAACGACACTATCCGAACAAAAGCTTCCTACCAATAAAGCAACAGAAAGTCTTAGTCAATAGCTTAAGATATAAAATTATAGAACATATTCATCCAAGTCTTCCAGTTACATTTGAAATGTCAGCTTTTAATTCAGTAAAACCTAACTTTCCTCATACATTGGCTGTGAGGATTTCTAGACACCTCCACCTTACGCCGCTGAAACTGAATGCACTAAGCCCTGAATATAGCAAGGCATTTGCTTCAGGGGGGGAAAAGGAATTACCATAATTTTTGGGCTCAGAATCAGCAAGATGAGTGTCTAGAGGCATTAAATCCAAGCATCTATATTCAATCCATAGCCATTTCTTGTGGTACTTTTCACTCATTTACTCATTCAACCAACAAATATTTGGTAAGTGCCAGGCACCTTGTACTGGTTGCTGACTTCCCAAACATATATTGAAGGTTGGTTACCAGTCTCTGAAAATCTCCATCCCAGCCCCGTGTGTGTGTGTGTGTGTGTGTATGTGTGTGTGTGTGTGTGCCTGTGTGCCCGTGTGTGTGCGTCTGAGTGCATGTGTGTGTTTAAAAGATCTGGTAGCCAATACATGACAAACATAAAATTTGAGAAGCTTAAGATGTGAAATGTATTATGTAATGCTCTCATCCAGGACATGTCTGTTTATAACCCACAGATACCGCTTTATAAAATCACTTTAGAAAAATTCATATGTGTAAGAAATATAAAACAGGGTTAAGGACCATGTAGTCATGATACAGTGATTCAATCAATGTTTCTGAATTTTTGTGGTATATTATAGTTCTGGAAATCATATTTTTAAAGAAGACAATACAAGGCAGAACACACACACAAAAAGGGGGTGCCCGAGTCGCTCAGCCAGCTGGGCATCCGACGCTTAATTTCAGCTCAGGTCATGATCCCAGGGTTGTGGGATCCAGCCAGGTGTCGGGCTCTGTACTGAGCATGGAGCCTGCTTAAGATTCTCTCCCTTTCCCCCGGCTCATGCTCTCTCTTTCTCTAAAAAAAAAAAAAAAAAAAAAAAAAGGCAGGACTCTCCAGCACTTCAGTGTTCCTTGTTTACATCTGGTCACATACATGCCTGCAGTTTCCAGCATTCACCATAAATTGATAAGCAGACACCTACAAGGCACAATCCTAATAGTGTTTCTATCATTGCCTGTGATTACTCAAAACGATTCGGTGTCATCAGTGGATATCTTCTAATGAGCAAGAAGGAGTTTGCAAGTACCACACTTCCTCAAAGAGAAAGAAAATACAGTGCAAACTCATCAATATAAGGCTTATGAGACTGAAGTGCAGTTTTCATTAACTCACTGATCTTCCCAAGAACTTGAAGTGCTGTCCTTTCAAGTGCCGTGACATAACCCCTTAGCAACTACACTCTATTCTGAGGGGGAAAAAAACACCTTGAATAAGCCTGTTGCCTAAATCTATTCTGTTCCCTTAAAACTGACCATTTTAAGATGCATTTCCCAATGCTCTATTTATATTTAGCACACCTTCAGGTTTTCATCTCAAATAAAATATTTCCCTTATGAAGATTTATGTTAGGTGTTTAGGGTAAAGATTTCCTTTATCTTTTCCCTACCTCTATGATCTTTATTTATAATCATAAAAGATTACTTTGTTCAGGAGACATGTTTTCATTCGAGTGGGCTGAAGCATGTTTGACAGCATGATGAACTAAGTTAATATTTTTAGGTAGGACAGTCATGTCTCTAAAAAACACATGAACACATAAAAGAAAAATAAATAAACAAGGACAATCATTCTGTGAAGACCCAGGCCTCTCTGCCTTTGGCTTTGGCTGTGATCAAAATACAGAATGATTCTCCAGGGCAATACAATCACTTAACGAGTGATTCCCTGATTTAAACAAAGCCTGCATTGCTCCAAATAGAATTTTGTTGGGATGTTACACTACTTTAAGAAGTGTGATGATGGAAGGAAAGCTAGAAGCAGGAGAATCCGCACAGAAATAAGTCTATGAACTAATAAATTAGCCTGTCACAGCTCCATGGATTATCACAGCAAACACGAGACTCCTGGATCGGGGACATTGAGCCTTATTACTCAGAGCAAAATCAGAAACAGACGTTATCAGCATCACTGAGCCCCAGATCCCACAGGATAACCCAGAGGTCTATGTGGAGCATACCAGTGAAGCAGGGCTGTTCCACCAGAGAGAAACTTTGAGCTCAGGAATCTGCTACTTTGACAGCAAGCAGTAAGGCAGCCTCTGTTCTGTTCATAAGGAGACCAATACTGAAGGATGAATTCTTGAGATGCATTTCCTCACTTTTCAAGCTCACTCGCTGTGTAAACAATCCTGAGAGGTGCAGAGGTACAGGAATGACCTGGCATCCTCTGCGAGACATATAAAAGCTCAAGTGGACCATGGTGGACTGTCTTGCAACAGATCTGAAAAAGAGTCTGGATGTGCCCAAAGATGGGAAGTCCTGTGCTTCTTGCTAGAAACCCAGAAGAAGTTAAATACAAACCATCTACTCTACTTCCGCTTTGCCTTCTGAAGAAGCTGCATAAGGACAGGGGCCTTTATTTGCTTTTTGGACCGAAGTAGTCTCAGGGCCCAATACGGAACTTGGCCCATAACAGGGGATTCACATGTTTTTCTTGAATGAATGAATGAATGAATGAATGAATGAATGAATGAATTCTGTTTGCTAACGTACTTGTCCCATTCTGTTAGACACCCTGCTGATTGGTCACTTGGATCTGGTATATTTTCTCCTTATGCCACTATCCTTTGCTATAAAAAAGTGTGGCTTGCTCCTCTAAACTAGCACCAAAGACTTTCTACTCTCTGCTTTGACACCCTGGTTCCACGATCCTTGCTCTAACTCTCTGGTGTTTTATCTACCCCAGAGCTTTTATATCACCTGCCTGTCTGCTCTCCAGAGTCGTGCATCTTGTCTCCTAGTCTACTGGTTCGAACACCTGTCCGTACTGCTGAAAAAGGCAGATTTCTTGGTCAAAATCAAGTTTCAAAACCTGACTTAGCCACCTGCTAGCTGCAAGAGTATGTCATGCTCTGCAATCTCTCGCGGACTCAGAATCTTTAAAATGGTAATGATAATAGGATCCACTGCATGAGAATTAAGCATGTGTACCCAGTCTGCAGAACGGGCTGGACTCGAAAGGATTCAACAAAGAATAAAACACTTTTTTTTTTTTAACATTATAGCTTTCTAAAAATCACTTCAGAGCACCATTTCTTCTCTTCCCTGGACAAAATTTGGGAAGTTATGGGATCTCATACCTTGAGATCTGTAACCACTTTGAGACATTAATTAACAAATAATTCTTATACTATGTATTTTAAGCTACTAAAACTTTAATCTTAACCAGTTAAAACTGAAATGCTACTCTAGCTTGGGTACAACAAACAAATTCCAAAAGCCCACAGCAGGGGCAGGATTTATGTTTTTGTTTTGTTTTGTTCTGAGTATTCTTCTCCTCTAAGCCCCACCTCCCTGTCTTAGCTTCTATCTCTCAATATCTCCTGATTCTCCAGATTGTAGGAAAGCAGACATGAAGAAAAAATCAAAGTCTTCTGTAAGTAAGGTTGTTGAAATCTAAATACTAGGAATCTCTTTCGGCATACTTCTCTGAGTTATTCAAAGACTACCCTCTTTTCTCAGGGGGTCTTCTCAATACCCACTCCTCAGCAGAAGGGGCAAAACCCTTGAGAGTAGGACTCCTCAAGACTTTCATTCAACTCCTGCTGTATATTCCATACAGCTCCTTTCTGCTAGGATCCCCTCACCCATTGTCGGTGCACAGATTGAGAAGTCATCCAAAAAACCCCCCAGATCTTAATCATTAACAAGAAAGAAACAGTTACATCTTATGATAGCCTTTACAAAACTGTTTGATTTCTTTGAAGGGAGGAGAAACTTTGTTCAAAGCGTTTCAACCTCACAACAAAACTACAGTGAGAAATGAAAGACAAGGGGGTGCCTGGGTGGCTCAGTCGGTTAAGCGTCTGACATCAGCCCAGGTCATGACCTCTCAGTTCGTGAGTTCGAGCCCTAAGTCGGGCTCTGTGCTGACAGCTTGGAGCTTGGAGCCTGGAGCCTGCTTCGGATTCTGTGTGTGTCTCTCTCTGTACCTCCCCTGCTCTGATTCTGTCTCTCTCCTCTCTCTCTCCTTCTCTTAAAAAAATAAAATAAACTTAAAAAAAAAAAAAGAAATGAAAGACAAGCAAAATAGTTAAACATTAATAGATCTATCATCATACTTACTAGTCATTCATTTGGGAAGCCTCAGAATAATTCGAGAGTGTCAGATTCAGGACAAGTATGTAAGAGGAGTAATGAAAGCAAGTGGAGGAGATAATTGAAGTTCATGCAACAATATAATTAGGGAATCATTAAAAGTGTCAGGAGAGGGTACAACTTATGTTTGGTGTCTGCTGCTCTATTTCCCTAGCAATTTGGTTGTCAGAGTAAGATTTGCTGAAGTTCACGGTTTGTTCTACACATGACTGTCTTACCTGTAATGGCAAAATACATATTCTAGGGCATCTTTTTAGTTCTCTGTATTACTTTGAACAATTTGGTCGACATGTCTTAAAAGTTGTGCTATTTCTGGACTTCTGTTGCAACGGTATCTGTAACCTGATGTCATGAAAGGGAGCCAAGATCATGCCCCCCAAATGAGAGTAGTATTTACAATACGTATCAGATCAGTTGTCTTCCCCTCTTCCTACATGTATTAAAACAGCTGCTTGTTACTGATCAGGCTTGATGGAACCCGATTTCTATGATTTCTCAAACATTATTAAGGAGTATTAATAATATTCTTATTAGAGAACGCTGATCACATTAGAATTCATTTTGTATTCCTTTATTTTGCTCCAAATGCTCTCTGTTGCTTTATTTTCTTCTTCACAACTTCTTCAAAACTTCTATCTATCTACTTATCTTTGAATACCCAAAGCCTTTATTATTTGGGCACTTTAACATCATATTACATGTTTACCCACAGAATGTCAACAAAGATTTTGGATTCTAGATGGCAATCCAAAATACCTGGGTGAAAATACACATCTATAATGTTGAGGACAGAGGATAAAGGAAATTAATTTCTCTATTTATCTTTTGTGGATCTCTCTTTGTCTTGCCAGGAAGGGTTTATGCTTTAATGAACTAACAATATCTAACATTTGAATGGTGCTTGGTATATTTCAAGGTACTTTTGGTTGTGTTATCTCAGTAATCAGAAGCATAACATGTAGAGTTAGTATTTTCCCAAGAAAGTAACCATGGTTTCTGAGCTCCCTTTGCCCTGCTAGTTCCTAACAAAGCCCCCCATAAAGCAAACTCACATTAATTCAGATTCCTTACTCTTTAATTCACATAAAAGCCCTATGATATTCCAAAAAAACCCACAAAACAATGTAAATTCAAAGAGATAGTGGGTATAACTTCCCCTAGGGACAATGTCTTCATTTTAAGCCTAACCTGATTACTAGGAGGCCCTAAATACACGGTAACTTCTGGGCTTGTTGGTTAGAAAGAAATCTAATATTTAAAGATCTTTGTGCATTTTCTTACTGTTGCAATATTATACAGCTAAGAAAAATATCAGTCACCAAAACTTTGAGCCCTCGCCATATCAAGAATTATGGAATCAACATAACACAAGATAACCAACAATATCAAAAGTTAACATTCATATCAAAAAGTTATTGACCACCTGGTAAAGGTTTCTCAAACCCTAAAACTGAACTTCAGAATGCAGATCACAAACAACTCTGAATCAAGAGCAGATAACATAGTTTTGTTTAGAAACCTCACACCCACACCAAGGCAAATTTAGGGTAATTTTTTTTCCCCAGTATATCCTTATTTTTCATGTAGATGCTACCTCACTTCTTGAAAATCAGCCTGTCAAATATTTCTGACTAGTAGTTCTCGCACTTGAGTTGAAAAACATTTCAAACTCACACAGTGATATTTTTTCACCCATCTTAAAAATTATAGAAATATTAATCGCAGGAAACATAAAATATATTTGAAGTCAAGTTTTTAAAAATAAGAAGAACAGGTGACCAGGCAAAACATGTGTCTACAACAAATATTACTAGCTGTCTTAATTCCTCCATCAACATTTATTTAAAAGATTAGTTTTGCTAGCAGACAAGTAACTGTAAAGTCCAGAAGAAATAGAGAAAATGACCAAACATCCACCTAGGCACAAGAAAATGCTAGCGAGTAAGTTGTTTCTTCTGCAACATGAGAAAAGGCTGCCATATTTCTCCATTGTAGCAGTACAACCCCTGACCTCAAATCTGAGAACACCAGCAACCTGTGGTAGATATGAGGCACCACTTACTCAGCTCCTAAGCTTAATATTTAAGCAGCCCCTTACTATCAAACGGCAGCTGTATACAATTATTTGAAATACTTTTTTTTTTCCATTTTATTACATCTTCTCAATATTTCCACTTTGCCAGGTACACATTTTGGATGAACTATATTTAGGTAGATTATATTTATCTTATATACAGTAAAGACTATAGATACATGATATGTGTGTGTTTCTTCCCAGTCTCTCTGATTGGTCTCCTTTTCTGTATCTTAAATATTGGTTATCTTCAAAGCTCCTGTCATCTAACTTTTCATGCGTTTTATAGCAATGTTAGCCACTCCAATTCTTAAAGTTCCAAACTGAAGAAATGGGTGTGCACAAATCTAGGTATCATCCTGAACACTCTTCCCTCCACTCAAGTTGTTTTTGATCAATTAACACAAGTGTATGTTGGATTATATTACAAAGGATAAAATTATCATCAAAAATTGTGAATCTCATGTAGTTGGAAAGCACAAGGTAATGTCAGTAACACCTAATATTATAGAAACCCAAAGAAAATGAAACAGAACCTTAATTCCAAAACAGAATACAAAACATTGTTTTCTTTTGTTTTCCAATTACAAAAAGAAAGCTTTTTCACCTCAATTTACTTTTTACCTTTTTTAAAACTGGCACACATTCTTTCTAGTGGCAAAACAAAAACAAAAACAAACAACCACTACCATTCATTAAGAGCATGTTCTCACTTGATAACTCAAGATTCCTCTAAACTGTACAGTAAACTAAATTTGAAAATAACAAAATAATATTCTCTGGTGTGTATTTGCAAACTGTTAAATCTTCTTCCCTTCTATCATGGACATTATCCCTTGATATACTCTGGCTACTTCATTCTTCAATGAAGAATGGGTTTGTTCTTCAATTAAAAACAATAAAGTTCATAATTCAGCTTCCGGCAAATGCTATATTAAACAAAGGAGTATATACATTTTATTTTTTCTTTTTGTTGACTAAAATGACATTATTTTTATGATAATACCTTTATTACAACAATCCTGATGTTATCCAAAAATATTTTGATTTGTTTAGTTTTGCCCAGAGGAAAGTAATAAATAATAAGGAAATCTTGCAAGTGTGGTATATGAATATATATTTCTCTGTATTTATTATTCATATTGACTCTTCTCCCTCTTTCTTCATATATATGTGTATATGCATAAATATACACACCTCAATGGTACAAAATACAGTAGCATCAAGTAATAAGAAACAATTTGCCTGAAAGCAACATGGGGGATAACATTAATTCCTCACACAAACTGTGTCCAATAACCAATTGTTAATCATATGGCTTTGGTCCATAACACCATCACCATTGATCCTGAAGAACATTTTTAAGACCCATTTTCTAATGCCCAGAAATTAGTGAAATATTTATAAATTTGAGTATTTTTTTTTTTTCAGGAAATGCTTGGTTTTCAATGTCCCTTAAGTCCCGGCGGGGGGGGGGGGGGAGGGTCTATGGAGGGAAGCTTTTATAACTTTCTCCCTTCAGTTCTCAAAGTGGCAGGATAAAAATTTCACCAGAAATTAACTGAATACTGAATGGAACATTGAATTTTTAATTGGTGGTTTTTTCAGGTGTAAATATATGGAGTCAAAAGTTTATTTCAGAAGTTTCTATCAGATTTGGAACTCTTTAAAACAGCTTTGATCTGATTATATTATAATCAGTCCATTTCCTTCATAACACAACAGGCAATCCTGAAAGACACATACCCATCAGTTTCAAGATTGGGACATTAAAAAAAGATGATGACATTTCACGGTTGGCTATTTAGTCACTGGTCTTAAATTCATTTGCTCCAAATACAACTGTTATGGGCTAACCTGTGTTCTCCTGTTACATTGAAGCCCTAATCCCCAGTAACTCAGAAAATGACTGTAGGGACTCCGAACAGGTAAGTTAAAATGAGGCCCTAGCAAACTAATACAATGATTACCACCCATCAGTACCATTTACATGAAATAGCACATTTTCTTTAGTCACCATATGTTCTCTCTGAGAGAAAGGTTGACTGCTGCAACATGTGGAATAATATTTCACTTATACAATGTTGCCCTGTCTTACCTGCTATTTATTTAGCATATTTAGATCACAGTCCAGTAAAACTCTCCTCCTCTTCTCTTTCCTCCGTCTATCACCACCACCACCTCAACAACAACGAAGTCTAACTCGTATGTTGTAGGCACTACACTAAATGCCTTATCTATTAAATCATCTAATTCTCATGATTCTACAATTACTGCGCTCATTTTATTAACTGAGAAACAGACCCAGAGAGGTAGGCAACTTGGCCCAAGACACAGAGCTAGAATAAAAATCCAAGCAACCTAATCAGAGACCATTCTTTATTATTTGTCAGGGTTTAAAAACACCTCTCTGAGTTTCAGAGAGTGAAAGTGTCTTCCATTTTGGCTCAGTTATTCTCCTTGGAAAACCTAAACCTTTATTACAAAAGTCATGTCTATTTTTTACCCAAAGATGTTTCTCTTTTATATAATGCCTGGCTGAAATAGATAAATAAGCTAAAGCTAAATTTGTGCCATTTAGAAATGGTCATAGATAATATTTTTGTGATACATGATAACTTTTAAGTATTAAACACTGAAAATCCTTGATAAATTTACCAATTGGAAAACCAAATGTACCATTGCCACAATTATTGATATATCATTAAAGCAATACCTTAAAATCTAAACCAGGAATATTATAAACCTCAATTTTTTTCTCCCAACAGCAAAAAAAAAAAAAATAGATTTTTCTTTAAAGCTTATTAGATAAGAATAGTTCCAAACTCTCCCGTCATTCACTCATAAATCAATGATAAATTTCATTATGATATGTGCTTGAGAAATGGTTTTCTGCACCTAATCCAATCAAATAGCAGTAATCCAAATACATTCTAAGGTTGCAGCACACAGAGCATTTAAAATGGGCATTTGAAAAAAGATAGAGTAATGGAAATAGTTATCACTGAGTTTCTAGTATGGAAAAGAAACACCGTCTCTTGTAGTTCAGAAATGTAGAAGTGCCTTGGTGGCTCAGTCAGTTGAGCATCTAACTTCGGCTCAGGTCATGATCTCACAGTTTGTGAGTTCAAGCCCCCTGCTGGGCTCTGTGCTGCCAGCTCAGAGCCTGGAGCCTGCTTCGGATTCTGTGTCTCCCTCTCTCTCTCTGCCCTTCCCCTGCTCTCTCTCTTTCAAAAATAAATAAAAACATGAAAATAAAAAAAAAAAGGAAAGAAAGAAAGAAAGAAAGAAAGAAAGAAAGAGAAAGAAATGTAGAGTAAATGTTACCTGAGTTCAAGTTTGACTCTCCCATTTGTAGCTGTGAGATCTTGGGCCAGTTATTCAACCTCTTTGTGCCTCAGTCTTCTCTTCTCTGTGTGTATAATCAAAATGTGTACCTCAGAGTTTTTATGAGGATTTAACAAGTTAATATTAATCACATTAACTGTGATTTGGGCATACTATCTTCTACATCTGTTTTTTAAAGACATGGAAATATTATAATTTTGTAGTTAGACCAGGACATTAGTGGTGGCCCAAATACACCTACTAAGGAGAAACCACGTTTCCTTGTCTCTGTATCATTCCAAGCAAAACAAAGAATCCAACAAACAAGGAATGTATCTGTGAATATTCCTAAAACTTGATAAAAAAATAAAAACAAAAACAAAACCCGAATCATGAAAAATGCACTGGGGGATGCAAATGAAAATCTTTAAACATCCTTGACTATTCCAACACCTAAAATCCAAGCCATTTTCTGTTGCTCCAATGTCACCTTTGGATGTTTCTTCATGAAAAATATACTAAAAGTACTCTTGTGATTTAAATGTGGAGCTCTTCATTCAAAGGGAATAGGAAATTTTGTCTTCAGTAATGTAATTTTAACCCTTATTCTCCTTTTGTATCTAGACATCCTGACCAATAGAGAAAGAAAACAAAACAGGAATGGAATTCTCTGCACTTTGGTCTGAGTAAAACACTACACAGAAGCTCTCTCATTCACGCCTTTTCTCTGAGGCACACTGAAAGAGAACGCCTTCTTAGTTCCCGTGCATGGCACCAGCCAGCCAGCTAGAGACATCGTTTTATTAGTAGATATTTTAACATGTCATTTTGCCTTCATTTTCTGATTTAGAAATTGTATGCTGGAGGTAAAAGTGTGTGCATGTGTGTGTGTGCAACGCATGTACTTTTGAAGAACGTGAATATGTGTGTATGTATGTTCCATAAAAGTTTAAAATGTATGTTTCACTCATTTTCAAGCACATACACAATAAATAATAATAGCTAAATTTATTTAGCACCTACTATCAGCCAGTCCCTGGTCTGAATACCTTCATTATATTAACTCATTTCATCCTTCCGCCATGCTAATGAGATAAGCAGAATTGCTATCCCCATTCTACACATAGGGAACCTGAAGCATAGCAAGGATAAGGAAACTGCCCAGAACTGCGTGGTGAGCCAGTGGAAGAACCGGGCTGGACCATGTATGTTGATTCTACAGTTCTTCTCAAGCACTACTGGGGTTTCTTTCTTTCTTTTTTTTCCCCCCCGGGGTTTCTTTCAATGACCTCATCAAATAACTTCCTAATAACCATGATATGCATGAGGAAAATGGAGCTCCTAAACAACCACAAATGAAACAATATTTCAATTTCACTGACAGGCCGAAGAATTACAAGATCAGCTGAAAAGGGGCCAAGAACATATCTCAGCACTCAAACCCACTGAACATCGTGCCCAGCAGTATGTACCAGTTTACCATCCACCAGTTCGCCTGATCTTATTAAAACACTGAACAAAAGCAATTGAATTCATTATGTCTCTACTGAGCTCCTTCTAAGTATCAGGTAGGCATAATGGGAAAAATAAGTCACAGATGTGCTCAACATTTACATCATTAATCTCTGTATGAATTAGGTATAACGATAGTATAAATTATTAAACAGTTCAGGCAAGTAAGAATTAACCAAATATTGATTTTTCCCTTTAAGATATATTTTTATCTTAATATATCATCAGTAGCCAAGAGACAAGCCAATTTGAATCCAAAATCCTGCATGTTATTGAATTCTACTGTCATTTCAGTAATTAAAATGCACATTACTTAAGTACAAATTTCTAAACAGATCCTCATGGCTAATTCTCACATCTGTACTTTTGTTTCATTGGGTGCTGCTTCTTTCTTTCCTTTCTAAACTATTTTTTCTACCAGCAGCATACTAAAATTCGGAGCTAAAACTCCTTTGGAAAGGTTGTGTATGATGTTTATACTAATTTATTACTTGTAATTTACTATAAATAATTGAGTACAGGATAGCAGAAAAAGGAGAGTCTTAAGGCTCATCTAAGTTCCAGAGGTGAATTAATTTCTTAGTGCTACTTTAACAAAGTACCACAAATTTAGTGTTTCAAACAAATTTCTTATCTCACAGTTCTGTAAATCAGAAATCCAAAATGGGTGCCTCTGAGGTAAAATCAGTATGTTGGCTGGGTTGCAGTTCATATTGGAGCCTCTAGGGCAGGCTCCATGTTCTTGCTTATTTCACCTTTTAATGAGTGCCTTAATTCTTAGGCTCATGGCCCCGTCCTCCATCTTCAAAGCTAGCAATGGCCACTTGAGCTTTTCTCACATCTCATCACTTTGACATGGACCCTTCTGCTTTTCTCTTCCACATTTAAGGATTTCTGTGATCACACTGGGTCTACCCAGATAACTCAGGATACTCTCCCTAATTTAAGGTCAGTTTAACAACCTTAATCCAATTCACCATTTTAATTCCCCTTTGCCATGTGGTGTAACATAATTAGATGTTCTGGGAGTCATATGGGAACCTCTTTTGGGGGGCCATTACTCAGACTATCACAAGAGGCCATTCTTTCTTTGATATTTAGAAATCATGCCCATTAATCTTTCTTTCCAAAAAAAGAGGGAAGACTGATAGTTTTTAAATTTATGTGTATTATATTCTTATACGACATATGCATACTACGTAACATATGCATAAAACAAGGATGTCAGAACCACAAACTTCCTAAGAGAAATTCCTCTCTGTAATCCAGCTCAAGCATTTCTTCATAAGCAAATTCTTCCCTTGCCTTTCCAAGGTTGGATACTTCTTCCTCTGTATTGTCTTAAATAAAAATGATTATGTTTAGTACTCTATTAGCCAGTTTATCACATTACTCTTGAATATATGTTCTCACATCTCTCTCTCTCTCTCTCTCTCTCTCTCTCTCTCTCTCACACACACACACACACACACACACACACACACAAACTTCTCCTCACCTCTCCTCTCTCCTTGTCTCTCCTCTTTCCTTTCTCTTCCTCTCTGACTGGGATATGATCCCTTCAAGAACAAGGGCTACACAACTGCCATCTTTCAATCTGTTCAGCATGTAACAAGCTTATTGGTAGCACTGAAATACTTGTGAAATAAAAGCTATTCTTTGATTATTATATCATATATTATTATATAATGTTATATATGTATATTCTATATACATATATATATATATATATAATTATCATACTGTTATCACTAGTATTTAGTTATTCTATCATAAGAAAATGGACTTTTCCTCACAAGACAATAGTGCTGAGGCATATTTTGAAACCCACAGAAAATAAAATTCCAACACTTTTCTATAATCCTAACTAGAAGAACACACAAAGAGGTAAGCTCTTTGGGAGTCTGACTTTGGGAGCTAATTTGGGAGATTTCCTAATGTGCATTAGTCATCTGTCACACTAAGAAGTGACCTGATGAGTAACAAAGTCTTTAAGCCCATTGGGTTGCTGGTGGGAGCTCCCATGTCAGAGAAGCAAGTATCTGAAACTTCAGGTTCCTAGGCACCATCCAGTACGCTCTCTTCTTATCAATTCCTTTGCACAAGGGCCACAGACACCAACAGGATAGAGAGAAATAACTTCAAACTGACATACTTAAACTTCTCAAATCATTCTGCATTCAATCTCCAAATTATACAATGTGATGAATGGCCAACATATTGTAGTTTCCTCTCTACCACCTAAAAGAGAATAGGCCATTAATAAATTAGTAATAAATTTTCTTTCATTTTTGAAGAAGTAATGCTATGTTTTCCTTGATATATCTATTATGTTCCTATGGGATTTACACACATTTAATCCTTATGGCACCTTACAGGCATACCAGTATCCCTATTTCATAGGGAAAAAAAGCCCAAAAAACTAAAGTTTAGGGTGTTACACTAGCCTTTTGTTGCTAAGTTCACAAAGCTTTAGCCCCCTCCAATGATTAAGCCCATGCCCTTACACTGTAAGCTTTTCTACCTCCCATGAATCTGAGGGGGGAAAAAAATAAGAGATAAACCTCTCTCTGACCACAAGAAAGGAAGAGAAGGGAGAATATACCTAATTTCAAATATATATTCAGATTACTTCTAAAAGAGGCCTATGTATACACACTATGATGATTAAATATATCAATAATAATAATTAAATAAAATGATCTCAGTTCCTAAAACTGTTATATCACTTACATGTTTACATACTTAACTGTCTTAAGGAAAAACTATCCATGCTTAACTCTATAAAAATCTCATTATAGGCTAAAAGTTTGAAGGAAGTTTAACATTTTAAATGGTCCAAAACAATACTCTCTGAGTGATACTACAGAAAACATATCCTCTTCTAGAGATTTCAATCTACCAGGCAAAAACTACCAGATAGAAATCTGTCACATATTCTCGAAAGAGTCTCAAAGGAATAACTTGATTTGTCATTTTTCTTTGGCCTTTAAGTATCTCAGTTCAAAATAGTAATCTTGGTAATAGCATACTAACAAAAAGCTTGGATAGATCTTTAGCTCTGTTTTAATTTTTAAAAAATGAATCATTTATTTATATTTATCTTTTGAAATTTACTTTTTTTCAAAATACAGTTCTTTCAATGAAAATACAAAATAAGCCTCTCTGTAAAAATTGTGAAGAAGACTAGTGTCTCAATATGGTAAGTAATCATATTGTGTAGACATAAAGGTTCTTCACTAAAGATTCAGAAGACAACACGACTTTACAGGTATTGTGCCTAGTATCTTCCCTTTATGATTTCTGGTTATCCCTCTTCTTTGTGAAGAACAATTAAGAGGGAATAAAGCAATGAACACACTAGGGAATATCCACAACTTGGCACAGAATTAGTGCATGAAGTGGTTCATTGAGTTAGTTTTTTTTTGGCTCTTTGCCATTAAAGCTCCATATTTATGTTGATATTTTATTTCCTAGTGGTACTACGAAAGGAATAAAGTCAGTCACCCCCTTTCCTTCAGTTTTCTTTTGTAAATTTAGTCTGTAAATTAAACTGGTTCAACTCACTCCAAGTAGCTAAAATTGAAAAAAATCAGCAGGTTTATACAAAACAAACTAACAAACAAACAAACAAAAACAAAAACAAAAACAAAAAAAACAACTTATAAGGCTTTGAATAAAAGCATCACTGGAGAATGCATTTCAAAGGAAAAATAAGATAAAAATAGAAGTTAAAATACTCCCAAAGTCCCACATATTTTGGAATATACCAAACAGTAGGGTTGAGAAGAAGGATGGTTGCTAATTCAACTAATAAGTTTGACATACACACATGCACACACACACCCACTATGCACACGTCCATATTCATAAAAAAAAGAAAAGAAAAGAAAAGAAGAAAAAGCCCAGGAATATGATGTAGTCACAGGGAAATAACAAGGCCTATTGCAATTCAATCCACACATTCTCAATGAAAACTATTTATAAAGACCCTACTTATACAAATCATGTTTATTTATGCACATTTTGTATGAAGAGATGTTTTCAGAGTGGATTTACTATTTTGTTCCATCAGAAAAATTTAGCTCATGTCCCAACCTCATCTTTCCAATTTGATGACCTGTGTATGTGTGTATATTGGTGGAGGGTGTGGAACAGGGTGAGAGATTTCTTGAAAAAATTTCTTTAGAACATTTAGAAACTGAGTGATTGGTATGTGTGATGCCATTTTAAAATAGAATACTAGAATATAATTCCACTGTTCTGGAATTTTTATTTAACATAGAGGCTTTTCTTTTCCCCCCTACTTACTACCAAAGGATTGGCAATAAATGTGAAAATACAAGACAAAAAGATAATAAAATATCAACAACCTCTGGAACACTGCTAAATGTTTTGTACTGTCCACTTTTTCCGGGGTTATCATCACTTAACTATAAAAAATTTTTAAATTGACATTATAGAAATAAATATTTTCTTCAGTGGAACTAAGATAGTAATTCAATACAGTCAGGGATAAGTTTTTTTTAAAAAAGTTATCTGTCCTTACTGGATCATATTGTACAGATATGACCATGCCATTAAAAAAATGTTTCCTATATTAGGTTTGTGACAATTTCAACAAGGGCCTGTTTTACAAAATATTGTGATTTGAAAATTAGCATGAAATGTCTGAAATCTTCAGCTTCAAATGCACTGAATGTAATTAAATAGTTTATGAATTAATTCATTAATATGTATATCAATATATTATGCAGACCGCAGAGGCCAAGGCAGGCCACTCCCAAATGTACCACTCTTGGCGTGTACATTAGGCTGAGCTAAAAACAATCAAGACTCAGAGGTCCTGATACTGCTCCCCTCCCCACGCCAAATGCCTAAAAGAATTTAGATGGAGAACCTGCTCGAGGAAGAAAGCTATTACTGTAGATAACATTATAATAGGAACTAGGTATGGTAGACAGGGAGGAACCTAGCAAGGCCTGTTTGATCAAAGTCCTCTTTGTGTTCCATTGCTTCTTTATGGCACAACAAACATTTGTTTACCAAACATTTACTCTTTTTCATCTTCCTATGAATTTCAGTGCTTCCCTTTAAAGTCCCAGACCACTATCCCTCTTTTCCTTAGTTTATGATGACATATATAGCTGATTTTGCCAGATTGTCTTTGGAATGTCTGTGAGGATTCTCCATACATACAAAACTAAATTTGGTTTTCTCCTATTAATCTTTCATGCCAATTTGACTCTCAATTCAGTTAGAAAAATCCTGAAGGGTAGAGAAAAACGTTTCTTCTCCCATTGTACTTCTAGGTCTTTATCATAACCAATAGTGACCACTGTTCTTGTTAAGGTCCTTCCCCACTTATTTGCCAGAATTTCAGGCAGACAGAGAAGGTGAAAAAGGAAGAGCACTCAGTATCCCTTCTCCTGAATTCCTTTTTATTTTATATTACACTATTTTATTTTTTTATTTATTGTGAGAGAGATAGTGAGTGGGGCAGGGGCAAAAGGAGACAGAGAGAGAGAATCCCAAGTAGGCTCTGCACTGTCAGCATGGAACACAACACGGGGCTCAGACTCACCAACCGTGAGAACGTGACCTGAGCCAAAATCAAGAGTTGGACATTTAATCTACTGAGCCACCCAGGCACGCCCTGAATTCCTTTTTAAAATGTTCATGGTCTGGGGTGCCTAGATGGCTCGGTCGGTTGAGCGACCGACTTTGGCTCAGGTCATGATCTCATGGTTTGTGAGTTCGAGCTCCACGTCAAGCTCTGTGCTGACAGCTAGGAGCCTGGAGCCTCCCAGGCTTCTGATTCCATGTCTCCCTCTCTCTCTGCCCCTCCCCCCCCCCCACTCATGCTCTGTCTCTCTCTGTCTCAGAAATAAACATTTAATTTTTTTTTTTTAAATTTTAATGGTCTGACAAAGATGCTATTGTGAACACAAAATAAAATAAGAAAGAAAGAAACATTTTGGAAAGAATTTTGTCTTCCTCATAGACAAACTGGGTTTCTCTACTCTGTTCTCTCCCTCCTTTCTGCTACTTCTTCCATCTTCCAAGGTTGCCCTAGTCCAAGGTTTTATTTTTTCAATGTTTGATGAAATTGCTTATTCCCAAATCATTTACTAGTGAAATTCTGTAAAATCCCAAAGGGATAGGCAGGTGTCCCTGGCTATCTGAAAGTAGAGCATTCTTATGAAACCTTTCATAAGCCCAAATGGTATAAAGCAAAGAAGCATTTGCTTTATTAATTTACATGGAAAAAATTTTGAGCATTCTCAGACCCAAAAAATAACCTCTCTTGGGCTTTTCTGATGCCTTAGGACACATCTTGCTAATGATGCACAAAATAAATTGAGATAAAGTACAGACGGTCAATAACATACTTCAAAACTATGGTGGCTTGATGCTCAGATGCTGAATGTAGTTCCCCTGGAAGGAGCTGGGTGGCGCCATTCTTCCTGGTCAGAGTGAGCACTGTATAAAGGCTTCCTAAAAAACACACTTAATGTTTTGGGTTTTGTTTTGTTTTGTTTCCCCCTCCCTTTTCATCTTTTTTAATAAAAGAGAAAATCTTTGGGTTTCAGTTAGTGAATACAGGTAATAACGTAGGTTTTTCACACAAGTGAAGTGGTATAAAGCAAACTTTTGAAAAGCAAAAGTATACTGAATTCCCTTAATTCTAAAATGAATGCTGTTACATAAGACATTCATAAAAATGTGTCCTAAATTCAATTAATATATATAATTAAACAGCATTATTTTATGGTTTTTGATGTTGACTTATAAAATGTGGTGTAAACTCAATTTTGTATGCTTTAGCGGTCTGTCACATTTAGAAAAGGGGAAAACAAAAGAAATTATGCATTAGGGAAACATTCTCCATAGAAAAAGACAGGTACCCAGTTCTGTGAAGCAAACAGCACTGTAATATAGAAATATAATACAAAAAACATATATGAGTGGTTTAGCAAAAACTCTTCTGGAAAATGCTGGTTTGGGAATAGCAAAAATAAATTGGCCAAGTTTCTTCAATTTTTTTTAATTTTACCCAATTAGAAAGATATACAATTTCCTGTGATAGTCCATAAATACTATTAAGAAGGCCATTCTTCTACCTTGAAAAAAAATAAAAGCAAAAATAAATTCAATGGAAGAGGTTAAAAAATAGAGGAATAACCACATGTGGTTGTTCATCTGAGTTTAATAAATAAAAAAATATTCTGTTTTTAAACTGTCATTATAAAAGTTAAAATAATACAGTGGCATTCAGAAAAGCTAATCATGATTTTAATTTAAAAAAAAAAACCTGTTTTCCCCTTTTCTAACAAGTTCATAACTCTGTTTCTTCCCTGTATTATATAATTGCTTTCACACATTACTTATAAAACAAGTAATTTTTTTAAGTTTATTTATTTATTTTGAGAGAGGGAGCAAGCAGAGGGAGGGGGCAGAGAGAGAGGGAGAGAATCCCTAGCAGGTTCCACACTGACCATGCAGGCTCAATCCACAACCATAAGATCATGATCTGAGTTGCAATCAAGGGTCAGATGCTTTACCAACTGAGCCAACCAGGCTCCTCTAAAATGGGTAATTTTAAGTGGAGTGCTTGATTGCCATTAACTGTTCATTACAGGTTTAACCATTGCATCAAAATACTTACTCTTTTATTACTACAGTTAGTCTCTGAACCAATGAAAACATATTTTTCTCTAAAAAAAATAATTTTTTTCACTATAATGATTAACTTAAATAATTAAATCCTAAAATAAGTTAAAGATGTTGCAAGAAATTATAGCATCAGTCAGCCCTGAATAAGCCAATCAAATATCTTACTTTGGATACTTATGTTATTGGGGTAGAATAAATATTGTTACATGCAAAAATATTGGGTGTAAAATATGACATTTACTCATCTGACCACAAATTACTGCATTAAATTAAAATACTGAAGCGATGCAAGTAGTCAAGAGTTAGTACCTGAATGCAGCCTTCTTTTACCTAAGTGCTGTTAAGACATTCTTGGAGATGAAAGGAGGCAGAGTTTCCAGGCATGGAAATTAGTTTCTATTTGAGGGAACTAGTTCTACTGTATAAAACTTCCTCTTAAAGCATTTATCCTGGACTAGTGAGTTGTTTTTTTGTTTTGTTTTGTTTTGTTTTGTTTTGTTTTGTTTTGTTTCCATTTGGGAGATATGTAACATTTTAAACCTTATGTGCTGGAAACAAATTATGACTGGCAAATGAAAGCTGGTCTACTTGAAGGTAATTAAATATTAAAGCATTACTGACTAATTTCTTTTTAATTTAATTAAAACAGGAGACCAACATTCATCCTTGGTCAACCTAATTTATCAAAACTGTATCTGATGACCTTTTCTGCGGCTCACTGGGATGTCATAAATAGAAATACAAACTCATGAGGACAGAATTAAAGAAAAGCATTCTAGCAATTATGCATTGGTAGTATTAATAGTTGCATCGTAAGTTTAAAAATGGCTGAAGACTAATGACTTTGAATCTAAAAATTCATTCTCTGACAAGGTATTAAGAAATCATGTAATACAGTGATTACACGAATGTTTTTAGCAGATGTAATTTACATATTAAGACATCCTTTCAAGTATGAATATTAGATATTCAATCACTTCAATAACTCTTTAAAACTTCTAAAAGCACATAAGGGAAAAAATGTGCAACCAAAAAAGAGGTCTGAATTATTAAAATAACATTAAAATACAGAATACTAGCAATATTCAAGCCAGAATAAAAAGGCATTAATTGAAACACAATTTCACATGATTCTAGCTCTACGGTTCTTGACATGTGGGAGAAAAGTCAACTGGCAGCACCATGTATCTGTTCAAAACTGAAAAATATTGCAAAGGCGAAAATCATCTCTGGATGATAAAATCTCTCCCCAAATTCTAGGTACCTCATATCCTAAGGCTGTCCTTAAGCTACCCTCAAGTTCCTATTTTCAGAATAACACTTAAGCCAACCACTTAGTGAAACAGCCCATGGTCCAAAGATATCCCAGATTTAACACCACCCTTCACACACACAGTCTTAAAAATCATATTTTGGTGCTAATCTCAGCAGTTATGAAGAAGAAAGCAATCCCATCGTGTCATGCTTGGAGAAAATACAGTAAGCCATTCAAGGAGGTGTTTATAGATTAAAAACAAAGATGAAGTGTATTAAAATAATGAAAAACAAAGTAAAGTAAAAGTTAATTTCAGTAGTTAAAATATGCAATTTCCCCCATATTAAATGTGTTAACTCTTAATGCAGGGTCTCTTCGTAGGTCCCATGCTTATTAAATTTAACTGTCCTGTCCCAATCGGTTTGCTGGACTTTGCCACCCACTTCCCAAGAGCTGATGGATTATATATCACAAAACGGTAAATACTACTAATAATAAGGCAAATTTAAACTTGGAACTATTATTTTAGTGCAATACCGAGATAGTAAAAATACTTCCGCGAAAAAACAAAAATTCACCATATTTGGTTAACTGCACAGCTTGAATGATTAAAACTTTCTGAGCTTTTTTTCTAAGTTTTTACTTAAATTCCAGTTGGTTAACATACAGTGGAATATTAGTTTCACATGTACTATTTAGTGATACAACACTTCCACACATCACCCAGGACTCGTCACAAGTCCGCGTCTTAATCCCCGTCACCTATTTATTTGCCCATACCCCTGCCCTCGTCCCCTCTGGTAATCATCAGTTTGTTCTCTATAGTAAAGAGTGTGTTTCTTGGTTTGCCTCTCTCTCTCACTTTTTCCCCCTTTGCTCATTTGTTTTGTTTCTTAAACTCCACATATGAGCGAAAGCATATGGGATTTGGCTTTCTCTGACTGACTTATTTTGCTTAGCATAATATTCTCTAGCTCCACCCATGTCACACCGAGATTGGTAAAGGCAAGAAGGCTTGAAAAGATTTCCACTGCCTTTTCTGAGCCGGCTTACAAGAAATGGCCTCTAAATGCGGAAGTTTAAGGATAATAATTCAGACTGATCCTCAGCTTTCAAATTGCTCTGATTTTCTGGGTTAGTGTTCAAAATCAATCAAATATTTTAGATTAAGTTAACCATGCAACATCATATGGTCAAAAATCCCATGTTGAGAACAAAATCAACTGTTAATGGAGATTTTGTATTACTTGTGTTTCAACCATTCCAAACTCCATGATGCATTTTTAGTGCCCATGAATTGCACATTAGGATTTTCTTTATTCCAGCAGTAGGCAACAAATTTAAACAATGAACTGAGATAAACTGTTAGCCATACTCATTCTCAGTTTTTCTCTCGCTCTCTCTCTTTATTCCAACGTACTATCCCTAACGTAATGCAATAAAGATACGAGGATGAGACTGATCCCCTAAGTGGATTATGTAAAATACAAAAATATCCCGCATCTCTGGAAGCAATTAGAAAAACATTTCTCAGTGTTCAGATTTCACCCCAAATTCAAACTTTCCTTACAGATGATTGGTTGCCAGAGCTGGCTTAAGGCCTCACTCAAACCAGTTACCTCTCCCAAGACTGATTTGTGTATTTTTAGCAGCTTGACACCACATCCTTCATTTCCATCTCTGCATCTGTTTTCCAGCACACGTGGGGCTATGTGTCTACAACACCAGGTGGTTTCTCTAATTAATCCCAAGTATAAGCAAGAGGAATTCAAGCCACTATATTACTCAAACACTTGGTAACCGTCACCCTTTGTGTGCAGCTGCCACTAACGTTGTATTCCAAGTTCCTTATCTAGTAACATGTTTGGCTCACCTCCCTATTTATCAGTCCCTCCTCTAAGGATTTAGAGTCTAGCCCCTGACCTCAATCTAAGGCTATGGTCCTGCCACCTATTAACAACCTAGAATCTACATCCTTCTTGAACAGTGTTCATTCCTTTTCCAGTGGACTCTCAGAATATTCTAACCATGTTGGAAACAGCTGATATCACCTGTCATGAATAACTTCTCAACAGCTGTCCCAAGCTATCATGGGTTCAACTTTTTATTTTTTATTTTTTTTTTTAATTTTTTTTTTTTTTAACATTTACTCATTTTTGAGACAGAGAGAGACAGAGCATGAACGGGGGAGGGTCAGAGAGAGAGGGAGACACAGAATCCGAAACAGGCTCCAGGCTCTGAGCTGTCCGCACAGAGCCTGACGCGGGGCTCGAACTCACAGACCGCGAGATCATGACCTGAGCCGAAGTCGGACGTCCAACCGACTGAGCCACCCAGGCGCCCCAGGTTCAACTTTTTAAAATACAGAACTTTTCAGGGTGCCTGGGTGGCTCAGTCAGCTATGCTGTCAATTCTCGATTTTGGCTCAGGTCATGATCTCACAGTTTGTGAGTTCAAGCCCCACATTGGGCTCTGTGTTGATTGCACGGAGCCTGTTTGGGATTCTGTCTCTCCCACTCTCTCTGCCCCTCTCCCTACTCACAAAGGCTTTCTCTCTCAAAATAAATAAATAAATATTAAAAAAAAATAAGAGACAGAAACTTTCAACTGTGTGGTTGGGTCTGTGCTATTTTGCCTCCTCACCTTTATCATTTCAGCTATCCTGGCCCAGTAGTTCCAAAATTCCCGGTACGTTCTTTCTCACTACCATCAAATTAGTTTTTCATGGTACCATTCTATATTTACAAAGCAATTCCCCAACATTTTTATCTAGAACTTTCATGTTTTCAATGTTTACATTTGAATATTTGATATGTTTGCAATTCACCTCATGTATGTGAGGTATGGATCCAAACTTATTTTCCTTTCCAGATGACTATTTACTTATTTCAACATCATTTATCAAAAAGCCCTGGTTTTTTTTGTGGGGGATAGAGTCACTAATATTTTCCTTTTTTTTTTTTTTTCATCTTCAGAACAAATTTTTTTAACAAATAACTATGAAAAATCATCTTTTTGAAATTTACTGTTCATGAAAGGAAATATTTTAACCATCACGAAAAAATCACACACATAAAATTCTGTTGGCACTTTCAAAATAGTGATCTCAGTATTTGCTCTAAGATAGCTCATCCAGAGACTAGAGTAAAGCGTAACAAAACCACTTCTGATGAACTAGTTAATGGAAATTACAGGATTTTTATTGATTCTTATGATTCTAAACCCACCCCCAATCCATTACCTCCCCAGTATTCCAAAACAATAGTAACAAAAAACTACTTTAAAAATAATCCGCAGTAGAATAACTGAAGCAGACAGAAGACCACTCCCTTACATCAGAAAACCATCTCATTAGCAATGGCATGAAATGATCAAGATACTACACAATAATACATTTGCAAAACACTGCAGGCAAGAAAGAAAGAGAAAAAAAGAAGAAAAAAAAACTAGAGGCAAAAAATCCTATTTCTCAGTTTCTTCAATCTGCCAAATATGCTGTTTCCCATTTCCAAGAGCTGTGCTGGAACAGAATTTAGGACTAGAACAACTTCTACCCACATGACTTCTATTCATCTTTCCAAGAAGTCTCGGTGATACAGATTCCTAACTAGTTAGTTTGGTGTGCAATATCTGGAATTTTAAAGAGAATTGTTGAGGAGAGCAGTGCAATGCAAAGATACAAACTAAGGAGAGGGCACTGAGAAAGCAAAAGAAAACTCATTATTATCTGTATTTTCTGTAAATATGTTTAATACTGAGCATTGCAGATTGCCGAATTTCCTCTAAATGACACAGTTAAGGTGTGGAACTCATTCTGAAATTTAATCCTTCATTTAGTACTTTTACAGAACTAGTAATAATATGTCTGAAGATACAATCACTTTATTGAAGAAGTCCTTTAAAAGGCCTGAATTTGTTACTGAAAATTTCTGCATTAAAACTATCAATGGAGAAATGATATCAATAACCAAATTGTATTAATGGTTTCAAGATTCATAAAGCTTCCCTTTCACCCATCTCTGCAGTAATTCATATCACCACAGAATGTTGGGATTGGTCTATAGAGTCCATTATAAATGTAAAGAATATCCCAGCAATTAAATAATTGGAGTTTAATGAAATTAGAGTTTAATGAAAAGTGATGGTTAAGGTCTATTCCAAGCAAATTCCTATGAGAGCCTTATCTCATATAGCCAAGTTCTTAACAACTTAAGAGCATCTCAGGAACCCTCTGGTTCCTCATCATACGGTGATGAGGTCTTACATATACTGTAGATAACAGCTTAGTTTCAGCCTTTAACAGACAGACAGACACTATGAAAATGAAAACTATAAATAACAATGGAATTTTTTTAATGAAAATTTCTTCTTCCTGTTTTGAGTAACCTCAAAATCCTCTAAAATCAATCCTGTTTTCCCTGAGGATTGCACTTCAACATAATGGCAGAAGAAAACCTGCAGCCCTTATCTATTTTAAGTTTCTCATCATATTTTCTTTTCCAAATTATAATGATGCATCACATCATAAATATATAACAGTCAGACCTCTTAAAATATGTTACTGCTTACATAAGGAACTAGAAACGAGTGTCTATAAAAAGAAAGCGTTTAGAATGGAAATGGTTAAATTGGGTAATGCTGAGACCTCCAAACTGTCTCTCTTTGTCACTCCTTTACTGCCTCTGTCATTTTTTTCATTAGTCCTTTGTCCAAAAGAAATATCTACTTGTCTATTCATTAAGAAGTTAGGTGCAAACAACTTACTAATTATTTATGTCCTTAACAACTTGACCGTTATTTTAAAAACTAGTAACATGAATCGAAAGAGAAATGGTATTTTATTTCATTCTTAAATAACCACAGTTACTTGCTAATGGCACGTGTGCACCTATGTGGCACCAGACCATTTCTCAAATCCTAGAATCAGTTCAAACATCACGGCCCCCATAATCTGTTCCATATTGATTTTTCTTACGGTAGTTGCTTTGTATCACAGCAACTGTCAAAGACCTGGCTTCCTAAAGAGATGGCATCAGCAATAGTAATGTATTACAACCTAATGTTGAAATTGAACTACCTTGAGCTAATAGCCCGTGGTGTATATGTCCGTGGCAAATGTTACCATATTTTCCTTGAAAAAAAAAATTGAAATATTCCACGGCTCCTGTGAGTTCCCTAAGCTACCATTGCACATGGTCTGGAAATCACATTATCACAATGACAATAACAAAACTTAACTTTGAGGCTCTAATGATTGCAAAGAATAACTGATTTCAAAAAAAAATTCATTTTATATAATAGGAAACAGAACCAAAATCAAAGTTCATCAAGTATAAAAATGCGTAATGAGTGCAAGATCTATGTGAGGCAGTTTGCTGGGCACTAGGAATATAGGGCAGAACCAGGCAGCAAAAAGTTACTTCCTTCCTGGAATTTACATTATAGCAAAAACAAGTAATGCAAACTAAGCAAGGAAGTATCCGTCCATAATTTTATTTGAGATAAATTTTACAAAGGAAATCAAGAGACAATCAGGATAGGCTGATTGGAGAATAATGTGTGTAAGGAACCAAGTTATCTAGGACTTAAGTCTTCCTTCATAAAGAAATAGCACTTGCAGTAAACTCTAAAGTGGTGCTTCTCAATCAAAGTGAGTTTGCTCCCCATGGGACATCTGGAAGAGCTTGGAGACATTTTGGTTGTCATGAATGGGAGGGATGCTACAGGTACGCATGGTAGAGGCCAAGGATGCTGCAAACATTCTACAACGCAAAGGACAGTCCCCATGCACCACCACCTCCAGCAAAGAATTATCTGACCCAAATCATCAAGAATGCTGAGGAGAATTTGAATAGGCAGAGGTACATATGTGAGTGTATGTTTGGAGGCGGAGGGCATCAGTGGGTATTCCAAGAAAAGGGAACCACATATGCAAAGAATCTTAAACGGTAAGAGTATAGTACATTTAATGAATCAACAGGAAGTTAGTGTACATGGAGGCTACTGTAAATAATTGAAATAATTCCCAAAGCTAACTCAGGAAAGTTAGAAGAAAATGTAATCAACAAAGAGAAGGTGCCTTATAATCCTTAGGGTAAATGGACAAAGAGTAGTGGCTGTTATTTTAATTATTTAAGCAAATGCCTGTATACAGTATTTGACTATTCTTCCTGTTGTAAGTTGTGACACAGCAGGCAAAGTCATCTACACAAAGGTCTACATAGTCATTAAATGGCGTTATCATGGCTTGTGCCAGTCACTGAACAGCTGTGAGGTTCTGCAGGTTGATCAAGCATAACTTGATCCAGCCAAAAAAACCCGGAAGGGGCAAAGAGAGAAGGGCATTTTATAATCAGAGATGTTTTCACTCCTTCGCTTCCATTATAAATAACTTCTATTACTTTTGACGTTGACATCTCTTCTAGCCCAGAATATAATTAAGGTAGTTACAGCATTTTTAACACTTACGTCAATGATACAGTAAACTGACAACAAATGTCGATACCACAACTGAGGACAGGGAGAACAGCTCCTTATTTGAATAACTTTGGATAATTCTGAAGTAAAAAAAAAAAAAATGGCTGGAAGGAATATATAATCATATCATGTTGGTAAGAAATACTGGTGCTTCCAGCAGCAGCACCTGTGCAGAACCACCTGAAAAAGACAAAAACAGAAGGCTACATAGAAAAAATCCAAAGGGGGAGTCAAAGACTCCATTTATTTTCTCTCCACACAGCACAAGCTTCTAAGCCTTAGTAGGTAGCCACAGGCAAAGGACTACATTCATTCGAGTAGCAGCATAGAAAACAAATTAAAAAGGTATACTCTTGGGGCACCTGGGTGGCTCAGTTTCTTAAGTGTCCAACTTCCGCTCAGGTCATGATCTCGTGGTTCATGAGTTCTGGCCCCGCGTCGGGCTCTGTGCTGACAGCTCAGATCCTGGAGCCTGCTTCATATTCTGTGTCTCCCTCTCTCTCTGCCTGTTCCCTGCTTGTGCTCTCTCTGTTTCTCTCTCAAAAGTAAATAAAAACATTAAAAATTATTAAAAAGGTATGCTCTAATGTATTTAAGCTTTCAATAACTAGGTGAAATTCTCATAAAATTGGTTGTCAGAAACTTAAATCCCAAAGTTACAAATACAAACATACTGGACTGAGTATTTTCATTATATTACTTAATTTCATCATCACAAGAGCTCTGCAGAGCTTCAGAATTGTCCTAATGTTACATAGAAAGAGACTAAGTCTTGGAGAAATTAAGTAATTGGCCTGAACAGTAGAATGGACAATTCTCTCCACTTTCCAGCAAACCACCTGTGGGGTACTGTTCCCCAATCCCTACCCCTCACTCCTCCCCACCCAATCTCCCACCACTTTCTTTCTCTAGGCCAAATAGCTTAAAGCTTCCCAGTCCTCTCAATAAGCCGTGGAGGTTACTTACAATATTTTCAAGTCAATACTCAAGGTAATATACTGGCTATGGTTAGAAAGGATCTCATCTCTTTTGATTACCAATTTGTTTCCTCTTTCTTACTATTTTCCTTTGTGTAGGCCTTGGGAAATGGAATCCTTCTTACCAAATCCCTCTGTATATCAGTTGACATTATATATAAGAACTTATTTGTTTTTCCCAACAATTCCCGGAGATAGGAAACATTATAAATCCTATTGTGTGTCCGCGCATGCATGCACACACACGCACAAGTTCCCAAAAGACGAACTGGCTGGGAGCAATTCTGTAAATAAGTAACTATCAGGTCTTCAAATTCCTACTCCAGATACCACTTATTACAAATGACTGCCTCTCCTATTTTCAACCAGGCTTGAGTCCTGGTCCACTATCCAGGGGCCTGTGGATCCATCACAGATGAAAAACTGGTAATGATGACCCATGTCTATATGCCTCAATTCCTAGCTCAACTCCACTACAATAACCAACTTTTTAAAATAGGTTCAACATTTGTTATTTAATACATAATATTAAAGGCACTTTCTTCCTCACACTGAATTAGATCAGAGTCTTGCAAAGCAATTTCATCAGAAGGCATATTTGGTTCCTACAGCTACTATAACAAATAACCAGAAACTTAGTGGTTAAAATCTGCAGAAATTTATTACCTTATACGCTCTAGAGGTCAAAAGCATAAAACCAATGTATTGGTAGAACTGAATTTCTCCTAGAGGCTCTTGGGGAGATGCCATTACTTGCCTTTTCCAGCCTCTAGAAGCTACTACCCACATTGGCTGGCTTGTGGCCACATCAGTCTAGCCCCTACTTGCATCAGTTCCAACCCTTTCTCTGCTTCCTGCCTCCCTCTTTCACTTGTAAGAACCTTGTGATGAAACTGGGTCCACTTGGATAAGCTATGATAACCTCCCCCTCTCAAGATCCTTAACTTATATGTCTGCAAAGTCCCTTTCGTCATGTAACGTATAGATTCACAGGTTCTGGGGATTATGACACAGACATCTTTGAGAGGTCATTTTTCTGTCTACCACAAAAGGTAAACTTTAAAAAGCAAGTATCAAAATAGCAACATTTTACATAATTCTCACAGTCTCTGATGCAGTCACTTTACAAAGTTAAGAAAACTAATCTAATTCATATTTAATGATAAAAACTAAAAGTATTCCCTTTAAAGTACAGAATAGGAATAATTTTGTCAATGTCAATGAATGTCATCTATTTTATTCAATATGCATGGGTGTCCTAGAAAGCATAATAAAACAAGAAAAAATGTAAACCATATAAGGATGCAAAGATTATGAAGCTGCAAGTTTTCCAAAATAAATATTATGAAGATTGCAATCTCCCCAAATGAATCTAAAAATTCAATGAAATTCCGATCACCATCCCAATAAGGTTTATTCCCTATAACTTGACAAGCTGATCCTGAATTATATAGAAGACCAAACAACCAAAAATAACACAGGGACACATGCCCTGTCAGGTCTCATGACTTCCTTTAAAACTCTAGTAATTAAAATAGTGGGGAATTGGTACAGAGATAGGCAGAACTCTGAAATAAGCTAAAAGACTAAAAACCAATACAAGTATCAACAGACACTTGTGAAGCTCGAAGTGGCATTTCAATTTGGTGGAGAAAATATGTGATATTTCTTCTATTAAAGTCAACCATCCACATGGAAAAAAAGATGAAGTTAAATCATTACCTCATATAATAGAGAGAAATGAATTCAAAGGGATTAAAGGCCAAATGAAAAACAAAGACTTGTAATATTTAGAAAAATAAAAGAGAATGCCCTTAGACTATTAGATTGAGAACGGATTCCAAAAATAAAAGCAAACTAATTTCAAAGAAAAAGACCAAATTTAACAACAAACTGAAATATACTGCACAACAAAAACTCCTCCATAAATGTTTAAATCCAAAACCTGGAAAAAAATAGTTATAAAACACATATTGCATAAAAGGTTATATTCAAGATAATCAAAGTATGCCTACAAATAAAAAATAATAAGCAATTTTGGCACTGTGTTACAGAACTTAGAAATCTGTTGAGGTACATTCCCTACAACCCCATTATCTCCTTCAACGTTTCTGTAGTTCCAAAATGGTATTTGGTTCAGCATGGCTTGTAGTACATGAAACTGGCAACAAACAATCCATCAATAAAACACTGATGAATGAACACTTTATTCATACCATGGAAGACTACAGAGCTGTTAAATGCATGAACAAAATCTAAGTTTTCAAAGCACGCAATGGTTTCTTTTTTTTTAAAGCAACTTGTGAATGATATAATTTGCCTATATTTTAAAACAGAAAAATCGCTATTTGTAAGGATGCATATAAATATGATGAAAATTAAAAAAAAACTGTTTATGGTATTCATATATGTCATTTCAGAATTGTCATTTCCTTGGGGGAAGGAAGAAATGGAAAGAAAATTATAGTTAGGTTGTAATGATTTGAATTTTCTTGGTTTATTTTTACTTATTTTGAGAGAGAGAGAGAAGGAGAGAGAGAGTGAGTGAGCATGACCAGGGGAGGGGCAGAGAGAGAGAGAGAGAGAGAGAGAGAGAGAGAGAGAGAGAATCCTAAGCAGGCTCTGTGCTGTTAGGACAGAGTCTGACATGGGGCTCCATCTCATGGTTTGTGAGTCGAGGACTTGAGCAGAAATCAAGAGTCTGATGCTTAACCAACCAACTAAGCCACCCAGGCACCCCATTAGTGATTTGTGTGTTTAAAAGAAAATCTGAAATAAATATTTCCTAATGTAAACAACTGCTAGATTTGGAATAGTAGATACCCAAATGTTTCTTCTAATTTTTTTTTTTTCAACGTTTTTTATTTATTTTTGGGACAGAGAGAGACAGAGCATGAACGGGGGAGGGGCAGAGAGAGAGGGAGACACAGAATCGGAAACAGGCTCCAGGCTCCGAGCCATCAGCCCAGAGCCTGACGCGGGGCTCGAACTCACAGGCCGTGAGATCGTGACCTGGCTGAAGTCGGACGCTTAACCGACTGCGCCCCCAGGCGCCCCCCAAATGTTTCTTCTAAACCACGTGTTTGAAATACTTTATAAATAAAATTAAATTGACCTAAAACCGATATGAAGAAGGCCCTTTTAGTTATATTGCAAAAAGGATCGGCTCAAAAGGCAAATAAGCAGACTTCTAGACCCACATTGATACAACATCTTTCTGGTATAGCTCAAAGTCATCCTCAGTCCCAATACTGGACTGAGGTGTCTGTTCGACTCCACAGAGGACTAAGAACTGATAATAATGACCCAGTGTTGTGGGTTTGTTCCAAGGTTCAATCCAATTCCACACAAACCTGTACTTTACGGCCCTGACACTCATCCTGGGTTGGGCATGAATACAAACATTATAAAAGGGAATTTAATGGAAGGATTAGGAGCACCATCTGTTCATGAGTCAGCGAAAAAAAGAGAATCTCCATCAAGCATTTTAATTCTTTATTTATGAAACTTGTTTTACTGTTGTCAGAGGCCTCTGGGGCAAACTCAAGAGTCCAATCAACAGTGTAAACCGCAAAATTGAAATCGCTAAGCATAATGCCCCAAAGAAAAAGCTAAAAAAAGAGCTGTCATGACAAATACTTCTAAAGCACCCTTTTCTTTAAACTGGACTCCCAAGTATACCGTTCTCCTGTATACCCACCTTATTATTTAATCCAGTGAAGGAATAAGAATTTGTTTCACACCAAAGAAGCAGCTTTTTCCCTTCACACATTTTACCTATTGTCCAAGATGGCAATTCCTCCAGGGACCTCCAACATCAGTAGGCACATGTGCTTGGTTAGGCACGGCTCTTAATTACTACCCTGTGTACTTTCTGCTTTTGTTCAACTGCTTCCAATCTACCACTTCTTTGGAAGTCAACACTGGGCATAAATTCTGAACAACGTACTGACCAAGTGCCATCCTCAGCACACTAAAAACAATCCTTGTTCCAGAATCCTGGTTCTCCACACAAAGCCCTGTAAATGCACCCAGCTTAAACATAAAAAAAAATAAAATAAAAAATGAATGATTGTCAAGAGATTTTTCTATTGTCAACAGATTTATAGGAACCTCACTTAGTTGAGATTATGTTCAATAAGCTTGAAATGCTGAATCTCTCTACAACTTAAGCACAGAATGTTTAAAGATGTCATCAAAATCAAAGATTAAAACTAAGGTTATCAAATTGAGCAAAGTATCCAAATCTTTTTTTTTTTTTTTCTCTCTCTCCCTCCTTCATACTACATAATGATACCTCACAGGGAGAGAAAAAGCCAAAATGTGAGCATACGTAGTTAGGAAATACAGAGAAGAATTTAAAGAGGGAAAGGGGGCAAAGAGTTTACTTGGTTGGGTGAAAATTGTATTTTAAGCTCGTATTCTACTTTTGATAGTCTAGAAGCACTATTTCTGATAAGGGAACAGCCTGAACCAGCTGTCGCAATATAAACCTTCCTCCCAAAAATATTCACTTCACTTATAATACTGCTCCACTGCTCACAAATACAAAATCAGCAGCTTTCCTTAGTTGCTCATCTAGAAAGAGCCAAAAATAAATAAATAAATAAATAAATAAATAAATAAATAAATAAATAAATAAATGAAAGAAAGAAAGAAAGAGGAACTGAAAGAACATTCTGTTGCATTTAAATATATATATATTGATTTATCCTTTTGATTTATACTATTTTATCTATTAATATGTTGTATTTCACTCTGGAAAACCCATACTTGCTGCGAAAATATTTATATAATGATTTGACATTGGAAAGTACCTCTTAAATTCATTATTGATGTCTTTGTAATGGCCTATGAAGTTATCTATCATTTTTCTTTTTACTGATGTCACTTGGAAGGACACAGAAGACTAGAGATATTAAATTCTGTAATTTTTCCAAGATCATATAGTTCTACAAAGGAGATCTGAGTTAAAATTCTTCACATATAGTCTTGAACTTTTTCTCTTATTAATTTCTTACATGTTAAAACTCACAAATTTACTTTTGTACTAAATATTAAATTATACCAAAAAGAAAGGGCTTTGTTCTCTTATACCACATGTCACATTTAATGAAAATGACACGATGAAAACATAGCTACTTATAGCACAAGTTTTAAAGAAGTCTAATAGATATTCCCAATATATAAAAATATAAATTTTTATTTGATATTCATTGAATTGTCAAACATGAGTCACAATTAGGCAAAATTAGAGGATATCAGTGTTTGAGTACATATACAGTGTTGTTTTGAAAAATGAAATAATGTGCATGAAGTTCTTAACATAGAACTTTCCAGAGGTGTAAGTGGCTCATGTCATTATCTCGTGGTCTGTGAGTTCGAGACCTGCAGCAGATTCGCTGCTGTCAGCGCACAGCCTGCTTCAGGTGTTCTATCACCTTCTCTCTCTGCCCCTCTCCCACTCGTGCTCTTCCTTTTTCTCTCTTTCTCAAAAATAAATAAAACATTAAAAAAAAGAACTGTCCAAATAGGAGGTGATTAATATATACGGCAATTACTACAATAACCACCATTATTATATATATTCATGGATAATCACTAACTTCCTTTGGTAGTGGTATCAAGTTGTATTGCATGTGTATGAAATGAAGAATATTAGACACTTACAGATTGGAAGCAGCATCCCTATCTAAACATAAAATTCCCATTGACTCAAGGTAAGGAAGACAGAGATTAGATTCTAGGATTGGTCAAATGCTGATAATAAGAAAGAATGTGTCACATATGCCGTTTACATAAAGAAATAAACTGGAAATCCAAGAACCATAATGTAAAATGACGAAGATCATCAAAATAAAAGAAAAAAGAGAATGTCCTCCAAGTGGCATCTTCAAGGGAAGATGGTATGGGAGAACACCAGCATACTTAAAACAAACGGAACTAGTGATAGAATCTTCCAGATATCTATTAATTATCCCCAATTAATAAATAAAGTGCAGGAAAGTTTACTTAACTTACCTAATATCAACAACCTAGTAAAAGCCAGAACCAAACTCCAAACCCAACGTCCAATCTAACGCATTAACCTTTAGATGGAATATTATATTTTTTGCATTCTTTTTGTGTACGTTCATTTCTATGTAAACTTAAGAAGCAATAAAGAACATGTCAGTCTAGATTTAATATCAAACAATAAAGAAAAGCAAGTTGTGAGAAAAATGTGAATGAGAACCTTTGGATAAAATAAATGTCTATGTCTGCCCTCATAAGCTTTATGAAAGTTCTGACCATGGTGAGAAAGAATCCAGTATACTGTAATAAAAATCAAAATTATTTGAATTTGACTACTTTCTGTGGCCATATATATTTACAGGCTCCTTAATCTTTTGGGTACGAATTTCTTAGGTAGAATAATGTTTGTAAATGCATAAAATATCAGATTAAGTAAAATATTCAACTAATCAGGAATTTAGCAACAAATTTTTAAAAAAATACCTATGTGACAGAACTTGTCAGAATAAAAACAAGGTAATATTTTGAATTTAGTGAAAGGGAAAGAATCGGTAATCTAAGCTTTCAGTTAAAGAAGCCAAGAAAATATGACAAATCAACCTCAAGAAAAATTACAAGAAAAAAGGAACATTAATAGAACAAATCAGTGATAAAGATGGCAGACATACAGAAGAGAACCTCAATAAAGCCAAAAGTTTATTCTCTGAAAAGCTTTAAAAATGTTGAAAAACCTCAAGCAAGACTGATGAAGAAAAAGTAGAGAAGAGACTCATTACTAATTATAGGAATGAAAAGAGAAGCATCCTTATAGATCTTACAGATATTACAAAGATAATACAAAAATACTACAAACAAGTTTGCATCAATAAATTTGACAGCTTGGAAAAAATCAACAAATTCCTTGGAAATGCAACTCACTAAAACTGATAAAAGAAAAAACAGAGTATCTGAATAGTGCTGTATCTGTTACAGAAATTATATTTGCAATCAAAACCTGGTACAACCTAAATGTCCTACAATGAATTAATGGATAAAGAGAATGTAAGCAAGTGCACACGCACGCACACACATACAGACACACACACACACACGCAAGAATATTATTCAGCCATAAAAAAACAAAGGAAATCCTGCCATTTGCAACAACATGGATGAAACTGGAGGGTACTGATGCTAAATGAAATAAGCATATTTCATAGAGATAGGGAATAGAATGGTGGTCACCAGGGGCAGGTGAGAGGGGGAAATGTGATGATGTAAGTCAAAGGGCACCAATTTCAGCTACAGGAAGAAGTTCTGAGGATATGATATACAGCGTGGTGACTGTTCTTAATAATATGTTACTGTGTATTTTAATGTTGCTTAGAGTAGATCTTAAGCCCTCACACCCCAAAAAGAAAAGAAAAAAAGGTAACTATGTTAACTGTGTGAGGTGATGGATATGTTAATTATCTTGCTCTTGGTATAACTGTTCTGCAATGTTTATCAAATCATCACATTATACAACTTAAATATGTACAATTGTATGTGTCCATTACAGTTGACCCTTAAATAACATGGGTTTGAACTTCAGGGGTCCACTTATACATGGATTTTGTTCGATAAATATAGCACAGTACTATAAATGTACTTTCTCTTCCTTATGATTTTCTTAACAGCCTTTTCTCTTGCTGGCTTTATTGTAAGAATATAGTATATAATACATATAACATACAAAATATGTGTTACCAACTGTTTATGTTATTGGTAAGGCTCTAGGCCACAGTAGGCTGTAAGCAGTTAAGTTCTGGGAGAGTCAAAAGTTACACATGGATTTTCAACTGTGAGAGGAGTCAACGCCCTTAACTCCACATTGTTTAAGGGTCAACTGTATGCCTCAAAAAGTTAAAAAACAAACACACAAACAAACAAAAAAACCCTGCTACAATAAAAACCCCAGAGCCAGATAACTTCACTAGTGAATTTTATCAAATATTGAAAGCAGAAATAATATCAATCTTAAATGTTTTCAAGGAGAAAAAACATCTTAAATTTGACAAGTGCAATATATATATATATATATATATATATATATATATATATATATATATATATTTATAATGAATGTATTTGTTATGCAAACAGAACAAGTTGTAGACTAATATATCTTATATAAATAGATGAAAACTCCTAAGTTAATTCCAAATCAAATTCACTATTATATAAAAAAGGATAACATACCACATATATAAGTATTTAGCTGAAGAATGCTAGGTTGATTAAATACCCCCAAATCAATGTAACTTGGTACACCAATGGAATAAGAACAAAAATGACTATTGAATAGATGCAAAAATAATACTTGATATAGGTCAACAACTATTTATGAAACCCAAACTAAAAATAGGAGGAAACTTTGTTAATCTTTGCAATTTTTCTATAAGTCCAACACTATTCTAAAATTAAAAGTTTATTTAAAAAAAAAGATACTAATGGGAAAACTTGGAAAGTTCACATTAGGCATGTAGTAAAGAATTGTTGAGTTAAATTTGCTGGTTCTGACAATTATACCATAGCTATGAAGGATAACATCAGAAGTTAGGTGCAGTGGAAGTTCTTTGTATTATTTATGTAATTTTTCTGCAAATATGAAACTATTTCAAAATAATAAGGTTTTATTTTGAGAGAAAGAGAAAGCAAGTGGGCAATAGGCAGAGAGAAAGGGAGCAAGAGAATCCCAGCAAGAGAATCCCAATGAAAGACTCAAACTCATGAACCATGAGATCATGACCTGAGATGAAGTTGGACGCTTAAGCAACTGAGTCACCCAGGAGCCCTAAATAATAAGATTTTTTAAAGGCACATTTTATGAGTAAAAGAACATCTATGTATATATGAAGTAAATATATAAATATCATCTGAATATTTAAAATCTGTCATATATTAATGCCAAAAAGTCCTTCTCCCTCACTCCCATCATAGCTCCTGGAAACATTTTCCACCTGCATTTTTTCAGTTTCAGATACACTCTATTTTCAAAATGCGGTTTAAAAACTGAGAGTAAAAGCCATTCACATGGTTAAAACAAACCAAAATACCATTTACACTGTGGAATGAATGCACTTTGCACTGGAAATTAAAACTTGGGTGAAGGACAAAGCATTTATGCTTCAGTGCTAAGACTCAGAACAAGTTCTACAGTTAAGATAATCTTTTACCATCTTAAATCTAGGTAAAGACAACAATAAATAAACAATAAATAAAATAAAGGAGAAAATTCTCCTAATGTTAGTATCAATTCAATCTTAAAAACCAACATGCCATGCTTTTTCTACATGGCAAGTTATTTCGAGTTTTAAACCAATCAGAAATGTTGCCATTAATGAATATTACAGTACTTCACGGGGAGGGTGTAATTGGTATAACCTGTATTGAAAGTAACAGGGAGTTGTGACATTATTGGCCTTTGATCTCAATTGCAGTTTTACCAATCCATTACAAAGAAATATTTCAATAGCTCAAAAGGCTTACTCTAATAACAATTGTTGTTACATTATAATTCACTAGACAAAATTGGTCTCCAGTAAGAGAGGATTAGGGTCTTCATCTGAACCATAAAAATTGGTTAATATTATTTCTATTAGACTGTCTCATACAGTGATTGGTTACATCTATTAAATGTTTTAGACATGATAATCTGTTATATTTCATGTATGCTTGATTTTTGCCTACCATTCACCTTTTAAATCTTTACATGATATTTTGAGGTTACAAAAGATTTAATTCATATTATCAATAGCTTCCTTTACTTACTTAGAGTTTTGTATCTTTATGTCCAAGAGTTTAATAGAATTCCTAACTCCTTATGTCTTACTGGAACAAATATTATCTCAATTTTACAGCTGAGAAGACCAAGGTATAGAGAAGTACAGAAGCGGATATAAAATCTTACAAAGAGTAAGTATTTGAGAAATGTTTCACCCAACAAATAATACATATTTGAGAAACTCTAGAAACTTACAAGTAGTAAATATTTAAGGAAAGACTAGTAGTTAGCTATCACTGTAATCATCATATTATCAGCATAAAGTTTATAACATATCCTACTTGTATACTTAAGGATGCACCAAATAGACTATTTTTAGTAAACTACTATTTTACATCACAGAATTTTGTTTTAACTAGAAAAATGTCTCTCTCCATTTCTTCAAGTTTTTATATCCTTCTATAAAGCTTCATACTTTTTGCATATTTTCTACATTCCTTCTTATATTTATTCATATGTATTTTGTAGTCTGTATTGTTTTGTATGTTGCTATTATGAATGGGTTTGATTTTTCCCATCACATTTCCTAACTGGTTATTGCTACTGCAAAGGAAAATTACTGATTTTTTGCCGTATTACTTTTATAATCACAATAGTACAGTTAAAAAAAACCAATACTTTGAGTACGATAGAATGTTCTTCCTGCATTCAGGAATATTTTTTGTTCTGCACTAAAGATAACACCAAGTCACTTCACTTAACTGGATAATTGTAAGAATGAATTAAATGAAATGAAAATAAAAGAAGCAACATTTATTTAAGTGAGTCAAAAACCATTTTAATAGATGTTATGAGCTGAATTATGCTTCCTGAAAATTCATATGTTGAAGTCCTAGCTAAGGCCCAACACCTCAGAATGTGACTGTATTTGGAGATAGGGCCTTCAAAGAGGGAATTAAGTTAAAATGAGATCATCAGGTGGGCCATGGTCCAATACGATTACTGTCATAAAAAACAAAAATAATAAAATAAAATAAAATAAAATAAAACAAGGAGATAGAACAGATAGACACAGAAGAAAGTCCATGTGAAGATACAGAGAAAAGACATCAATCTACAAGCCAAGGAGTCAGAAGACACCAATGTAGCTGACACCTTAGTTTTGGTCTTCTAGCTTCTAGAATTGTGAGGAAATACATTTCTGTTGTCAGCCACCCAGTCTGTTGACCTTTGTTAAGGTAACCCTAGCAAACTAATAATAACAGAAGCAAACAATGAAGTCCATTATTTTTTTCTGGAAGATATAATTCTATGATTCTGTAACATATTATGAGAGACCATTTTAGTCTTTTAACCTTTTACAGTGAAATATAATTAATGCACAAAAAAGATTACATGGTAAAGATGTATATTACAATTCAATGGATACCAATCATATAGGGCATATTCTTTGGAAATGAATTAAGGGACGTTTTAGTAATAAAGTTTAAACTGTCACAATTTGGGGGAAATTATGAAATAAAGTTCTAAATATCCTAGATTGAAATAGTAATTAGAAGACATTTTTATATTTAATGAAAAATTATACTATCCTGTGATATAGAGCTAAAGCTTTCCTTAAGGCAAATCTTAGGGGGGATTTATAATATATCTGAACAGAAAAAAGGCTGAAAGTTAACAGGCTAAACTATCTCAAGAAATTAGAAAAATAAAAATTCATCCCACTGTTATAATTTTGAAATGATGTGGATAATAAAGTCTTTTGGCTTTATAATGATCATATACAAAGCTCACTTTGCCAAATCCCAAATACAAATTTTCAAAGTTTATTTGAAGGAAAATAATTCCTTATCACTGAAGGCAAAAGTTAAAAATACTCATTTCTTACCAGAAAATATAGGCAATTAAGATTTTTGTTGCCATTCTAGCTACACAATTTACACCTTTTTCCATTCTATTCATGATCTATGAAGAAAAGAGTTTCAATGAAGAGGGAAGTAGCAAAAGTCTAGCTGATTAACAAAAAATCCACAAGGGTAAATCAAAGCCATATCTTTCATTGTTAGTTCTACCTTGTAATACTGATGTACAGGAAGCACAAGCAGCTATAAGACTGAGGATACATTAATAATGTAGTGTTTTTGGTGTTGCTCTATTTGTTTATGACTGACATGAAATAATGGAATCATGCCACAGTTCAGAAACTATTCCAATAAATGGTATAATTTCAAAATAAGAATTCATAGCCATAAATAAAGAATTCTAATCAGTTTTGCAATAAGTCTCCATTGTATTAAATAACAAAATATCAATTTTTAAGTTCCATGGTTTACATATATTTGTTTCATGTAAAACTTTTTTCAGTATAGATATTTTAAACATGTTATCAATAGTAATACAATATTATTATGAATTAGCAAAGCTTATGCCCAAACCCTATAGGTACTGAAGCTAAAATAAAGCTTCTGTTAATTAATCACCTAATTGCACCATAATATAAATGTGTTCAAATAAAATATAAAAAAGCTCTTTACATAGACTTATTTCATTTATATGTTGCACATAATGTTTATATAGGTCTATTGTTTAATACTGTCTTTTTTTTTTTTTTTTTGCTTTGTTTTGTTTAATATTGTTTGATGGGAGAAATATGAGAAAAAGATAACTCTGGAAATGTAGCATCTTAACTGGAGGGCATAATTTCCAGTTTTGAGTCTATAAGAAGGTAGCTGAGTGAATATTTATTTAGGGGTTAATACACACTCATCACCACTCTCTCAGAAATAATCTTTTCCCATTTTATAGATGAGAGAAATAAGTATCAGAAAAGTCACATTTCTTTGCCAAGGTAATAAAACTAAGTGATAAAACAAGTATTCAACACAATTTAAAATGCAGAAATGCAAAAAAACAAAATATCTTGAGTTATAACCCCCTGAAATGAGTTACATTCTCACATAGTTCAACAATTTTGAGTCACGTTTATGCAATATTATGACAATCGGATACAACCAAAAATTGCATTGATTATTTGTCCCCAGCATTCCTGTAGAACACTGAGATTGACAGAGAACTGGCTTACATCCCAGGGACTTGCAAAGCTTATTATCTTCATGAACGATGATGAGGCAGATATCCTGAAACTTTTGAACAAATCCAACTTTTCCACGGACATATAGATGGGCCTGCTATAAAAGTAGATATCTGAGAAAACCTTAATATTTTGAGGTCACTTGGTACCAACTAAATGCACTTGAAAGGTTTCTTACTCATCAGTGAATTTAGTAGTTACTGTTCAGGGACTAAATTCCTAAATGATAATTTGCACAAAATTAATAGCTTCTATAAGAACAGTTTGACTTCTTCGTTGACACAATTCACCCCACCACTGCCCATTCCAATACAAAATAAAATCAGTGATTCCCACTACATAGTGCATCTGGTAACTTGGAAAGTGAAATTGGGGGAGGGGGTGCCTGGGTGGCTCAATCGAGTGTCCAACTTCAGTTCAGATCATGATCTCACAGTTCCAGAGTTCCAGTCCTACATCAGGCTCACTGCTGTCAGCATGGAACTTGCTTTGGATCCTCTACCCTCCTCTGTCTGCCCCTCTCCCTGCTCATGCGCACACGTACTCTCTCACTCTCTCTCAAAAAAAAAAAAAAAAAAAAAAAAGAAAGAAAATTAAACGTTAAAAAATTAAAAAAAAAAAAAGGAAATGGGAATAATCTCTGCTAATGTTGAATAATGATAATGTTAATCGTTGTCCACTGCAGACTCTGGTCAGCTGAAACTTGTAAGGTGCTTCATTTTTCTTCACTTTTCACTATCATTGTTCGCCATCAAGCTAAGAAAGAGTTAAGTAGCTAACAGATAATTTTTCATACATCCATATCTGTTGCATATTTACCAGATGTCTAATCTTATAAGATCATACGAAGCAATTTGTGTTTTCTTTTTTTTTAATTTTTTTTTTAACGTTTATTTATTTTTCAGACAGAGACAGAGCATGAATGGGGGAGGGTCACAGAGAGAAGGAGACACAGAATCCGAAACAGGCTCCAGGCTCTGAGCTGTCAGCACAGAGCCCAACGCGGGGCTCGAACCCACGGACCGTGAGATCATGACCTGAGCCGAAGTCGGACGCTTAACCGACTGAGCCACCCAGGCGCCCCAATTTGTGTTTTCTTAGTATGTCAATCATACTGTTCCACTGACAGTTTGGTTTAAAGAAAAAAAAGAAAAATTTGGATTTTATCACTGCTTCTCCAGCATCTAAGTTTCTTCTTACTCTATTTTCCTAAGACATCTGACTAAAGTGTAGGTTTCTAAGCAATTTGTCCATCATTGTATAACTGATAGTTTTCAACTCACTCATGTTTTTTCCTAAACTCGATCTTACAATTGAATGAGTCTGTTTCCAAGGCATAGGACAAAGGGTACCAGGCATCATAGAAATGTCACAGAGAATTGCTTCCTCACTTGCTCTTACTGGATCATATCATACTCCATTAACGATTTGAAGGGAAACACCAGCCTCTAACAGAGAACCCACATAGAAATTTCTACTTTTGAGTTCCTAGAGGGGACAATCAATGTGAGCTATCATACTTTTAAGATACCAACATATTTTTATTTCTTACAGAAGTTTTAGCTGAAAGGTTACTATATCCCTAGCACATAAAAGAGAAAAAGGGAAAAAAAAAAAAAAAAACAGGGAATCAAACTATTTTAAAGTGGCTTAAAAACAGGAAGCACGGGGTGCCTGGGTGGCTCAGTCAGTTAAGCATCTGACTATTGATTTCAGCTCAGGTCACTATCTTGGTGATCTTGCAGTTCACAGGATGGAGCCCCGCTTCAGGTAAAGCCCTGACAGCATGGAGTTTGCTTGGGATTCTCACTCCCTCTCTCCTGCCCCTCCCCTGCTCATGCTCTCTCACTCTCTCTCAAAATAAATAAACATTAAAACAAACACACAAACAAACAGGAGGCACATTACATTTAAAGAATATTGTTTAATAGGCATGAATGCAACATGATTAGGTTTATGAATGACACTCAACTGGAAGAAAAGTCCTCTTTCATAAGTTTTTAATATAATTTTTTTAATGTTTATTTTTGAGAGAGAGAGAGACTGAGCGCGAGCTGAGTAGGAACAGAGTGACAGGGGGACACAGAATCTGAAGCAGGCTCCAGGCTCTGACCTGTCAGCACAGAGGCCGACGCGGGGCTCAAACTCACAGACTGCGAGATCATGACCTGAGGTGAAGTTGGATACTTAACCAATTGAGCCACCCAGGCTCCCCTCTTTCATAATTTTTTTTAAAGATCAAAATTATCTAATATGGTTTATTCTTGTCACACAGGGATGGCAGGAAATTCTAACTTAATCACGTATTGCATTCTAGGATGGGAGGTGGTAGGGTAAGGACCCTCAATGATCTCTAAGGTTTTACTAAAGTCCCAAGGAGGCATATTTTGTCCAGAAAACTTGAAGAACTTTGAGTTTAGTGAGAACTGGTCACTGTGAGGATGTTCTCTGACCACATTCATGTAGTTCATTTGAAGATGAACTGCCTTCTGCCTTGAGCAGTAGAATGTTTCACCTTATTGGCTAAAGCCATGAGCCTTGGTGTTCAGCTTTCAGTAGCTACACATCACTCCATCAAGTAGCTGACCTTCCTCTGGGGCCCTGTAGGGTTCTGGGCTCAAGGATGCGCCCTTTCTAAGACCTACAGCTCTAAGCCCATTTCTGTTGAGAAATCACTCCATAGTGGGCTACTTGTCCTTTCAAATTACAATAACTTCTTCCTTCTCTTCTCTGAAATGATAAAATATGAAATAAGATAAAAAATGAAATTGTAAAGCATTTAATGCATAGGAGGGCTGATGAAGAGTAGTATAAGGAAAGCTCAAACATTCACAAAAACTAATGTTGTGTCTTACCACCCCACTGTACTTCCACTTTCCAGAATAGAAGTAGAAAACAGATTAGATTAATTTTTGCTTAATGGGTCCACGGCAACAAAAACTCCTGTACACTATTTTTTTTCTTAAAACATACATCTTGTTACGTAAGCCTTACTTAAAAAAAATAAGCAAAAGATAAAAAAGTGAAGAATACTAATTAACTTTTCTCGATTTCCCCCTCAAGAATTCTTCAGTCTTATCTCTTACTTTTTCTGTTTTGCAAATACTTCTGTAAGAACTAGAGGATACTGTCCTCATCACACTGATAAATGAGCAAAAAGGAATAATTGTTAATAGCTCGAAAGGTATATGTTTTACAAGTACAATACTGACTTATCAAAAGCAACATTATTTTCAGTTCACTTATTACTTCATAGACTATATAGTACGATTGTAAAGTGGTAGCAATGAAAGTAGAAAAGAAAAACTACTATGAGTCTGGTACATGCCAGTTATTGTACAAAAATAATGTTCTGGGGCTTCCCTGTTCTTTGAATAGCAACAGCAGGAAGTAGCTTGCCTGTTAGAAGCTCTTACTGTCATTTTACAACAGGCAGACTAGATTTTATTGCTGTGATCTGAGCAATGTGTCATTATTGCTCATTTAGATAAAAACTTGCCCATAAAAATTACAGTGTAATAGCTTAGGAGATTTATTTCACAATGCTTTTCCAGGAAGTTATAGCAACAGTACATCCAAGGGAAGAGATTAGGGCTGATGAATTTCCGATATTGCATCAGAAGCCTTTATGAACATTGGTGTGTCCACTGCAATCATTTTCAAAATTAATAAATTTCAGAAAGAAATATATATAATGTATGTATGTATATCCTTACCACCAGTAATGATAATGGAAGTCATGTTAGTACATACCTTTATCATTTGAGTGTATGTTTGTCTAAGAATCTAAAATTTCATAAACTTCCTTGGGAGGCAACCTGCTAAAGGACTATACTAAATACATTTTATAAATAATAAAAACAAAAAAGTTCAGAGGGACTTCCACTTCTGGGAAGACATACCAGATATACTTATCCTTGTTCCTCTGGTTGAGTAAAACTGAAAATCCTCAACACTGCATATGAAGCAAACAAAAACCAAAAGCTGGAGAAACTGAAAAAGGCAAAGTGGCAGTGTGGATCTCAGGGACCAAAGCAAGATATGGCAATTAATTTAGTGGGTTTTCTGTTTGCTTCATATATTCCAGCCTTGACACAAAAGAACTGGCAACTAAGAAGCTCTAATGGGCACAGATATAAAAGCCCCAACAAAAACCTGCTCTCTCTAGCCAAAGGACAAGGAGAAGGGCAGTCCAGCAACATAGAAAGTTCTTAGGTAAAAATCACTCCACTCAAGTCAAACACCTCAGAAAAACATTTGCCCTGTCCATTCACACCCGCAAATATTAAATGGGGAACCTAGATTTCCATCCTCACTTGGCTGTAACAAGGTGCCCTAGCTCTCTTGCTGGAGAAGTCTCAGAGAAGACTGAATTGATTCTTCCCACCATCACCCCTGCTGTGTCAGTAGAGATCACATGAGGAGCCTGGACTTTTACCCCCAATTGGTAGAAACAAGGTGCCCTCCCTCCTCCTGTTGCAACAGTGTCTGATAGTGTTGGGGGAGGCCAACTCAAGAGAAAGGATATTCATCCGTAACCATGAAAACCCCTCCTGCTCTTAGAATCAGGAGAGGCCACCTGGGGAGGAGTAAAGTGGCACTCCTACACTTCTCAGCCAGATAGGTACTAATGGAGGCCTAGTGGGGGTCAGAATTGCCACCTATGCCTACCAGTAAGGAGTGCACCCCAATGTCAATGGAGGCTGAGTGAGAACATAGGTTTCTAATTCCCACCTCACCTTACCCTACCCAGAGCATGTCAGAGGAAATGCACTAAACCAGAAGGCTTAAATAAGGACCAAAGTCGTATAAAATGTCCACTGGTCATTCCAACAAATAGGAAGGTCTCAAACCAAATGGTAAAAGACAACCGATAGATACCGGAACTAAGAAACAATGTATTAGAATTATTTGAGAAAGAATTTAAAGCAGACATCCTAAAAATGCTTTAATGACCAATTGTAAACCCGCTTGAAAAATGAAAAAAATTCCCCGCAAATATATAGAAAATATAAAGATAAACAAAATGAAATTTTAGAAGTGAAAAATACAATAACTGAAATAAAAACTACCAGGGATAAAGAAGGATATTAAATAATGATAAAATAGCCGATTCACCAATAAGACATAACAACCCTAAATGTGTATGTACCAAACAGCATAGATGAAAAATACATGAAACAAAATCTGATAGAAATGAAAAGAGAAATATACAAATGAACAACTGTAGTTGGAGACTCCAAAATCCCTCTTTCCACAATTGACAGAACAACTACACAGAAGGGTAGGAAAGATCTAGAACAACTAGAACCATCATTAACCAAGAGGACCTAATCAACATTTATAAAATATTCTACTAATCAACATGAAAATATACATTCCTTTCCAGTACCCACAGAACCTATACCAAGATAGACCATATACTGGGCCATGAAACAAACCTCAGCAACTCTGAGAGATATAAAATCACACAGCATGTGTACACTGACCACAACCAGAAATCAGTGACAGAAAGATAACAGGAAAATTTCCAAACACTTGGAAATGAAACAACACACTTCTAAGTAATTCATGGGTCAAGTGGAAGTCTCTAGGAAAATCTAAAAAGTACACTGACCTCAAGAAAATAAAAATACAATGTATCTCATTTAGTGCCAGACAGATAAAGCAATGCTATAGGTAAGTTTACAGTACTAAATGAATACATTAGAAACGAGTAAAGTTCTCAAATGAATATCAAACACCCTACCTCAAGGACCTAGGGAAAAAAAAAAAAAAAAAAAAAAAAAAAGCCCAAAGCATCACATGAGATTGAAAAATCCTTAAGGGCACCTGGATTACTCAGTCAGTTAAGCGTCCGACTCTTGGTTTCAGCTCAGGTCCTGATCTCATGGTTTCCCGAGTTCGAGCCCCACATCAGGGGGCAGTGAGCACAGAGCCTCCTTGGGATTCTCTCTCTCCCTCTCTCTCTGCTCCTCCTGCACTCACTCTGTCTCTGTCTCTCTCAAAAATAAATACATAAGCTTTAAAAAAAATTGAAAAGTCTTTATCAAAAGTCTAATAAGAAGATAAGAAACGGCCTATATCAGTAATGAAACAAGGGATGCCACTACTGTAGACATTAGAAGGTTAATACTACAAACATTACAAACACAAAAGTTTGAAAACTTAGATAAAATTACTAATTCCTTAAAAAAATGCAATAAAAAAATAGAAAATAGAAAATTTGAATAGACTTATAGCTGTAAAGAAGTTGAATTCCTAATTAAAAACTCCTAAAATAGACATCTTCAGGCTGGTTTCACTGCAAAATTCTACCAAATATTTAAAAGAGAATTAATACCAATCCCAAATAATCCTTTCCCAAAATAGAAGGGAAAAAATAATTTTATGAAGTTGGTATCAGGGCGATACCAAACAAAAGACAAAACAAAAACAAAAACAGCATGAACAAAAGAAATCTAGAGATCAGTAATCCTCAGGAATACAGATGACAAAATCTCTAACAAATATAAGCAAACAGAATTCAGCGACATACGAAAAGAATTATAAACCATGATCAAGTGAGGTTTATTCCAGGAATGCAAGTCTCATTCAATATTTAAAAATCAATCAATATAATCTACCATATTAATCTACTAAAAAGGAAAAACCAATTGATACAGAAAAAGTATTTGATAAAATACCCATCCAAGATAAAAACACTCAGAAAAATAGGAAAGGAGGAGGAACTTCCTCAACTTTATAAAGAATTTCTACAAAAACTATAAGTAATACTCTAGTTAATGTTAAAACAACTAAATGCTGATCTAAAAAGGAGAATAAGGCAAAAATGTCCACACTAATAAGCTGTAATCAACAAAGTGCTTAAGTTTAAGCCTGTAGAATTATGCAAGGAAATAAAACAAAACAGGAATGCCTGGGTGGCTCAGTTGGTTAAGCCTCCAACTTCAGCTCAGGTCATGATCTCATGGTTCCTGAGTTCGAGCCCCACACTGGGTTCTATACTGACAGCTTGGAGCCTGGAGCTTGCTTCAGATTCTGTGTCTCCCTCTCTCTGCCCCTACCCTGCTCATGCTCTGTCTCTCAAAAATGAATAAGCATTAAAAAAATTAATAAAATAAATTCACATCAAAAAGGAATTTATAAATAAAACTGTGCTTTTTCATAGATGACATGATTTTCTACGTAGAAAATTTCAACGAATAAAAAAAATTAAAAACCTCCTAGAACCAGTAAGGTTCTAGCAAGGTTACATATATACTGTAGTCTGTTCAGGCAACTAACAACTATTATAGACTGTGTGGCTTATAAACAAACAGTAAGAAATGTATTTCTCATGATACTAGAAACTGAGAAGTCCTAGCAAATTTGTTGTCTGGTGAAGACTCACTTCATAGTTCACACATGGCCATCCCTTTGTTACGTCCTCACACGGCAAAAGGGGCAACAGAACATTCTGGGTTCCTGTTCATGAAGTCTCCACTTTCTTGACCTAAATCACCTCCCAAAGAGCCCCCTCCAAATACCATCACATTGGGGATTAGGTTTCAATATGGGCTGGGGTGGGGGCGGGTAACAAACAAACATTCAGTCTATATCAAGGTAAAATATAAATATACCTATTCTATTTCTATATATAGCAATGAACACATAACCTCCCCCCACCACCCAATACAAAATACAAACCATTTACAATCGATTAAAAAATACTTAGGAGTAAATCTAACAAAATATATACAAGATTTGTATGCTGCAAAACTACAAATGCTGATGGAATAAATCAAAGAAGATCTACATAAATGGGGAGACTTCATTCTGAATTGGAAGACTAAAAATAGTTAAGATGTCAATTATCCACAAAACTGAACTATATGTTTAAAGGAATTTAAATCAAAATCCCAGCATGACGTTTTATACACATGATAAGATTACACGAAAATTTATATGAAAAGTCAAACAAACAAACAAACCAAAACTGAAATATTCAAAACAACTTTGAAAAGAAGAATAAGGTGGGAAGAATCTGTCTACCTGACTATAAGAAGTATTATATAGCTATAGAAAGTAAACTATTTGGTACTGTTAAAGGAAACACATACAGAATTCAGAAATAGATGCGCAGGTATATGCCCAATGTTAAAAAGGGTGCCAAGGCAATTCAATGGAGGAAAGGTGGCCCTTTCAACAAATGGTGCTGGAGCAATTCAACATCCACTGTTGCACACAAAAATAATGAACCTTGACCTAAATTCCACACCTCATACAAAAATTCATTCAAAATTGATCACAGACTTATAGGTAAAAACATGAATATAAAAAACTGTTAGAAAAAAATAGAAGACACTCTTTGGGATCCAGGACTAGGAAAACAGTTCTTATACTCAACAACAAAAATGCAATTTGTATGGGGCAAAGTTGATAAATTGGACCTCATCAAAATTAAAACTTTTGTTCTTTGAAAGACCCTATAAAGAGGATAAAAAGACCAGCTATAGACTGGGTGAGAATAACTGCAGACCACATAGCCAACAAAAGACTAGTGTCTGGAATAGATAAAGACTTTTAAAATTCAAGAATTAAAAAAAAATACAATTGGAACATGGGGAAAGAAAATTAAGATATTTCACTGAAAATGATATACAGATATACACATGGCAAAGAAGTCCAATATAGTTAACCATGATGTAAATGAAAATCACGAGACACCTATAAGAATGGCTAAAATAAAAAATTTTGTTAACACCAATACCAACAAAAATGCAGGGATGTAAAAGATATATTGGAAAAAGAGGCTGGTAGTTTTTTGGGTTTTTTTTTTTTTGTTTTTTTAATAAAAAAATATATCCCAGCGATTGCAATCTTGGTCATCCAGAGAAATAAAAACTTACATTCATACATAAACTTACATGTGAATACTTATTAGCAGCTTTATTCGTAACAGCCAATAGAAACAACTCAGATATCATCCAAAGGGTGAATATTTTGGGTTTTTTTTTCTGTCAAATATAATAATTTTTTTTTTATTTCACTTAAGAGGTTTTTTATGTCAGGATGCCTGGGTGGCTCAGTCGGTTAAGCCTCCAAATCTTGGTTTCAGCTCAGGTCATGATCTCGCGGTTAGTGGGATTGAGCCTTACGTTGGGCTTCGTGTTCGTGCTCCATTCTGATGGCACGAAGCCTGCCTGGGATTCTCTCTCTCCCTCTCTCTCTCTCTGCCTCTCTTGTGTGTACCTGAGCACATGCTTACATGCTCTCTCTCAAATAAACATTTCATTTCATTTATTTTTATTGAGAAATACCTTGAATTCTAATTTTATTATACGTTTTCTTCAAGTGGTCATAAATTCATTTGAATCATGATTTAATGATGATAAAAATTTTGCCATACACACACAGCTATAATCATCTCTCTGAGACCTGGACTGAGCATGGATGTATGCTAGAAACCTAAGGCCCAGGGGGCCATTCAAGTGCCATTGGCTATTCAATTTCAGCCCCTACTTTGACCATACCCAGTAAAGGAGCCATATCTAAGGTAATCATTTAATTTACTACCCAAACTGGAGTACTATTAATAGTTATGCTGGGATACCATGAACAAACCAGGGCTGCCCTGAGAAAATAGGAACATATAGTCATTCCAACCATAAGCTCCTATGATGACTGTGGACAAAGGGTGAATGGTTAAACAAAGTGTGCCACATCAATACTACACAATACAAAAAACACACGATTGATACACAAAATAATCAGGATGAGTCTCCAGAGAACTATGCTAAGTGGAAAAAAAAAAAAATCACAAAATGGGTTACATATCATATGCTTCCATTTACATGGCATTCTTGAAATGACAGAATTAGAGGATTAAAGAACAGATCAGTGGCCAACAGGCGTTAAGGGAAAGGTGAAAGTGGGAGGGAAGCAGGTGTGCCTATAAAAGGGCAAAAGAGCAATCCACGTAGCGATGGAAACGTTCCATATCTTGATTGCTCCGGTTGTCACTATGTTGTGATAGTGTGCTGTGGTTTTATAAGAGGTTACCATGAGGGGAAACGGGGCAAAGGGTACATGGGATCTCTATTATTTCTTAACAAGAGTATATGAATCAATAATTGTCTCAAAATAAAAAGTTTAATTAAAAAAATCAAAACTCAAAAATGTTAACTAACTGGCCCTGAAATCCGTTAAGAAATATGCCCACGTCCCTTCTTCTGAGTCACTCTGCCTGAGTTAATCAGAGTTAGAATCAAAACAAATGCTTGAAATGAAAGAAGTAATCAGAAAAGCAATGGCTGACCGGTTCCAAAATAGGCAGATTGGGGTCCCTGGGTGGCTCAGCAGGTTAAGCCTCCAAATTCGGCTCAGGTCATGATCTCATGGTTCATGGGTTCGAGCCTCATGTCAGGCTCTGTGCTGACAGCTCAGAGCCTGGAGCCTGCTTCAGATTCTGTGTCTCCCTCTCTCTCTGCCCCTCCCTTGCTTGTGCTCTGTCTTTCTTAGTCTCTCAAAAATAAATAAACGTGAAAAAAAATTTTTAAATAGGCAGATCAATCTTGAGCAAAAGCCAAGTCTTAAAACAATGTCAACAATAGGTCTTCATCAAAGGGTCAAACCAGTATTTTAAGGTTTCTGCCTCAACTACCAGAAGCCAAAAAGCAGGCAACAGGGAAGAGAAAATTGCCTGGGAGTTTCAAATACTTGGCTACCTTAGTCCTGATGGCACTTACTTCTCCGTTTTCCCTGGTTCAGAGGTTAACTCGCATATTAACAAAGCTACCCTTCTCCCTCCAAGGACCAGCCTTGGATCAGAAATCATCGGATGAATATTTCTGGATGACCCATCAGAAATATTTAGTTCTTGGGAAAAGCACTGCATAAAATCTGACCAGAAGGATTTAAAAATGTAGTAAGGAAAGAATTACAAAAGAAAGTTAACTATAAATAATACCATTATGAACATTAAGTTCAAGAGTAAACAGGTCAGCAGTAGAGCACAATGACTTGGTCCACCATTTACTAGCTATGTACTTTTGCACAAGTTTCTGAACTTCTTTGAGATTCTCAGCTTCTTCATTGATAAAACTAGAATATTTTAAATATACAGTGTTGTTATAAAGATCAAATGAGGTCACAGATATTGACTGCTTATAAAAAAAAAGGAAATAAAAATCAAGTCTAAACTGATGTCTTGTCCCCAAGAGATAAAAAGATAATCAAGTTATAAGATATTGACTAAAGCTTCTTTTGTATTCTATAATTTAAATTGCCTTACTTACAATCTTAAAAAAATAAACTACATTCATCATGTTTTCACCCTAAAATATAATTTGTGCTTTTTGAAAAGTGTAAATACACTTTTTTAATAAGTGATCTAATTAATGCCTATGAAATTCATGAGTTTGCCCAGACCCGGATCTTTTAGACTCAGCCAAACTGAACCTAAAATATATATTGCACTTCCAAATAGAAATATCAAATATAATTCCACTACAGATTTGAATAAGAAATTTAAGGAGAAAACAGTCCTTCTGAGGAATCATCATGATTGTAAAACAGTTCACTGAGTCTGATTTCTTAACTCTAAGCTCAATGTTATAAAGAACCAAAGAGCTATTCATGTTAATTTCTAAGCCCTTTCATAGGCATATTCACACTATTATTATATATCTATTTATGGTACTTAAGTTCATTGCTATAAAAATCACGACACTTTTACTGTCATATACATAAGCCTATATTTGTAGATATATACTTTTTTATGTGTCGCTATAGCAAAAAGAAAACTATTCTAGAGAGCTATAATTATAATAACTATCAAATATAGTTATAAATAATTTATTGCACACAAAAAATTTGTCTCACGACTAAAACACCACAAATAAAAGATCCCAATCTGTAATGTGAATATACTCAAGTATTTTTCATTAAAGCAATGTTATTTAACAAAACAAAGTCATCTGAAGTTTCTATGCTGTGCTACGTAAATGTCTTTCTTTTTCCTTAGGAAGCTTCAGAATCTGAAATCAGTAACCGAGTAAACTCCTCACGATTTCAATTTTAAGAGACTTTACAATAAGTTAAATAGAACCAACAGGTGACATGTAACCATGTCTTGTGAGTAGTAAACCTTGATTCCACAATGGTATTGGGCATTCTTCATCTTTATTTGATTTGTTGCTGATGTTAAGATTGTTGTTCACATTTCTTCACAAAGAGCACTTTGCACAGTGTTCTCTCCCTTCCATCTCTTCCTCTCCCTACCTCCATCTCTCTTTCTTAGCTTTGCCAATAATTTGTCAATTTTCTTACCCATTTGAACAAACCAATCTTGGAGTTCAGTACTTCCTTTCTGAGATATAGATTCAGGGTTAGGAAGGTAGAGTGTATATTTTTGCTCTGAATTTTTGATTTTTATTTTATGTTAGCAAGAAATGTGGCAAGCATCAATTGTCGAAACATATTGGGATTTCCCCATAACCTAATGGACGAGTGATGTCTTCAAATATCCTACAAAAAGTTATTCTCAGTAGGGTACAACAGTCATTTTACAATATATCTAATAAACTAAATTTTTCTAATCTTTGTGAATAGTATCCTCTGTATCCCACTTACATTTTGTTGTTGTTGTTTAGTGTATTACTTTGGACAGAAATAATGTATCATTGTAGATTTGTCAAATCGCCCTTGTATTTCTCTATTTTAATTCTTTTATATTTGTTTTTGAGTCTCATCTATTTATCACCTAAAGGGTTACAGCACTATCTTCTCATACACTGTAACTTTGAACAATTGTTTTTCTGTTGAATGTATTAGTCTCAATATACTATCTGTTATTTTCTAATCATTGAGTTCCTTTCACCTGGTATATCCTTGTGTACCCATTTGCTATAATATTTTCATCTTCCTAACCGACCTTTCTTTCTCATGTTAAGCATCATAGAACTGGGTTATGAACTAATCTAAGAACCCCCTTCACAGAAAATATACCTCTGATTCATCAGGTGTGAAGAAGTTAAGTTTCTGTGGGCTTTTTTTGTTCTTCTTTCAGTCCTTACTAACATCATCTTTCCCTCAACCTCAAACAAGGAATTTCTCTATTAACCTTGACAACTCTTTTTCCGGTTTACTAAGGTTACAAACAGCGAAGCCACCAAGGTGCATAGGGGCCCACATAGACCCATGCTTAGCAGACTTCTCTCTAAGAGGAAGATACGGAGTTCTATAGTGAGGAATGTCTCTTTGCTCTGAAGCAAATTCAGCTTCAATTTTTGTGTTTTAAATTCTCCCGCTCTGATTTCTCCTTCACCCCATTTGTTTAACATATTTTAGAAATTCATCAAAATGTCTTATTTACTGATTGTATCCTCTCCCGCTTACCAGGATTCTTACAGCCTCATTTCTTTGCACATACAATTTTCTGTCATCTCAATGAAATTTGAGGAAGGATGGGAGCTTAAACTCATATGCTTAACCGCCATTTTGAACCTGAAGTCAATACTATAAATTATATTTTCAGCTATGATTTGCAACATAGGTATTGGAAAATAAAATGTCTTTGCTTTAATTTCATCCAATGGTAGCTACAGAAGATTTTAATGAAGAAATGACAACGTCCCAGTATCAATAGAACAACTGAATTCTGACAATGTTTAACACAATCAATTCCTTGTCATCCATTTAAAGATCAAGAAACAAATAAAAAGCCTGAGTGGGGGAGAAAGCAAAACTTCCATTAAAATACAAAACCGGAAAATGATAGAGCAAAGCTAAACAAAATACAGCTTTATCTCTCTGTAGGATAATTTGGATTAAATTTATCAGGCAAATGTGGCACAAGATGGGCTTGCACAATACCCTGGAAATACTCACGCGGCACAGCATACTGCTTACCAGCACATGGCCTAGACTCAGACAGCAAGGACTCAGCAGCACCATTAGCTAGTTATGTGGCTTGAAGGAAGTATTTAACTTCTCTGACAATCGGTTTTATCATCTGCAAAATATGGTAACAGTGTCTACCTCACAAGGTGATGAGAACCTTAAATAATATATGAAAATGCTTAAAACAAGGCCTAGCACTTAAGTGCTCAGTAAGTATTTCCTAAGATTTCCCAAGATTATTAAAGCTGTTTTTCTCAGAAAGTATGGATGTAGTCGTGCCTAGAAACAGTACTACAACATTATTTCCAATCACAAGATTCTCTAGAAAGCAATGTTGTCGTGAGTAAAACATTCAGCTATGTGGTACTTAGTCCAAAAGCTTAAGGAAAATGACTGAAGCATTTTATTGGTCTTATTTACAATTTGTATTCTTTTCTGTCTGGCAGAACGCAGAGCCAGAATTTGAGGATTCTGCCAATACACAATGTGTGGTTTTGATTTGATATCATGTGCCACAGCAAAATGATTTTATATGAGAAACTTGTCATTTTTTGTTATATAAAATTTTCACCAAGAAATACAGGAAGAAGATTAAAACGAGTCAGTGCTAAGGCAGACTCTTTAAAAGCAAAAACCCACCATCTGCAGCAAGAGGACTTCATAAAACCCAGGGGTGTCTTCTTACCCAACTGTCAACACCAGGAAATGTGCCAAGGGGACAGATGCTAAAATTGGAAAGTCTCATCTAGGGCGTGACATCAGAGTTCTATAATTTCTCTCTAAAAAAGCATCAGTCACCAACACAGCAACAAAGTATTAAGGAGAAAACAAAACCACCCTCCTTAATGAAGAATGGCTTCCATTAAATAGTTATACTACTAAAATTCTATTAACCAAAATGAACATACTGGTTTGTGGGATGGGAGATAAAATCTGTATTGAGCTAGTTTCCAAGAGACCAGGAGGCATTTTCTTTAATTATTGGCAACAACAGGGAACATATGATCAATAAGGAAAATAATAACAGAAGCCCTAACCAAAAATAATTTCCAACGACAGTGCAGAGTTGAAGATAAACAATAAGGAAATCTCTCCCGCTGTTTTAACAAAATGCTAACAAAGACCTGATAATGAAAATTGATAACTCAAAGATTGCATTCAGCACTAAAAATGGAAACAATCTATAATTAATAACATTACATGGGGAATTTATGGTCCAGAAACACAGATACCCTTCAGTAAAACATATTTCATGCTCATTTAGGAATGACGGAATTTGGATCTTTACTCCCATTAGAGTTTCATTTCTATCAGAGAAGAAATTGGGCTTTCAAGATTTTAGAGTCTTCAGCTGTTTTACAGCCAGGCTGAATCTGAAAGCGTACATGTGGCTTTCATTTCTAAAGCAGAGGTTGCAAATTCAAAGCATGTGCCGAACAGGTACCATGAGTGAGTAAAGCCCACTGTGGAAGAACTGTGGGAAACTGGACAGAGGATGCCCCAGGTACAGGGGATGGATGCTATTTAGCTTCGTGCTAGAAAGCAAGCCTGGTATTGTCAAATCTCATTTTTCAAGAGAAAGTTTTAAAATCCACACTTCTATTTGAATCACCAAGTTATGTAAGTGTTAGTGAGAAAGAAAGAAAGAAAGAAAGAAAGAAAGAAAGAAAGAAAGAAAGAAAGAAACAAACAAACAAAGAAAGAAAAAGAAAGTAAAGGAAGGAAGAAAGAATCAAGCATTATTTTAAAACTATGAGTGCCAACTACAGCAATAAACTAAATCCAGCACATAGGTTACCAGATGGTAATCTCAGAGGGTTTCCATTATAATTAAAGCTCATAAGGGTAAATATAGCTGTTTGTTTGTTTTTCTCTGTTTGGGAAGTATGATGATTTAACCATACGTGCCCCAAAACATCACATGACTTTTCAAATGAAGATAAAGCCCCTGATTTGCAAACCCTGTTCAGTTTCTTTGGCATGTATGTATACAAAAGATCTAAACTGGTTAAGACAAACTAAATTGTAAAGCTTTATTCAGTACCCCAATATCAGAAGTAATGCTAGATTTTGCAAGAAATCAAGAGAAAATGAGAGAAAACTAGCTGTTATTTGCTTTATTTCTAAAGGGTAAGAGAATAATACTAAACTTCTATTTGTGTTTTTGGTGAGGAGAAACACTAATGTAACCCAGTTTGGTTGTTGACTTATTCAGTGTTTCAGAGGAAAATGCAATTATGAATATATGAGCCACTAAATACAACTCTAATGAAAGAGACTCAAATAAATATATTCCCCTTTCTCCTTTTTAATATATGACTAAAAACAAACACCACCAATAAAAATACACCAAAGGGAAAAATTAACATAAGGACTACCAAAGGTGAATATTTTATCAATTTCAACTACTATTTCACTCCAAGAAACCCTTAGTACCCACTTTTATTTCACTTCAATTCTTAAGGAAAATTGATAAAGAAATTTTCTTACCATCAGCCAGTCTTTTCCATTTCTCTACCTCATTGCTTCTCGTATCTATTTACAAAAGATTCATATATATGCCTATATGACACAACGCCGTATTAGTCACCAAACATAATTGAAGATACTACATTATTTCTTCAATATCACAATAAAGACAGAACACATTGATCAGAGCATATATGACAGATTATGTCTTGAAGTATTAGCTTGAGTACTTTGGGCTTGAATAATATTCCACCCAATACCCCATGAATTATGAGGTTTCCACTCTGGCTGGTATGAACAAGAACTTCTCCCTGGCTTTGTGTGATTTCCAGCTGCTGTTTCCTTTTAATCCTTTTGACTGCTTTACTCCTTAGCCTTGGGTAGCTTCTTCCCGCACATGAGTTGAAGATTGTAGATCTCCAAAATTCTCTCTCTGTGTCACTCTCTCCTCTCAGGTATTCCGTCTTGTGAACAAGAGCCACTTTGATCTCTGGGCTCCAAACTCTTGCCCTCAACTCAGGGAAGCCCTCCAGACTCCACCTGGGTGACCCCTCCCTGTACCACATTCTGAAAACTGTTCATTCAGGCAGTGAGCAGGGGGCAGTCTTAGGGCTCCCCTCATTTGTTCCTTGTGTGTCGGGGATCATTGCCCTTCCTCATCTGATAGCCAATGTCCTGAAACCTGTTGTTTAATACAGTTTGTTCTTTTTTAGATATTTCAGGTGAGAAATGTTTCAGGACTAATTTTTTCAGTCTACTTGTCCCTATTACTCCATCTTTACTTCATGGAGTTTTTATTTTTTTCTTTCAAGTATATATAATTATAAGAATCTGTTCTCTTCTCTCCACAGTCATTACCCTTTACAATTTCTGTTACTTCATTAAATATACACATTGTAAACCCTCAGGGTGGGTAAGTGGTACTAGAATAAGTTGAACCAGGGTGGCCACAAGCAGAATTCAGTATTAGGTCTTTTTGTTTTGTTGCTTTATACTTGGGACTAGGGATTCCCTGCCACTTTCTTCCACTCTCAAAAGGCAAAAAACAACGTCAAGAAGGTAAGAGACTTCTTACGGGTTTGAGTATTTCTTTGTTTTGAAATAGACTCAGGTTCTGGACATTAAAATGACCTGAATCAAAATGACCTGAAATAATTACATTTGTGATTTATTATACCAACCAATGTATGGTAAGTTCAGGAAAACCATATACAGTTTACAGCAATGAGAGAAAAAGGAGGGAGCAAAGGAACAAAGTCCCAGAAAGATTCAGAAGACACTGGAAATTTCCAAAGACTAATGTAGTAATAACACATTGTACACTCTGCTCTGGGACAGTAATAGAGACACAGCAGCCTTTTTCTTACAGTCAAGAATTATAATATAAAATTCAAAATAGAACTTATTACATATTTCATTGTATCAAATTAGAAGCTTGGAGCTAAAATTGCTTAAGCCAGGCCATAATATCATTCCATGAAACAGACCAAAGCCTATCACTCAAAATCAAATTCTCTCAGTTCTCTTTTGCTTCTCCTCAAAGATAGTAAGCAGGATAAAAAGTGAAATATACACCAATGATGACTTTCTTCAGAAATTTTGGCAATTCTGAAGGAAATAAATATTAAAATCGTAATTAAATGAAGTCATCTCTGATAACACATAAAGGAAAAATTAAATTTTCAGAACAATTGGTAACATCTCTATATATGCCTAGTTCCACTTTTAAATTGGCCTACTTAATATTCAATACCAGTTTGTCCTAGCGTCAATAATTCAAGCAAATTTAATTAACTATATCCCAGATGAAAAAAGTGCAACACTGGATTTTGCTAAGTGTATTTCCGGGGTTTCCCTTCATGTTGGAAGAAAAGCTGCCACAAATTAACCTATTCATCCCCTGGAAGGCTGATCGTCTTGCAGCCTTAGGTGGTTTGTGTCAACAGGAACACAGACCAAGATACTCATTCCAGTGACCTGGAGACGGCATACAATGGGGGTGCAAAGTCCAGCGAGCTAAAGCCGTCACCATTCCTTGACTGAGCATAAATGGAACTTGTTTATTGAGCATCCTGAACTTGCTGTGGACAGGAAGAATGTCCTTCTTTTTTCCTATTTTTCTGCCTTTCAATTCACTCTGTGGGATCCCGATTCTTCAGTGAATGACATCTCAGCTTCTGGGTACAGAGCAGTCCTTTACTGATCATTACAATTCACTTTTACTATGGAATGGTTCAGTCTTATCTAAACAATCAAAGTTTTATCTCATATTTAATTTTTTTAGTCCACAGGAACAGAGGCATGTGGTCTCCTCCTACCCTCTCTCTCTGTCTCCTCCATCACTCTCTGCATCTGCTACTTCTGCAGACCTGGAAAGGGCAGTGGGAGTAGGGTTTAGAGGCAGAGAAGTGGCACCCCCAGTTTGAGCTTGTCCAACGCAGCTAGTTGTCTTGCTCTCCATTCTAGCAATCACTAGTTGCTGGTGCTTTTATAAGACACATGTACGTGTGTGTTGGGGGCATGGGTTAAGGTATCTGACAGTTTCTTATGATGTGTATTTCACGAATTCACTTTCTTTTTTTTTGGGGGGGGGGGTTGGTCAGGTGGGTTAACATGGGGAATCATCCCAGGTTTTCTTATGGCTCTTCTCTAGCACATAGCCATCTTGGGCAGGATCCCCTCAGGATAGATGCAGCCCAGGTACTTCCTCTGAATGCAGTTGCTTAGGGCAAACTAAGGCATCCTCCCCATATAAAATGCCAGACATGTTAGTTGTTTCCAGTCCTATATTCACCTCAAGCGTCTCAAGCAAATTTCCAAGAATTCACATGAATTCCATTAAGTGGGAAGAAAATATCAGTTTATATTATGGGTGGATTTATCATAAAGATAAGAAAGTTTAAGCTCAGTCCAACCCCCCCCCCCCACTTACATGGGTCCTATCCAAATCTCTGGAAGGGGCCTCAGCAATGTGTTCATTACAGCCAAACAGTTTGTAAAATTTGCAAAACTACTGTAAAAAATAATATAATTAGAATGCATACTGTACAAGCTTCAGGTCCCACAAAACTTGGATCTTCTCCATATTCATTTATGCTCACTGAACTGCAAGAGGGACAAACATAACTTCTCTAGGAACTCTTAATAGGATTTCTACTTGTCAATCTTCTATAGGATAGGGGTGAACAAATGCCCCAGGATAACAAACTCCCCAGCAGGCTGACACAGTCTAAATTAATAAATTTTAACAATATCCTTCAAAATGGAAGTTGGCAATGGGCATTAATAGTCACTGAACCAGTTTTGCTATTTTTTAAAAAAAATTTCATAAATGTATCTATCACCTTCTTTTTCTTTTTTCTTTTTTTTTTTTTTAGAGAGAGAGAGAGAGAGAGAGAGAGTGAATGCATGGAGGAGACAGGCAGAGGAAAAGGGGCATAGAGAGAGAGAGAGTGCATGCATGGGGGAGACATGCAGAGGGAAAGGGGCAGAGAGAGAGAGACAGAGAGAGAGAGAGAATATGAATCTTAAGCAAGGTTCAATCCCATGACCCTAGGATCATGACCTGAGCCAAAATCAAGAATCCGACACTCAACTAACTGAGCCACACAGGTACCCCATACTTTCTTTATATATGGCACATAACAATTACTAATTCCAGCTTTATAGCTTCTGCTTTAAGATGCAAGGCAATAAGAAAATGTTCATGCAATTCCCTATTACATAAGCATTCACCTGAGACAGCACGGGTGGATACCATAACTGGCTAAAGCTTCCTTGGCCATATAAAAGAGCCTCCACTCAAAATAAAAATATTCAGGATGAGATTATATATATATACATATATATATATACACATATATATACACACACACACACACATATATATATATATACACACACACATATATATATATGTACATATATATAATTTTATTTTCCTGAGATATGATATATATATGTATATACATATGTATGAGATATATATATTTTTTTTTTCCTGAGAAGAAACTTTTTTTTTCTCTTCAAGGGACAATGGAAACAAAGCTGACAGTTCATCAAAATGTTTATTATATTTCTATGGAAAGCAAAACACTTAATTTTGAAAAAAATTAAGAAAAAATCACTTAAGAATTAGGTTTAAAATAGCCAATTCAATACAAGTTACAATAAACAAACAAACAAACAAAAATCCAACTAATTCTACAACTAAAAGGAAAGGTAAAATGGAATTGCTAAAAATAGAATCTGTTTCAATACTCAAAATGGGTTTCAAGGTACACTGGCTGGTTTAATCTCTATGTCTCTATAAAGGAACGTAGATTTCTGAAAACCAAAATGCATGCATACCAATAATAGGTTACACCAAAAATCAATACTAAAGTTTTGTTTGCCTTTTCCAGTGTTGTGCTGGGCAGTCTTGGCTCTTGTTTTCTTGGAAACATACTAAGCACCTGATTTAGTTTCCACTTTTAAAATAAATCACTGATAAAAGCTAAATGTGTTTTGTACTTTCCATCCTTGATTAATCTGTAGTGTTTTAAAGCCATCTGTAAATAACAGAGATCACATAATGCTTCTGAATGATATCTTGCCCGATTGTTTTTAGCAGGCCTGGAGCCACACAGTGAATTTTGATGGGCGGTTAGTGAAACAATGCAAAGATGAACAGCTAATGAGCTACTTGGGATGCCAGCCTGGCGTTTTCTCCGGGAAAAACTTCAAACCAAGTGGTGACACAAAGGAAAAAAAATGATTAAAGCCATAAATCTTTTGAATCCTGTTCCAAAATATGACCCTGTAAGATGTTTTTATGTTTCTAAAGAGCCCATTGAAGTCTGGAATTGTCTTTCATTTAGCTAAACGCCAGTGGGTCAGAAAAGTATGGACTGTCATGAAGAAAAGGAAGTTGAGGATTGAAAAAGAGAGGAGAAAAAACATAAATGCTATGCTAATTAGGAAACAATGACAAATTTCATAGCAACAAATTGTCCGGGGATATCTAGGACATTTAGAAATTTAAAATACAAAGATATGCAGAATCAGACAAGGTGCAAAATTCATTTCTTAATAAGCTGTGCCTCTATAGTTTCATAATGGCAAGAAAAATGATTAGGGCAAACTAAGGCATCCTCCCCATATAAAATGCCAGACATGTTAGTTGTTTCAATCTATTAAGTAGGTATCTTGGCTTTTCAATCTATTAAGTAGGTATCTTGGCTTATCTCACAAGGTTTAAGACTTTAACATATAAAAGGCAAGTACTCTCAGACTGTTTCCTCATCTACAAATATAAGAAAAATAATGCCTAACTCACATGAAGGTTGTTGAGTAAGCAAAACGCATACTTTTTTTTTTTTAATTTTTTTTCACTTTTATTCATTTTTGAGAGACAGAGTGCAAGCAGGGGTGGGGCAGAGAGAGTGGGAGACACAGAATCTGAGGCAGGCTCCAGGCTCTGAGCTGTCTGCACAGAGTCCTACGCGGGGCCAACCCATGAACCTCGAGGTCATGACCTGAGCAAAAGTTGGACGCTTAACCAAGTGAGGCAGGCACCCCATAAAAGGCATGTTTCAATGTGTGTAGCCTCTTTCCTGGCACATTACAACCAATACACTGTAACTGTACTCGCACTACATGTTGATAGAGCATGATGCTAACTTTTGGCAAAGACACCCTAAAATGAATTAGCATTTTCATCTTGACTACTCATTTAGTAGGGAAAAAAAAAAAAAGTCTGAGAATGCATGAGCTGACCCAGGAATCCCCTGCACTAAAAAAGAAAAAAACAACAACAAAAACAAAATGAATTGAACTGTTTTGTTTGAAAAAGTACTGACAGACAAAAAAAATATTTTTTCCCCAGAGCAAGAACCCTACCTCCTATTTGAAAAGGTAATTTAACTTGACAACTATACAAGACAGAAATGCATAAATATGATCATTAAGTTTATAAACAAAAAGTGCTAGTTATATATATTAAAAACATATCCAAAGAAGTTATCTGGCTTATTCAGAACAAGTCAAGTATGTATATAACATGAGTATTTTAAAGAATTTCCTTTAATTAACTAGGTTAATTCTTTTACTCACAAAACAGCTAAACTAGCATAGATACTTTGGCAAAAAATACAAAGGAGATAGGCAATAGAAGCTAGTAATTTTACGATAAAATTTTTTTACCATATACGTTTAAAGTTTTTTAAATATTTTATTTATTTGGGGGGCGGAGGGGCACAAAGAGGGGGTGCAGGGACAGAGGATCTGAAGCTGGCTTTGTGCAACAGCAGTGAGCCCGATGCCAGGTTCAAACCCAGAAGCCTTGAGATCATGACCGGAGCCTATGTCAGACATTCAACTGTCTGAGCCACCCAGGCCCCCTACATTTGAATTTTTAAAATGGTGCAGAATTCTGCTAATGCCAAAGGAACTATCGAGTATTTTCAGTATCTGGCAACTCTATCTCCTATTCTGTGTCCCTTACAGAAGGCCACATTGCTACCCAAATGATACCACACTGTCTCACTCCTTCAAGCCTTTGCTGTTGGTGCTGGGTAAAATTCTATTCATCTTTTAAAATCCTAGTGAAGTCACACTTCATCTGAATAGGCTGTCCTGACCTTGAACTCTCAGGAGCATTTAATCATACTTTGCTCTACAGGGCACTTCTTTATTCCACGTCCTTCTAATATTTGAATCATACCACAGAGTTTAAATGAATTACACATTTCCCCTTACAGAAAAAAATACGCTGTACTTTTTAAATACGATTTAAAAGTTCTAGGAGACCCACTGCAACACTTCTCAAGTAGGGAGTAATTGCAGCTTCTTGAAAGATGTGATTTAACAATACATTGTAGATAAAGAACCATCTACTAGAAGTACATTTTTAATGTGTGATGAGATTCAAACTAGAATATGTTTAGGGGAAAAAAAGCTTCTTGTATAAATGCACAATTAAGGATGACATAAAATTAGATATTTCTAGAAAATTTTATATAAGCTTAAAATTAAATGATGGAAAAAATTAAAATTAAAATTAATTAAATTACAAAAATAACTTAAAATTAAATTTAAAATAAATGAGACAGTGGAAATAAAAGGTTATGTTACTTTTCTTTCCTTAGACCTTAGCCTTATTCCACATTAAAAAAAAATTGTAGGTTAACACCAAATCACTAGACTGAAAATTTTTAAAACTCCTCATACACTAACTTTTCTTACTTTATGTTAGATTTCACAGGAAAAATATGAAACTCTTGCATTTGGTTATTTGCATTTTAAGTTAAGTAGGAGAAATATCATTTAAAAGCAATACTTTCTTTTTTAATGTTTATTCTTATTTTTGAGAGAGAGAGAGAGAGAGAGAGGGAGCGGGGCAGGGGCAGAGAGAGAGAGGGAGACACAGAATCTGAAGCAGGCTCTGAGCTGTCATTACAGAGCCTGATGCAGGGCTCGAACTCAGGAACCACGAGATCACGACCCGGGCCGAGGTCGGACACCCAACCCACTGAGTCACCCAGGAGCTCCACAATACTTTTTATTACATTGTCTTACTGACATAACTTTTAAAACATGGTTAAGCAAGGATTTCCTTTTTTTCTGAGATTATCCATTCCCCTATCCCATCATTCGTACTAAAAAGAAAAAAAAGAAAAGAAAAAAGAAACAAACCAAACCAAAACAACCACCTTTACTTAATTCAAGAAATTACGTACAGCTAAAATAATCAATTTCCAAAACTCTTCTGGTTGGGGCACGGGAGTCTGAGGATGTTCAGACCAATGCAGTGGAGAGAAGTTTTCCTAGGAAATGTCCTTTCCTGAATACAACATCAAAGCCTCCTTAGGAAAAAGCTCTGTTGGCTTTTCCTGTTCCCCTACTTATTCCACTTGTATCTCTGAAATGACACCTAAAGGTGCATCAGCCTTCATGGCCACTGGTAGGAAATACAAATGTTAAAGATGGCAGAAATGAAACCTTAAATACAAACACAGATGTTAAAGACGAGTCTGATGACCCCAGGAGTGTCTTAGATGACATTCTGGAGCAGCTGAACCCTCCTGACTAACTGCTGTGAACATATTGTTACAGGAGAAAAATGAAGTTTTAGCTGCTGAAGTTACTGCTGGCTCTATTTTCTATTTGCAACCAAATGCATGCCTAATTCATACAACACTGTTTAGGAGAAAACATACTGCAAACATAAATCAAGCTTTCTGATTTAAAGTTATTCTGATTTAAAATGATTTCATTAGGGGGTGCCTGGGTGGCTCAGTCGGTTAAGCATCTGACTTCAGCTCAGGTGATGTTCTCAGGGTTCGTATGTTCGAGCCCCGCGTCAGGCTCTGTGCTGACAGCTCGGAGCCTGGAGCCTGCTTCAGAGTCTGTGTCTCCCTCTCTCTCTGCCCCTACCCCACTCACTCTCTGTCTCTCTCAAAAATACATAAACATTAAAAATTAAATTAAAATGAAATAAAATAATTTCATTAGGATTTCCTTTATAATAAAACATTAATTCTTCTTATTCACTGTGTTTTTAAAAACAGATTTATATAGCACATGTTGCTCTGGATATGTAGTGTGTTAGTTCCCAGTCCTTGCTTCTTATTGATGATAAGAAGTCACAATAATTAACCTTTTTGTCAGTCATTATAGACCAATATAATGTTGTATAGGTAATGGTTTACAAAAGGATTAAGTACTGAAAAATATTTTCAAAAACACAGTATAACAGAATAAAAAAAAAGGCCTAACTCAATTATGAGTTAAGTACACAGCTAATAATAAAATAAGACCTAAGAGAGATCTGAACGTTGGGTACTATATTCAAGCTCATGGACCAGTTCTAAAGAATTTAATTAAATGACCATGACTTAGTTAAGAGAAAGCCCCTTCCACTCATGAGCACTCTATGACATTTCATAGCATTTAATTAAAGGACAGGTAAAATTCCTCTATGTCTGGCTGGCGAAGATAATTATAAAAACTATACATTTTGGATGCAATCAATCCTGGCATAAATAAATATAATTTTCATTCATTCTAGTCATGCTAAACCTGCACTTGTCCGGTAAAATCCTGCTGGAACTGGGAAAGGCTTCATTTCCGGTACTTATTAATAAGATTGCATTGTAATTTTATATTAGGGCCCACTCTTGGTCAATAGTTTTACAGAATTAGTCTAAGGAAATTGGTATATATAATATAATAATACATTATTATTCTCCAAAAATGTGTTCAACTAAGAACTATTACTAATGATTTTGATGTTATCAATAACACTTAATAATTTTATTGAGTGGCCCTTAAATGCTAGGTAATATACTAAGCACACTCACTACAGTATCTTATTTTTATATAGTTAGTTTAATCCCCATCCCAGAAAAGACACAGAATTAATTTCTACCTCCATTTTTATATATGCAGATACCAAGGAAAGGGAAATGAATCAACTTGCCCAGAATCACGTAAATAATGCATGTTGTAGAGACTCTAAAACCAAACAATCTGACCCTGACTGAAGTCTATACCTGTAACCACTGTGTACACTTATTGTCTCAAACTCAACTGTCCAGTCTCCTCTAACGATGTGACATATTTTTAAATCAGCAGGTTTTTGGAGCACCTGGGTGGCTCAGTCCATTAAGTACCCAATTCTTAATTTTGGCTCAGGTCATGATCTCATGGTTCATGAGATGGAGCCCTGTGGCTATCAATGCAGAGCCTGCTTGGGATTCTCTCTCTCCCTCTCTCTTTCTCTGCCCCTCCCCCCATGTGTGAGTGCTCTCTCTCTCTCTCTTTCAAAATAAATAAATAACCTTAAAAAAAAAATCAGCAGGTTGAAGTATCACGCAATATCTTCCTCTACCAGGAAATCAACTCTGAAAATACTGAATCTTTTTACTAAGCATGACAATTTTGTTCCACTGGTTTCAGCAAACCACAACACAATTTCCCAAAAAATGAGGTTAAACCCATAGGAAATTAATAGAGAAGAGGTTTACTTCACATCACAAATGTTTTTAAAAAAATTTTTTTAACGTTTATTTATTTTTGAGACAGAGAGAGACACAGCACGAACGGGGGAGGGGCAGAGAGAGAGGGAGACACAGAATCGGAAGCAAGCTCCAGGCTCTGAGCCATCAGCCCAGAGCCTGACGCGGGGCTCGAACTCGCGGACCGCGAGATCGTGACCTGAGCCGAAGTCGGACGCTTAACCGACTGAGCCACCCAGGCGCCCCTACAAATGTTTTTAAAATATATGATTTTCTTAATATTCTTCCAAATTACATCAATAAAAAGTGGTCCAGGGAATTATATGGCTACTCCAACATCAGAGTATTTTCAATTTTGTTTTCATTTATTTTTTTATGTTTATTTATTTCTGAGACAGACAGAGACAGAGCATGAGTGGGGGAGGGGCAGAGAGAGAGGGAGACACAGAATCAGAAGCAGGCTCCAGACTCTGAGCAGTCAGCACAGAGCCCAGCGTGGGGCTCAAACTCACAAACCACGAGATCATGACCTGAGCTGAAGTCGGTCACTCAACCGAGCCACCCAGGCACCCCGGCATCAGAGTATTTTAAAATACATAAAGATGAGGATATAACATGGTAGACAAAAGTAAACCATAAGGCTATTTCTATAAAGAATAAACAATGTCAAAAATATCTGTGGTTTAAGAATATAACTACACTTTAACTACATAACTACACTGTCTATAACTACACTATAACTATATAACTGCACTGTCATTAAACTATAATTAAAGTTATAACTATAACTACACTGCCGTTAAAAATGAGGTCACAATGAATAACCGAGATTATATTTTTACTAAACATATACGCAAGGACACAATACACTATTGAAACTTTGATACAACCAGAAGAGTTAAAGAAACATACCTGAAAAATAATGAAATAAATGAAATACAGTACTAATAAGTTGAAAATGACTTTAAAATAATATTAAAATCATTTTCATTAATCAAAATCATTATATTTTACATATTCTAGAACTCTACAATTTCATAAAATATTAATTTCCCTTTGCCTTAGCAAAAACCAGACAAGGAATATAATTTATATGCTGTAAATACAAGAATTTACTCAATGGGCACTTGGGTGGCTCAGTCAGTTAAGAGTCTGACTCTTGATCTTGGCTCAGGTCACAATCTCACAGTTCTGGGGATTGAGCCCCACATCAGGCTCTGCACAGACAGCATGGAGCCTGCTTGGGATTCTCTCTCTCCCTCTTTTCCAATATAAATAAATAAACTTAAAAAAAAAAAAGAACTTACTCAAGAATATTATTGGAGTTGGCAAACATAATGGCCAGTTAGGGGCAGAACTGGCTTCTAACTCAAAGTTCTTTCTACCACAGTAGCCAGCCATGCAGGTATAAGACTATTCTAAATGTTATTTTAAAGAGTTAATACCATGTATAACCCCTGCATTCTAGAAGTTTTCAACAGAATCAAACTTTCAATGTTGGAAACCATATAAAAGGACCTACAATATTCTCTAAACACTGAAAGATATACAGCTTTTGAGTAAATGTGGTTTATGCTCTTTCCATAAATTAATTTTCAGGTTACTGGAAACTTTATAGATTATAACAAATAGTTAATAAAAAGGGAAAGTTAAGAGTATTGTCAAAAGCTAGTGAAGTAGTTTGACACAAGAAAATTAACTGAATCTTTCTAAAGGAAAATATTGTAAGCAAAACCACGAAAGTTCATGTTTTTAAAGAGGTGACATGAGGAGGGGTGGGACAGGTTGAGTGAAAAATAGCAGACACAATGAGTTTGAAGATGTTTTCCTATACGGGGCTTGAATTCTTCATGGCATGGTCTATACATCAGGTTTTTGAATTCTTAGGATAACTTCGAGAGGTAAGTAGAGAGGATATGTATTATTACCATTTTCAAAGCAAAAAAAAAATAAACTTTTAATTTTTTTAATGCTTATTTTTGACAGAGAGAGAGACAGAGCATGAGTAGGGGAGGGGCCGAAAGAGAGGGAGACACAGAATCCAAAGCAAGCTCCAGGCTCTGAGCTGTCAGCACAGAGCCCAACGCGGGGCTCGAACCCACAGACTGCGAGATCATGACCTGAGCCGAAGTCGGATGCTCAACCGACTGAGCCACCCAGGTGCCCCCCCCCCAAAAAGGAAACTTTTAAAGGAAAAAAATATCTGCCGAAAACATCCAGGTATTTGGAGGATGCAAGATATAAAATGTAAAAAGTAGTAGAAGATGAGTCTCCAACAATTAATTTTGGAGACAAAAGAAACAAAAACACATTTATTGTATGACTAGTCAATGACAGGGAAGGAATATGATCAAACTAGTAACAATTTGAAGGATTTTATTTAAAAAAAAAAGGCTATGGAGATATTATTACCAATGCAATTACATTTCTCAAAGGAGATTTTTAAGTGTAAGAAAATTATTTCTGAAACATGGACCATTAAGCAGCAAAAGAATATCCTATGGGAAATGTTAACAGCCCAGATGAGTCATTAAAAACTCTTTGGAGTCAGATAATACTTCTTCATGTCATAGTCCTGCCATGCCTGTAGGTTTCAAAAAATAACATTTTACTTAAATTTATAAATAATGTAAAGTAAAATATTACATGGGTAATGTAACAATAATATAGAATTTACTTTCACCCATTACATCAGATTTTATTCTCCCAACCAGTTAAGATCCTCATTTTCCAATTTGAAACTATATTATATGGGGAGGCGGGGAGTCATGGCAAAGTAAACGTACAAAAACAATCAACCCATTCCTATGGTACATAATTGTTAGCATAATTCCAGGAAATGAAATGTGTCAGAGACTGCATTTTTCAACAGGTTATGCTCTATTCTCACATTTGCTTGCAGAGTAAAAGCCACTGCATGAGCAGGAAACCTGTAACCACTTAGACTGACCTTGGTAACACATCAAAAGAAAACCCGTTAGCCCTTGGAGAAATGGACTTATCTATACCTTTTTCCCCTAAATCAATTTGAAATGCATTTTATTCAAAAGTAGTGCTGAATTTGTCTATATTCAATACTTACTGAATTGTCACTCTTATAAGAGTACAAGTAAAAATAACAACAGTAATAATAGCAACACTTGATTAACCGTAAGTGTGCTTGTCAGAAGACATATATGTACACGTGTATACACTGACATTTTGTAATTTCAGATACTGATAGTATCTTTTAATTGAATATTACTACTAATACACTAATCTCCATAACTATAAAATTTGTCATTTTATCTTCAAAGTGTTCATCTAACTTTAACATAGATCAAATTTCTGAGATTTTTTTTTCTTCACAAAGTCATAACACGGTTTCTTAAAGAACTCTGAAAGACAAATGGGGCATGATTCAAAACCGTCTAGAATTTAATTTTTAAATTATAGAATACAAATGCAAATTGAATGAATTCAAATATCATCAAAGATTTCTTCTAAAATTTTTTTTAAATTCCACTTTTAATTTAACACTATTTTCATATTGCTCTGTGGAGGATCAAGAGATCATGTTAAAGACAAACTCATTTTAAGTATCTAAACTTTTTTCAAAAAAAAATAATAAATCTGTGCAGCAAATTTTGGTTAAAAAATAATTCAGCGGATCTCATCTGATATATGAAATGCACTATCATATTGATGTATTTTTTTCAAAAGCTAAATGAAATGAGAATGACTATTTTATATTACAGTATTATTTATTTTATACGTTATAATCTGGAGAACTTAAGTATAATTCTCATTGTAGTTTTTGATCATCTGCTCAAAAATCTGGGCTCCCTTCTTTTCTGTTTGATAAACATTAAGTTCTGGCACTCTGGCCACATTCACAGTCTTCTCTCAATACCTCCCTGGCCTTACCTTTTACCCAGATTTCATACATTACACTCTTTAGTCCAAATATGAATTTAGAAGGTTTTCTACTATATAGTCCCTGCACATTCACACCCCAAGCTTGTACTCTTTTATCATAAACCTTCTCCTTCATCTTCAGGTATCAAGCTTCATCAAGAGCAACATGAAATTTTACATACTTCATGTTTTCAACAAATCTTCCTCAATAATCTAGCCAAAAGTGGATGCTTCTATAAACTTCCATTAGCAACAGATTACCACCTCTCATCTGAATTACTGCTGTAGCACACTAAATGATCTACCAACCTCTGATTTTGCCCCATTTACTACTTTCTCCGTGGTCAGCCAGAGTGGTTATTTTTCCTGAAACACAATTGTGATCATGTCACGCTTTCCTGCTGAAAGGCCATGTATGACTCCCAGTTACTCATAACAATTAAGTGCTACATTTTCTAGTCTTTACTTTTCTACTACCATTTCCAGAAACTCCTTTTTCCCTTTACTCCATACATACTCTGTGTCTTTAACCATGCGGATATCATTCAGGACCTGAAACATACCAAGTTTTCTCTTTCTCTTATTGTATTTGCCTATAACAGGGCTTAGCAATGTTGTTCAAGACCAGACCTATTTATAAAGCATAAATCTCTTGATTGCCTTTCCCCTCTGCTCAGCGAGGCAAGGAGCAGATCTGCTCTAAAACTTAGACCCTAGTAATAGAAAATCCTTGATATGTCTTAAAAAACATAGTCTCGGGGCGCCTGGGTGGCTCAGTCGGTTAAGTGTCCGACTTCGGCTCAGGTCACGATCTCGCGGTCCGTGAGTTCGAGCCCCGCGTCGGGCTCTGTGCTGACAGCTCAGAGCCTGGAGCCTGTTTCAGATTCTGTGTCTCCCTCTCTCTCTCTGACCCTCCCCCATTCATGCTCTGTCTCTCTCTGTCTCAAAAATAAATAAATGTTAAAAAAAATACTAAAAAAAAAACACATAGTCTCCATCATTATAAATTATGTTACATTAGAGAAGAAATGCATTTAAATAACTGAATCATTGTTGGTAATGAGAATGCCAGAATAAGAGTCAGAGCACAAAAGCATATTCCAGACTGTTCCACCAACTGCTTCCGAAAAGATAAGCAAGTTGTTTTACCTCACTGAATCATGCTTTCCATTTCCCTAAAATGGAATGTTTTAACTAGATTATCACTAAGAGGCATTTTATCTTTTATAGTTCTATCATTCCAATTCTACTATTCAATTATATGACAGTTGTTTCAAAAATCATAAATGTGTCTCTTTTCTTCTGCCTCTCAACTTTTTCTGGTTCCGATGATATCATGACTTCTAGTGTAAAGGAAGAAATATGCTTCTTCAAAGCTAAAAGTAGCATATTAGATTTTACCAAGTGTTTCCAAGCTAGAGAAGACATAATATCGGGCAGATATCATTAAATGACCAATTCAAATAAGAAACAATATTTTAACTGGTATCTGTACTACTGGTCTAGTAGAACTTGGAACATAGGAGGGCACTCTATAAAAGTTAGGTGCCTTCCTTTAGTACATTTAAAGATAAGCAGAATTCAGTTGGACTAGATTGAATTTATTCAATAACTGAATTAAAAACAAAAGACGATGAGTATACTGCACAGAATGAACATAAAAAGTTCTGCACCAGAGTCTGTCCCCAATTTTAGCCAGTTAGCCTTAAAAACTTAAGATACCTAGACCTTATTATAAAGGACTACTGCGGGGCACTACCATTCTACAATCTACAGGCTATAACATATTACAATCTTAAGTAAATGAAAAGAATAAGCCATAGAAGTTTGAGAAGCTGTGCATTTCGTGTATAAAAATTAAAATGGAGAGTAATGAAGCATATTTGAAAAAAGGCCACTGGGAGAAATGTAGAGCAAAGCAAAACCAGGAAGAAACAGATAACACATGTTAAGACATTTTTGGAACCGATAATGCTAATCTGAATAAATACACATATACAAAGAGGCTACATCATTTTCTCTCTACATTTTCTAAGTAGTGCTGCCAAATATGGAAGGATTGGAGCCATTTCTGGGAAACTGCTGAATCAGGAGCATGAGTCAGAAAGTAAACCCTTAGCACAGAAAAAGTACTAAAAAAAAAAAAAATGTTGAGAGCTCATACACAAACAGACATACATTCAGTTCATAAGGTCCAAACTTTCTGGAGTCATCAAAGCACCATGCACTCTTCTCTCTCCAAACTTATCTCCTTATATTATGTGTATTTGGAAGAAATCTGTCCTCCTGAGGAAACAGATTTTACCTGGATCTAAATGTTGAGGTACAGCACAGAGTTGGTACTGCCTGTGACTAAAGACGGCTCTCAAAACTAATGGCAGGGCATTTTCTATCTTAAATGACAAGAAATCTAAAATAAAAATAAAATTAACCAAAATAAAATAAAGTGCTTAAGTTACATTAAAAATTAATTTAGAGACATAGAAAAAAAATGCTTGACAGTAATTTAAGGGAGACTAAGATGCTCCTTCTCCAAAAGCCTTTAAGATGTAATTATCTCTCTGAAATGGTCTAGACATCACTCTTCTCTGAACTAGGCAGCAGGAATGGATCATGAGCTATTCTCAGGCTTATGAATATATTTTTGGCACAGGAGGTTCAACAAATACACCCCATACATAATCAACACATTTAGGTTATATTCCAAGGGTAAGTCACCCTTGGACAACAAAAAAATTATTTTCCTCCTTCCTCCTTTGCTCCATGACAGGACCTTCTCAATTTTGTAATGGCACTCTATTATCATCATTAATAGATATTAAAATACCACTGCTTATATAATAACTTCATATTTTTTTACCTCATTCAACATTCATTTTCAATAACAATAATAATAGCAGCAATGACTTTGCACTTGAATTTCAGTTCTAAGCTCTCCTGAGCAGAATGGGCCAATGATCTTAGCTCTTTTTCAGACAGAGCCCAGGGCATGCAAATAACAAAGTAATAACTAATCAAAATGAAATAATGTCAAACTGGGCCTACTGTCCTTATTTGTCAAAATAAACTTAGTCTATCCGGACCTCAACTCTTACTCATTATCATGTTTTTATTAAAAAGCATATTTATATTTATACTTAATCTCTACAATCTCCAAAGAATTTATCCCAGAAAACTCTTCAAATAGTTTAGTATTTGAAGCCAGTATAGGGGCGCCTGGGTGGCTCAGTGGGTTGGGCGTCAGACTTCAGCTCAGGTCATGATCTCAAGGCTTGTGAGTTCAAGCCCTGCGTCGGGCTCTGTGCTGACAGCTCAGAGCCTGGAACCTGCTGCAGATTCTATGTCTCCCTCTCTCTAGCCCTCCCCTGCTCATGCTCTCTCTCTCTCTCTCTCAAAAATAAATAAACATTAAGAAAAAATTAAAGACTAATAGCCAGTGTTAGTATAAAATTGTGCAATTGTTCTTTTGAACTTTATAGGAAGCATAATGACATTCTGTCCTATGAAAACCTAAATAACCACAGTGTTCTGGTCTAATGCATGTGTTGCAGTTTCAATGATCAGAATTCTCTCCATCAGTGAGTGGCACTAACATCCTTGCTTGGCATTTATAGTACATCTTCACACAATGTTCCACAATAGCTATCACATCTTGTTCTCGGTTATGATGATGAATAGCAAAGCATTTTAATTCATACTCCTGATTTTCACTGTTTTTCTACCCATATTAATTTGCATTTGGCTACATTGATCAGCACAGTCTGCACTGACACAAGGCATTCATCTCTGAAGACTTTAGAAATATAAAGAGCCACGGACTCTTTCATTTTTATAACATGCCAATGTGGTACATTAGGTCAAGATATTGCAGCTGAGTAGTTAATTCAATAAATATAAGTGGCTTTCCTAGTTGCTGGATTGAGGCAGTCTCAAATATAATGCTCTTAATAAGAATCACCTTAGATGCTTATTAAAAATGTAAATTTCCCGAGCCACAAACATCAGACACTGTAAGACTGTAAATCTAGGTAAAAGCCCAGAAGTCTGTATTTTAATAAGTATACCATGGGGTTTCAACACAGTTGGTCCCAAAACTCACACTGAAAATTTCTGAGAATGAGTTAATGTCTAAACTGTGAAGTTCCCTCTCACTGGACTATGCCACATCTTATCCAAAACTGCTTAAACCAGTAACAATTCTCCTATGCCTATATTTGACAATTAGCTAGATTATAAAGTTTGCTGACTTATTTTATTCATATCAGCCATATGCAAGATTGTGACAAATATAGTGTCACCCTCCCCAAACTACCTCTCTTCCAGTAATTTACCCAGACCAACCTCCTAAACAGCAACAGAAAAAAGTCCATCCTAACATGCTAGGATTATATTAATTAAATATCCTGTAAAATATAACAATGGAAATAAGAGAAAATGACATATATGAAAAGTCTTTATAAGTATTTGGGGGACTCCAATGCTGAAAAAGGTGGAGTAAGGAAAATGGTGGAATAACTCCAATCATGAGTTTGAAAAGATCTAGTCCACTATCATGACCAAATATTCCATTTTGCTCGACTCAGTTTTAGCACTGAAAGCCCCATGCCTCAGAAAGCTTTCAGTCATAGGTCAACCAATAGGTTGGTCACCATATTTCATACTTCAGTATTTAGGCTTTAAATTCGTAAGGGACATAAAAAATGCCTACAATAGCCTATCAAAAGAAAATGCTAAAGTAGGATTTTATTTAAGAATTGCTCATGAAAATTAAGGCCTTGGATTAAAAAAAAAAAAGGTACCATGGCACCCTAAAATTTGAGCTTTATTTTTCACTCAACGGATTATTCAAGAGGGGTCTCAAAAAGAATAAAACAAAAATCACAATTAAGAAGCAATAAATACTTAACAAATATATAATCATAGAAATTACTAGGGGGAGTGTACATTGAGATTTCCAATATATAGACATCCATATGTTATGGACTTTTAGCTGATAAGGTAGAAAGCCTTCTGAAACACCAACAATTACTTTCAAAGGTAACAGTAATCTGGGCAGGAACAGGAAAACCAAAGAGTTAAACAAGTCACCTCTTGATTGAGGTCCTGGCTAAAATAGGTATGAGGGGCTCAGTGCTAATGATTTAGAGCCTGAAATGAGAATGGATAAATAAAATTTCCAACGGTCAGAAGAGCACTAGCTCATTTACAATTCCAGCTAGGGGAGTTGCTGATCACTGTTTTCTGACAGATCACTGAGGAGTAATGATTAATTACAATTAATAAAGCTAAAGGGCGTAGATCATTCATAGGGGAACATTATAGGCACATCTCAATTATTTAAAGTTGAACGTCTGCTCTGTGATTTATTCATTAGAAAATGTCGAGCTGTTTTCACTACTAAGGAGAAGAGTTAGTGGTTTTATTTACCTTCCTCCATTTATCTTTTTGTTTCTTTGGGTTCTTCAGTTTCTCAGTAGCCTGCAAAACTTCAGTGGGAAGGATCCTAGGGACCTTTTCCCCATTCCTGTTTAATCCCAACTAACAGCTTTGAAACCAGAGGCCTTTTTCATTATTGTCAACAGTCACATAGTTGTCTGAGCCAAACAATTTCAAGCAGGACCTAATTACCTCTGGTCTGGACTACTGTAACAGCCTAATAACTGGTCTGTCTCCGGTCTCAGCCCCATTCAATCCATCCTCCCCCTGCAACCAGAGGGACCTTTCAATCATGTAAATATGACCATGGCATTCTACTGCTTCATATCTTTCAAGGGATTTATTGCCTGCAGAATTAGATCCAAGTTATGACTCAGTGATAGGTTCATCTCCAGACAGTTTCACTACACATACTCTATACTCCGACCACACCAAATTATTTGATTCCTCTGACAAAATGAAGCCTTAGTTGCTATCCCTCTGGCCAGGGTGCTGAGCTCTCTTTACCCTTCTGATGACCATTTGCTTCCCTTCCTGTCTCAGCTCATGCTATGTCGTCTGGTGGGGTGGGAGTGGGGGTGTCTTCTCAGACCTCCTGAAGAACAAATCCATCGGGGATCACTATTCTAGGCTCCTACTATAGCCTGACACATATCTTTTTTGAGCATATACTGTTAATACTCAATGTCACTCAATTTCTTTCTCCCTGAGGATGTGGGCTTCTTCTGTAATCATTTCTATACTGTCTTACACTTAACATGGATAATCAACAGGCATATATTGACTGATTTCCTATGAGAAACAGTTTGTAACTCAGAAAGCAAGCTTACAAAAAGAGAGAAACTCTATTAAAATCAGTTAAAAATAACAAACAGATCAGAAATGTTTACTGGGATCTACAAAGTACAAAATAAACAGCCATAAAACAAAGTCCTCAATCAATCTTAGAAATTTACAGTTTATCTGGAGATGTAATAAAGTACATGAGTGACAAATGTGAATAATTATACGTGTATATATACATAAAGCAAATACATTTGCAATAGTGTACAGACTATTCAGGACATGCTTTCTCATAATAACGTGCTAATTTTGCAAGTAACTTGGGCATAAAAGGAAATGCAGGCAAATGAGCAATATTAACTGAGAATTCATGAAATAAAACTAGTAGTGCATAGATAACAATAATTTCTAACTCACTAGTAATCAGAACAAAATAATGTCAAATTGACAGAAAAATTATAATATACATTTTTGGCAAGGGTATGAGGAAATGGGCATCTTCATACACAACTGTAAGTTGTTAACAATCTTCTGGATAGCAATCTTGACACACATTAAAAACCAACAGATTTATATGCCTCTTTACCCAAGAATTCCATCTCTAGGAATTTATGTAACGTTGGTGGTAAATTAATTAAAACTATGGACTATAAAATATTTATGTTATTAAAAGGAGATGCCTAAATGTCCCAGACTAGAAGATAGCAAAGATTGGTATACAATAAAGCCATTAATTAATTTTTTTTACATTTATTCATTTTTGAGAGACAGAAACAGAGCACAGGCAGGGGAGGGGCAGAGAGAGAGGGAGACACAGAATGAGAAGCAGGCTCCAGGCTCTGAGCTGTCAGCACACAGCCCGACGCGGGGCTTGAACTCACGAGCTGTGAGATCATGAGCTAAGCCAAAGTCAGATGCCTAACCGACTGAGCCACCCAGATGCCCCCAATAAAGCCATTAAAACTAATGGTGTAGAATTATAATTTGATTTGAAAGGCGTTAATACATTAAGTTATAAAACATCACATGTAGCATAATAACAATATGTCTGAATGCAGACATGTGAAAGGTTAATGACCAATATGGTAACAAGAACAGTATAGTGGTTGAAATTAGGAGTAAAGATTTTATTTTGCATATCTATGTTTTTTAATTGTTCTGTAATGAGCATGTATTTAATAGCCCTTTCATAGTAAAAACAGCTCTTTGAAGCGAAATATTAAAGAAAACTATAGACTAACAAAACACACATACAGGGAAGACTAAATAAATATGGTAGTGAAAATGGTATTACTACAGACACAGGTGTCAAAAGTGAGCATCAGTATATGGACATTACAGTACAAAGAGCAGCCTCATTTTCCATGAAGACATACATGCATTTTAATATGGTAGTCATTGGAGATTTCTGAGCACAGGTATATCATGAAAGTAGTGTTGTAAGCAAATATACGGGGCAATAGTGGGTAATCTGCATGTAGAGAGAGATCTTAAGTCCACTCCTGAGACAACTGCTGTAATTTAGAAGTATTATTATATGGGCTTAAAGAAGAACTGAATTGAGAGACATCAGTAGGAGAGAGGAGCAGCCAAGCACCCTACGCCTTTGGAGCCTTTTCTGATACCTCTCCCTGGAATGCCCTTCTGCCAGGTACTAGCTCTACTTAAGACACAGTAGGCTCAAATGTCATCTTCTCATTATACCACCCTGATTTCCCTATGCTCCCAATCCCTTTTGCCTTATTTTTTTCCATAGCATGGATCACTTTCAACATCCTAGATGAAGCACTTCATTTTGTTTTCTGTTTCCTACATAAGAATATACATGTTCCCTCAAGGGCAGGAACTTTTGTTGTTGTTAACTAATGTGTCCTCTAGGATCAAAATAGTGTTTAGCCTCTAACAGTTGTTCAATAGGAACTTGTGGAGTGAACAATTACATATAAAAAGGGAAAGAGGTAGAGAGTCTGCGATAAAACTGCACACACTAATAGTGAGAAACTTTCCCAATGAGGATGTTTAATTTTAACATAAGATGAGGACTTGGTATTCGGACAAGCTGACTCTGAATTAAAACAGTGCCATCCAGGGGCACCTGGGTGGCTCAATCTGTTAAGCCTCCAACTCTTGAATTCATTTCAGGTCACGATTTCATGGTTCATGAGTTCAAGCCCTGCACTGGGCTCAGAGCCTGCTTGGGATTTGGGGATTTTTCTCTCCCTCTTTCTCTACACCTCCCCCCCCACCCCCAAACTGCTCATGCTCACTCACTCTCTCTGTAGCTTGCTCTCTCTCTCTCTCTCTCTCTCTCTCTCTAAATAAATACATAAACAAATATTAAAAAAAAAAAAATAAAACAAAACCGTGGCATCCAAGTAAGGAAAATGCCCTGGAAGTTAAGGATAACTATAGGACCATAGTTAGTGAGGTTTCATAGCTAAGGATAAAAGGAATAGTGGACTTGTGATTATTTTGTGAATTCAAGTTAAAAAAAAAAAAGAAAGAAAAGAAAAGAAAAGAAAAGAAAAGAAAAGAAAAGAAAAGGTGAATATGTAGATTCCCAAAGAAAGAAGGTAATGGCAGAGATTTACATTTATAGGAAAAAGGAGGAAGCAGTGATGCAGGATATAAGGAACAACTGGAAAGTATAAATTAGAAGAAGCAGAAAAATAAAGAGAGGGAGAATGTGATGCCATTGAATCCGGGGACAAACCAGGAGTATAAAGGGACAAATAATGAGTTTTGTATTTTTTTCAAAGATCTCGAAATGTCTGAGAGCAAATACAGTCAAAGGGATATTAGATATTAGGTATATTAAGTATAGGAACTTGAGTCACGGGGTGGTAGGGTGTAGAACTAGCTGTAAAGGAGATGGTTTTAGACAAGAATAGGGACACTTTTCCCCACAGACACCCGGAAAGAGAAGATAATTGTGAGAAAAGGATAAGGAGAGTAAAAAAAAAAATGTATAAAAATTGAAGCATCACATTCTTTTTGATAGAATAGGTGGAGATGATATGCCAAGGAAAGGATACGACAGCTGGGACTGGGGGCATGGTAAGAGAGAAAAGGTCTAAAATAGCTCCCACAGGGAGAGAGCCTGGGAGTACAGAAAAGACAATTAAAAAGACTGCCAAATAGCAGCAGAGAGCAGATTGAAGTTTGAAAGCATCCAGTTCTAATGAGCCAAATCTGCAATGCTGTTTGCCTCTAGCAGCGTTCTCTCTCCTGGGAAAAGCAGCAGAGGGAGCAAGAGGGAGAGGTAACACAGGTTTTAGGAATTTGCTGGACTAGCAAAGAAGCAAAGGTTATTAATGAAGAGGCAAATCTCATGCTCCTCATTGGGAGTGAAAATCTAACTCATTTGTAGCAAGGACGGCAAAAATGCTTGAGTCTTATCACTGAGGGGCACTTCCAAGGAAGTGGGGAAAGTAATTATTGTGAGTTCTGAGCCAAAAGCTAAAACTTTCAAGGAAATTAGAAAGATTCTCATTTCTCACCACCACCACCATCACTCCTGTGGAGACTACAGGAATGGGAAGAAGCAAAACCTAAATGAGACCAGAAGACTCTTATCAGAGGACTGCTACAAAGTGAGCAACTTTGTGACTGTGTGTGCATGTGTGTGCGTGTGTGCGTGTGTGTGTGCGCGCACGCGCGGGCGCATGCTGGGGAAGGTGGGCTGGACATTACCACTAATACAAAAAAAGTGGTAACTGTCTAAAGTTTTACGCATTTCTAAGACATTAGGGTCACTCATTTTTGTTTTTCATTTTTTAAATCTTATTTACTCATCTTGAGAGAGAGAGCGTGATCAGAGCAGGGGCAGAGAGAGAGAGACAGAGGATCCCAAACAGGCTCTACACAGCGTCAGTGCAGAGCCCTATGTGGGGCTCGAACTCAGGAACCATGAGATCACGACCTGAGGCAAAATCTAGATCCAGACGCTCAACTGACTGAGCCACTTAGGTGCCCCAGGGTCACTCACTTTTAAATAAACTACAAGAGAACCTACTAGAAAAAAATGTATTTTGTTTATTACACAAAGTTTGAGGTTCCTAAATCATTCCTCTACCAGGTAAGCACACGCCTTGCTTTTTAATCAAATCCCAACACTTCCCATTGGTACAATACAGTTGTTTGTAGGGCAGAGGTGGCCCCTCCACATTTCTGACCTCTCACTCTACTCCCACACTGTTCACTCTGCTCCAACTACCTCTGCCTCCCTTTAGGAATAATTCAAGCTGATTCCCAACTTAGGACCCTTTATTGCTATGCTGTTCCCCCAGACAGGCCTAGGAGGGCCTTCTTGACAGTCAGGCCTCTGTTTAAGTGTCACCTCAGAGAGAACTCTTCTGTCAACCTTCAGTGCCCCGAGATGCACCCTTTATCCCATCACCTGGTTTTGTATTCCATCACCTGTTTTATTCCTGACACATTTTACCTCATAACATCTTATTTTTCTTGTTTTGCCATCCACCTCCCCCATTTAATATGACCCCCGTGAGGAAAGGGATTCTGCCTGTCTTAGCCACCACCATATGACCAGCATTTCAAATACTAGCAAGCACACAATATACATTTAATTATTTGTTTGATGAATGAATGAATGATAGGCACTTATATTTTAATGCTAAATATGATGGAAAGTAACACTGAGTATATGGTTTACTCATCAGACTGTGTACCAAAAAACATGAGAGATAAAAATTATATTGCTTCTCTCTCAAAACATCCCAAAATATCGTATCTATCTTATTCTAAGCAATAAAATATATGAGAAAGTAAGTTTGACCGTGAATGGAAGGACAAAGGAAGAAACACCCTTGAAGATGAATCTAAATACATCTCAGTGAAGATATAAATGATCAAAATGACACAAAAATGTTTATCTTATTTTTACTAACCTCAGGGAGGTCTGGAAATATAGGCAGATTTTACAGAATTTGAACAGTGTGGGATTTAATTAGTTAGGGCATATACATAAACAAAATGTCAGACAAATTTTCCACAAAATAACTCTACAAATTATGAGTAATGTTTTTACTGTTTGTCTTGCTATATAAGATCTAGAAACATACTTAATTAAGAGGCTAAGAGGAAGCAGATCTTAATCTCTTCTCCATAAAAGGCAATCTCAAAATAAGAAATTCAGTCTCTAGTCAAGTTTTCACACACTCTATGGAAAGTATTCTCTGCCAGTTCAGTGTTACCAAAAAAAAAAAAAAAAAAAAAGCAAAACAAAACAAATAAACAAACAAAAATCAGGGGAGGAAATGTTAAAATCTGAACTCTTAATGAATAATTTAATGTACAAAACTCCTAAAGACCTTATGTAGGGCATTATTTATTAACAAATTCTTCTGAAATCTGATGAAGAAAAATCAGTTAATACACAGGTATATATTCAAAACAGTATTTTCAAAACATGTTATTATTCTCTTAACATGCCCATGTAGAAGCCAAAACTGAAAAGATTAATGAACAAGGAAACCTCTAACGAACCCAAATGGAGAGATGTTCTACAGAATACCTGGACTATAGTCTTCCGGTACATCAAGGACAAGAACACAATAGTACGGTTGAAGAAGTATTCCATCTTGAGACTAAGAAGACAAGTAAACAAATGAAGGGCAAAATCCTTAAACTGATGTTGAAGGGAGGTGCCCAGATAGCTATGCAGGAAATTACTAGAACAGATGAAATTTGAACATAGACCCTGAGCTAAATGACAGCATTCTAACATTGTTAAATTTCCTATTTTTTTAATTGTACCATGATTCTTTAGAAAAATTTTCTCATTCTTCAGGAACACAAACCAACTAGGGATAAACAGGAAAAAATGGATGGATGGATGGATCGATCCATCGATCAATCTATCAATTGACTGGCCTAATGAAAAATTTCAAAGACTGTCAAGCGAAACAGAAACTTCACTCATGTCAGTGATTAGAATAACAATAAGTAACTAGTAAACAGATGTGTCAAAGATAGAACCATATGCTATAAGACATAAATCAATAAAAATCACATCTGCTGTTTTAAGTTCTAACAATATATTATTTCAATAGATGAAACCTTATAAAAATTGAAATTGAAATATAAAGATTTATTGAAGTAAAAACTAAATATAAAGATTTATTCAATAAAATATACCACGACATCATTTCAATTATAAGTTAAAAACATAATTGGAGGATTTAAACCACAAAACAGTCCACAGACATCAAATTCCAGACATAGATTGATAAGTTAAATCTTTACTCACTGTCCTTAAAAATTTTAATTTTTAAACTGAAACACTAATAATAATAAAATAATAGTAATACAACATGTAGCTTTGGGATGGTTATTACATCATTCTTACTTTATAGAGAAAGAAAAGAAGCTTATAGAGATTAAGTATCTTGCCCAAAATTTAAACAGTAGTCTGTGACAAATGTTCAACGATTATAAGAGCCTGCCTTCCCTTGCTCCTTGGACAAAACTTTATGCCAGGATGGGAATTTTTTCTTTATGTAACACTTCCAATCTTAGTATAAAGCTTGAACATGTCTATATTACTGCCAATGTTACTTTCAAAATTCCTATAGTTTATATATAATAATTAGCACCTTAAGGTGGAGAATGACATTGGTAGAAAAAACTCAAAGCTAAAATATTTCTTGCTTTTTCATTACTTGTAGAAAGGGCAAAATTCAAGATACACACACATACATGTATACCTGCACTTATTACGTGTGTGAGTGTGAGTGTGAGTGTGTGTGTGTGTGTGTGTGTGTGTGTGTGTGTGCGTGCACATGCATGCGTGCTCATCTAGATATTATATTGGTTTCAGGCATGTAGTAGGATCCAAATCACTGGGCAATACTCAGACCCCAAATAATGCGCTCTGATTTCTTGTTTATTTCCTTTGCAACCTGTCTCTCCTCACAATGCAGCAAACTGTGACTATTTGGGACATACCAATATTAAAGTGCATCTTAAGGAATGACATACAGGACATAGCTATACCAAAGCAGAAAAAGAAGAAAAACCTCTTTTAAAAATTTTTTTGGTCAAGGTTCAGCTGAGGAAATCTACTGACCCACTTTGAAATTAAAATGCTGTTTTAGCACAGACACACACAGGGAATTTTCCACTGAGGTTGCACATAGTAGCATATCAAAGCTCTACCAATGACACCCGAATCACCATCCCCAAGGCAAGAATATGCATGCTGCATTTCGGCAGCTCACTAATTACCCCGAATTTATCTTAACCTTAAATCTTTAAAGAAAAATTATGATTATAGGAAATCCAAGTTTGCAATTAAACTAGAATATCATAATCATTTCTAGGAGTCATCTCAGTTTCTTTCTTTCTTTCTTTTTTTTTTTTTTTGCAGTATTCCTGACTTATCATTACATATGCAATCATCATAACAGTAATCTTCACTTTCAAAGTGGTATCAACTTAATAGTACGAAGACATAAGAGACAAGTCATTACTTTCATTATCGTGAACTGAGACATTTCGACCAATTCATGACAGATATTGTGCATGTAATATAATGTTATTATGGAACAAAGAAATTTGGTGACATATCCATGTTTTTACTCACCAGTTGTTTCCACAATGCCTTCTAGGATGACGACAATCTCGAACTGTTCACTTTGCATGCTTCGCTGGGATAGGTCATAAAAGGGGCTTTTGGCATCGATCACGTGGCAAATTGTGAGGGGGGAAACAAGAAAAAGTTGATCTGCCCCTGTACTAAAACCTACATCCAGTTCAAGTTGGTCAAGGGGAAGGAACTCACCCTCAGGTGTCTGCCGAGACTAGACAAGCACACAGAAAAAGAGAAGAAATCACCACTTGTACTGAAATTTTCAAGGCAGCCCAACAGTAATTTACATCATTGCCAACATTCTGCACTATCAATCATCTGCAACAAAATCCAAACAAATCATTATGCAGCTATGTTCTAGCAAATGGGCCGAAATCCCACATAGCTCATGGGGAACATACATGCATTATTTATAATATACGACTTACTATAATTACCATTCCCTAACTCATGAGCTTTGGAGAAATGCCTGGTCCAACAATGGCTGTTAGCACAAACTGTGGAACTGAGTGTACATGGCTACTGCCTGACATAAATCACTCCAGGATAACTCACTGCATGCCAGATTTGTTTTCCTCACAAAGCAAATAAGTAAGCAATTCTTTGGAAGTTTGTTGAAGCTGGAAAAGGTTGATCATAATTTAAGAAGAGATTTATTGCATCGTTACAAAGCAAAACAACAATTTTGTTTTTCTAGGACTTTTGTAAGGTAACAAATCGATATAAACTTTTATATTAAAGTGAAAATGTTATCATATTATGTATCCGACAGCTCACATAATATAAAGAAAAGGCACATGCTGTTAGCTGATGGCTTTCAAACTCCTAATAGTATACTGTATTAAAGTCTTTAGCTCTCTATTTTATGAATTTTAAAACACACTGTAAAAATTGTGCCAAATTGAAGTTTTTTAATCAAAATGCAATTAGAAATCTATACTGGGTAAACTTACAATTTACCAAAACTTTCATAAGTTGGTGGCATTCAGTATAAGTAGAAATCATCATAAAACTTAAATTGCTTACATGATAACAGTCTGAAAGATTAATTGAAACTGACTATTAACAATTAGCAAACCATGCAAGTAAACTTCTTTCTGTTCTATTCATTCTCACTTTATTTTCCATATCTGTTCCTTAGAAGGATCATGTATAATAAAACATTTGTTTAATTTAAATGATGATGCCAGTAAAAAGGGTTAAATAGTTGCATACAGAAAAATGTGAGGGAAATGGGGCTTGGAAGAATCCAATATATTTAACAGACTCTGCCAAACTAATTTAACAAACAAAACAATCTGTAACACTGGTCTGTCCAATGAAGTGGCAATTTAAAGACAAAATCCTTACTTTCAGGGTTCCAAGAAATACAATGGCTTTTTATGTGGAATAAATGAGTCTGAAAACACTGAGAAATATGGTTTAGTAAGATGTCCTCTGTGGCAAAATGGAACCAAGCGAGCGGTAGACTGTTAGGGCAGTGATTGCTGCCGAGTCTCGACGGCAAAATCAGTCAATTAGGCAGGCTACTTTGTATTTAGTGATACTCAGGAATTTTGTTTGTGTAGACAAAATTCAATGAAATACTGAGCTATGACTTGTGAGCAGTTGAGGAGGAGAAGAAGAAGAGGAGGAGGAGGAGGAGGAAGAGGAGTAAGGGGAGGAGGAGGAGGGAAGAAGGGGAAGGTATTGGGGAAGGAGAGGGAGGAGGAAGAAGAGAAGAAAAGGGAATGGGAGGAGGAGGAGAAATAATAATCATAATCACCACAATAATAATAATGATTCTGACAAGAAAAAAATCTAGGGAAAAACCGTATAGTCCAAAAATAAAAAGAGTAGTTCTAACAACCAATGTTGGAGAAAACGAGACATTTCTAAGCCAGTAGAGTTACCTATGCTTCTAAATTCATTCTCAAATTAGTAAAACATGAATGAGACTAGCACTGTTCCAACTATAGAAATGCATAACAAGTATTCATTAATATTACAAAATAAAAGCCAAAAACAAAACAAAAACGAATAAATACAAAAACCCTAAGTCATTGTTCTCTCACCTAGTAAGAAACAGGTGCTATATAAACACAAGGTGGTATTCTGGTGTTTATAATTAGTGAACAGAATTTAGGTCGTTTCACTAACTATTCTAAGCTCTGCTTTTTCTGTACTAAATGAAAACGTTCCCAAAAATACTTCGTTAAGAACTCAATTCTCCATTTATTTTAAAATAATTCTCCCCCAAAAGATGTTTTTTCTAATTTTTATGTATATGAATCAAAACTAAAATTAATATATTATATAAAATTAATCCCTTCCTTTTTATACCTGTGCCCCATTCTAAAAGGCTGTAATCTATTAACTTTTATATTCTCTGATCATTCAACAAACCATAAAGGGATGTGGCCTAAAAACAAGCTTTCAGGAGAATGCCAACCTAGAATAAGAAATATTCCATTTTTAGCAAATCAGTTAATTCACATAGAGGTAATTTAGAGTGAAATACGTAGGAGTCTGTTCCATTCAGACTCCATACATGTTCTGATTTTAAAAATTTGTTCAAAATTATACCTATGTATAATTATACCTATGTTCCCCCTCCCCAAATGCTTTATATGCTATCCAAGTCATAGAAGAAACAAAGTTGACAACTGTACCTATTATGTGACACTATGTGGAAAGTAACACTTTCCTTACTTTGAAAGATGTTTTCCATGCTTACATATTTTTCAGATAAAATTCCCTGCATACTCATTGAAAATTATTTTCCAGTGAATGCCATATAATTTAACCTTTCTTTAAATTGCTCTGAGACACCATAGGTATCCACAATTTTATCCTTTGGGTCTTCTTCCTTCATGGTAGGCCAACAAATATTTCAACTATGAATATGCTCACCTCCCTGATTTTTGTTCACTTCTCTAACCCTGTGATAGACTGGGAAGCCTATCAATCACTGTGAAGTAAATAGAAAGATGTTCTATTTAGAGGAGTGAAGGGTGTGGTTTGAGTATGGCAGGTGCTTACAGTACTGCAATTGAAGTCTGAGCTCCTGGCTAGAGCAAGGTTATCTTATCAGTGCTCAGCCAAATACTTACAATGTTCCAGAAACCTACATACACTTACCAAATACATTTTCAGAAGCACACACATTTTACTATAGGCTTACAAGGAATTCTAATCTAGGCTTTTCTAATTCTGGTGCAATTCCAGAGATTTTTCTGGAACAAAGAGGGGAAAAACCCTATGTTAGTTCTAAGTCTCTCAACTTGTATAAGTGGAGTGAGAGAACTTTTGTTCAAGGAACTGTGATATACACATGTAAGTGAAAAAGGAAATACAGAAAAGAGTTAGGTATGTGCCTTCATAAAATTAAAATGTGCTCTCTCTCTTGAGTATATGATAAATCAGTAGCATTGATATTCCATCAGTTTCAAGTTTTCTTATTTAGCTATCAATTACCATATTTCACCCAGGAATTTTTGTAACAGGCAAAAAAATTGTAGATAAAAATCAAGCTAACCTTTCTTTACTATGTCACCTTAAGAATTTTGAGAAGAAATCCTTCATTAATAGAGCAGTTTGCTTATGGTCCACATTATTTCCTTTAGCTCTACAAACCTCCTAATCCTAAAGGGAATGCAGAACCATGATCATTTCCTAGATAAAAATGTATAAATAAATACAGTCAGGATCAATAATAATTAAAAATAATTGCTAGAGACTAAGATTGATATTAGTAAATTGTTAAAATTTCTAAAAATCTGATAACTACGGTTAACTTTTTCTGATGAAATAATCATTTAGAATCATAAAATGATTCAATAAGAAAGTGAGAAAGAGGTCCAAAAAAAAAAAAAAAAAAACAGTTCATGGAAAATTTGAAATTCTCAAAAATTTAGAACTCAGTTTAAAAACACAAGGACCTGAGAATGACTTCCATAAAACTTTTATTCTCATTTGCATGGAATTTTGGGAAGAAAATAGGCACCTTTCTGCCATTTTAAAGCCTTTCTGGTTGACTGCATTATAACAAATTCTGAGTTAAGAAAAAAATTAAAGAAATCTAAGGCTTAAAGTTTAAGTTTACTGTACAAAAATTGTAAGTAGAACATGTAGCAATAATTTCTAAGTTATCCTTCAGTATAAAAATTTTGCTATTTAAAAGTAGTATTTTTATGATATACATTTTAATTATATATAAAATGACTCTGAACTCCCATAAAGTCTAAAAGAGACCTACAAGATAATCAATTACAAATTCTGACTAAAAGTGGAAGAGATTCAAAAGTCACAGATGCCTGAAAGGGACTATCAATGTCATGGACTTTATAGACAAATAGTTTTCATATTACAGATGAAGACTGTTGAGTACATGTCCAAAGACACACTGCATGCACACGTGCGCACACACACACACACACACACACACACACATACACAGAGCTCTGAGATGCACATTTAGAACTGCCCTGGCAGACCTACATTTGGCCATCCTCCTCTGAGAGATTTGCGACCAGTTGTCCACATTCATTCAACAGGAACACACTGCACCAATACAATCAATCTCTTTGCAGCCTTTCTCCCATCTCTCCAACCCATAACAGTGTTCTAATTATAACCACTGTACTCTTTCCTAGCTCGGAGGGAGGCTAGGGGAATTTTGAAAAGAACATTTAATCACTACCATCTGATTCATGAGATGTTCCTCTATCATATTCCAAGGCTTGTCCAGTGCCCGACTACCTTCGACAAGTCCCCACTGGAAAAGGCCAGTGGTTAGGAAAGGAAAAGAGACAAAAAGAGGCTAAGACGGAGAGAGCAAGCCCTTCTGGCCTCCAGCCTCCTGCCATTTTATCTGTAATTTCATTTCTCCTCTTTAAAACATGCAGTGTGTGTGTGTGTGTGTGTGTGTGTGTGTGTGTTGTGTGTGTGTGTGTTGTGTGTGTGTGTAGAATATATGCTGAAGACACAAAGAACGTAAAATGAGGTCGGAGTGCTATCTGCAAGCTAAAATTAGGAAATAAGCCAAAAGCAGGTACAAGAATAAGCAACAAAAATGTCCTGTGACTCGAAGCAGTTCTGGCAATGGTTTTGGGACTCAGATCAAAATTCAAGTCCGGTACAGGAGAGTGTGGACCTGACCTAGAATTTTTTCTGGACTGTCTATAACTACATTGCACATTTCTTCTGGCTCCATAAGCTTGAACTCCTATCAATACTCGGGTAGAAAAAATATGACCAACATCAAGCCTTAAATAAAAATTTTTAATGCTGAGATAATCATCCATAAATATGTTTATTTTTATGACAAGAAAGTACCTGATAGAATGGAATGGAATTTGTCTTGTAATAAATTGTGTGAGGTTTTTATACCATTCAAATGGAAGGAACAGGTTTATAAGTCCTTGAGGGCCTTTTATGGAATTTATAACTGTGGACAGAATTTGTAACCCTACATGCACATTTCCCCTCCTACTCACCAAACACCCTCAAATCAACCAAATGCTTTTTCCTACTTCTCTTTATCATTTGTTCTTACCTACTGCTGTTTATTTGTGGGTCTTTATGTCCCTTATTTCTGTTCACACTGTTCCCCTGAGTACAAGCCACTCTGTACTTTTCAGGAACCATATTAAAAATAAAACAAAACAAAGCAAACAAAACAACATATCACTACTACTTTTTAAAAGAATGAGAATTCTGCTTAAAAAAAAAACAAAAAAAACAAAACAAGTCCTGTACCTATTGGAGAATTATTGTACTTGTGTTGAAGAAAGCAAAGCTAGGCCAAGTAGGAACTGTGCTTTCTTTTTAAAGGCATAATGAATCCACCTAAAAAAAAAAAAAAAAATCAACGATTATAGGATCTAGCCCCTAGAATTCTGGGGAACTCAGTCTTAGGCTTTTTGAATATTTTTACTGATAGTTTGTATAATATTCAGAAGAACAGTGTTTATTAGATATTCATTTGTGGATTTAATTTTTTAAAAGGAGGTGACTAATTATCTCAAGATCAAAACAAAATTGGCCAAGTCCAATTGATGGAAAAAGTCAGTCATACAAAATAAAGTCACATAGAGGCAAACACATAACTGCATTTCAGTGCAAGGTATGAAATGAAGACAAATAATAATAAATATATGAAAAAAAATCAGCAATCATGTGGTCCAGAAATCATTGTGGTTAAAAGATTAACAAAAGGTTAGGACATGTGAAGAGGATGAAGAACTTATTGGTTTAAAAACAACAATTTTGTTTTTATTGCATCTGAACTTGCTCACGTTCATAGGGGGAAACTAGACAGCATCCAAACTGAGTATCCATAGAAAGAAAATTTTATTTATAAAGGTAATACAAAAAGAATATATATGATACATCAGAAGGTGATTGCACACCAGTACCTTTCAATTAGTGAAAGTTAAGGGTTGCATAGCTGCTCTCCTAGGAAAGAGAGATAATTATAGGGGCGCCTGGGTGGCTCAGTTGGTTAAGTGTCTGACTTCGGCTCAGGTCATGATCTCGCGGTCTGTGAGTTTGAGCCCAGCATCAGGCTCTGGGCTGACAGCTCAGAGCCTAGAGCCTGATTCAGATTCTGTGTCTCCCTCTCTCTCTGCTTCCCCCCCCCCCCCGCCCCCACTCACACTCTGTCTCTCTCTGTCTCTCAAAGATAAATAAATGTTAAAAAATTAAAAAAAGAAAGATAACTATATGCAATGAATAACAATATGAAGAAATACAATTACCCTTCTGTGAGAAAAATGTATTCTTATTTCTACATTTCAAAATATGTATCCAATAATAATTGCTTTTAAATTTACTTTATGTAAATATAGTTTGACTGGGTGCCTATAATAAACACATGATGGCTTCTGAATAATAAGTTAGTGAATTATTGAATAATGTATCAAGAAATATTATTTAAATCTTCCCTAACAAGGTGTACGTCAAGGGCAGTCAACTATTAGTGTTAGATTTATAGAAAAGAGTGAGATTTCTGTATCCTTTAAATCCAACACTAAATTACAGGGTCCAGAGTTAGAGCCATCAGCCTCAAGTTTAGGAATTTTTATTAAAACTTTCAACTGGAAGATACATTAATTTAACATGAGCAGGCTATGTATTAGTTCCTATAGTGTAGTTTTCTTTTTTTTAAAGAAAGGTACCTAAAATAAATTGAAAATTCAAAAAAAAAAGAAAATTCAAATAAAACATTAATATGGAGAGAAGAAGAGGAAAAGAGAAAATATCCATTTTAAAAGAACTTTCTGTAGCTACATTTATTTAAAAAATTATACATTTTAAAGAATAACTTTCAATTATATCCTTTAATTTTTATTTAATATGTCCTTTTTTTTTCTGAGAAAAAAACCAACCACTGCAGGCATGAAGTTGGAAGATGCATATTTGAATACCGAAATAAATTGCAGTATTTGCAAGGTGGAAAGACAGGAACAGAGTTGAAATAAAATTTTGCTTTCCCATAGCGGTGTGTGGTTGGCTCAATAGATAGAGCATGTGACTCTTGATCTGAGGGTCCTGACCTCAAGCCCCATGTTGGGGTTAGAGATTACTTAAAAAAAATTTGCTTTAATATAAGACAGAGAAGTTTTATAAAAAAAAAAAAAAGAACTTTAATCAAAACTTAGAAAATTAAAAAGTATGCATGTAAAATTCATAGTAGCAAGGATAAGAAAGACATATCCATGTTCTTACTGTCTTCCCAAAAACAGAAATTACTTTACAGTCATTAAATAATACTAATACTGAAAAATAAGTTTTTATTCAAAAATAAGGAAACAATAGAAAAATATAAATTAAATTAGATAATAGAAAGAACACAGACTAGAATTATCATTGATGATTATGTTTTTTGTTGCCTTAAGATTCCAAATTTCTCTGTATCAAAAAAATACATCTTATATTTAAAATGTCACACAGGGGTTAAAAGAGGAAGCTAAATATGTGTAATAATATTTAACAAGAAGACTGCATAAGACTGATATCAAAGCATTTTAGTTATTACTTGAAGATTATGGTACAGCTCCTCTTTCAAAATATAGTTGGCTGTCTTAGGTCACTTCATCTCAGTCCCTAAGAGAAAATGAGAGTAACTTATTAAGGGCAAATCTCCCCTCTAATTTTGTTGAATGTTATTAGTTCCCTAATAAAACAGGACTCCTTTTTAATGAAGTCTAAGGAACTGACAAGAAATATGAGAATTCATTTTAATTACCATGGCTACAGGAAAAATCAACTCAAACAAACTACACTAATTGGCTGGCTAAAGAGCTGACCAACCCACATCACAGAAAGCAGGACATTTCACCAAAATTTTGTTGAAGTATAAACTGACACCACATGTCAATTATTTTTACTTCTAACACTGATCTCTTCTAGCAAATCATAAGAATTTTATAAGAATATTAGGTATATTAATTTAAACAGATGTTGTTTTATCACCTTGTGTTAATATAGCACCCTGATCCAAATTTGCCAATGCCATACATTTTTTATTATTATTATTTTTAATCAGGACACTCCTTAAGGTATATGTGGTACATGACCTTTGCGTAAAAATTACCAGTGTCCTGAACCACTATTAGACTGGATACTTCAGATTCATTGTACCTTTGTAAAAACAAAACAAAACAAAACAAAACACACACACACACACACAAACAACAACAAAAAACTGATACGTAGATTAATTCTAATTATTCTCGCTTTGTTAAAATTTCATAAAGCCTAGAAACATCTAAAATATGTTGCCTCCAAAGACACTTGTTTTAATAAATGATTTTATATATTTGAAAAACTAGAGAACAGCAATAAGTGACCTTTAAAGCCTAATTTTATATTTCTAATATCCAATCAACATGGCAAACTATTCTTCAGTAACACTCTCAAAGTGTCACCTAAACATGAATTCCTTGACAGAGAAGTTTGCACTATATGAACGAGGTTTTCCTGTCTTCCAGGTAGCTTACCTAAAGAGAGAGATTATACATCTTGATCTATTCATACAAACAGGCACATGCAAATAACATCACTGCAATAAACACGTCTGCAACACAACTGCTGAGCCTAATCCACACAACTCACTTTAATACAACATGCTAAGTTATACAAAAGTATGCAGTTCACTGGAGCTAATGCAAAGAACATGATTTCAAATGATTGATTCAGTTATCTTAATGAATAGACACATCAAAACAAAGTTGAAAGTTTGCCACTAATCTGTGCAGAAGTTAGTATTTGTTACTGTCCATGGCATAGTAAATACATGTAATGATGTGGACTGACTGGACAACTGAGCTATGTTAACTCTAACACTTTACTGAGCAACATGATGAAAAGTAATTAGGGTTAAGATCTTATAAATAAATAATGAAAATGACACAAGAGCCAAACTTTTTAAAAGCACTTTTAACTACAATGTAAGTTGAGGCTGTTTAAAACAATACACTTGCAGGGTGGAATTGAAATTTCAAAGGCAAAATTTCAACTTAAAGATTTACCAGATTTCATTTTATTAATGCTAAGTTCTGAATCTGGCTATGGTTCTCTATGCAATCTTAGACAACTTTTTAAAGATTTTATTTGAAGTCATCTTTTTCAATTTATGAACATTTGAAAACTACCTAAGGCAAATACCTCAAAAAGTTGAATTGGAAAAAAAAAAATTGTTGAATTAAATGACACATGGAGAGAGAACTGAGCTTTTTATTCCTCATTCCCAGGCTCTAACTGGGTGAGTGATTAGGGTGGGCTTCTCGTTTGTACTGGTGCCCTCTAAGGACTAGATGGACTTTGCCTTAATAAACACTCCATGTGCAATCTGTTCTAGCATTTACACTACTGATGGTAAGAAGCAATCTTCTTTAATGGATGCTGAAAAGCTTCAAGTGAAATCTGTAATTGACAAAGGTTTCACAGAAACGGGCAATTAAGAATAAAATTAAGGAGACGCTCTACAGGAAAAGCACTCAAGTTTTCACAGAATACTACTACTCCAGGAAAATATTTAGTAAAAATAAAAATATAAAAGGACCAAGTGTTGTTTCTTCCACATTATTAACTACTTCTGAGGTCACTGCACTTGTTAAAAAGATGACCACAGAGTTAATGTTAGCCTAAAGAAATAATCCACCTGCTAATACTCTTAGGAGGAAAAAGAAGAAAAAGTAAAGAAAAGCCTTAAGTGAAAGTTAAGGCAAGTTCAAAACCGATTTCTTCAAAATAAAAGCTGCTCGGTTTTAGTACCTCAAGATTGGTGGAGTAGTGTTATTGACAACAAATCAAAAACTCTTTAAAGAGCGCAGCGGTAAGGGTAGGGAGAACAAGGCACTCTAGCTCAAGGCTCCAGGAGCCAACACCACTGCGTAAGTGCTACTAATCCAGAAAGTGATAAAGACACATCCGAATTATTAATATAAGTAAGAGCACGAGAGTGAATGGCAAAGGAACAGAAGTCAGCTGTGCTCTCATTGCCCAACCCTCCACCTCTTGCCTTTCCCCCACCCCGCGCCCTCTAGGAGGTTTACCTGTGTGATAGGTTAGACTAAAAGTCTGGGCATAGTTCTCAGGTGAGCCAATCTCCGCCTTTGAGGGTTGGCGGGAGCCTGGTGAGAAGGGGCGGGTAACACTTACTTTGAGCAGCTTACAGCGGATCTGCGCGGAGACCATGTGGCTGTTGCGCAGGTTGCCCACCCGGAACATGAGCGTGAGTTTTCCGTCCCTCATGGAGATCACCGCGTGCTCGCTAAACATCAGGGTCTCCGCGCGCTTCTTGGGCTGGGACATCTTGATGAACATGCAGCCGATGAGGAAGGCGTCCACGATGGAGCCCAGAATGGACTGGAAGAGGAAGAGGATGATGCCCTCGGGGCACTTGTCGGTGATGTAGCGGTAGCCATAGCCGATGGTAGCCTCGGTCTCGATGAAGAAGAGGAAGGCGGAGGGGAAGTTGTAGACATTGGCCACGCAGGGCGTGTAGTTGCCGACGTGGGCTTTGTTCAGGTCGCCCCGAGTGTAGGCGATCACCCACCACATGGACGCCATGAAGAGCCAGGCCACGGTGTAGGTGAGGATGAAGATGAAGAGGTTCCAGCGCCACTTGAGGTCCACCAGGGTGGTGAAGAGGTCCGAGAGGTAGCGGCTCGTCTCGCTGCCCAGGTTGCCGTGCTGCACATTGCACCGGCCGTTCTTGTCCACGAACCGCTGCCGCTTCTTCTTGGGCACAAGCTGCTGCTGCGGGCCCTGGCCCGGCCCCTGGGGCTGCAAGCCCGACCCGCTGGACGAGGTGGTCACTACCTGGTAATCGTCCCCAAATTTCCTTCGGAGTGCAGACATAATACGGAGGGGCGAGCCAGATTCAAACGCGAAGCGAAGGCGCAGGGGCCGAGCGCTGCAAACCAGCACCAATGAGGAGGTGGGGGCGGGGGAGAATGGGGGACAAAAGCGAGCGCGCCAGGGGTGGGGGGCGCACCCGGCCGGGAGCTGCGCTCTCTGCCCCCTGCGGACTCCTCTCCTCCCCTGGGACAGAGGCTTTCTCTCCAAGCTGAGTCTTAAAACAAAAAAAGTGTTCTCGCGCACTCAAGGCAGGAGGGATGCAGGGACCAGGAACCCAAGCGCAATTTTGCCTCCAAGGTTTTCGAGGCTTCTCTTTTTTTCCCCCACCATCGGCATCCCGGGCCACCTCTTGCCTTGCCACAGCCCTCCTCTGCGGCAGCACTCCCAAACTGACTTTTAAAATTAATGAGTTGACCGGCGAGTCCCACCCCACCTGCCAACTCGCCAGGCTGCCGAAACTGCGCTACCTGCTCGGACCAGACCCTCCCCCCCTCCCCGCCGCTACCCGATCGCCCGCCCCCCGGAACAGCTCCTGGCTCCCCCCCGCCCGGCACTCCCGCCTCCTATCTTTTGGCCAAAATCCCGCCCAGAGGCATGTCTGCCGGGCACTGGTGCAACACCCCCCACCCACGCCCTCCGGGCTCTGAGTCCCCCGCTCCGGACTCCAGAGACGCTCCCGCCTGGCGTCCGCGGGCCGCAGAGTTTCCGCGGGCGCCCCCAGGGCCCTCCGACGGACTCTCAAAGGCCCCCAGGCCGCCCCCGCGCACAGCCGAGACGCGGCGGTGCGCGAAACCCGAGCACTCACCCACCGGGAGGGGGCAGGAGGCGGCGCAGCGGGCGGCAGCGGCAGCCTGGCCTCGCGCTCGGCGCTCACGGCTGTTTTCCTCGCCCCCACTTTTCCTGGTGTACCACGGTGGGCACCGATGCAGGTCCCCCAAGCTCCGCACCTCCCTGAGGGCACCACGCTGCCCCCACCAGCAGGATCCTGGAGCGCCCGCACGGACTGACTTGGGCGCGGGACTTGAGGGTTCCTTGGCGCTGTGCTCTCTTAGCAGGCGACGGCGGTGCTGCCGTAAGGGGTTCGAGCCTCGAGCTGCTGGTCAGACTTTCAGGTTAAATACGAGCGCCGCTTCGGCTTTTCTTCTGCTTCACGGTGCCTTCCTTTGCCTCTCCCCTCCTCGGTCCCCCTCTCCCTGTCCGCGCCTCGGTGGCTCCGGGTGGAAAATGCAAGGCGCGAGCAGGGGCGGCGGGAGAGCGGTGTATGCGCCGGTGCGTGTGATCAGCTGCAGAGCCGCGCTAGCCCCGCCTGTCCCTGCCTTCCCCCGCTGTTCCACCAGCCTGAATTGCACCTCCGCGCCTCAGTTGAGCCCGCAGTGTCTGACAGCTCAGGAAAAAGCGAACCCCTCCAATGAGGAGCAACCAAATCCGCTCCCAAACGCCAGCCAACTCTCCTTCCTCGCCCCCACCCCCACCCCGCATCAAGTCCAAAAGCCCCCAGCCAGCGGCAAATGCTGCACTCTCGAAGAAGTAACAATAGTCGCTGTAACTAGGACGCTCATTTAAACCGATGCGTGGATTTGGAGACGCACCATAAACAGAGAACCCAACTGGCTTCACGACAAGCATGTTCAGAACTCAGAGTTGCAAGTAGCAGAGGGGGCCTTAGGACGGGAACAGAAAGGTAGGGAGACACTAGTAGGACGACTCACAGTCCTCCCTGAAAATGGCTCTATTAGAAATGCTTGCTTAGTATGTCTACAGTTAACGTGTGGCTGTAATGGAGGGAAGAAAGCCGGATTGTAAAGCGCCAGGCCTGGCAGTTAACGGAGAGGCAAAGTGAAGAAATAGTTAATATAGAGCCCATGTTATTCACCACATTTCATGTTTGTTTTAAAATGTCATTACATCTTATGACATATTCTATTCAGCCCAGATACATAAAATTGATTTTGTTGGAAAATCATCAAATCATGGTTTATAAAAGCAAAGGGATGCTGTAAGACTCCCATGCAAATGAAAATTAGTACATAACCATTCGACCAGTTCTCTGCCAATAGGTATTCCCTTCTACCTCTAGCCCTAAACCCTAGTGCTGGTAAGCCTTGCACCTCGTCAGCCATAAGTAGAGGACTCTCATTGTCCTTTGGTCTTTCACTGTCATTTGTCATCTATCCCGAGTTACAGAGTGTTCTCCTGCAGGCTCCCTGATAAGAGGTCAGTAACTCTGTTATTCTTTAGGATTACATAAGAAGGGACAGTGACACTGTGGGACGTGGAAACTGCTGTGGGTCTGCAATCATAAGACCTGATTTGAATCCTGGCCTTGCCATTTACAAACTGTGTGACCTTGAGCAAGTAGCTAAACATCACTGAGACTCAATCTTCTGCTCTGGAAAAACTGGGGGTGTTAACATTTTCCCAATGTTGGTATGAAAAAAATAAACTATGCTTGCTGTGAAGGATCTTAGATACTGGGTTATAAAGTTGCAACAAGGCCAAGAGTTTAGGAATGAGTTTTGGGGGTTGGCCCCATGCTGTTACTAACACATATATTCTTTTCTCACTTCTGACTACTCTCTCCCTAAGACTCTATGCCCTTGCCAGGCTGACACCTTCAACTCCTGAAACCCACAAGGGTACAATCCCCATGCTTGCACCTTTGCCCTGTCTGTTCCCTCCTCCTGGAGTGTTCTTGCCCTGCTGTTCCATGTTTCTGGATCCTTCAGTCATTCAGCTTTCAGCCTGAATGTATCCTCCTCAGGGAGATCTTGGCTACCTCTCAGGTACCCCCATCACACCAGCTTGGTTCATCTTCATTTTACTTGTTTGTATTCTCCCAGCCACTGTCTTCTTCGGTTGTCTGTTTCTCTCCCTGCTCCATCGCGGTCCTGGCATGTAAACTCTATAGGAGCAAGAATTCTGCCTGTCTTGTTCACTGTTATGTCCCCGACACCCAGGACACCACCGGTCGCATACTACGACCACCAAAATATTTGTTGGATCAACAACATGTACCAATCTGCATCACTACAAACTCCACATACATTGAAACTCTGAGTAATACAGAACTAAAAGTCATCGCTAAATCAATTATATGACTTAATTAAAAGAATGTGTCCATTTTTAAAAAGTAATAGGTTCTGTGCTTGTTAGCTTTGGAACTGATATTCAATGAGCTGCCAAATCCCTTTGATTTTACTGCTGCAATAACTCTCATGATCTCCCCTCTCTTTACGAAACACTACTTTCTTCAAATCCCCATTTCATTTTAAGCCCCAAATCAAATGATTTTCTTGCCTTCAGTCTTTTACTCCTTCAAACTGTCCTAGAGAGTGTTACCAGATCTATGTCCTTAGAACCATAAGCGTAGCAGTGGAATGGAAACCAAAGAGTTCTCTGACTATTTCATTTCCAAACTTTTATGCATTCTCACTTTTCAAAAAACACTTCTCTATGAAAAACCTTTGCCATTTTCCAACAACCAAATTTATAAACAAATAACTTTATACTTCAAGAGACATGGTCTAGTCTAATCCTCTCCTTTAACAAAGAAGCAAATTGAAGCTATAAAGAGAAAATAAGTTGCTCAATGTCACAGAGTTCATGAGTGGAATCGTTGATTCCACTCCAGAATCTGGGTACTTTGCTATCCCCTACCAGATGCCTAGAAAGGAGTGTAGGATTCCTGCTTCACAGCCAGGGTCTTCTTCCACTATGTCATGCTTCTCCTATAGATTGAGATCAAAGGTCCTCCAAAATATGGCCTACTCTGTCTTTTCAAAATTATCTCCTACCTTCCCTTTGGTGTGGGCTCTGCTCCAGCCAACCTCGACTCTTAGCAGTTCCCCAAACATACTCTATGTTAACTTCATTTGCTCAACTACATTCTTGTCACATAAGTATCCATTTTTCTATCCCTGTAGAGTCCAAATCAGCATCACTAGTGTGTAGGGAATGGATGGATTTCTTCAGCTTTTACTTCAAGTGCCACTTCCTCCATGAAGCTGTATTTTATTCTGCCAGTAACAGTAATCTATCTCGTCTCAAATTTGGAATTTGAGTTCCAAATTCACCAAAATTTCCTCTATAAAATGGCAAAAACAGAGTGTCCACCTCTTAATATTTTGATACACCCAGTACTCCAGGTCTCCAGTTTTTCCTTGCTCATGGTAAATAATTAATAAAATTTTAGAGAGAACTAAAATTTGCTTAGCCCACTTTAATGTGTCAGTCAATGTGCTTGGAACTTCATAGTTTGTATTTATGTAGCTAGAACGACGGTAGAGTAGGGATTCCAAAACGTGCCCATTTCTGCCATTTTCAAGGTCCTTACTCTCTTAGAGAAACAGTAAGTACTGCCTGATAAGTTACATATTTTTCAGGAGACCATCATGTCACACTTTAAATGTGACTGAGCCTTTAACCTGTTTGTGACATTGAGGCCAACTCCTTGAAAATGTTTAAAGATGAACCAAACTCTTCTTCCCCTGTCAGGACAGCTGCTTCCATGATGACGTTCTGGAGGGCAGCCAGCCCCACTGTGCTGAGGCCAGGCGGGATGTGTGGGGAATAGATGACAGAAGGCCACCTAATCAGGTGCTGTCTGATGAACTGAAGTAGAAATGCTGTAAACAGAACGGGTCAAAGGAAGGAGAGGCTCACAATTTTAGCCAAGGCCACAAAGCCAGAAAAATCTGGAAAATATGACTATGGAATACACGATCATTTGGAGTCTCACATTTAAAGATAGAGTGATAGATTACAAACAGACTACCATATAGTTCTTGGGGGGGCGGGGAAGGGGGAAGAGGAGCCAAAGCTATATTTAACAACAAACTGGATTAAAAACAAGCTAGATACTTAATCTTCCCAGAAAGTACCTCTGGCAATATCTTATTTTCTGTGTCCAAAATTGGTAATATCATGAATAACTAGAACTTCAAAAATGAAGGATATGATTTTGTGTCTTAATACTAAAAAGGCATGACTTTGCACATGCAACTCACCCTATTATGTAACTGAACAGTGTAGGGAAGAGTATATTTAATGTAAAAGAAAAAAAAAAAAAAAACCTGCCCCTGAGAAGTCCAAATTCTAAAAATTACTTAATCGGCCAACTGTGAAAAAAGGGAGGCTTTGAACATCTCCGTATACCTGGCGTCTGTCTTCTCACCATTCATTTATTGCCACTGTGACTCCCACCATGGGATAGTCTCATGGCCAGAGACATTAATTATACTCAGGTGAAAATGACATTATATTTCATATTCCTTTACTCCTATCCTCTCGTTCTCCAAAGTACAATGAAGACATGGGCAGGCCTGGGGATCTGAAGTGTTTATGCTTCAAAAGGTGACACATTCCATTGCCACCATAAGTTCTGCTATATCTGGGAAGAGGTCACCCTTTGAAATTCTATATGCAATTTTTGGCAATAGAATGGTGTTACTTTTTTTTTTTTAACCCTCCTAAAAAAAGAATACTGAAGTTATTTTCTCTCTTGCCAAAAAGAGGAGAAAAAAATGAAAAGAAGAAATCAGTTGGAGATTTGATTGCGCAGACTTGGGAAAGAGGCACTGCCATACCATGGCGCATGACTCATCTAGCCCTTAATCTTGGCTCCAAACCCTGGCCTCTGCCTGAGGATTCAGAGAAAGGCAAAACGCCATTGTCACTTGGAAGCCATTTGTTTAACAAGGTTTTCCTGATTTAAATCCTCTTTTTACTCCAGCGCTGTACATGGGAGTACTCTGGTTTATGAAAGAATAAGGACTTTTAAACGATCCTTCCAGAACTCAACGTTCACTAAAAATAATAATAATAATAATTGTTTTCTCAGACCCAAGTGTTTGTTGGCAGAGCACTAAGGAAAAATAACAATTTCCTGTCCTTATCCATGTCAGTCGAGGTGCTATTTCTAAGGATTTCTTCCCTAAGAACATCAATGAAGTCCCAGATATCAAAATATGTACAAGAACGTTGCTTAGTTTAATATTGAACATGCACAAACTGTGTGCCTTGCACTATGCCAAGGGATGTACAGACCAGAAATTAGGACAATATGATTCCAACAAAATATATTAACAGCAACAACAACAATATGAAGAATACAGCATGGTAAGTGCCTGAAGGAAGGGGATTGCTTTAACATTCAGAGAAACAATTCTTTTAAGGAAATACTGCTTCAACTAATGTGAATTTTCCAAACCTACTAAACTGGAGTCGCTTACATTTTGTTGAGCATTAAATTACCTGTGTCCAAGTGACTTTATTTTAGAAATCTGCAGATTTTTGTTAATGACAAGACTTCTAAGAGGAAAGATTTCAATGTAATTGGAATAAGAGAAGAAATAATTTGCACTCATTTCATAGAACCTTACAAACATGGATTAAAATACTGGAAGAAAAAAAAAATGCAACCAGTAGCATTTTGGGGTTGGAAGAGTAGATTTTTCACCCTAACTTCCTGAGTTGCTGTATACAGAAAAGATTGGAATTGTTTTCCAAGACGGGAAAATAAAAATACAAATTTTTTAATTTTATTTTTAAATGTTAACAAAGATTGACAGATTGTGTCAATACAGTTTATCTTGGAAGCAGATACTTACACAAAGCTAGGAGGGCAAAAGTTTTCTTAGGAAGTAACACGCACTTAAGACAAAAGAGAAGGAACAAGATGAAGCCGAAAGAACCCATAGACTGTGATGCTGATCTAATACCAATGATAGGAAAGGTGGGAGGAGACAGAATTGGGTACACAGATACTCTATGATGCAAATTTGATAAAGTCTTAGCCAACCCAATGGGGAGCTCCAGAAAGTCACTGTTGAAATAGTACCATATTGAGCAGGGTTGGCCCTATCCTAATGGACCCACTGAGCTGGCATTGGCTGGAGGCTACTCCCAAAAGGAGAGGATTCCTGCTGAGTGCTACACCAGATTGGGAAAGGTGCTGTAGCTGGAGGCTAGCAGCTACAGGCACTGCTTCCAGCGGAAAGGCAAGTTCTTCTTGAAGGGAGATCAAGCAGCACACCTCTGTGGCTGCCAGTCAGAGTAGAAAGGTGGAATTTATCAGTGTCTTTCTAAATGTTTTGTTAAACAAATATCCAGAAATACTGATATAGTCTAACCAACTGATGGAGAAGGTATGCATAAACCTTCAGTTTTGTCTGAATTACGTGAATCTGGTAGAACCAGATTCACAAGTCTCTTATTTTGGGTGGGAGAGATAATAGCTAATGGCCATGTTGATCTTAACTTTGATTATAGTCTGCTAGAGGGTAGGGATATACATACATATATATACTTCTTGACAACACCAATGAATGACAAGGCTGCCTCTATGGCTCAGAAACGTTGCATTCCAGTTGAGAGAGATAACACAGATGAAGGAAATTGTAGACAATAGACTTCATTTACATTGTGCCATTCAATTAGATATGTTATCAGTAGCCAAAACAGTAAATACTACTATAGTTCTCCTGAAAGAAAAACATATATACCTTTTAGAATCCTCCAGTACTGAGGCAGTATTAAGACTGCATGAAGGAGAGGGAGAGTCAGGAGTAATGGAGCAGTTGGGCCACAGGATAGGATAGGAAAATAAAGGAAAGGGCACAAAAACCATGATGACAAAGGGATGGTGAAGAGAACTCAAACATTTCACAATATGTAACCCAGGCTAGAAAGGAAGGAAGAAGGATGAATAGAATTTTCTGAAATCAGATTGCCCTGTTTATAGTTTCTAGCTATGCATTAGATTTGCCTTGGGACTCCACCCAGATCATTATATCAGATTCTGTGGGTATAAAACCCAGGCATCAGTATTTTTTTAAAAGGTCCCTTAGTGATTATGACAGGATTGAGAAACCTTGATCTGTGTGAACTCCTGCTTATTAGTAGAGGAGCTTCCCTGGGAAAGGTCACACACGGACATCCTCTTCCCTTCCCTCCCCACTCCTGAGAGCCTTCATCCTTTGGCAACAGAGAGACACTAGGGATTAATGACCCATGCTCCCCTGGACTCTCACATCACTGAATATAAATCCAAGGTATGGGAGGCTCTTCCCCTCATTGGAAAAGCACATGGGCAAAGCAGGACACAAGGTGGCTTGACTGCAGTTTAATCCAATCCTTCCAATTACAATCATAAATAATGAACATGAATGGAAGAATATGGGGCCTCTGATTTCTAAATGGAAGAATATGGGGCCTCAGAAATTTTTTAAGTTTTTTTTATGGATAATGTTTCTATTGCTTCCTGTGGATGCAGATACGAGTTGTAGGAAGTCTGTCTTCCTACCATCTCTCTTCACTACTAGATATCATTCTGTCCTGAATTTAAAAAGGTAAAAAGAAAGGGAGGGAGGAAGAAAGAAAGGGAAGAAGAAAGAAAAAGATGAAAGAGCACAAAAATTAAAATTCTCACAAAGATGACCGATAAACCAATGGAAGAGCACTGGCAAAACTGGCCACACTGGCAGATGGCCAAGCTAGGATGGGCAGACCTGGCCATTTGCTTTCCATTATACGATTATGTGGTGAGGGTGGGGTGAAGAAATTACTGAAATAAAAACGATAAGCACTAGAAACTAGGATATCATTTTTATACATGTTTATTTCTAGATTTCCTCCCAGTGTTTACTCCGGGAAAACTCTCACAATTTTTTATTTAGCTTTACCTTCCGGGAAAAATAACTGCTTGGAGTTCACCCAGTAAAATGACAATGTAAACTCACCCACGTTAGTGATTACCCAGTAGCCCACAGATAAGCTTCCTGTTGCCCATGAGATAATGGAGGAGGCCCTGGGGATTAGTTTAGGGGTGGAGTAGGAGGGCATTAAACTCTCCACTTCCTGGTCATGTGGTTCCCTCCTGCAGCTTACAAAGTAGGTGCTTAAAGCAATTCAAATTTTCAGTTGAGTAAGTAGCAATTGTTTGAAACTGATCTGAATGTAAAACTTTAGAAAGTAAAAATTATATCTAATTCATTTATAGGGAGCTTTGACCTATTTATTATGAACCCACAGATAATAATACCACGGCTCTAGAAATTGGGGTAACAATTAAATGTAATGATTCTCTACAGCCACTCTTTTTCCTTGCCTCACTTTATTAATTGGAAAGCCTATTCTCCAAACAGAACTGAGATGATTGACATTTTTTTTTTTAAATTAGCGAATTTCTCTGTTCGAGAGAGTGGATGGGTGTTAGCACTCTTCTGCACATAACATAAAGAAGATGCTTGCTGTTCAACATTTACATATCAGTATTGTTTTTGTTTCGCATCAAGTTTCATTTTGCATCGAGATTAAAAAAGAAAAAAAAAAAAACATGCTGTGAAATGACCAAATCATGTAATGATTTTCTATACCTGTGGAAAGTTCTTTCAGTGAGTTCTTTTTAATAAAATCAAAGACTAAAGATGTAACAATTAGAAAAGGGGAGAGAAAGAAGAAAGATGTAAAAGGGGGGGGGGGCGGTCAGAGCCCAGTCCCAGTTCTCAGTAACGTGCATATTCTTTTTTTGCATTCTGTGAGGCTGGAGTTGCTGTTGTTGAAATGTCCTCACATATTCTGTCAATGTCAGAATGCAAACATCACTAAATAAACCCTTGTGTCAGAATGTCACGTAGTGATTATTTATGCTTCTTCACAACACCAATGAATGACAAGGCTGCCTCTATGGCTGAGAAAGGTTGCATACCAATTGCAAAAAGTAATGTAGATGAAGGACAATGTAGACATCACAATTCATTGAAACTGTGCCATTAAATTAGGTATGTTATCAGTAGCCACACAGTAAATACTACTATACTTCTCCTGAAAGACAAATATTGACTAACAACTAACTGCAAATTATTTAGTAATTAGCATGTCTTTCTGAATCTTTGCTATCAAGTAGATAGTCATACTGAAAGAGAAGTGTCATTTATTTTTTCTTCTTTATTTGCTCATGGTTTCAAAATGTTCCTTCTTCTGGAATTGAATTTGGAGTCCACATCTTTAGAGGAGGCTGCAATTACTAATGGAGTTTGGATAACTGAGAAAACCCAAATAACACAATGATAAAGTCTTTGCAGTACAAACACAAGGTGAGTAAAATATTCAAGCCCTTGATTGTTCCTGAATCCCATATTGTCTCCAGTTTCAACGTTGAGTATTCAGTAAGGCATGGCATCAGTCATTGGGACCAAAACATATATTGTGAAAATATTTCATAAATAAATCAGTAAAATTATAAGGTTATTACAAATCTGTTATCACACATTTTAAATATTAGAGAATAATTAAAAGATACCACTTTATTAGGGATAACATTCTACTAACATACCACTCTGTTAATCATACTGACACATACCAGGCTTACAGCACAATTCAAAGTCATCTGGATCACCATGACTTTTAGGATCTTAGCTAAGACCTCTGATGCCAGCACAGAATTGTTGGCTTATGAATCCTTGCTTCGAAGTTTCTAGATTTGTGATCTTAAGTAATTTACTAACCTCCCTGGGCTTGGCTTTTTTCACTGCTAAAATGAGATAGAAATAGCTTCTACCGTTTGATGTAGTTTGATGTGAGAATTCGATGAGAGAACCTACAAAAATCACAGAGCCTAATATCCCACACAAGATATTTTCAAGTTCAGTGAAAAACAAATAAATTCAAAAATTATGTTTAAATGAAGAACAAATCTACATGGAGAACTTCTAATTTGCTATTAGCCCACAAATGCTTTTATAACTACAGACATGTAATGAAATGAAAGAAATAATTTAAAGGATTTCTCATGTTTCCACCTTTTTTTTACATTGTAGGTTCGTAAGTTACATACGCTGTTTCTTTAACTCAACTCAACCGAATTGAGTATGCTTGCTTTTATTCCCTACATCTCTCCATTGTCTTGCTCCTCTCTTAATGTTGGCTATGTCTGAAGTGACCCAACATTGGTTCTGGTCTATTCATGGTTTAATTAGTACCTTCTGTTTCTCAGGATACCTTTGCCTATCAATAGAGAAGAAATCTACTTACCATTCCAACCCATCCCACACCCCCCCCCCCCCCCCCCGCCAAGTGCTTGCCGTTATATAAGAAAAAAAAAATTGTCTTCTTGGCAGTCCGACAAAAAAGATAGCCCCTACCCATTCTCAGCAACAACAAAACTACTACTAGGAACAAAGCAAAACAAAACCTTTCTTATTTTTTTCTGTAATAAAATAGTGAAAGATACATTCACTAAAACACTTCTTATGAAGTGAAAGTGTTTGAGCTGATTCTGTGAGTGGTTGGGACTATTTCAATATAAGAACTCAAGAATCCTTGTTAGTACTAGGAAGGAGGAAGAAAGACAAGAGGAAGAAAGAGAAGAGTCAAAGTGGCATTAGTGCTGGGATGGGAGGTCTGACACTCCGGGAGGTGAACCATCCCCATGATAGTCATTTGCAAAGTTCATCAGTCTGATGATTATTTTTGAATAATAAAGTGTTCCAGGCCAATGAAGTGCCTGAAATCCACACTCACCTTGATTCAAGGCAAAGCCACAGTGGTTCTCACAGGTGTGAGATCTGAGAGACAAGATAGGCAGGAAGAAATAGCCCCTAAAAATGGAGAAATCTCTTGGAGGCCTTTGCACTGGATAAGGCCATCAGGTTCAACTCAGTTGGACTAGTTCTGTGAGGGGCAGTGGGGCTCAAGGTGATCCTTGCCTTATTCTTGATTTTGTTTTGGGGGTTTATTTTAAAATACTTTCCTAAGTCAAAGAGATGGTCCAGCCTGGGAAGCTCAGTATGTTAAACATCCAACCTTTGCCTTCAGCTCAGGTCATGATGTCACAGCTCTGGGGATTAAGCCCTGCTTCTGGCTCTGCACTGACAGTGTGGACCCTGCCTGGGAATCTCTCTTTCCCTCTCTCTCTGACCCTCCCCTGCTCTCTCTCTCTCTCTCTCTCTCTCTCAGAATAAATGAATAAACATTTAAAAAAAGAGAAAGAGATGGTCCAATCAGCTTTTTCACCAGTAAACATTGCTTGTGTTTTGTGTGGGTTACAAAATGATACAACTGAAAAAATAGCAGTTTGAAATTCAGAGATAAGGGTGGGCCAGGCCATTAAAGTAACTGTGTAAATAACTATCTAGAACCACTAGTATAGTGTTTCAAATGGTGGCTTTAGAAAATAAACCCACCTAACATAATAATGCACATTTAAATTGGTGCTATTTAAAGGCAAAATAGCTGTACTAAAGAAAGTGTCACTGATACTTCAATTTTGCGTGCCTTTCAAACAGTATGAAAAGCGGTAACTTCAGGGGATGTTCCAATAAAAGCAAAAATTGCAGCAATGATATATATATATATATTTATTTATCACTTATATATGTATAATTTATATATAATTTATATGTGTATAATTTTGTATATCTAATTTATATATATTATTTTCTGAGAAACATCTTAATGCACACATTCTAAAGCAAGAGGATTTCATTTTCAAAACAAGAGGACTTTTATGTAATAAATTAATTTTGTGCAACCATTATGGGAGTGTGAAAGAAAAATTTGCATTGAAAGTGTGTTTTCCAAAATTGCATATTATTCACCATCTATTTGCAAGAAAATATGATTGGCCGCATTAATACCAGAGTTATGGTGATAGTTACCAGGGCTAAGTAACTCATGACCCTAAGCACCTTCTAGTACTGTGATTAAAGGTAGGGGCAAATAAGATTCTTAAAACATCTTAAGAAAAATTATGAAGGAGGAAAAATAAAACAGATAAAAGCAGACCTACCCCCTGTTGAAGCTGGGTCGGGGCACAGAACCCTACCAGCTTAGATCTTCCTTTCTCATGGTGGTCCCCAGGAAAGCTGAGAAACTGAACGGCTCTGAGGGGCATAGTCTATCCTCCATGACTCTCTGGAATTAATAGATGAAATAGAAGGGAGGTGCAGTAAGGGAGAGATGCCAACTTCATCCCAAACTGTGTCCACTTCTGAGATTCTCTGACATTTGGATGAATGATAAGGCCAACCTGATGAATATGAATTCTTTGAGGGACTTGAAAGCCTCATGAAAGACACTCATTCCTTTGAAGAGAAGAACTGGTAACAAAGCCTTAGTCACAGAGGGATGATCAATTCTACCATAGTTTACGTGTCACACAGAATGTCTCTCAGGACACCTGGTGACTCAGTCGGTTAAGCATCCAACTCTCGATTTCAGCTCAGGACTTGATCTCAGGGTTGGTTAGGTTGAACTCCATGTCTGCACTGTCAGCACAGAGCCTGCTTGGGCTCTCTCTCTACCTCTTTCTCTGCCCCTCCCCTGCACTCTTTCTCTCTCTCTCCCCCTTCTCAAAATAAATAAATGAACATTAAAAAAAAAAAAGAATGTCTCTCATCCAGGTACAAGCAGTCTAATATGATGCATGAATATTACAAATGTACAGGTGTGAAAAATAGTCAATGGAATTCTTAATAAAGAAAGAATAATCTGTTTCATTAAGAATTATGTGGGGAAAACTATAAAGTATAAGCAACATATTTTGGCACCCTTGTGAAAAAATATTAACACTATAGGAGAGAGTTGTTTTGAAGAAGCTTGGTTTCCAAGCATCACGTTACCCAAAGAATGCCTGGCCTAACTGGGAGGGAGTGGATTTGACCCCAGTTTCAGAATACAGGTGGGGATGTCACATTAACAGTAATGAGTGACCATCAGAAGATTTCCCTAAAATTGTGATGGATGGTAGAAGTTGCATTAATTGAAAAAGAAAATGCTAGGAGGGGACACTTGGGTGGCTCAGTTGGTTAAGCGTCTGACTTCGGCCCAGGTCACAATCTCACAGTTCTCGAGTTCGAGCCCTGCGTTGGGCCCTGTGCTGACAGCTCAGAGTCTGGACCCTGCTTTGGATTCTGTGTCTTCCTCACCTCTCTGCCCCCTGCCCCACTCACACTCTGTCTCTCTCTCCCTCTCAAAAATAAATAAACATTTAAAAAAAGAAGAAGAAAATGCTAGGATCAAGTGATAATGAAAAAGAGGATAACCACAAGAATGGGATTGTATACACTTTACTCTTTCAAGTTTTAAGAAAATCGCTGGTCAAATTCCTTGCCCTTTCTAGAATATTCCAATCATTTCACATTGTGCTAAGTAGATATCTATGGCCCCCTGGAACTCACATGTTGTAGGTACCCTTCCAGCCTAGATGGCTTACAAAAGATTGGCTGTGTGGGTCCCCTCCCTGTTTCTTCTTTAGTGTGAGAAGCTGGTGCTACATTACAAGACAAATTAAAACAGGAAGTTACTATAGAATCACTGAGGATAACATTGCTTAGGAGAGTAATCCATCTTAGAATCACTGAGAGTTGCTTTCTTTAAGTACAGTAGGAAGCCATAGACTTAATTTGGTAAAGGCTGTAGCCCCATGTGGATGACAGATAAAGCAATAGTAGCCATGTGTTCTGTGTTCATGAAGTGACAGGGAGTCTGCCCTGACCCAGTGCTCATGAGACTAGATTTGTCTTTCTGGAGAGAGAGCCATATATATGATAAGAAAATTCTCATCACCAGATCTAGAGCTTTGGATAGAGAAAACAGTCTCTTAGTTGTGTTCCAGATACAACTATCAGGTTCTGGTTAAGGCAGTGCCTCTCCTTGAGCCACATCTTTCCCCTCTTCAGATCCAATGTGTCCCCACTGCTGCCATCCACCATAGCCCAAACCTCACTATCTCATATTCATGAAGTGACAGAGAAGTAAAAGGACTTGAACCTCAGGGGCATTAGTCTCTTTGGTTGAAGATTTTCTCTCTTTTAAAAAAAAAATTAATGTTAATTTATTTTTGAAAGAGAGAGAGAGAGAGAGAGAGAGACAGAGCACAAGCAGGGGTGGGGCAGAAAGAGAGGGAGACACAGAATCTGAAGCAGGCTCCAGCCTCTGAGCAGTCAGCACAGAGCCCAATGTGGGGATCAAACTCTTGAACTATGAGATCATGACCTGAGCTGAAGTCAGAGGCTTAACTAACTGAGCCACCCAGGTGCCCCAGAAGATTGTCTCTTTTCAAGAGGGTTTGAATATTCTTTTTGAGAGCCCTCAGAATTTCCCTGTTAGTGTCCTCCAATTGTAGATGGCCCAACCATGCTGGCTGCCCGTAACTCCTCCCTCACCTTCCCACCTTTGGGAGTACATCTCCTGTCTTCTTTGCTTTTCTAGCAAAAGCACCCTTGGGAGTTTCTACAAAATGGCTCAGTCAGCTCCAATCTCCACGGACACTTTGCCCCACCAAGCACAGCTTGCTCACAGTGAAAGCTCTCTTATCTGGCTGCCTTGGCTGGTACACCCAGGCATAGCTCATCATTATACTTTCTAGGTGTGAAAGTTCCAGTGTTCTTGTTCCAGTGTTCCTCACCCCAGGGAATCCATGGCAAGCTTCCCAAAATATTCTCTTGAAATTCCTTCCATCTGGTTTTATCTTCCTCTTTCCCTCGTGGGCAATTGTGAAGAGGACACATAGTAATCTGTCAACTCTTTACAAAGCAATTCTCATTACAGCCTTTTAAACCCCAAATAATTTTTTGTTTTCTCACAACCAACTGGAAATGGCTAGTGGAATAGAATTAGCTATAAACCTCTTTCATAATATTTGAGCATGTCTCAAAGAGCTCTGGCACTTTATTTTAGAAAGGTAAGGACTTGCCAACTATTGTGTTGTTCGTAACTTCTGAGGCCTGTGATGGATGAAACAATGCAACAACATTGATCACATTACACATGGATTGCATTACACAATGATCACATTGTATATGTATAACATTATGCATTGATGGAAATAAATAAGAACAGTTTGAAAATAAAGAATAATGTGGAGAGAATCGACAAATCTCATATTAAAATGTGGTATGTGACCGTAATAAGTAAGCTAAAGAGACATCAACTGGACGTGTGATATACCCAGAGTCCCTCTTAATACCCTATTATATTGTGAAAGAATTCCAAACCCAAGAAGCAAGAATGGGCTCTTAATAAATGTTGTTATTGTTGAGTAATGTCTTAGCTTTGGATCCATGGAAAGTAGATCCTGAGGCAAAGGCTAATAGGATACCCTTTTATAAGGGAGACTAATCCCAGACAGAAAGAATAAAGAAAAGGAGAATGAAGTAAGAAAAGGAGAAAGCCAATAGAAAGTGCAAGAATTGTATTGATTGACTGACTACTCCAACTGAAGAGACCATTTTCTAAGAGACAGTGTAGACTATTGCTTCTTATGACACATCATCTGAGGTCAAAGGCAAAAAAAAAATGATCTTTAGATTTCCCCTCTCCCATCTGTCATTGGTTAGTCAAGGATGTGCCCCAAGGACATTTGTTCTAGTTACAACACACACACACACACACACACACACACACACACACACACACACACCACAGTATTTACACCTATTTCCTCATTGAACAGGAACTGTTGCCTTTCACTCCTTTGTATCTGTAAGGAAGCCTGTTAGGGCAGGGACCAGGAGGTCTGTGTGGTGAAGTAGATTCACCAGTTAGTCCTGGCAACAGTCACAGGCCTGGAGCAAGTGAATCAGATGACACAGAGGAGTTGAGATGGAACCATTTTGAAGTGGTGAACATATGAGATGGATAAATTATCTTCTGGGTGGAGGAGGGGCATCAACTTAAATCTAAATGCCACATTTAATCGTAAAATGAATTCCATTAGATTGAATAATCAAATATAGAAAATAAAACTATCAAATAGAAAACAATGTCAGTGCATATTTAGCACATCTAGAGAAGAGCTTCTAAGCACACCAGCAGTGGAGGAGACTGCAAAGGAGAAGAAAATGATAAGGGAAATTAAAACTCTGTGCAGCACTGAGGGATACATGGATGCATTTCTTGAAACTCCTTCCTTCCGTCTTGTTCTCCTTGAATGTTTTCTAATTGCATTCTCTTGGTCTTCACCAAAGGCTCTCTCTCATTAGTTCATATTATACACATCACTCTTAGCCAGATTCCTGTCTTCTTTCTGTTTCCTCTTTATTCGATGTGCTTTCTGAATGTTCTCACCCACAGTCCTAACTTCAGTTATCTGTAGGTTGATAACTTGCAAGTACATTTGTCAACCCTGATCTTTTTTGAGTTTCATCCAGAATGGATGTGCATGTTGCTCCCTTCCAGGCATAACAAACTTCGTGGGTTCAAGTCTGAAATCAATACCCCCTTTCCTTCCTCTCTGTCCTGAGATGTTATTAGAATTACCACCCATGCCATGTCCTAAGGTACAAATCTTAAGGCAATCTTTGTCACCTTTCCATCTCCCTTCCGGCCCCATATTCAAATGTCAGCTTCTCCTGTCAGTTATTCTCTGAATGTCTCTCAAATCTGGCCTGTATTCTTCAATTCCAGTGCAACTGCCTTAGTTCAGAAACTCAGGATCACTCAGCTGAAATATTGTCATAGCTTCCCATCTGTTCTTTCTCTCACCAGGCTCTTCGTACTACAACCCCTCCACCATAGTCCTACCAAATGATCTTTCTGAAAGTATTTTTAATTGATCATGTCTCTATCTTGCTTTAAAACCTCTTCTTGTTCCCACTTTTCACAGAAGGATTGTGCTTATTCAAAACCATAGTTTTTTTTTTGTTTTTTTTCTGTTTTTTTTTTTTTTGTTTGTTTGTTTTTTTACCTCAAGTTTACCAAGAAGACAAAATAGATCCCTTGACCCCTTGTAACACTCAGTTTGGGTCTCTATTAAATATCTAGGTCATAGTTTTTCAATTTATCCACTTACGTGTCTGAAAATTCCAAACCATGCCTTTCCTTATATCAGAAGCTCTATATTCTTCATTTTTGTATGTCCCAAAGCCTAATACACTGCCTAGAACAGAGAAGGATCTCAAAAATGGTTGTTATTGAATGAATAATTAAAGACAGAAATTGCTAAATTAGCATCTTCCAAAATATGCTCCAGAAAAATGTTAAATAATGTCATATAAAAACATGTTTTTAAAATTTTTTTTACATTTATTTATTTTTGATAGACAGAGAGAGACAGAGCACAAGTGGAAGAAGGACAGAGAGAGAAGGAGACACAGAATCTGAAGCAGGCTCCAGGCTCCAAGCTGTCAACACAGAGCCCGACGCGGAGCTCAAACTCACAAACCGCGAGATCATGACCTGAGGTAAAGTCGGACGCCCAACCAACTGAGCCACCCAGGTGCCCCTAAAAACATGGTTTTTTATATAAGCCAGTGGGGACATTTTACAAAAACAAATGGAACAATTTCTGTAAACTAGAGAACTTCTTGGAAGCATTAATAGTCCTTTATGCTTATCATGACTCTTAAAAAATCAATGCAGTATAAAACATTCACTGAGCTTTTTGACTTGTGAACCAAATTTTAAAATGAGTACAGCCCTAAGGAAATGATCTTGGAAATACTTCTATATACATATTTACTAATTCACTGTAAAAAGATAATAATGACAGATTCTGTTCATGTATGTTTTTATTCTTCAGGAGAATATATAACATGACTTAAGATACAATTTTCTTACAACTAAATTTAGAAATTCTGATTTAGAAATCAGGTGAAAGCATCTTAGGACAAGGCTAATTTTCTAATGCCATTCCAAGCAAATATCATAGATAATGTCCTATTCCATGCAACCACAACAATAATAAAAGGATCATGTAATTTTCTTCCAGGATTGTATTCATATCCTTCGTGAAACTCTTGGTTCAAGCCCTTGAGAACTCCTTGAAGGCAGTGCTAATAATGGAAAACATGCACACTGATCATTACTGTGTATGTAGTAAAGCAAACAATTCAAGGAAACAATAACTACTGTATGATTCAATTATTTCAGAAGACATGGAATTAAATCATTCTCAAATTTTACTAGTCAGAAAATGATTTCCTGCATCTATTAAAAGGCAAGTTCTGAGTCCATTAGTCTGTATGGGACCCAGGAATTCGTCCTTTAACAAGTTTTCCTTGTAATTCTTATTCAAATGGTTCATAAATTAACAGATGACACCTTACATACCCTGACTTTAATTGTAGCAGTCTATTAAAAGATTATAAAAGGGAAAGTAAATAAACAGTATAATGGTTACCTTTATGTTATAATTTGGCGGGGCCATGGTGCCCAGATATTTCTGGATGTTTCTATGAGGGTGTTTTTGGATGAGATTTACATTTAATCAGTGAACTTTGAGTAAAGCAGATTGCCTACTATACTGTGGGTGGACCTTATCTAATTAGTGGAAAACTTGAGTTACAACAAAAGGCTGAACTCACCCTTGCCCCACGTCCCACCCAAGCAAGAGGAAATTCTCCAACAGACTGAATACATCATCTGCAACATGAGTTCTTCCTGGTTTGCCAGAAGGCTGCCTTTGGACTGCAACTACAACTCTCCTGAGTCTTTAACATGTCAGCCTCCTCCATCAAAATGAGGATTGGCTCTAAGGAGCCAATTCCTTAGAGCAAATGAATCAATCTTCTTGGTTCTATTTCTCAGGAGAACTCTGACTGATATGTAGGGGAAACCATGACAGTAATTGTACAGTGACTCTAGTCCCAACATTCTCAAGCTAGAATATGGAATCCCTACTGATTGGTTTGTTAGCACTCTATAATCTTCTGGGAATTCCCATTCTATTTATTCCTCTACCTGTCCACTCCAGCATGTACGTCTGGTTAAATCAAACAGACTCTAGTTCTGGAGCATCAGAAATAAAACTGAGAAAGTTAAATCAACTTCCCTTGAGGTACCGAAGAAAAGGATCATAGGTATTTATAATTTGAAGCCAGGATTGAAAACCGTTGATCCAGGACCTTAGGTACCGTATCAGGACTATTGGTTTGTTTACTAGGAGCCATGGGAAGCCACTAAAAATTCTTAAATAAAAGAGTGTCCTTATCAGGTTTGAGGTTTTTTTATATGATCATTTTGGCAGCTGGGAGAGTGTGAATTTGGTGAGGAGGGACACATGTGGATACAGAAGATTAAGAGACTTGAGCGAGGGAAGTATCAGTGAAGAATGAAAAGTTGACGTATTCAAGGTATATTAAAAGATGAAACTGACAGAAAAATATCAATTGATTGTCTGGGTGTGGGCTTTAGAAAAAGTGAGGGTATCAGAGCTGACTTCTAGATTTCTACAAGCAATAGATGATGGCAACAAGATTCTGACGTTTACTAAATATGAAACAATGCAAGTTTTGAATTCTATCTTGGGCATTTGAGTTGGAAATTCAAGTTGACTACGTATGTCTAAAATACAGATAGATATACATTTGAGAGTGATTATCACACTGGCAAACTCAGTGTTCTCTCTTCTCTAGTAACACTCTCGTTTCAGGGAGTATCAATTATTATAGAGATGAGAAAGGGACTGAATTGGGAAGAAAGTAGGAAATGTTTCAGTTGGTACAGGTTTTTTTTTTTTTTTTAAGTTAAAGTATGGTCAAGATGTGTTTCTTTTAACTTCGCTCAAGATACTGCACTGCCTGATCTAAGAAAAAGCGGGGGAAAAGATCAATATAGTTTGTAAATAATCCTTCAAAGCATTTTTTTCTTCTTTATTTTTAAGAATGGAAGGGAGGTCACAATGAATAAGCAGTTCCTAGTGGCAGTGAAAATCAATAATAATCTAACTCTAATCATTTCAACAAATGTTTCCCTGGTTTTTGTTAAGATATTAATATATCTACATATGTCAATATTATTTATTCTTAATGTTAGAAAAATATGTGCAAATGTTACCTGACCTATCAAGGGCATGGGTTTTCCTGACAATAGGTTTTACTTTCATGAAAACAGTGACTGTGACATCAGAAAGTTATGGATGACTAGAGAACAGTAGTCATCAAAAGTCTTTCAGAAATTATCAACAGTGCTTCTCTGGGAAAAACTGAGTTTCCCAACAAAATGATAGTTCTCTTATGGCTTGGAAGATCTCAGGTATAGACCCTGGAATCACTAATCTTAAAGTTGACAGAACTGTGAATGCAAGCAATGGTGGATGGCAGTCAAAAACAGGGTGGCTTTCTTTTGGCAAACACATTCTTAAAAGAGATAAAAGATATTGACAGAGTATTGACACAGAAGTAACTGTTGAAAAACAAGATGAAACAAAAAATTGGTTATGACTATTGAAGAAATAATTTGTAATTTGGAGGTTTATTTACCTGTTCTTCTAGGTCAAAAACTTAAGTTGATAGCCATCTATTTTTTTTTAAAGCAACCTAGACTTATTCATTGTAATAGAAAAAAATTCAGAGCAATAATGAAAAAGATCCAAGTGACCTCATGCTCACAAATGTATCAAGCCATTTGACATCCATTTTTACCACTCAAGTTGCATTTTTTAAATAAGAAATCCTTTTTAAATCTTAAGAGTTCACTATAACTACTCAAGGGTTCCCTGTGGAAAGACCTAACCTGTCATTTAATAGGACTCATAGGTTAGGGACATTAACTGCCAACCCATCTCCTTGGCTGTGGGCACTGTGATTGGCAGAAACTCTGTCACAGAGTTGTTAAATATTTTGAATATGTCTCCTGGGCCTACCTAAAGCTATTATTGGCTAAAACCTGGAGGAATAGTTACACCTTATCAAAGAGATTTGGTTAATCCAAAATGATACATGGCATGAAGAGCATTCATATTTAGCTTTGAAATGTATTTTTGTGCTAACATTTGAATGTGTGTCTGATGTTCAGAGAAATTACTTCAAAGAGATTAATGAAGCCATACTGTGAAGACCTGACTCAGGAGAGCTGGGAAATTGTCCAGTGTTCTCTTCATTCTGCTTCCCTGCTGAACCCTTCTTTGACACCCACTCTCTGACACCACAATGAATAGCTAAAATGTCTTTTAGAATAATGTCAGTCTTTATAGAATGCGAAATGAGAGTTTGTGTACCAGACCATACTTTTTTTGGAGCAGCAGACAATTCAGATTAAAAAAAAAAAATAACTGTATTCATTGATTATATCTTTAGTATGCATTTTACTTTCATCCTACCCTTTTCAACCATCCCTGGTTTTCACTTAGAGATCCCAGTGTTTCCAGGACAATTCCAGGAGCTAGGCTCCCCTCCTAGCTTCAGGTGTGGGAATGTGACCATGACTCAGTACATCCCAATCACTTCACCAGAGTTAAGGAGTTCAGAGCTAAACATTCATGCTAAGCTGGCCCAATAACGGTAAACCTCACAATTGGTGAAGTGTTGCAAATGGATTCCCTTTCCTTAGGTAGATATGAGGCCTACACCTACTGCAGTCATTTTTAATAAAGCCATACAGGAAAAACCACTATGTGAAGACGAACAAGGTTGAGAGATATAGAGCTGGATCCCTCATGATAGATAAAGTCATGTCTGAGCCCTGCTTTTCCTCTTTCACCGGTACATGCACTCAACCAAAAGTTTCCTGTATTTGTTTAGTCAACCACAGTGGGCTTTCTGTTATTTGCAATGTAAGGCCTCTTAATTAATGCAGTACTCAACAAACAGGTAATTAGGCTGATTTGGAACTGTCAATTATGTTAAAACATAAATGCTGCCAATTAATACAAAACAAAATTTCACCACAGATTATCACAAGTTGATATACACATACCCACATTGACTTCCCTCTTCGCATAAACACACATATTCACATACACACACAGACACACCAATCTATATTGCCTGCTACATTTTAATTCAGTTGAGCCGTATATTTTCCAAGAATACATGACAAGAAGATAGATGTAAAAGGAAATTCTATATTATGAATTAAGGTTCACTTGATCCTAGGAGAGCAGCCTATGAGAAAGCCAAAGTATACCAATTATTGGTATGTTTACCCTCTAAAGTTCCATAGACTAAGCCTCTGTACTGAAATCAGAAGTAAATGGAATCGTTTTGTGCAAACAAGTATAGAAATGTATACAAATTTTGGTTAGTAGAAGGATAACCAGAAATGGTGTTAGCAGTGAATGAAAATAACAAATCAAATGCAGTGAATTAGACTTGTTTTGCAATTGTAATCATACTGGCATGCCATCACTTGTCAATATTTTGAAATATTCAAAAGTAAGAGTCTTATGTCATTTATAGGTGTTTCTTTTGCTATATTACATAAGTAATAGTATTTTACTTTTCTTTTTTTTTAATATGAAATTTATTGTCAAATTGGTTTCCATACAACACCCAGTGCTCATCCCAACAGGTGCTCTCCTCAATGCCCATCACCCACCTTCTCCTCCCTTTCACCCCCCATCAACGCTCAGTTTATTCTCAGTTCTTAAGAGTCTCTTATGGTTTGGCTCCCTCCCTCTATAACCTTTTTTTTCCTTCCCCTCCCCCATGGTCTTCTGTTAAGTTTCTCAGGATCCACATAAGAGTGAAAACATATGGTATCTGTCTTTATCTGTATGACTTATTTCACTTAGCATAACACTCTCCAGTTCCATCCACGTTACTCCAAAAGGCCATATTTCATTCTTTCTCACTGCCAAGTAGTATTCCATCGTGTATATAAACCACAATTTCTTTATCCATTCATCAGTTTATGGAAAGAGCCTAAATGTCCATCAACTGATGAATAGATAATATTTTACTTTTCTGACGTATGTTAGAACCAAAGGCAAAATAAGTCAATAGTCAACAAAGTTACCAAAGTGAAAATGACACTTTGTCATTTTTTGAAATATGATGGTAAATATAAATATGTAATGAGCCTTTCCTTCCAAATTTTGCTACAGCAGATTCTTTGATCTATGATCCAGGGGTTGTACAAAAACCAATCCACCAGATAAAATGCTGTCAATATTACTGGATTCCTTGCACAGAAGTAATTAAAAAAATTAATAAACAGAGTACCATGCTCAAAGATTGTGTTGTGCTCATTCAAGCCCCATAACTAGGAACTTGCTTTCTCTAAGAAAATTCTTGGAGATTCTTCATTAGCCATGCCCTGTAGTTAGAACAACTGTAGTAAGGCTGTTCCTAAAAGCGCTTGCTGACACTTAACTGCCAGGATAAATGGCTTTCCTTGGCACTCTGCTTTCAGCTGCAGAGATGTGTGGGACCAATTGACAGGCTCATCATCAGCAACAACCAAGAATTAGGACTTAGGACACAATGGAAAGAAAAATCTACTCTAGCCACAGCAGCCAGAGAGATGGAAAGAGGAAGTTCAGTGATAGAAGAGGCAGTTTGGGTGGCTTCAGTTGCAGACTACGATTGAGTTAGCAACTAAATTCTGAAATTCATCAGAATCTGAGAAATTTCAAAGTCTTTGCAAATCAACAATTGGTTTTGGTAATGAAACGGTTTTAAAAAAGGAGCTGTCCTTACTCTGTAAATAGACAAGGGAATAAATGGTCTTACCTATAGATTCTTGACTTCCTATAATTCAAAAAAAGAGGAATTTATTATGTCATGTTATATCATATCATATAAATTTTATATTGATAATCAAATAAATTGTATAATACCGTGAACATTTTTTTCTTTTTGTACATAGGATCAATGTGAGCTGTTTGTCTCTTGGTGTTTCTCTGCTGTGACATAGAGGAAAAATAAGCCCCATTAGCAATTGCTGAAGTACCAACAGCACTCTATAAAAAGGATCGCAGTTTCTGTATAACAGATATGTCCAAGTGTAGGGAAGATTTCATTCTATTCATGGCTCAATAACCTTGGACATAGGAATATTGCAACTCACTCCCCACTTTCTAGCTTCATGGTCACTCAGCGTTTTTTAAATAATAATGTGACTTCTCACATAACATTCCCTACAGCAGTGAATATAATTATTCCTCTCATTGATTATTAGTCACTTGACATTCATATTTTTTATGCATTAGCTCCTTGTTAGTATATTTAACAAGAGGCTTGTTCCCCACAATCCTATGATCTCTAAATTTAATATCATTTCTAATCCTGAGTAAAGGAGGAAGAGACTTTGAATCAAGGACACCAATCTATGCAGCAAAACATCCATCCCAGGTAGCATCCCATTCTCTTCCTCTGTGCCTTTAGTTTTCTGATGTTCATTACCCTTCCTTCCTATTTACCAAGGAAAAACTTATTATTGTTCCAATTGTCATTTTTGCTAATTCACAATAATTATCCTAAAAAATTGGTATATAAGAAAATGGTTAATTCTTTTCTAGTAAGATGTGAATAAACAGCAAAGGAGGCGAGGAAAGAATAATGCATATACGAATTCAAAGGAAAGTATATATTTGATAAATAAAATTTTCCATAGTCATAATAGTAAATTGAAATATTATAAAAATTCACAAAACAATGAGAGGAGGGGTTAAAATATGAAAAAATGGGAGCAATGATGGATTTTTTTCAATTTATTGATTTAAATAAGTATATCATAGATCTAAAGGGAAATGAACACACATTTCTAATGGGAGTATATGTTAGTATCAACCTTGTGAATAGATTTCAAGTAACTTAAAAATGTTCACACACTTTGGATTGGATATTCAATTACTCAGATAGCATTCTAAGGAATAATTCTGTATGCAGAAATAAGGTTCATCCACAAAGATATTGAGGCATTGCTTACAACATAACCAAACTGGTCAAACCCAATGACCTACAATAAGAAAATATTTATGTAAATAATTGGCTCAAATATAAAAATAATGTTTACTAAGATATTGGAATAAAAGAAGATACATTATGTTTTTTTTCATTTTAAGTCCAGTATTGTTAACATAGTATTATATTAGTTTCAGGTATACAATATAGTGATTCAACAGTTTTAAATATATATATATATATATATATATATATATATGTGTGTGTGTGTGTGTGTATGTGTGTGTGTGTATACATCGCATCTTCTTTATCCATTCATCAATCAATGGACACTTGGGCTGCTTCCATAGTTTGGGATTGTACATAATGCTTTAATAAGCATAGAGGTGAATATATCCCTTTGAATTAGTGTTTTTGTATTCTTTGGGTAAATATCCAGTAGTACAATCCTAGGATAGGTATATTCTTAACTTTTTGAGGAATCTTTATACTGTCTTCCACAATGGCTACAACAGTTTGCATTTCCACCAACAGTGCATGAGGTTCCCTTTTTCTCTAAATCCTTGCCAACACTTGTTGTTTCTCGAATTACTGATTTTAGCCATTCTGACAGATTTAAGGTGATATTTCTTTGTGGTTTTGACTTTAATTTCCCTGATGATGAGAGATGGTGAGCATTTTTTCATGTGTCTGTTGGCCACCTGTATGTCTTTTTTGAAGAAATGCCTGTTCATATCTTCTGCCCATTTTTAAATTGGATTATTTGGTTTTTTGGGTGTTGAGTTGTGTAAGTTCTTTATAAATTTTGGAGATCAACCCTTTATTGAATATGTTATTTGGAAATATCTTCTCCTATTCAGTATGTGTTCTTTTAGTTCTGTTGGTTGTTTTCTTTACTGTGCAAAGCTTTTGTTTTGATATAGCCCCAAGAGTTTATTCTTGCTTTTCTTTCCTTTGCTTCAGGAGATATAACTAGAAAGATATTGCTACATCCAATGTCAGAGAAATTACTTCCTGTGCTCTCTTCTAGGATATTTATGGTTTCCTTTCTTACATTTAAGTCCTTAATCCATTGTAGGTTTATTTTTGTGTATGGTGTAAGAAAGCGGTCCAGTTTCATTCTTTTGCCTATAGCTGTCCAGTTTTCCCAACACCGTTTGTTGAAGAGACTTTTTGTCATCATACATTCTTTCCTCCTTTGCCGTAAATTAATCGACCATATAATTGTGGGTTTATTTATGGGCTCTCTATTCTGTTCTATTGATCTATGTGTCTATTTTTGTGCTAGTACCTTAATTTTTTGAGATTACAAGAGTTTTGTAATACAACTTGAAGTTTGAAATTGTGATACCTCGAGTTTTGTTTTTCTTTTTCCAGATTGCATTGACTATTTGGGGTCTTTTGTGGTTCCATACAAATTTTAGGATTGTTTGCTCTAGTTCTGTGAAAAATGCTGTTGGTATTCTGATAGGGATTGCATCAAATCTGTAAATTGCTTTGGGTTGTATAGACATTTTAACAACGTCTGTTCTTCCAGTCCACAAGCATGGAATATCTTTCAAGTTTTTGGCGTTGCCTTCAATTTCTTTCATGAGTGTTTTTATAGTTTTCAGTGTATAGGTCTTTCATCTCTTTGGTCAAGTTTATTCCTAGGTATTTTCTTATTTTTGGTGCAATTGTAAGTAGGGTGAGTTTCTTAATGTCTCTTTCTGCTGCTTCATTACTGTATAGAAATGCAATGGATTTCTGTATATTGATTTTGTATCTTGTGACCTTACTGAATTCATTTATCAGTTCTTGTAGCTTTTTGGTGGAGTCTTTAGGGTTTTATATATATAGTATCATTCATCTGCCACATTTTTTTAAATAAATAAAAGGACAGAATTTATAGGTGCAATTTAAGTGATACATATCACATAAATTCATATTTAATAAAAGGATTATATTAAAATATTAATAATATGTATCTTTGGGTGAAATGATGATTATGAAATTGTTATGGTATTTTTTACTATTTCTTTTTCCTTCTTTACATTTTCAAAGTTTTTAATAATAAGCTTGCATTTATTTTATAATGGAAAATTGCTTTCTATTGATTTAATATTTAAAAACAGTGATAGTAAAAATGATAATTGTTACTCTAGATAAATTGATTTATGTATAAAAACATCTCTCTTGAGTATTTCTATTAAGCATTTTCAATCTTTGAATCAAATACTTCTTCTCCACTGATTTATTTACTTATCTAAACAATATTTATAGAGCACTTACTGTATGCCTAATGCAATGAAATGCTCTGAGAATGCAATGAAATCTAAGACTTTATTCTTCACAAGATGTTTTTAGTTTATATCATGACACTATTGTAACGTGAGGTTAAAATGGTTGTGGCAACATGGAAATAAATACAGGGCAAATAACTCAGGCTGGGGAAGGAGGTTAGAGACGATTTCCCTGTGCTGAATCTTCATAATTAACACCTATTAAGTGCTTATAATGGGCCTAACAATGTTCTCCTTACATGTATTAACTTATTTTTTAAGTATAACAATCCTAGTATATTAACTTTGATATAAATTTTATCATACAGATATATATGGATGAGAAAACTGAAGCAGAGAGAGGTCATAGAGTAATAAGTGACAAAATGGGGATTTGAACCCATAAAACCTGGTTCCAGAATCCCTAATCTTAGTCACTATACTCATTTGTCAAGTGTGTGTGGTTGACAAAGAGTAACTCCAAACAAAGAGAGAAACAGGTGGAATGACAAATAGGTAAGGAAACCCAGAAACATAGCTGGTGGGGTAGCTGGATTACAGGGCATTAGTTACAGGGTTGGGGGTGCTGGGAGGAAGGTCAGGAAGGTGGCAGGCATCAATTTACCACAGACTCTTGGTGTCACGCTCAAGAGATGAAAATTTATCATGAATCAATGGGGGAATACTTGAAGTGTCTCCCAAACGTGACATAATCAAATATATCTTATACAGATTGCTCTTTTGAGTGAGAAGAATGGATTGAAAGAAATCTAGAAAGAGGGGCGGGTGAGATGGAAGAAAATTTTATGATCTGATTATTTGGATTGACTCATTATCAGCTGGTACTTCTTTTCTTTTTTTTAATATTTTTTTTAATCTTTATTTATTTTTGAGGGAGAGACAGAGTGCAAGTGGGGGTGGAACAGAGAGAGGGAGACACAGAATCCAAAGCAGGCTCCAGGCTCTGAGCTAACAGCAAAAAGCTGCACGTGGGGCTCAGACTCACGAACGGCAAGATCATGACCTGAGCTGAAGTCGGATGCTCAACCCAACTGAGCCATCCAGGCACCCCTGGTACCTCTTTTTGAATGTTTGATGATTTTACGTGATTATGTGGAATCTAACTAATATAATGTCATATAATTTAAACAACCAGTAATTGAGTATAAAGATGATTATGATTACCACCTTTAAAATTAGACAGAAAAAAAGAATATCAGGATATTCATTTTGTAGATGCAGGGCTCTTGAATTGGCTTTCTTTACACATTGCACGGAGATTAACCATTTGTCTAACAAGTCTTTGAGTGAGGAACAGCAGAGAGGTAAGCTGTCTATTTGCTCTGTTGAGATGCAGCTTGTTTTTCTTATATATCCAGGCTTATTTATATAAATAAAAATATTAATAAACCCTGTCTACCTGTATGAGTTTGCTAGGCTGGCCATAACAAATTACCACAGACTGGGTGACTTAAGCAACAGATTTTTTTTTTTTCTCTCAGTTCTGGAGGTTGAAAGGCCAAGTTTAAGATGTCAGCAGTAGGTTTGGTTTCTCTTAAGGCCTTTATCCTTGGCTTGTAGATGGCCGTCTTTTTCTTGTGCCCTCCCAGGAACTTTTCTGTGTGGGGACTCACATCCCTAGACTTTTTTTGTTTTTCTTAGAGTGACACTTGTCATATTGAATTGGGGTCTCACCCTTATGACCTCATTTAAACTTAATTACCTCTTTAGAGGCCCTATCTCCAAATACAGTCTCATCCTGAGATACCAATGGCCTGGGTTTCAACATTTGAATTTGGGGGAGATAGAATTCATCCTATAACAACAACTGTTCTAATATATTGTACGAAATTACAAGTTAGAAGAGAAGTTAATTATTTATTTTAGTTTCCTAAAATCAACGCAAATAATTATAAAGCAGTACCACGTGGCCAGGAGAATATATGTAATTAAAGAAACGAAGCATGATATTTTTATTTTTTATTTTTATTGTTTCCCAGCTATATGGAGATATAACTGACAAAAAAATTTGTGTAAGTTTAAAGTGTTCAACATGATCATTTGCTATACATATATATTGTGCACTAATTAGTACAATAAGATTAGTTAACACATCTACCACCTCATGTAATTACCATTTGTTCTTCTACAGTGAGAACATTTAAGATCTACTATATTTTCAACTCATATAATATTTGAAAAACTAAGTGAAAAATGTCAGATGAAGGCAGGTAAAATGTGTGTGTGTGTGTGTGTGTGTGTGTGTGTGTGTTTTGTCAGGTAGAAAAATTACTTTGAAATAACATCCAAAATAAATTCATCAAGATTTAGGAATAGGGAAAAAAATCTGTTGTAAAGAACCAAAATATAGCCAAATATTTTTCTTAGCTACTAGTCAGAATATTGGAAAATATGTAAGTAGTAATGCATAAATTCAAATTGATAATAACCCAAATCCTGAAGTATGACATAGGGGAGATTTTATAATTTTTGAAGGAAAAAGCCTTTCACATCATCTATTACACCAAAACAAATGATCAGTGAGCATTGCCTACTTGGGAGAAAGCCTAAGCATTGATCACCTAGTTAGTTCAAAATTTTTTTCTCAGTCATATTTGTATATCTAAAGGAACAGTTACTCCAGTTTTGAGTTTACTGAAATATAAAGCATTGATTTTTGTTGCTGTTCACATTATCCCCCAAAAAATATGAACATAAAAGAGATGAGGGTTAGTTTACTAACATAATGCCACACCCTTAATTCTCTTAAAGTATCATTTTCTTGCAGAGATAATGAGAGAAAAAGAAATATTTGGAACTAAGAATTGTGTTGGTCACAGTTTTGAAGGATCTAGTTGTCCAGATCAAATTTATCATATTTAATTAGAATAAAAACAGTACCTATTATTTTAACTACTTAACCAAATTATTGTAAGAATTATATAAGATAATGCTTAAATGCCTAACTCAGTGCTTAAAGCTAAATAGGAAGAAGGGCCTTGTCTCCTTCTATTCCTTCACATTCTCTCTCTCTCTCTCTCTCTCTCTCTCTCTCTCCCCACCCCCCTTTTTTTTTATCCAAAAACCAGTGGAGGGGTAGTTTTGTATTTTTGGAAACCAGGAATGAGAAAGTCATATCAAAATCCAAAATGATTATTATTTTTGTTATTATCTTAGTTTGCGTGTCTTTTTATTTTTCTTATGGAAGAGCAGCCCTAGTATTTCCTGTAGGCTAAAAATTTGTCTCCAGTGCAACATTTGTGGGTAAGTAGCAGGAGAGACTTCTTTCAAGAAATATCTACTCTTCAGGCCTGTTGTGTTATTTTCTAGAAATAACATTGAAGTTCTAGAAAGTCAAACATTGATCTATCTTCTTTATAACAGGAATATCTTTATGAGAGTAGATTTCATGCTTTTCTCTTTGGTAGCAGAAGGACTTATTAAAACAAGCACTAGTGGCATTTGGAGAAACAAAACAAGGAAAAGCAGAACTACTCTGGTGGAAGCAGACTCAGGAAGCCAGGAGTCCAGAACACCAAGCTAAAATAACAAATTTGGAATACCATTATCTTATAGAATGGCATGTTTCCCTGTTAGTGAGTTTAGCAATTCATTTTCTGCAAAGACCACAAAAATGACGATTGTAACTGAAATAGAAAGACAACTGAAAATAGGGTGTCTTGGGGATTGAGGCCAGTACTAATTGGCCTCAATTCTGAGTCTTGTTTCTGAAATGCTTCTTTTCTATGGCTTGGCTACAGCTACAAGAAGTGTATGGACAGAACTTACTTCTTTTCCAACTAGGCAGCTTTTCCTAGAATTATTTTATCAGTGTTCCCAGTTGCTCACCAAACCACGTGGTTGTCTATCTCCAAGAAGTATATATTTTTTCTTTTTTAATTTTTTTTAATGTTTATTTATTATTGAGAGACAGAGAGAGACAGAGCATGAACAGGGGAGGGGCAGAGAGGGAGAGACACAGAATCTGAAGCAGGCTCCAGACTCTAGGCTGTCAGTACAGAGCCAGACGTTGGGCTCGAACTGGTGAACCACAAGATCATGACCCTAGCTGAAGTCAGACCCTTAAACGACTGAGCCACCCAGGCACCCCAAGAAGTACATTTTCATTCAGAGACTTATTTAGAAGCATATAATATTATAACTTGCACAAATAAATTATTCAAATAGGGACACAGGTTTTTCCATGCCTAGGTGGTTCTGGAGTACTTGAACTAAGACATCAACAGCCGCCACTTCATTGACTGATTTGAAAATTGTCTACTCAATTATAAGGCATGTAGCCACATCCAGATGTTCATTAGTTATTGCTTATTCAGAGGAGTGGCTATATTGGTCTTCATATATTTTTAGGTTTATTAGAGTGTGAACATATACTGTAATTACAAGACGCAGATGAGCAACCATCTGCACATATCTCTCCTCCTCTCAAGGACTTTCAGATCAAACTGAGTCATATTCCACTGATGAGTTTCCCCTGGATTAAAGCTTGAGAGCACTGTAAATGACAATAATTATGGTGCTGAAAATATGTTTCTTTGGACTGGAAACTTCCTTTTCTGTCTTTTCATGCTTTTAAAATAACTTGGAAAATAAACAATGTCTTGTGTGATATGTTAATAAGCCCCCTTAGGTCAATATTATTAGTTATGTTTCCAATGGACTATTATTGATAAATGAACAATTTATTTTTAGGTAACAATTTAAGGACCATAACTAGCAACCAAAATATCAGATCATAATTCTTAAAGACCTATCTTTATGCAGTTAGTCACCTCAACACATCTTTGTTTTTAATAAAAAGACTCATCCTGTCTCAGCTGTGGTGTGCGTATGTTTTTTGGTATTTTGAGAAATATTTATCGGGAATGTCTACCATAGAAGAGTCCTCTGGTAGTTCTCCTGGTTTTCCTGCCATAGCTTAACGTCGCATGGAACATTCCAATTCTGTCAGCAATTTTTGCTCATGAAAACAATGAATTTACGAAGCTTATTTGAAACAAGTATTTTTCGATTGTATTTTCCTTTGGAGGAATACACACTCAGAAATATATCATTTCAAAATCATGGAGCAAAATAGTATAGCCATACTTCATTTTATTGAGCTTCTCTTTACTGCATTTTATTGCATTTTTTACGAATGGAAGGTTTGTGGCTACCCGTGTCAACCAAGTTTATCAGCACCATTTTCCAACAGCATTTGCTCACTTGTGCCTGTGCCACATTTTGGTAATTCTCACAATATTTCAAGCTTTTTTTATTATTATATTTATTATGGTGATTCCTGATCAGTGATTACAACTTGCTGAAAGTACAGTTGATGGTTAGCATTTTTTAGCAAGAAAGTATTTCTGAATTAAGGTATCCACATTAGTTTTTATGCTATTGAACACCAAATAGACTATGGCATAGTGTAAATCTAACTCTTACATGCATTGAGAAACCAAAAAAATTCATTCAACTCACTTTATTGCAATATCAACTTTGCTGCGGTAGTCTGGAACCAAACCCACAAAATCTCTGAGGTATACCCATATGACTTTGTGTGGTCTTTTGGAGAGCACCAGCTTTGTTTTTGAATTATAACAAATTAATGGGCTCTGGGGAGATAATTCAGAGAACTATATAATAAGTATGTCCAGTTTAAAAGATTTCATTCCCATCTCAATGTTACATTATTCAGCACATCTATTGCATGTCTAGAATGGGCAGAGCACTACTGAATATTTGGCAGATTGAGAAGAAAAATAATATAACATGGTTTGTGATGTCCTGCTTATTAACTAGCAGGGGCAGATATACTTAAAACTGTTAAGTATGGTAAAATGAACTAAGCTGATACCAGAATATAGACTCAAACAATATCCTGGGCAAAGGAAACTGAATAGAAAGGATTGATTATGATTGGGATTTCTCAGACTCTTGTCTACCAAGCAATTCCCCTTCTTGTTTTCTAGTTCGGCTCTTTAAATATTTATATTCTTTTTATTTCATTTTTTATAAATTAGGTATAGGGAGTCAAGACTCCCATTTAAACTCAGTTTTCAGGGGCACCTGGGTGGCTCAGTGGGTTAAGCATCAGACTTCGGCTCAGGTCATGATCTCACAGTTGGTGGGTTTGAGTTGCTGGGTTCGAGCCCTGCATTGGGCTCTGTGCTGACAGCTGAGAGCCTTGAGCCTACTTTGGATTCTGTGTCTCCATCTCTCTCTGCCCCTCCCCTGCTCGCACTCTCTCTCTCTCTCTCTCGAAAATAAATATTAAAAAAATTTTTTTAATAAAAATAAAAAAAATAAACTCAGTCTTCAAATCAAAAAATCAACAAATGACAAGCTACTTAGCATGCCCATGGGAATGCAAATTAAATAGAAACAATATATCCCCTCCCAAGAAAAAAGGTTGATAAGTTTTGGCAAAAGTAGGGAGAAACTGGGAGTCTCAAACACTGCTGAAGTGAATGTAAATTGAGGGAGGTAATTCGGCAATGCCTACCAGAATTAAAAATAATCTTGTATTCTTATATAGCAATTCAGCTTCTGTATATTTATCTCAGAAAAACAGCCATATCCAACCACAAAGAAAAATGTGTAAGGGTGCTCAGAGCAGCCTTTTTGAAAGAGTAAATGTTAGTAAAATTCACTCACTAAACCACCATCAGGATGTGAATAGCTAAATTATCCAGGAATGAAATAGATCTAGAGATATTGAAATAGATTTCTAAGATACCCAAATGACAGGTTGTTATGCAAAGTAAAGAAATCTACACTTAGAAATAATATATATCTTTTTTAGAGGTATATACATGTGTATGTAACTACAAAGAAATCATTCTGCTAAAATAGCTTATGAAGAGAAAGACATTGTTATTAGAGGTAGTTCAGCATTTAGTCACACATGGAATAAAGCAAAGGATGATCAGAGGTGGAAGGAAAGCAAAGAGACTACGGCCAGACACAGATCTGTGATCCTTAGAGCTTGGTTTTAGTTCATGTTGTGTAATTTTTACAGAATTAGAGTGGATTGCCAGTACCTCAATCTTGGATTTGCCCTTTGCTGGTTCTTTCTCATTATAGAAATCTTTAAAGAATATGGGGCCAAATGCAGAAGGGTATCTAATTAGCAAGCCCCAAATTTCTAGCTCATTCCCACAATTCATATCTCTATTGTCTGCTTAAAAGACATTTGCCATTTTTTGTTCCTGATTAATCTATTAGACTTTGAGACTGAAGGCTCCAATAAAACCTCTGGTTTTTCATTGCATTGTAAAAAAATTTTTGACCATCTCCTTTGTCTCTTCCTCCATCGGTTGGTGAACTTGTAAACTTGAAATCTTATATTACAAAGAGTCTCACATATTCAAGCCGGTACCTTCTTTTCTTTTTTCCTAACGTTGCCCATTTTGGCAATTTTTCAGCCATATTCACATTAATATTCATGAGAAGGTGGATTAAACTTGAAATTCAGATCAAATACATGTTTTGTGCTATAGCAGAGCTAATAAAAGTTTATGTGAAAAGGACTGTCTTTGCATGACCAAAATAAAGATATTGAGTTTTCCAGAATTTATTTTCTTATTATAATTTTTGTTTCATTTTGCCAAGATATTCAAAAGATTACTTATTTGCAAAATTCATGACATTAATATTTGCTAAGTTTTTCTCTTAAATTCAGTGTTCACATTTGCTTTCTTATTTGATGAATGCAATGTGTTTAATATAGAGGTAGCTTATTAAATATTTGTTAATCTAATGAGTGACAAATGATGTATATTCAAACTGAATCTGCATAAAACAAGAATATAAATATACCAACATTCTAAAATATTAATTGGTAAATTTACTTAATATGACTCTGACTACAATGAAAATAATTGCATCTGATTTAATATATGTGTTTTATCCTCTCTGACAAACTTTATAGCTACATTTTTACCCAAGACCACAATCTTAGTCCATGTGGACTGCCATAACAGAATACTATAAATTGGGTAACTTATAAGCAACAGAAATTGTCACAGTGTCTTGTGAGAGTCTGCTTCCTAGAAGTCCTCTCACTGTGTCCCCACATGGCAGAAGGGATGAAGGAGCTCCTTTGGGCCTCTTATGAAATCACTAACACCAGTCCTGGGGATTCCACTCTAATGACCTATTCAGCTCCCAAAGACTCCACTTCCTAATATCATGTTGGGGGTTAGAATTTCAACATATGAATTATGAGCGGGGACACAAGCATTCAATCTAAAGCAATCATCTTGTTATGCTCATTTTAAATTTAATATGTAGCATTTATAATGGGGGGGGGGATACTACACATTCCTAGAAATAAAGAGTTTGTGTCTGGAAAACTAGTAGTCTGATAAGATCTTAATTCCCTGGCAGCCAGGAAGAAAAGCCTTAGGACCCTGAAAACGTCTGAATTAAATACAAAAGTACTAAACACCAAAGGGTCTTCTAGGAATGACACATAAACAAGTAAAGCTATCGAACAGCGCTCATTCATCCTTTCCACTCTTTTATTTATCTTGGGAACTGGAATGAAACCATGGTAACCACCGTAGTGAGGAAGTGAAACATTATTTATCCAAGTTTATATTTTAATGATTAAATTCATAGACTCTAGAATGTAGCAGAGCAAAATTTAGAGTCCTGGATCTGCTATTACTAGCATATAAACCCGTCTTAGCTCAGACTACTGTAACAAAATATCATATACCAGGTGGCTTAAACGACAGAGATAATTTCTCACAGTTCTGGAGACTGAAAGTTCAAGATCAAAGTACCAGCAGATTTGGTGACAGGTGAGTGTTCTTCACCTGCATCTCAGATGGCTGTCTTCTCACTGTGTCCTCACATTACCTTTCCTCAGTGTGCGCTCCTGGAGAGACAGCTCTCCTGTCTCTTCTTCTTCTTATAAGGGCACTAATCTCATAATAAGCACTTCACCCTCATGACCTCATCTAAGCCTAATTACTTTCCAAAGGCCCCGATTCCAAATACCATCACACAGGGGATTAGGGTTTGACATATGAATTTTGGAGGGACACAAACATTCAGTTCATAAAACAAACAGAAGCAATGTAGTTTATCTTTCTAAGTTTCAGTTGTCCTATCTGAAAATCAGGACAATTGTAGTGCCTATCAAAACATTTTTATATTAAATAAGACGACACATGTAAAACACATATCATCTCCATATATTTTGGCATAACCTATATGTTAACAATAGACAATGTTATTTTTTAATCATTTGCTAGATTGTCTTTTCTTCTGTGAGACAACTGTCAAGTTAGTATCCTTTTAATGTTAACTTCAGCTGTAATAACTGGTATTATTTCACTTATCTGTAAAATAGAAAGATGTCTCTTTGCACCCATGCCTATTCATTTGTCTAGATAGATAAGAGACATAGATAGAGATGATAGATTAGATAAATATTTAGAATTTCTCTATTGAAAAATCCGTATTTAAAATCCACATGTAAAATATCATTCTTTTATTTTTACTCCAATAGACAAAAAATACCAAGTACCAAGAAAAATGAATGTGCTCGATTGTGGTTTGAATATTGTCTTTGGTCAATCTTTTTACCTGCATTTCTTGACACTCCAAAAACTAGGTTGTGCCTAACCTTTCAATCCCAAAGGAATATTCTGCTCTCAGAATACTAAGAATGGGTGAGGGAACAATGATGAGCTACAAGTACTTGCTTGAATGTAATTTTAAAAGTCAACAAAGCAATCTGAATCATTTTATGTCTGTTATAATTACACACTGGGCTCAGTATATCAGAATATACAAAGGTCCACACATTCCTGGATGAGAACCTGAGGTTCACTAGCCCATAGATAAGCCATGCTACAATTTACAATTGGAAGACAGAGCCAATTTAGAAATTACTGAACCAAGTAAAAAGCTGGGTTGCTCAGACATGTCTACAAGGACAAGACATTTGCTGAGAATCCACATTAAAAAAAAAAAAAAAAAAAACAACCAGATAGAGGAAAAAAGATAAATTTCAAAAGTTACGCCTAAGGCACAGTTGTCATTTTACACTCCACAGTTTTCTTGTGAAGGAAGAATGAAACCTTTTAAAGTGTTATCCAGTTTTGTTTCAGGGTTCTTGGATCTGTTGGCCTAAACGCCCTTCACTGTCAAACATTATGTCAGCATCACATTGTGGCAGAGGTGGCCAAATTTAGAACTATATTGAAAAAGAGAACAATCAAAAAATGTAGCTACTCAAGCCAAAATATCTCTCAGCACTTATTTTTTTTTTGTATTTTTCAATAAAATTAGCCAATGGTGAGGTGAGTTACTATTACTTTAGAAAAGTCATGATGAATTTTTCAAAGTGTGTGGTCACACAAATCAATGGGTGAAATATCAACCGAAAAGGGAATTTAAGTTTCTTATAATCCTTCCTTTTTTAAATAACTCCTGAGGAAGAAGTTCTACAGATCTTCTACATATCCTTATCACAAAACTTACAGAGCCTGGTACCATGTCTTAATGCAAGTTACAGAGTCAAAGCACTCTGTGTGTGTGTGTGTGTGTGTGTGTGTGTGTGTGTGTGTGTGTGAGAGAGAGAGAGAGAGAGAGACAGACAGAGACAGAGATAGAGACAGAGACAGACAAGGGAGAGTGAAGAGAAAGTTACAGTCTGTATTTGTGAGAGTAGTGGTTACGTAGAATGTTCTAGAATCTTTAAACAGGAAAGATGGACGGGGAAGATCTGAGAGTTTCTTAAAACTTACACTTTTCTTTTTATACTCATAACCCTACACCTTTTATCCATTTTCCTATCTATTAATTATGTGATCAGTATACAATCATCCCATCTAATTCACAGAATTATTGTGAGAATTTTAATTCTATGTGCAAACATATTTTGTGTCAGTGTAACACATTAAATATTATGTCATATTATAATTTTTTAGAAGAGTGTCAGGTTCAGTATGTTTCAGTATGTGCAATTTCCAGTTTACATCAGGAACATTTCATATGAGCTCAGTTTTGTACATAAGTAATTTGATTATCTGGTATCCTGTTATTGTAGGAGCAGCATGAAAAAGTGGGAAATGTCACGACTATATAGTTAAGACCTACTTATGTTAAAATTGTAGCCCCGATACATTATATGAATCATTCTTTAATCTTAGTTTCTCCTGAATAACATATGTAATAACATTCATCCATAGGATTAAATATAGTTATGGAAATCCTAGTTTACCACAACGCAGATACTTAATAAATACTAGTTATATCCAATGGTCTATTGAATAAAACATTAGTTGTTTTGAAAAAAAACACATAAAATTCCCCTTCTTGGTTAATTTGGTCACTCTTCTTCCAACTTCTAAATTGAGAAGCAAAAAAAATCTTGTGGAAAACAAACACTTCACGCCTGATAATTCTAGCAATAATGGACTTCCATTCTGTCACCTCAACTGTGAAATAAAGCCCTTTACCTTAAAATACCAACTATTAGGAATAGAGTTTTAGAACTCTATCTTTCCTCTACTCTGTTGCATTATTGCATCTTTAAGGAAGGAAAAATAACCTTAAATCTCTAAATATTTCTTAAGGATCACAGAATCTTGACAAGAAGTAAAATCAGCATTCGAGAGTACCAGTTTTCATATGCTCCCATTAATTAACTTTAAATTTTAAAAAACTATAAAAATCGGTAACTAAATAAAATGCTGTCTTTTTAAAAATGATAAGTACACCAAATTCCTGCTAAACATTGTATTTATAGAATAAGTATTTTAGCTTCAAATAGTGTTATACTTTTAGGACATTCCAAAATAAAAATCAGGTTAAAGTATACTAAATATTGAGAATACTTCAGATCCACGTTTATGAATACTTTTTACAATTTAGTAATCTTTGGAACTGTGTATAACAGTGTTTGCAAAAGAAAACCCTGCCAGCAAGATAACTATGATTAGTAAGCTGTGTTTTCTATTTCCCAGAGCTCTCCAAAAATTCTCCTGCTGGGATGACATTTGCAAGGTTACTGTACCAAAAAGTATTTCTCCTTAAAAAAAAAAAGAATTTTAATATATTTTTACAGATCCAAAAAAGAAGATAACAAAACCCTCATTTTTCTATAAATTGGGAGCTTGTACTACATCTCCTAACATGAACATCATACATAATAATAGGAAATGCTTTTAAAATATTTCAGCTGCATATCTAAGTTTAGTTTTGAATTTAAATTCAATTTAAAAACAGAGAAATGTATTTTACCAACAGCATTCATTTAAATAATTTATTGATATAATTAATATTATAAATCACATTAAATTTGGAATCCCAAAATAAACTAAAAGTAGCCACAACATTTCATGTAAATGCTCTATTATTTACTCGATTGAAGTTCAGAGTAAGACAACATGTACATCCATTGACCTGTTGTTTGATTAGGCTTATTTTAAGTCCTCTGCTACAAAAGTTGAGGGTTGTTATTCCTGAAAACATGTTCAAATTAGTGATACAGCTTCCGAAGGCAGATTTAAGCTCAGTACAAGATGCAGTTTCTAACAATTGGAACTCTCCACCCTGGGATGAAATGATTTGGAAACATCCACCAGAGGACTGAACTATCTTTCAAGGATGATCACTAGAGGATCAATGAAGTGACAGGGATTCAGAAGTTCTCTAAGAGGAATTTCATTGCACAGTTGCAGTTTTCCAAATTGAAAATGAAGTGGGGCTAGCTAGACTACTTGTCAGGAGAGGAAGATTGTTTTAAAGCAAGAAGAGACCTTATACTTTTTAGTTAAAACAATAATGTCTCAAAATATTATTTTTTTTTAGGAAATAATTCACAGTAATACACATATTTCCACTATTGCAAATAGCTATGTAATTTTTTCCCACCTGCTAACACGTATTATAGAGTGTACTATATTTTTATTTTTTCCAGTTAATATATGAGAACTTTTGTAAGGTTTTATCTATTCTTTTTTTTTAATATAATTTATTGTCAAGTTAGCTAACACACAGTGTATACAGTATGCTCTTGGCTTCAGGAGTACATTCCCATGAGTCGTCGCTTACATACAACACCCAGTGCTAATCCCAACAAAAAATTTGATGAAAATGCAATGGTAATGAAAGATAATGATCATGAAGATGGGGATGGTGATGACATCAGTTGACTACTTCTTATACGCCAAGCCCTATTGAAAGTATTGGAGGGTAATTATCTTATTTAATCCTCACAACCCATCTACAGATGGGTTATTTAGGCAAAGAGAGTTTAAATATTTGCTCAAGCATAGAACTATTATGTGGTATAATGAGTGATTACACAGGTAGATTCTCCAGGCTATTATGTCATAATTTTCTAAATAATAAAAACTTACTGTAGAGGCAAGTACCCAGGCAGAGCCTGACATGGGGGAGAATTTCTCATGTCAAATGTGATTTAATTTGTATTTTTCCCTATCTTCTTAGAAATAAGAATGTATGCATTTCTGTATAACACTTCAGTCTATTAAATGGAATTAAAAGATGATTGGGGCACCTGGATGGCTCAGTTGGTCAAGCGTCCAATTCTTGATTTCAGCTCAGGTCATGACCTCACAGTTCGTGAGCTCTAGCCCCACATCAGACTGTGCACTGATAGTGCAGAGCCTACTTGGGATTCTTTCTCCCTCTCTCTCTGACCCCCCCCCCCCTTTGTGCTCTCTCTGTCTCTAAAATGAAATAAATAAACTTAAAAAAAAAAAGAGATGATAATCTGCATTCCGTTTTGAGACTCTTCAACTTGACATGTCGGAATTAAAATTACTTTGGTATTCTTAGGAAAAATTCTAGGAATACCTCTGGAGCCTAGGTATTAGCATGCTTAGATGAACCTAGAACTTTTGCCTGGTTGGAAGGGATGGTACCCTGTGTAATAAAGTCTCAAAATCTCACAGGAATAAGGCAAGATTCTTCAACTGAAAACTACACAAATGGATACCCCCTGAAGGGTGAAAGTGAGGTGCAAGAGAGGACTTAGTTCTTATTTGTGTCCAGATGGTAACAATTTGTATGTTTTTTTGTTTGTTTGTTTGTTTTCTTTTTTATATTATGGTAGTGGAAAGAAAGGAAACAAGGACAAAAGTTTCCAGTGTTGCAGTGAAAGAGTTATTTTAGAACTTATAGCAGACTCAGCTCCAATGTAGCTAGCAGACTTCATGGAGGTAAGATCTGTAATATTTTTCGCTGTCTTCAACAGGATACGCTGGAAATTTCAAAGACTAAAAGTATAGAGGAAGATTCTTCCTAATTATTTGGTTTGTTGAAAGAGTAGAAAAGAGAAAGAACATTTATTTGCAAACAATTAGAGCCACTTTCATTCTAATAGAGAAGTCTATTCATTATCTCCCTAATGCATTTAAACTATTCATATCCTGGAATAATGCCCTAAGATTTCAATAATTTGCTTCCATTGATATTACTGAGTCTAGGAAGCTTTGTTTCTGAGTCAGAAATTCCTCCAGTTTCCATATTTCTCTTTTCTTTGCCATCTCCTCTCTGAGCATTTTTGGCCTCAAAACAGGCCTGGAATTAAACTCACAGCTCCAAAATTAATTCCCAGTTTCTGACTTGTGAGCAATTTCCTAACTTACTCTGACATACTGCTCTGTGGGTTCTTGCCTGGCCTTGAGGGGAAACGGTAGGACTGGAAGAGGTCATGAAGGGAGTGAGTAAAGATAGAAAAGAAAGCTTGGGCTGAGATAATAAAGTACTTGGAGGTCTGGGAGATGAGGAAGAACTGGCAAAACAGACTGTTAAAAGTCAGGAAGGGGTTTAGAGGCAATAAACCAGAAAAAGGAGATATTGGTCTGAGGTTAAAACAAAGTTATTAATAATGACAAGACCTATGTGAGTTATAACCATGAGAGTGGGCAGTGGAGAGACCTTGTCTAACACGTGGGACATTTAGCAGAGATCCAACTATGGTCATACCTTGATAGTGGATTGAAAACCAGCCTTACAGTAAGGGCTACTCAAGACCCCATTTTTAAAGCTTAAAAACAAGCCTTTGAAGCACACTGAGAAATCCGATAAGAAAGTCCATATATGTGACTGGACTCAGTCAGGTCCTTCCAGGGTCTGTTGACTGCCCCAAAATTTTCAAATTTACTTCGGTAATAATAATTATATGTTGATTTTTCTCTCAATATGTTTGTTTTATTTAAAATAATTAACTGGCATTAATTGCTGTGATCTGCTAAAATTTGGTATTTACTTTGAAGAACAATGAAGGGTTTAGTTGGGATGAGAGTGCCGTTTTAGGAATGATATGAGCAAGGCTCAAGAAATCACTTAATAAATGTGAATGGTTCTGCAAAGCATGAGGTAAATGAATTGTTTCTGTGTTCCAATGAAATTAAAAAGGCAGTTAATGTCATCTTCAGATCATCTCTGTACTACAACCAATTTGTCATTTTTTTACCTTTATTTTCTATGCCTTCTTCCCCATTGCAAACACAAAATTCTATCAGATACTCCTATAAAATAAAAGCTTAAAATGAAAGTTTAAGAGAAGACAAAAACTCAGGGGAAAAAAATGCAATGAGACATCATTATTTAGCAATGATATATATATTTTTAGTATTTATTTATTTTTGAAAGAGAGAGAGAAAGAGAGAAAGAGAGATAGAGAGACAGAGTGTGAGCAGGGTAGGGGCAGAGAGAGAGGGAGATACAGAATCCCAAGCAGGCTCCAGGCTCTGAACTGTCAACACAGAGCCTGATGTGGGGCTCAAACTCATGAACTGTGAAATCATGACCTGAGCCAAAGTCAAGACACTTAACTGACTGAGCCACCCAGGCACCCCAAAACGATTTTATTTATTTATTTATTTATTTATTTATTTATTTATTTATTTATTTATTTTAAAGTTTATTTATTTTGAGAGAGACAGAGACAGTGCAAGCAGAGAGAGAGGGAGAATCCCAAGCAGGCTCTGTAGCGTCATTGCAGAGCCTGATACAGGGTTTGAACTTACCAAACTGAGGTCATTACCTAAGCTGAAATCAAGAGTCAGATGCTTAACCAACTGAGCCACCCAGGTGCCCCCAATTTAGCAATGATATATTAATGCCCCAGAGAATTATTTCCATGTAAGTAATTCAATACTTATTATAAGAGGGAAATTTCAAAAATGGATACGTATGTGACATGATACTTCTCAGTTTACCTCTAATATTACTAAATGTATATCTTTATTTTGTTCCAGAACAAAACCATATCATTTTGATCCAGCAACAACACCATATCTAAAAATTTACAGAAATTTTTTACAGAATGTTATACAAAAATATATTCTCATATATGTGAAATGATGTCAGCACAATGACATTGGTGCATTGTTTGTCATGGTAAAATATTAGATAGAATCTAAATCAGTTAAGTAAATTATGTGCAATCACTAATGAAATACTATGGAATACTGTCTAGCAACAAAACAAAATAATGTTAGAAACTATAGTTATATTGTGAAGTTGAAGTTGATTCAAACACATCTTTTCTCTTGGCTCTGACACAATAATGTATGTATTTTATCTACCACACCAAACACTAATTTCTGAAATACAGTGCATCACTTGGTCATATGAAATTAGTTATATGAAAGTTAGTAATTTTGAGGCATCTCCATTAATCAGGTCTTCCCTATAAATCATGGTACACTATATACAGTTCCCTTCTGCATTTTAATAACAAATATGATTTTCCTCCCATTCATGTTTGCATTGCTAACTTCTAATTTTATTTTTCTGTTACATTATGTCTGCAAGTAACAAAGTAATGATCTATATGATTTAAAATGATGTAATTTCCCAATTTCTATTATTTAAATCCATTTTTAATGTTTATTTATTTTTGAGAGAGAGAGAGAGAGAGAGAGAGAGAGCAGGGGAGGGGCATAGAGAGGAGGACAGAGGATCCAAAGCGAGCAGTGAGCCCAGTGTGGGGCTTGAACTCAGAGACTGTGAGATCATGATTTGAGCCAAAGTTGTATGCTCAACTGACTGAGCCACTCAGGGGCCTCTATTTAAATCCATTTTTAAAATGCACCTTTGGGGTCAGGGGTTTTACTGAGAAGGGTCATATTTAAGATCTCCAGGTCCATCAACAATGGATGAAAAAGTGCTCATTTCTCAGAGCATCTCAAAAAGTATTTGTTACTTTTTATAACTTCCCTATTTTCTTTATTCTTGCCATCTGCAACATATTTAAAATTTGAGTAAAATAATACTGGGAATTCTTCTCTGCTAAATCAGGAAGATAAACATTTGTTCAATGTCTTCTAACAGTGAATGTAACAATTTTATTTATTTATTTATTTATTTATTTATTTATTTATTTATTTATTTATTTATTTTGATAATCACCTCTAATTATGATAAACTATATCTGAAAGGTAACAATATATACATATACTTATATACTCCATATGCATAATAAACACTTGAAGAGTGGATTCCCAGCTAGCACACCTCAAGACTCTAACAGGGATCAATTAATAAGCTTGGTGTTGTCACACTTCTTTCTCACAGCTTTAAGGAAAGGAAGGAGCACATGGAGAATCCATTTCAATCAAGAAAGCTTATGTGCAAAAAAAAAAAAAAAAAAAAGATCTGGAAAGAATTAGACCACAAATTGATGTGTGCCCCAGAAGACAAAGGATACATATTGAACACGTATAATGATATTCTTGTTTGTTCTTTTCAAATCGGTTCTTACTACATATTCATATATATCCAACTTACTGAGTAATATATTTTTAAAGTGTTTGATTTTTTAACCACCCTGTAGGTGATGGGGAGCTAGGAGAGGAAAATCGTGAAAAGGATTTGGTTTCAGACATTTATCTGGCTTAAAAGACAGGAACCTATCAAGCACAATCAATTGCAGGCACAATGTCCCTATTTTATATATGTATTATTTTTCTAAAATGTTTTACAAAAAGTGGCTTCCTGACAGCCTCAGAATCCCAGAAGAACTGGTTATTGCAGCCTGAACTCTTGTCGAGTCAGAAGTAATACATATAAATCTGTAACCAAATTAGTGACATCGATTCAGACTGGCAGATTGGAAATATCAAAATGGTTTGGGGAAATGTATCTTTTTATTTATGTCCTATATATGGAGCCTAGAATTTGTAACTTGCCTTGGTTTTAAGATGACTTCACTGATAGATATCAATAGTCACGATTCTACGATAGTATAAGCTAGGCTGAATTTGTGTTAGCTCTGCAAAGTGTATAAACACTCCATTTAAAAAAAAAATCCATTTTCAACCACATAAATTTTAGGCTGAGAGCAAGTAGAGGTCTGAATCCCTTCCCAAAGTTATCACAGCATATTTCCTGGCTCTGATTTAAAAGTTGATTTTATTCTTATAAGTAAATAAGTAAATATATAAACAAGATCATTAAATCATTAATACATACCAAATATTTTCTTTAAAATGCATGACATATAAACTTTTTGTATTATAGAAATATTTGAAAATCTGTTTAAAGCTACTGAGGAAGTGAACTTGATAGTGACAAGTGTTCTCTCTCAGTGTTCATCTGTGAGGCAGGGCAATTTCTTTATTGTCAGATAGCTCAGGGATAGGAGAGTTCAGGCTTAGCCTCAAATTGCCCACTGGGGTAGAATAGGTATCTAGAATATTCAACACAGCAGGTGACCTGTTTTTTAATTCTATTCACTATTCAGGCCCAGGGCAGGTTGAAATAGCAGGAGTTAAAGTTCAGGATCCTAGCTCTGAAGGAATCCATTTCTGAAAGGCAGATAGAGGAACACTAAAAGTTTTTGGAACAGAATAGGATGAAAAATAGGATCTGAACCGGGAACTAATGGACACAAGAAAATTCACGCTTAGGAACAAGAGGCAGGGGTCAAGCTATCAGAAGAGGCTCTCTCTGAAGGCAATTGACTTGCAACTCAAGGAATGATGTGGAACTCAGCAGACAGCATTAGGATGTGAAATTCCAAGTGAGAATTATACCAAAATGACACCTGCCTTACACTATGAGATCCAGATAATGCTTAGGAATGAAATACTAAAATCTCAACAAAAGCAAGGAAGGCTAACAAAGAATAAACAGTGCATTATAGCATGGGTTTAAGCCTATCTCCCTCTATGAAGAAAGAATGGATGCCAGTGGTTTGGCAATTAGCCAGAGTTGGAGATGCTTAGCAACTAATGATGCCAGTGGTTTGGCAATTAGCCAGAGTTGGAGATGCTTAGCAACTAATGACTGAGTGGCATTATCAAAACCCACCTTCTTTATACCTTTTCAAACATAGGCATTTATGTTCTTATACACACACACACACACACA